>NW_027507791.1:71707734-72307734 GCF_037356315.1 Lithobates pipiens | reverse complement strand
ATCAAACCATCCAATGGCTGGTGTCATAACGAATCACATGTGCAGCACCATAGCAGTTAAAGATTAAACAGAGGCAAAGATGGCAGCTTCCTTGGCTGAAAACGATAGGGGAGTTTACTTCCACTTTAAAGTTTAACTATAGGCAAAACCTTTTTTTTTGTTTTGGAAAGCGCTGAGAGGGATTGGACTGCTTATCAGTTTTTATTGCTCTCTGTCCCCCGTTAAGGAGATTCCCCCTCTCGGTTTGGTCTGTTTACCATTATCCTTCAAATTGAAAGTAAAAGAAAATACCACATTTTGGGTTGTCCCCAGAAAATAAATAGAAGGGATATCTTCCAATGGGGACACTAGTTCTGGTGACCTGGGGGTCCCCAAGGAATTCCTTTCATTTGTAGGGCTTTCCTCGCACTTCCTGTTTGGCAATGGGACAGGAAATGAAGGGAAATCTCCGCAATGTGAAACAGATGGCGGAAAAAAAAACCTGACAGGTGTTATAACCCTCCCTTGCTCTATCCAAAATGAAAAAAATAAAGTTTTGCCTATAGTTCTACTTTAATTGCACAAGCTGTTAGAAGCAGATTGACTACCATGTACCGCTTCAACAGATACCCAGTGCTCCAGTTTTACTAAATCTCCCCCAAAGTTAGAAAGGCTATTGGGCACTAGATTGCTCTAAGCCCTTGTACACACGGTCGGAGATCCCGCCGGAATGTGTCCGATTGGACTGTTTTGTCAGATATTCCGACTGTGTGTGGCCTACATCGGACTGTTTCCGTCTGAGTATCCGACGGACCAAGTTTTCCAACTTGGTAAAATTTTCCGACAAAATGCTCCGATCGGACATACTCCGATCATGTGTAGAGAATTCTGATCGGACAAAATGCCACGCATGCTCAGATCAAATTCCTACACCAAAGCTATTGGCTACTAGCGTGAACGTAGTCCCGTCGTAACGAAATAACGTAATCACGTCGGATTTTCCGACAACTTTGTCCGACCGCGTGTATGCAACAGTTTCGGACAAAATCCGAACAAAATCCAACGGACAAAATCTGATGGATTTGGTTGTCGGAATCTCCGACCGTGTGTACAAGGGCTTAAAGTGTATACAGGTATGTAGCTTAAAATTGCTGTTTTAGTTTTGGACAGAGTAAAGATTGGTTGGAGCCCCTATCAGACTTATATTGCTGTCTTTTGTCCCACTGATCGTATTTGACAGGAGGACTGAAGAAATTTTCTGCAAAGTGGGGGGGATCTCTATTGGAAGGTTTCTCGTCACCTCTTGATCTGGTGACAACTGTACAATTCTGCCACGATTATCACATGCTGTGCTACTGGCTCACCTGCTGCTCTGCCATTAGATAAAATAGATACAATTAATCATTGGTGCATTTCTATCAGCTCAATTTAAAATAGAGTACTGCTTTTTTTTTTAATTAAACTGCGGCTCCAAATAAGCGTACATTTATTACACCCCCCTTCATCCTCAAGCTCAGTGGTAAACTAGTGATACAGAATCATTTTTGTCTGATGGCTGAAGTCACAGCAGATGAATACACTGCACCAATGTCCTTGACATACATTACACCGCTAGGTAAAGCCTGTCGCATCAAGATTACAGCGGCCATGCAAATGGATTAAAAAAAAAATAGAAAAGAAAAATAATCGCCACGTAACATAAATTGGAAAAACAAGCTGGCATACATAACAGTCAGAAACTTCATTTTCGAACAGGAAATAAAGCTATTTGTACAAATCTTATATCCTGCTTATGGGATGGAAGCAGAACGTAGAAAGTGCTTTCCTCTCTACAGCCAATAATCAATACACTGTGCAGCAGGGGAAAAATTACACACTGGCCTAATAATCCAGAGGAGCAGGTGTGGCCAGACATGAAAAAGGTGGAAGGCAGAGACGTAGAGGAGATGCAAGGACAAGAAAACCGTCTTTTGGAAGGTGCATTATATAAACATTTAGAGGATCTGCTATATAAGCCAGAAAATTGATAAACTGAAGGCAATTCGTAATAGAACTTGTTTCAGAGGGTATTTCACAGACAGTAAGGAGGCGTTATGTCACCACTTCAGCGCCTGTTTTAACCCTTACAGCTGCCTGCATTGTACCGTACATGTAATGAGTCACGGTAGGTAGGGGGCATTGCCTGCCCAACGCATTAGGTGGTCTATTTCTTGCCGTGGCCATGAAACAAAGCATCGTGACCATGGTTTGGGTACAGCTTTGCAGCATAAGGGGGAACCATTGGAGGAGGCAGTAAAACATTGCTCAATCGTGTGGTTTTTCTGCCACACAGCTCCAAACCTCAAGTGTTATTGAGCCCTAGAGGTGGTTGTAGACACTAGAGCAGGTGGTTATAGACACTAGCCTTTTTAACCCAAAGGAACAATAGAAATAACTTCCCAACCTCCAAGAGCCCATGCCAACAAAGACTACATCATTAATGTGATGCTCGCTGAAAATAATATTTCTTACGTTTGTGGTCATTAAGAGGAACCCCCTCAATTACAGATAGGTGAAAAGATCGTTGGTGTCAGTGGTTAGGAGAGGCAGAATTTGCTCATGGCTCATGGAACCCCTAGCAACATCTGGAGGGACCCTAGGGAATCCTAGCTGAGAAAGGCTGCACTAGAGGGTGGTCACAAGCACATAAATGAACTGTCCTGATGACTGACTAACTGGCTAGTTATTGCAGCCATTATCCATATTTCTGCTATGAAGAGAGGTAGGGGGGACGTACTGCAGATACCTCCAGAGCCAAAACAAGAGTGATAAGAGAAGGTTTTCCAAATTGTCAGATCACTTCTTCCTCAAACAAGCCTTCGTCAGCAGTGTCCCGTAACTCATGACCCGTGTCTCCAACCTGTGGCCCGGGCCCACTGCGGCCCTTTGCTTGCTTTTACCTAGCCCTTGAGGCATTATTCCTCCCACTGTCAGCAACAGTGGGGCATAGTTCCTTCCACTACCACCGACAACGATGCAGCACTATTCCTCCCACATAGTTCCTGCCACTGACAATGATGCGGTATTATTCCTTCCACTGACACCAATGATGAGGTACTATTCCCCGCACGAGTGTGTTGAACTTCTGCAGAGAGACCACTGCTTTTACACAGAGAACAAGGATCCTTCTCTACAGCATGCTGGCAGGAGACAGGCTTTTCTACGCAGGGTGTGACTGCTTTTCCAACTAAATCAAAATGAACTAGGAAGAGTAGATAGAAATGAGAGCCAGGTGTCCAGTAAATGCAAGATGGAAGGTGAGTTTGAAGACATTTATTAGAAATTGTAACATGAGAAGTATGAGAAGACTATGTGTCTGGGGGGGGGGGGAAGATTCCCCCTTCTTCAGGTCTTTAGCTGAATGCTAATATGTGTGGAAGTATCCCAAACAGATGGAACTGTCGCACAACATTCAAATGTGTGAATGTCTGAGTGTCGGCTGTGTTCGCTGAGGCAGCATTAAGAGCTTCACACAGAGAACAAGGATCCTTCTCTACAGCTCACTGGTAGGAGGCTTTCTACTCAGGGTGTGGTTGCTTTACCTAAGTGTAATGCCTACACATGGTCGGAATTCCGGCCAGAAAAAGACAGATGAGAGCTTTTCATCGGAAAATGTGACCATGTGTATGCTCCATCCGAATTTTGCTGTCCGAATTTCCACCAGCCAAATTTTTTAGCATGTTCTCAATTTTCCCGACGGAAAACTTTCTATCGGTAATTCCAATCGTGTGTATGCAATTCCGACACTCCAAAAAATCATGCATGCTCAGATTCAACTACGAGACAGAAGTTATTGGCTACTGGCTATTGAACTTCCTTTTTCTAGTTCCGTCGTACGTGTTGTACGTCACCGTAAACTATCAGAATTTGGTGTGACCGTGTGTAGGCAAGACAGCTTGAGCGGAATTCCGTCGGGAAAACCATCAGAGCATCTTCCGACGAGAATTCCAATCGTGTGTACGCGGCATAAGACTCCATAACTATTAATGCACCTAGATTTAGCTGACTTAAAATGAAAATTTAATTTGGGTTTTAAAGAAGAACCCTTCCTCTGAATTACTTAGCATGGAATCTGAAGTACCCATCAAAAAACATGGAGAAGAATTAATTTTCTGTTTCTCTACATGTTGAGAATAAAATCTGCTTGGGCCAAGAGAAAAAAATATCTCATGATATATTGCAAGGCCCAGTACCATGGCATGCATTCATTATGTGACCAGCCAGCATGACCAGCTCCATTGAGATGCGGTCACAGTGTGTTGTCATGTGAATTGGATGCAGAGGAAAGCCGCATCCAATTCGAATAAGTGTGAACCCAGCCTTACTTGCTACATGACCAAAGTCTAGGCGTTATGCCGCGTACACACAACTGACTTTTTGACAGAGTTCCGCTGAAATGGACTTGCCTACACATGATCACACTCCAGTCGTTTAATGAGATGACATACGACGGGACTAGAAAAGGAAAGTTCAATAGCCAGTAGCCAATAGCTGCCCCTTTCCATTAGACCTACATACAGAAGAGCGTTTTTCTTGATAGGAACTTGTTCTGGCGGAATTCCGGTGGAAAGATTTGAAACATGTTCTATTTTTAAAGTCCATCAGATTTTTCGACAGAAAAGGTCATATGAAGCCCACACATGATCGAATTGTCCGACTGAACTTTGCTGTCGAAAAGTCCGGTCGTGTGTACACGGCATTAGGTCACATTTTGTCAGCTGAAGATGAGAACAAGCCAATCTGAATTGTGATCCTCCCCTACAGCAGTACTGAAGATAACAAGTGCTGTAATTGCACCAGAAAATAAATAAACTGCCCTTTTATTAAACTTAGCTGAATTTTACTATATTTTTATTGTGCTGCAGCAGCAAGTATCTTAGTTATATGTAATGGTGTGTATTCCATAATCTGCAGGTGGTTGTTTCTGGTAAAAGTAACCCCTGCAATGGCTCCTTCACAGCTATAGATTACTGCCCTGCATGTCTGTCTTCTGATACTGTGAAGGTTTAGAGCAGTCTCTGCTACTGAGAAAGGTTGTGTCACTCGCCCGCTCTCTTGGCCATTCATGTTGCTCGTATTATTACACTGGCTAAGACAGTGATGGCGAACCTTGGCACCCCAGATGTTTTGGAACTACATTTCCCATGATGCTCATGCACTCTGCAGTGTAGTTGAGAATCATGGGAAATGTAGTTCCCAAACATCTGGGGTGCCAAGGTTCGCCATCACTGTCTTAGCCAGTGTAATAATACGAGCAACATGAATGGCCAAGAGAGCGGGCTAAGATCAAGCGTGGTCTCTGTTCTTATCAGTTCCCAGAGGGGGCGCTATGTCACTCCAGAGTGGGGGGAGGGCAGATGCAAATCCAATGGTGTCATTGCACCTGGAAGGACGGTTTTGGTAGTGGGCCAGGTCTGGGTGTCCCTGCTGGCATCAGCGGGGTCGAATCTGAGCCATCCGGAAGGGTGCTCCTGTTGAGGATGGGTGCTGCATGCGGTCTGACCCAGAGCGTCAGGTCCCTGGCCTAGATTGGGGTAGCTCTAGCTCCGGACAGTTTTTCGGGAGAGAACACCGGCTCCTCTCTTACTGGGGTGAAGGAGCGATTAGTATCTCCGAATGTAATTAGGAAGGAGTAATGGGAGCGAAGGTGGTGCCTGATGGTAAAGGGCTCTCACCAAGCTCTCAGAACTTCATGCCTTCCTGCCTGGAGTGGGGGCTGCTGTTGGTCCTGAAAGCCTATGGTGTATGTGCCCCTGGAGTGGCAGGCCAGGGGTGCTGAAAAATCACTGTGAGTGAGAGTCACTTTGATTTGAGGCACCACGGTCACTGCACCATATACACGCTTTTTTTAGCACCTGCATCATGGGCCGGGCCTTTTGTCTGGGACCGGATTAATTTTTTATTTCTGGCCGGAGGGCCTGGCCATTGTATTGCACAATGGCCACATTTTCACTCTCCTCTACTTCCTTCTCCCCCACTTTCTTTTTATTTATGGCCTTTGTGTTGTACACAGTTTTGCACTGTGTGATGTGTAGGGTTGCGAATCGTCGGGCCTACCCTGAAAGTCTTGGGAGGGGGTGGACATGGTCTTTTGGCTTGGTTCATCCTCTCTTATGGGGTCTCCCTTCGGGGGAGCCCCACCGAGTACTTGGGTGGGTCTGTTTCGGCAGATCCTCCAGAGAAAGGGGTCCATCTGGTTTTGGCCAGATAGACCGAATGCAAGTACACTTGTCCCCGTCAGGAGCCTAACGCCCCAGTGGATGTTAGAGGACTTGTGTACCCATTGCACTTTTTTGTGTTTCACTCCTTATGTGTGTGCACATTTTTTTTTTGCACCGGGTGAAGTTTTTGAGTGTGTTTCACACGCCATAGGCTTTCAAAAAAAAAGGGCAGAAGTGATCCTGTCATCCAAACTGCTCCTCCTCCATTCACAAAAGGCAATGCATTATGTGAGAGTTGTAATACAATTGGTGAATGCCGGAGAAAGTAAAAGGGGGCAGACCAGTGGTGCAACCATTCTCAGCAGCAGCAGCTGCTAACCTTCAGTTTTAATTTAACCAGCTCAACAAGACATCTAACATTTGAGCACTGGTCCACTTTAAAAGTGATGTTTTCTTTTAAACTAATTTTCAAAGAGAACTTTCTAAATATATGAGAAAAAACAATGCAGAGATATTTTATTTATAACAGACAAACCTTATCAGTGTCTCATAAGGCACACACTCAGCATTTAACTGTTATGCCCTCTGCTGGGTACAGTACACAAGGCAAGTCCGATTATTTCCAATTAAATGCTGGCATCGTTGCACTGCATCTGCTTTAGGAATGCAAAGCATGAAAATTGTTGTAGCAGGTTTAATATTTCATGCAGCCAAAAAGTGTATATTGCTCTAAGGATTTGCCTTTGGTAATGGTTTCCTTGCCATGCATACTTGTTAAGTGGTCCTATTGAAAATCTGCTACCAAAGTCTGCGCTTGCCAAGAATGATTCCATGCTGTGCAAGAATTTTTAATTTTTCATCCTGTAGGAGTAATTACTTAGCATAATACCACTTTAAATGTATTTTACAGCGAAGATGCTAATGAAGCAATAATTCCTTAGTGACACGAGCAACAAACGCACGGCCCGATAAAACAAACATTAAAAAAAAAAAATAAATACACTGGAATTGGGCAAAGAGGAAAAAAAAAGTTTTATGTAAGAAAACAAACAGGACTGTGAAAATAGGAAAATTTTGAATTCGGACAGCTTGGAATGAAAAGAGTCAGGTGTAGCCTGGTTACAGGGGCTTGGTGAATAGGCCTGAGCCTTGCAAGGGTCGCAGGTGCTGGCGAGAGCCACAGGCACTTTCTGCAAGGTACATGGCCTCTGGGGATTTCATTAAGATCTACTTAGCGTGATTATTGTTCACAGTAATATCAGGGGAGTTCTTGTTCTTTATTAAGGTTTTCAATGTAAACATCAGGTTACACATTTTGTTACAAGCGGGGTTAGTTAATAAACACCAGGCTTTATATATTGTTGCGAGTTCATCAGTTTTACAGCTTAGTTAGTTGAAAGGCACGTTATTATAATTTTAAGGATTATTTTTTTTTTATGCATTTGTGCAGTGTATTTATTTTTAAAAAACACCAAGTTGCTTTTTGTTCAATGGTCACATACCATTATAATTTTAGAAGACTCTGATCCTTTCTGTGAAAGAAATTACTACATTCTGTGAGGCCCTTTTCCATTAAAGCTGGGGTTTAGTCTTCTTATATTTTGCCCTCCCTGGTTCTTCCGTTCCCCCTTATCAACTTGCTAATTAAATTTTTTGAATACAACATTTCAGGTTTCATTACATACCTTATTTAGGCCCCAGGGAAGTTATCACTGGGTATATGTGCTTCTCTATGCAATTAAATAGATCATGGCTGGTGGTATGGGCCAGCAAGGTGCTGTAAATCGCTTCCTGCTTAGAAGCATCCTTCCTCAGTTCTCCTCTCAAAAGCCCTCATCCCTGATGCAAGCAATGGGCTGCCTCTTGAGAGTATGTACAGTGCATCCGGAAAGAATTCACAGCGCTTCACTTTTTCCACATTTTGTTATGTTACAGCCTTATTCCAAAAATTATTCCTTTCATTATTTTCCTCAAAATTCCACAAACAATACCACATAATGACAACAGGAAATACGTTTATTTGAAATATTTGCAATTTTTTTTTTTTATAAAAAAAATACCATGTACATAAGTATTCACAGCCTTTGCCAGGACACTCAAAATTGAGCTTAGGAGCATCCTGTTTCTACTGATCATCCTTGAAATGTTTCTACAACTTGATTGGAATCCAACTGTGGTAAATTCAGTTGATTGGACATGATTTGGAAAGGCGCACACCTCTCTATATAAGGTCCCACAGTTAACAGTGCATGTCAGAGCACAAACCAAGCCATGAAGACCAAGAAATTGTCTGTAGACCTCCGAGACAGGATTGTATGGAGACACAGATCTGGGGAAGGTTACAAAAACAATTCTGCAGTCTTGAAGGTCCCAAATGAGCACAGTGGCCTCCATCATCAAGAAGTTTGGAACCACCAGGACTTTTCCTAGAGCGGGCCGCCTGGCCAAACTGAGCGATCGGGGGAGAAGGGCTATAGTCAGGGAGGTGACAGAGCTCCAGCATTTCTCTGTGGAGAGAGGAAAACCTTGCAGAAGAACAACCATCTTTGCAGCACTCCACCAATCAGGCCTGTATGGTGGAGTGGCCAGACAGAAGACACTTCTCAGTAAAAGGCACATGACAGCCCGCCTAGGGTTTGCCAAAAGGCACCTGAAGGACTCTCAGATCCTGAGAAATGAAATTCTGTGGTCTGATGAAACAAAGATTGTACTCTTTGGCCTGAATGGCAAGCATCATGTCTGGAGGAAACCAGGCACTGCTCATCACTACACTGAAGCATGGTGGTGGCGGCTTCATGCTGTGGGGATGTTATTAAGTGGCAGGAACTAGGAGACTAGTCAGGATCGAGGGAAAGTTAAATGCAGCGATGTACAGAGACATCCTTGATGAAAACCTGCTCCAGAACGCTCTGGACCTCAGACTTGGGGCAAAGGTTGATCTTTTAACAGGACAACAACCCTAATCACACAGCCAAGATAACAAAGGAGTGGCTACAAAATGGGAGAAACTGCCAAAAAATAGGTGTGTCGAGGCAAACTGCATAACGTGAAGCTTGTCGCCCTAAAAAAAGTTCAGGAGCTCCTTCTGGGGCAACATGCTTCACACGGTGCGGTTTGCAGTGATTGCAGATCAATTTATCAAGCAACAATCACAGCAGAACCTCACTGCATTTTTAGGTACCATTCAAATGAGAGTGATGGAGAAATGAGTCCATCACTGTCCAGTCAAAGGTTGAGGGAGAGACAAGAACTGTATGGCTTCATGTACACTAGCCTACACAGGCAGATTTTTTTTTTTGTCAAAGCTCCTTAGGAGCTGGCGCGTTTAGGTGAGCTTCAACCTCCCTCTCCTGAACGCGGAAACCAATTTTACAGCATTTTACATTTTCCCGCGACAGCAGTAAATGTAGGCCAGTGTACATGAAACCTAAATGTTACTGAATTTAAAGTGGTTGTAAACCTCAGCCATGAACAAAGCATATTCCTCCATAGTGTGTACTTGCCTCAATTAAGAACACTTATGCCGCATACAGACGATCAGACTATCTGGCGGACTTAGTCTGGCAGACAAACCGCCGTAAAGTCTGCCGGACTGTCTGGACGAGCGGACCTGCCCACACACGGGACCTAGTCCGCCGGACTATCCGCCGTACTTTTGAAATGAACGGACTTGCCCACACACACGGAGGAAAGTCCGTTCATTTTGAGCGCGGCTCCAGGTAGCCGGGACTAGCGAAGGAAGTCAATGTCACTGCCTTCGGCAGCGAGATTGACACGTCGTTGGTCCCGTCACCTGGCATGGACTTAAAGGGTAAGCCCTACGCTAAAAAAACGGCTTGGGGGTCCTCGCCAGGTTCATATCAGACCCTTATCCGAGCACGCTACCCGGCCGGTCAGGAAAAGGGGTGGGGACGAGCGAGCGCCCCCCCCCTCCTGAGCCATACCAGGACGCGTGCCCTCAACATGGAGGGTGCTTTGGGGAAGAGGGGCCGCGCGGCCTCCCCCACCCCAAAGCACCTTGTCCCCATGATGATGAGGACAAGGGCCTCTTCCCGACAACCCTGGCCGTTGGTTGTCGGGGTCTTTGGGGCGCTTATCGGAATCCAGTTGCCGCCACACACGCTTGACACCATCTGAACCAAATAAGTTTATCTTGGTCTCATCAGACCACAGGACATGGTTCCAGTAATCCATGTCCCCAGTCTGCTTGTCTTCAGCAAACTGTTTGCAGGCTTTTTTGTGCATCATCTTTAGAAGAGGTTTCCTTCTGGGACGACAGCCATGTAGACCAATTTGATGCAGTGTGCGGCGTATGGTCTGAGCACTGACAGGCTGATCCCCACCCCTCCAACACCTGCAGCAATGCTGGCAGCACCCATACGTCTATTTCCCCAAAACAACCTCTGGATATGACTTTTTATGACTATTACTTGCAATATACCTTTTTAGTAACTTCAGACCAAGCAAGAACAATGTTTCAATACTTTACTTAAGAAAAGTGCAAAATGAACATTACAGTATTACAAGTGCAAGGTTATTCCTATGTCCCTACTTCTACCTACTACTCTTACTTCAGGCTGTTGCGGCCCCGAAATACCTGCAAAGGTAAAGTTCAAGCAACTACAGTCCTTCAAAGGCACTCTCATGCAGATGAAAGTCTCTCAGAGGCATGCTCCAGTGTTGGTGTCTTCAGGGTGAATCCCAGGATCAGATGGCTTTACATCCCAGCAGTAATAGTTAACTTCCTTCTACTCCTAGCGGGTATCATTCTCCGTCTCTCTCCCTCTCTGTCCCTGACCCTGATACAGCTATCCCTTTCCCCTAGGCTCTCCAAGAGGAAAAATCCCTAAATTCTTTGTTACCCGGATGGAACTTTTCCGAGGGCCAACTCTCATATCGGGCACCTAGATTCTCCCTCTACTGGACCCCTGCCCCATATTTATATAACATATGATTAGTGGGGCGGACCAAGAGCAGAACCCACCAAAAGACCAAAGAACTGGAAAAACCATAACTCCTACTCCTCCTGGTCGGGACAGCACCTATCTAGCTATTTCAGCCCGTTTACAAGCATTCAAGCAGTTCAATGAAGCAGTAGGGAAGAGAAGGAAAGGTTGCCAGATGCTGCATGGGAGCAGCACCTTTTCAGGTGTTTGACAGGCTGCTGGAGGTAAAATGTGGCCTCCTCAATGGCTGTTTTAACCTCTAAAAGCCCACATGACTGCACAACAGCTTAAGGGGGGGCCTTAAAAAATCAAAGTTCATAAAGTCAAGGATGAGTGTGTTTGGGGTGGAGGAACTTGACTGGCTTGCATAGAGTCCTGATCTCAACCCAATAGAACACCTTTGGGATGAATTTGAGTGGAGACTGTGAGCCAGGCCTTCTCTCCAACATCAGTGCCTGACCTCACAACTGTGCTTGTGGAAGAATGGTCAAATATTCCCATAGACACACTTCTAAACCTTGTGAACAGCCTTCCCGGAAGAGTTGAAGTGGTTATAGCTGCAAACTGTGGGCCAACTCAATATTGAACCCTAAGACTAAGACAGGGATCCCAATAAAGTTCATCTGTGTGTAAAGGCAGGCATCCCAATACATTTGGTAATATAATGTATGTGGACCAAAGGTGAGCAATGGCCAAAACACACAACAGCTTCAAAGTGCACCAGGCAGGCTTTGGTTTGTGCTACATGCTTGAACTTTTGTGGAAAAGAGTCTTGCTCTGATGGATAAATAATAACCAATAGGTCTGACCTAAGAAAAACTGCTCCCAGTTCCTTCCTGTGCTGGTTATGTGATGAAAAAAGCCTAGGCATATGGTCATAAGGTGTGTGCTGAAGGGGTGGGTGGCAACATTCCGATTAGAAGCAAATATGGAACTAAATGCTTAGGCTTTGTTGCATAATCAGCACAGAACACTATCCTGGAAATTGTTTTCTGTTAGAAAGGTAAGGTAACCCAAGGTAAGAAAGCTTTATGTTAGGGTTTACATATAGGAGCTCTACTACTGAATTAGAGGCTTCCAAATGAGACCTATGTCCATTTGTGCAATTCTTAATATATATACATATATATATATATATACATATATATATATATATATATATATACACTTTTTTTTTTTAAAGCTGTAGAACACAGAGGACGTTTATGTATCGTGATGTAAGAAAATCCATCACTGATGCATATCTTTATCCTTTCAAGACGTAAATCAATAGAGTGCAGTGTTGCTCTCTGTTTATGTCGCCTAGTTGTATTTATACAAAAATCTTTTGATCACGTGACCACATTTAAGCATTTCCCCCTCCCCAAAAAAAGGGCAGGAAATAATTAAATTCACAATGGTCTCCGTACTAAGGTAGCAGCTGGTTCTCAGCTGCTGTGATAAAATACACAACAACCTGCCAGCAGGAACCTCCGTTTTCCAACCAAGAATTTTCTTTTCTTTCATTTCCTGTATCATAGGGGACATATATTTTATGCAGCCCAGTTCCTAAATGAATCCAGGCAAAAAAAAAAAAATGTACACCCCATCCGACCATCAATGCTTTTGTTTTAGGGGGGGGGGACCATATTTTTCCCTCTCCCCTGCAGTGGAGTTACTTTCAAACCAGTTAAAGTCCCTGGCCTTTCAATACAAGTCTTAGCCAATTAGCACTCAACAACTTCTATCCAATCGTTTATTTCTTCTCCAAGATGAGTAGGAGCCTAATAATTTTGTGATAAAAGGGCAAAAGGCAGCCAAAGCCAAAAGGAGAATTAATGAGCTCCTCCATGTATTTGTCTTGTGAACAGCTGAACTGTTACAACTATTGACACTCATCAAAAGGTTCGACTCTGAACCTTGTCCAGACACTGCAGGCTCCACTGGCCATCTTCAAATTTAGAGAAAGGCAAGGCAAGAGCTTCGCCCTGTGTGATGCCAGAACCAACAAAGGACCATGGATCAGGTAATGAAACTTCAGCTTTCTCCCTTTTAAGATTTATTTACTGGCAGCTGACAAGGGGCAAATTCAGATCGAATTGTGCAGTCAAAGCCTTGTCAAGCCTTTAGATGCACCCTTGTCTTGAATCACCTTTACGACCGGCATTTTGTTCAAAAGCCCTTCGGCACTGGTCCTTAACAGCTTATGACATCACAAAGGACACCCGAGACAGATGCCTACATGGCATCCTGCAGCATTTTAAAAGAGAATTAGTGGTTTTAATTATGGTCGTAGAATGAAAGGGAACCATGCAAGCTCCACAGGAGACCTTTGATCGGGTCTTTTTGCTAGCACAATGCCACGGAACTGTGACTATGCCTGGTAAGGGGCCCTTTCTTGCCGAATGACTCACTGGTGATCTATGAATGCAGACAAGCTTCTAGCCCTCCCTCTTCATTAGTGAGCATTTCTATACAGGGGTCTATACAGTTCTCGGAGTCTACAAGCTATACAATTGGAAGAAAAAGCATCCCTACAGATTCTGCCTTCTACTTAGGAAATGCTGAAGGACTCGGAGTGACTTTATTCATTAAAACAGGTTGCCATTAATTAACTGTCATAAGAAAATAAAGAACAATGATTTGCATTTTCTCTTGTACGCGCTCTTTGGCAAATACATATAAAAGATGCCTGAAACAGACATTCATTCAGAAAGTAGCCTCTGAAGTCTCCTTTTACACAGTGGCAGCAGGAGCTGACTAATTATTAGGAATAGATCAACAGGAGAACAAATGTTGAAAGTATAAATATGAAAGTAATTAACAAAATGTATAAAGTAAAATATAGGATCCAGTTTACTTGGCAACAAGTTTTTAAAGCCAGGTTAAAGACAACAGTTTATTTGGGTATTTGGTAACACCAGGGGGCACCACCTAGGCAGTTAACGCTGAGGTTTGTTAAAGTGTTATGTTGCTGATACATATCTACTTTTCTTTTATAAGATATACAAAATGGGGGGGGGGGGGGGGCGGGGGAGAGAGAATTGAGAACACCAGTCAGTACTGAGAACACCCTCTTTTTTTATTAAAATTCTAGTTTTCATGCGCTTTAAAAGTTATACTGCGGCAGGTTGGCTCCCCTGCGCGAGCCATCTTAGCTGTACGTCGGCTCTTTAAGACGCTGTAGCAGGTGCTTGCGCAGCCTGACCCCAGAGCCAATGCGCATGCCCAGCGGGTGTGATGACCACTGGGCACCCGCAATCGCTCGTGACAGAGCGAGAACCGGGATCTGTGTGTGTAAACACACAAATCCCGGTTCTGTCAGGGGAGAGGAGACTAAAGCCGCGTACACACGTAGCCGTTTGTCCGACGTACTTAGTCTGGCGGACTTCCCGCCAGACTGTCCGTCGGACTTTCCGAACGGGCTACTTGCCCACACACGGCACTTTTTGAGCAGACTAATACGGCGTACTAAGTCCGCCATACTATCCGCCCTACTTTTGAAATGAACGGACTCGCCCACACACGCGGAGGAAAGTCCGCTCATTTCGAGCGCATCTCCAGGTATGCGGGGCCCGCGAAGGAGACGCCGCTGGCCCCGCCACCTGGTATGGACTTAAAGGGGAACCCCAACGCCGAAAAAAAAACGGCTTAGGGGTCCCCCCAAAGTCCACAACAGACCCTTGTCCGAGCACGCTACCCGGCCGGCCAGGAAAGGAGGGGCGAGCGGATGCCCCCCCCCTCCTGAGCCGTACCAGGCCGCGTGCCCTCAACATGGGGGGTGCCTTGGGGAAGGGGGGGCCGCGCGGCCCCCCCACCCCAAAGCACCTTGTCCTCATGTTGATGAGGACAAGGGCCTCTTCCCGACAACCCTGGCCGTTGGTTGTCGGGGTCTGCAGGCGGGGGGCTTATCCGAATCCGGGAGCCCCCTTTAATAAGGGGGCCCCTGGATACCGGCCCCCCACCCTATGTGAATGAGTATGGGGTACAATGTACCCCTACCCATTCACCTGTCAAATAAAGTACAAAAAAAAAAACACAACACACAAGATAAAATAATTTATTTCACAGCTCCGGGGGTCTTCCGTCTTCGGGGGTCTTCTCGCCGGACTCCTCCGCTATCTTCTTGTAGCTCTTTTACTAGCGGAGGAGCCTGGCATTCTTCTTCGTCGCCGTGGCCTCTTCTTCCGACTTCGGGGGTCTTGTCCCCCTCTTCGGTTCTTCTGCCGGGCCACCGCGCCTTCTTCTAGCTCTTTTACAGGCGGTGGCCCGGTCTTGGGGCTTGTCATGAAGATTATGGCACATATACTGTAATTTTTATTCATTAAAACAAAACTGAAGTTTAAAAAACAGTGAGCAGGCAGGATTTTATTGCAGAAGACACATGTACTGTCTCTTCTGCAATAAAATGCCCCTATTTGCCTGCTTGCTGTCTTCTACTGCACTGTAAACTGAGCTGCGCATGCAGCCTGCCTATCAGGCCTATCATAAAGGCAGCTCAGCAGCCAACTGAAGAAGAGCATATGGCAGGCTGACAACATTCCTGCTTATTGTGAGCCAATGGCTTAGCGTCAGCATGCAACATGAAGTGCTGTTATTAGAAGATCTCTCGGTAAGAAACATTACAAAAGATTCACCAAAAAATTATTTGATTAAGAAAACTTTGTACAGTGAGGCCAAACATACTGAAAAACAGATTAAGCATTACATACACTTTAACCATGGAGAGCGAATGACTGCAGTGGGACAAAGACAGATACGCAGCCACTATATGGAAAATCTGCAAATCCATATGCAGTGGAACCTTGGATTACAAGCAAAATCCGTTCCAGGAGAATACTTGTAATCCTAAGCACTCACATATCAAAGCGAGTTTCCCCATAAAAGTCAATGGCAACGAAGATAATTCGTTCCACATTGACTTCTATTGCATGCAATACCGCATGTGGCCAGAGGTGGGGAGGGGCACCGGAGAGCCTCGGAAATACTCGGGGACAGCTCGACTGAACTCGGAAAGCCTCAGAAACACTCGGGAACAGAGTATTTCCGAGTGATTCAGAGTATTTACGAACAGCTCCAAACCGTTTCGAGTGTCACCGGTGCCCCCGCACCTCTGGCCAAATGCGGTACTGCACACCCCATTCTGCTAGTTTTGCGAGTTTTTCGTAAACAGAGTCAGAATAAAAATAAAAAAAAGTTGCTCGTCTTTTAAAACCACGTTACTCGTTAACTAAGGTTCCACTGTATATTTTTCCCTTCAAAACAATCATGGAAATATGGCACAACATGAAGTTAAAGGCCTGAAAGTCAAATCCAAATCTACTTTTAAGGTAAACATTACAATAACAATTTACAATATGTATTTAAAAAAAAAAAACACAATGTCAAATGTTTTTGATTTGTATGTATTATTTACAGCACAATCATAGATTTGTTTCAAATGTAATAAAATTGTACTCTTGAATTAATTACAATAATGTGGATGTACGTTAACAATAAAAACACATACCTGAAAAAAACAAACAAAGAAAAGCGTTACTTAGAAGTTAAGGTGGCCTGCAATTCTGAATTAGGGTGGTTTTGTGCTTGAGAACTGGACCTCTGGTGGGGCCTCCTCTCTATGGTAACGTACAGTGGTTCACTCTCCTGCACTGTGTCAATAGAAGTTACCATTGTGGAACCTGCTTGTAGAGTTGAAGTTGCCACTGAAACATGGAGTTGTGAATCACAATGAAGATAAAATAGCCAGTGTCACTGTATATTATCTCAGCGTTGGAAATAGGAAACAATAGTACACAAATGTTGCCTCCCCCCCTCTTCCTACCCATGTTGCATAGTGTTTATAAAAGGGGTCTGTGGAAACACCTTTTATTTTTAATCTGCTCTGGTGGGAAGCTCAGGCTCCCCAGTGTCAGTGAGTACCTGCTGCTGGAGAGGGGGGGGGGGAGTAGCGACAACGGGGGGCATCGGGGGATGTCATAGCCCCAGGAATTCAGAGCCGTTGTCGAGCGTTCCCCGACACTGGGGAGCCAGATCTTCCTAATCATGTGACCAAGTCTCTTTTATAAAGGCAATACAGCAAAGGTGGGGGGGGGGGGGGGGGGCAACATTTTTAGCATTTATCATTAGCCTTTACCTCCACTTTAAATGAATGTCCTCTCCCCCTTTTAGTGCAGCCTGTGGTGTAAAACACAT
The DNA here is from genome assembly GCF_037356315.1 of Lithobates pipiens. Lineage (NCBI taxonomy): Eukaryota > Metazoa > Chordata > Amphibia > Anura > Ranidae > Lithobates > Lithobates pipiens. The sequence continues at coordinate 72,290,435 of NW_027507791.1, read as the reverse complement.
ACCTTCCTTTCCATTTTCACAACATTCAATGTGCGTCCCTGCCCAGTACTGCACAGCCATTGGGCACTGTTGCCCAATTCATTCCTATAGGTCAGGGGTAGGGAACCTCGGCTCTCCAGCTGTTTTGAAACTACAAATCCCATCATGCCTCTGCCTCTAGGAGTCATGCCTGTGATTGTTAGGGTCTTGCAATGTCTCATGGGAGTTGTAGTTTCAAAACAGCTGGAGAGCCAAGGTTCCCTACCCCTGCTATAGGTGAACCATATTCATAGCAGCCTCTAACCATACAGTGGAATATGACTTGCCTGTGCAGAAAGAAGATCTGGCAGGTCCACATAGTAAATATCACTTGAGCTGGTAGGAAGGTAAGTATGAGGGTGGGGGCATTAAATAAAGGACAACTGTACTAAAGGGTACATATTTGACATGATATTCAATTTTTTTTTTATATATTCGCTCAACATATTTGCTTTATTTAGAAAAATTTGTAGATTAGCGACAAAAGAAAGCTCTTAGAGCCGGTTCACACAGGGGCGACTCAGATCCGACTTCAAGTCGCCCCAAGTCACCTCAGGTCGCACAACATGTACAAATCAATGTAAGTGAATGAGAGCTGTCTTAATGCACACTACTGAAGTCGCTCCGACTTCAGAAAAGGTTCCTGTACTACTTCAATACGACTTGTAGGCGACCGGTACCCATTGATTTCAATGGAGGTCACCTCCAAGTCGGATCTCCGTCTATACGGAGGCGACTCTCAGAGAATTATCAGCTCTCAAAAAGGAGTTCCCCCCTGAGAGCTCATTCTCTGATTGGCCACGGCAAGTCGCCTGGCCTGGGGCGACTTAAAGTAGTGTTGTAAGTCGTGTCCAAATCTGTCCAAGTCACGTCCAAGTCGTGTCCAAGTCACGTCCAAGTTGCCTCCAAAAGTTGTGTTGAAAGTCGTGTTGCCCCTGTGTGAACCGAGCCTTAGTGGTGCAATGTATTTACACTATTTCTCTCTTAAAAACAGTTGAGACAAGGTATCAATCACACAGGAAGGGCATTCTTTTCAGTCAGTCAGGTGACCTATAGACTTGCATTGTGGGAAAGCACAGTAAAACACAAGCAGCAAGTAGAGCTTGTAGGAGAATGTAATGTGCAAAAAAGTCGGTTCCATGTACACTAATTACATATTATACAAGAAAAGTTTATTTTTTAAAAAACCTTAACACACATTTATGTGTTTAAACATGCAATGCTGCTACAAAAACCCACTTACATTTAATGCTTTACAATCAATAAAGTTGAAACTTCACATCATATAAGCAGTTAGAAAAGACTGTGAACCTTCATACAGAAGAAGTCATTATTACCACACATTACACAGACATTTCTAGCGTCTCACAAAATGGCTGCCTTCACTGTGCCTCAGACGGGTCACTGGAAACCAATAACCTCACATGCTACACTTTAGTAAATATTGGTTGAGTTGCCGAAAAAAAACAAAAAACACATCAGCTTTGCTTTGGAGAGGTCCTCTTTAAACTGATAAACCAGACATCTGTGTAGTTTTAACACCCAAAATATACTCCCCACTGTGCTTCTTTTACATCATTTTGTACTTGAAAATTAGCAGCGTCAAAATGGCTGCCCCAAGAGCCTAAAGTCAGTAGGTCTTCTTTATTGCAGCGGTTTCTTCTAAGACTCTGAAGGTACATTACGTGTTTCCTTTCAGACTGTGTTTAAGTCGCAGGCGCTCCTCTTTGAAGTATTGAACAGCGTGTAATATTGCATCCTTTTGATTATCATCTTTTGCCTTGCTGGCATATGCAGAAAAATGTTTGATGGCATCATCCAAAAGCATTCCCGGGTCGATGTCACGTCTTTGTTGACGTAGCATTCGTTCACAAGCAATGGCATAGTTTTTGTGCCAAGTGATGGGGTGATTCTCTTGTTTGTTAATAACTTCTCTGTACAACTGAAACATGACAGAAAAGATCCTTCCCTTATCTTTACAACACTGAAAAATTCCCATCTTTCACTGTTCATGTGCTTCTCCTAACCATCAAACTTCAAACCTGATTCAAATATCATTAATAAAACACAGAGGCAGTATAAAAAAGACATTTCTCTCCTACATGTAAAATTCTTTTTTTGCTAGAAAATGACATAGATCCCCAAACATTATATATATTTTTTTAGCAAAGACCTTAGAGAAAACAATGGCGGTCTTTTTATCTCGCATGGTATTTGCGCAGCAATTTTTCGAACCCGTTTTTTTCAGAAAAAAAACAGTTTCATGCTTAAAAAAAAAAAAAAAAAACAGTAAAGTTAGCCCAATTTATTTGCATAATGTGAAAGATGAAGATACACAGAGTAAATAGATACCCAACATGTCACGCTTCAAAATCACACGCGCTCGTGGAATGGCGCCAAACTTTGGTATTTAAAAATCTCCATAGGCGATGTTTAAATGTTTTTACTGGTTACATGTTTAGGGGTACAGAGGAGGTCTAGAGCTAGAATTATTGCTCTCGCTCTAACGTTTGCAGCGATACCTCACATGTGTGGTTTGAACACCGTTTTCATATGTGGGCGGGACTTACGTATGCGTTTGCTTCTGTGTGCGAGCTCACGGGGACAGGGGCGCTTTACTTTTTTTTATTTTTTATTATTGTTATTTTTATTTTTTTAGTTTGACACTTAAAAAAAAATAATTGATGACTTTTATTCCTATTACAAGGAATGTAAACATCCCTTGTAATAGGAATATGGCACGATCGGACATATTTACAGTGAAATATGGGGTCAATAAGACCCCATATCTCACCTCTAGGCTGGGAAGAATAAAATAAAAAAAAACAATCCTGGCTTCCCTGCCAAATCGGCGCCATTAATTTGAATACCGAGGCCGGGTGTGATGTCATAACATCGCGCCCGGCCTCCGAACGATCATAGAGACTCTGGGGACGATCTGGTCCGCCGGAAATCTCTATGGCAACTGGTGGGGGCCGGCGGATCCTGTCACCCACTCACCGATGGAAGCGTTGAGTCGGTACAAGCACCGGAGGGCGGCGGGAGCGTCCCCTTCCGCCGCCCGTAAGAATGATCAAGCGGCGGAACAGCCACTATGATCGTTCTTATGCTGCAGGGAATCGCTGGCTGAAAACGCCGATATCTGAATGATGTCTGTGGCCTCAGGCATCATTCAGATATAACCACCGAAAGCCCATAACGTCAATAGACGTAGTATGGGCGCCAAGTGGTTAAAGTAGAAGTCACACCAGACGTTTACAATTTTTGGCCGATCCTCAGGGGACCCAGTGCACTTCGCACTTGGTTCCATTGAAATCCGTGTACTGAGTAGCAAGGTTAGATCTCTTCGCTCATTGCTATCTGACCACACTGGATGAGGGAGATGGGATCATGGCAGTGTGGTGTAGCACTCTTGTCTAGCAGTAAAAAGGGTTGCTGGTTCAAATCCCAACTATGACACTACCTGCCTGGAGTTTGCATGTTCTCCCTGTGCTTGTGTGGGTTTCCTCTGGGTACTCTGGTTTTCTCCCACACTCCAAAGACATGCTGGTAGATTAATTGGCTTCTGTCCAATAAATTGGCCCTCATATATGAATGTGAGTTGGGGACCTTGGATTGTGGGCTCCTTGAGAGTAGGGACCGATGTGAGTGTGCGATGTATGTGTAGAGCGCTGTGTAAATTGATGGCGCTATATGAGTACCTTAAATAAATAATTATAATAGATGAGCATCTTAATGAGACACAATGTATAGAGATAGGGACAATTGTAGACACGCACCCACACTCACTCAGGTTGAACTGGATGGACTGGTGTCTTTATTCAACCTTACTAACTATGTTACTATTCTTAGCTCAGACTAAAGCCTAGTACACATGATGGGATTATGGGATGAATGATTGTCCGTTTTTTTTTTACATGCTAGTCTGTCTCCATATCGAAAACGAATAGGTTACTAAAGTACGAAAATTCTCAGAATAGAAACTCGGAAGTGATGTAATGTATCTACATTTTATTTTTGGATGAAAACTGTACTGATTAAATGAAAATCATATGATCTGGTATCGTACGAGAACAATTTTCAAGTTTGTCCGAAAATGTCACATGACATCTGTATACTATCAATCAGATTATCGTATGATTGATTCGAAAGCGTTTGTATTTATTGTACGATATTCTGATTGTGTTAAGAGTGCACAGAGGAGAGGGGGCATGATGGAGTGCACCTGTATCTCCCCCTATTGGAACGCCTATAATTTGGGCCTCAGCCTGTGGAGGAGCTACAGCCAGCACTAGTAAAAATCCTTTCACTTCATGGATTTGAACAGGACAAAGTGTGGTGTACAAAGGGTCCTTCTGGGGGATTTAACAAGCTTTTTAAACTTCTGGCCAGAGTTCTTCTTTAGGTCACAAAATATTCAATCAGTTAGACAATGAACTAACAACCATCATTTTCATAGTCTTGCCTTTACTTTGCAGTTGAGACAATTGTACCACTGATAGACAGCCCAATAGGTACCAGAGTACTTTCTAGTCCACTCTGTAGTATAACAGACACACGGGGTAGATTTAATAAAACTGGTGCACTCAGAATCTGGTGCAGTTGTGCATGGTAGCTAATCAGCTTCTAACTTCAGCTTGTTCAACTAAAGTGATTCTAAAGTTCCGTTTTTTTTTTCCTTTAAAAATAACAAACATGTTATACTTACCTGCTGTTGCAATGGTCTTGCACAGAAAAGCCCAGATCCTCCTCTTCTCAGGTCGCTCTTCGGTGTTCCTGGTCCCTCCCTCCTGTAGAGTACCCCCCACAGCTGGCAGCTTGCTATGGAGGCACCCACACCCACACACTTCCATCATCCAATCACGTGCAAGCAAAAATGTTGTTTTTTTTTTTGTTCCTTGCACGTGATTGGGTATTCTTTGCAAAGTGAAGCTTTATCTCAATTACTAAGCTCTGGAGCAACTGCACTTGCAGAGTGCAACTGCATTTTACAAAGTGCACAGTCTATTTGCCTTTAGTAAATCAACCATTATGATTGGGCTTTTATGTAAAATTCTTAGTGCACCAAGCCAATTTAAAGTTATTTTTTTTAAAGCCTCTTCAGGAGAGTGCAATAGTGGTAGGGCTATGCTACAGCTCACTGATCTAACTGGCATCCTCTGAACTATCTCCTAGTAGGTTTAGAGCTACTTTCATTTTCAGTCTGGTGTAGGGATTATTGAGTTGATAGACTTTCTGCTATTTAACGACCATAACAGAGTGTTGTTCATCACAGTGTGGGGCCATAGCGGAGATAAAGTGCTACAATAGAAACTGGAAGTTTGGAGACCCATCAGAGTACACCATAGTTGCCTTCCTGGAGAGACAGGTCTCCGGACTTGGAAGATGCAGGCAAAGGTACCATGATTACACCAAATCTTGTAAGACAATCGCACAAAAAACAAAACAAAAAAAGTGCAATTATGGCATGTTATGTCTACTGTGTACTAGTTGTGCCCGAGTTCATCTCTAAAGCTGGCAGCTCATTTCTGACTAGCTCCTTTTGTTCCCCAGATTAAAGGTAACCTTGCACAGATTACACACATTGAAACAATGTAACCCAACTACCCTGTGTGAAAATTCCTGTATTCAAAATGCTAATAAGGAATTGATTTATGAACATGGCTATTAGTTGCAAAAAAACACGTACAATAAAAAAAGGACAAAAATGACTAAAGCTGTCTATAGATGGTTAGATTTTGGACAGTTCAGCAAGGACCGCCCTAGATTGGAACCATGTATGGGCATGCTGATTGTACCGAAGTAGATCAATCAACTTCGGTACAATCAGCCTGTGGAATGTTTCATGCGATTATTGCCACTGGCAATAATCACTGTGTGTTCTCCCAGCTAGGATGGTCCCCCCCCCCCATGCCACAGTAGCTCCAGGGGAGGGATTACCCCATCAGCATTGATTGTGTTGATTGGGGAATTGAGCGTTTTTCTTTCCTGCAACCTGTGGTACCAGTAAAGAAAACAAAATCATCTATGGCTGGCTTAAAATGGTTGTAAACCCCCCCCCCCCCCACAGTGACTTTTAACTATAGGTACGCCTAGAATAAGGCTTACCTATAGGTAGTGCAAATATCTCCTAAACGTGCGCCGTTTGTCTTCTTTTTCCAATTTCTTACAGATGAAAACCGACTGATTAACCGCTTGCCGGCCACCTGGCGATATACGTCGGCAGAAGGGCTTGTACAGGCAGAACCACGTACCTGTACGTTGCCCTTTAAGAGGCGGCCAGCGGGCACGCATGCGGCAAACTCAGTGAATCGGGTCGCGGGTCCTGCGGACTCGATTTCCACAGGGATACCCGCGATCGCCTCACGGGGAGGAAGAACGGGGAGATGCTAATGTAAACAAGCATCTCCCCATACTGCCAAGTGACAGTGTCACTGATCTCTGCTCTCTGTGACTGGAGCAGAGATCAGTGACATGTCACACACAGCCACGCCCCCCACAGTTAGAAACACACCCCAGGACACACTTAACCCCTACACTGCCACTTAGAGGTTAACTCCTTCACTGCCAGTGCCATTTACACAGGAATCAGTGGATTTGTATAGCACTGATTCCTGTATAAATGACAATGGTGTCAAAAATGTCTGATGTGTCCGCAATAATGTCACAGTCACGATAAAAATCGCTGATCGCCATATTAAAAAAAAAAAGATTAATAAAAATGCCATAAAACAATCCCGTTTTGTAGACGCCATAACTTTTGCGCAAACCAATCAATAATCGCTTATGCGATTTTTTTACCAAAAATATGTAGAAGAGTATGTATCGGACTGAACTGAGGAAAAAAAATCTTTTTTTTTAGATTTTTGGGGGATATTTATTACAGCAAAAAGTAAAAAATAATGCCTTTTTTTAAAAAATTGTCGCTCTTTTTTTTTGTTTATAGCGCAAAAAATAAAAACTGCAGAGGTGATCAAATACCACCAAAAGAAAGCTCTATTTGTGGGAAAAAAAGGACGTCAATTTTGTTTGGGAGCCACGTCGCACGACCGCGCAATTGTCAGTTAAAGCGACACAGTGGCGAATCGCAAAAAGTGTTCTGGTCAGGAAGGGGGTAAATTCTTCCGGGGCTGAAGTGGTTAAACAAAAATAGTATCACACAAAAGAAATAAATCATTTTGTCCCTTTGAATAATTCCAGGCGAACTGTCATAATCGCCTAACGATCAGATTACCATACGATCGCTTCAAAAGCGGTATTTTTCATCCGATTTTCTGATCGTGTGTACTAGGCTGAATTCTATGATGAATGAATGTTACCTTGTAAGAATAGAAGTAGAGTTGATTCTTGACTGCTGCAGATAAGTGAGCAGATTCAGCCAGATCAAAGATAAAAAAGGCAGTTTTAACTCTGGAAAACAAAACAAAAATTAAAGGTAAAATCACAGATTCTCATACAGACTCCGCTATACAACAGAAGGATGACAATTGCTGCATGTTGACACTGCATTCAAAAAAACTATACCTTGCTTCCCACATCTCGCCATTGGCCACTGCTTCCCAGGACGACTGTTCAAACCTTATAGGAAAGAAATATGTTATATATAAAATGTAACATCGAATTATTAACCTATAAAGCAGCTAAAACATATCAGGCACAGGCTTCTTATCTTGGGGCCAGAGATATTTTGAAAGCACTCCTACAAGTTAGAGCCTAGAAGTTAAACCCTGGTGGTAGATCAACATCTCTCTCATTTCATCCAAAATAAAGAAATACTTTGGAATGGAAAATTTCCTTTAACCTTCAACACATTCAACACTGATACAGCAGAGCTCAGAAAGGAGGGAGGGCAGTACAAGGAGCCATTCAGTTATGCTACAGTGAAAGGAGGATGCTGATAGGAGTAGAGAGCAGAGCGGCAGAGAGATGATCTCACTGAGGTTGCTGCCTCTCCTTGTCCTAGGAACAAGCCCTACAAGTATTACTGAACTGCAGCAGAAAAAAAGGTAGGTCTCCCACTCTGCCGTTCATGGCTGTGTGGTGCGCAGAGCTGTGCAAATCTCAGTACTGAATGGACAGCAATACAATCCATTGTAGTAAAACAGCTCCCTTAAATGTATTTCATTTGTGCATTTATCCATTTGTCTGAAGTTTAGCTGTCACAGCTAGACACTGTCCCTCACAAATCAGAAAATGAAATCCTGCTAGATCACATCAGGCTGGCCCCTTTTGCAGGTAAAGCTACATGTAGCTCACCCTTCTCTGCACATGCTCAGTTGCTCTCTATTTTTAGGCACTGACAAATTTGTAGAGGCAGATCTATTGACAGCCTTAACAAAGAATTAAACACTGCTATCCTTTACAGACAAGGAAGCTGCTTCTGTTTGACCTGCAACAGCCATGGTGCTGCACCTGTAATAAGTATGACACCAGCCATTTGATGCTTTGACAGATAGGTTGAGGACACAAGCAGATGTGACAGTTAGCAGTTATTTCTGAAACCGTTAAGTTGATGAGTTTACAGAAACAGGAGGAATGCCGGAGGCAATTTACAGCACACACTAATTTTGGTGACATAATTATTAATGTTGAATGTATGTACCATGCAAAAGAATATTATTTTTTATCAAGTTGTTATGGGTAAAGTTTAACTTTAAGCATATTGATTGAGTGTGATCCTCTATTTTTCATACTTCCTTGTCTCAATGCTGGTGACTCCGCTGTCTTCCTAATGTAACAAAAAAAACAAATGTGTATGAGCACCATAATAGTATGTAGCGGATGACATTTTGGACAAAATGTCACTCATGTGTAAATTTAGTTTTTGCCTCAGAACCATAGGGGTTCTGAGGTTTAATTAGGTAGGTTGACCTTGGCATCAATTTGGCTGGGCTGTGTTGGAAGTTCTGCTTGGTCATGTGTACAGTGAGGTGCACATGACAAGTCAGAACCAGGCCTGGTTGGACATTTTGGGTATCAGCCTTCTCAGAACCAATCAGTGGGTGTGCCGGGCCCCGCTGAGGAGTCTGGGAAGATGGGGAGGTCACGTGTTCAGGGAGGAGTTCGTGGTCGGAGGCGCAGTAACTGAGGGAGGATTCAAGGTGTCCGGGTGTGCTCTCGGCTTGGAGGGGTGCCACAACACAGTGACCGGGGGAGGACTCTTCAGAGGAGGACCGACAAGTGGCATCCTGAGAAGTGCCTGGTTACCGAGTTGGGAAGGATATTGATGAATCCATGCTTTTTATAGTACTATCAAGGAGACAGAGAACGTTCCAGGTACTGAAGAAAAAGGTTCCTGTCCATTTCCAGTTATAGCTTGTACACGTTCAGAGGTTTTGACAAGTTCCGGACCGGTGTGCTGATTGCCATGGTCTCTGGCTAGAGATCTGTTCAGCCGTGAGGTACCCAGCTGCGAGTGGCTACTCTCTGGGTGGTACTAGAGACTTTGTTATGTCTGCAGTTCAAGGTGCCTGAGTTCTTCACCCTTGCCCTCGGTTCCTATACGAGACTGTGTTGTTGGATGTTACCCCTGCAAAATAAAACCTTTCAAAGGGACTTTATTGGTGTCAGCGTCCAAGTTGTTGGGTATAAACCCTGGGAACCCCTAGACATGGAAGAACAAGCCAAGCGGAGGTAACCGGTAAGCCCAATAAGTCAAGGCCACCCTAAAAAGGGTTATGGTGCTACAAGTACATCCAGCAACCACAAAACACCAAGCTATATTGCAAACCATCACACATACTTTCCATACTCCTCTGTCCAGTTATATAGATTGGTGGTGAGTGTGATCCATTCCTCTGCATCGAAAGGTATATTTGTGGGGACAACCTTCTCACACGATCCCCATGGCCACAACGAGTAGCTTTTCCTCCATGTTGGATCACCTTCATTCAGTCCAATACATACAAATATTTCCCTGCTGCAGGCAGATAAGTAAAATATATTAGGACAAAAAATGAAATCCAAATCAGAATACAGCTGTGGCCAAAAGTTTTAAGAATGACACAAATATAAATTTTCACATGTCTGCTGCTTCAGTGCCGGTGTCTTATCATATAGAGTCCCCCATCGGATAGTGTCCACTGTGTACTGCGCGTGTGCAGTACACAGCACACACAGATTCCGAAAACCCCCGAAGATGAACGGCGCCTGAGCCGTGAGTCCAGGTCTAGCCCCACCATCCAAGTGGACATAGAGTTGTAATAAAAAGAGCTGAGCGCATCGAGGCTGAGCCCGAAGCGTGGCGAGCGAGGCGAGCCCGCGAGGGGCCCTCTAATTTTGCCAGCCCTATCTCCGCTTGGATGGTGGGGCTACCATCTCGACTCACGGCGCAGGCGCTGTTCATCTTCGGAGATTTTCCGAAGTTTCTTCTGCTCCGTACTGCGCAAGCACTGCGCTTGCGCAGTACGGGGCGGACCGTATATGATGGCAGGACACTATATGCCAGAACACCGGTTCACACCAGCGTGCCATAGCATCTGATTCGCACCGCACTGTAATGCAAATCACATGCGATGTTTGTGCGATTCGATTTCAGCCATACACATAGTAGGCTGATATCTCATCTGGACCAAACTCCCACAGGACCCTTTTTTTTTGTCTGCCCCATGTACGAACGGTCAGTTTGCGGTGCCATACACAAGCTCAAATGGGGGTGCCATTACCAATTTATTGACACTTCCGATAGTTCGTATATGGCAGTGTGAACTGCTGTGCGAGCTGGGTGTGATGCGGGAGCCCGCAGTGGATTTGCAGGGTTCCCACATCGCACTAGTGTGAACCGAGCCTAACGCCGCGTTCACACAAGCACAATGTCCGACAGAAAAAGTCAGACGGAAGCTTTTCATCATATATTCGGATCGTCTGTTATTTTCAAGCTGAACTTCTGTCCTACCTCGTTGCGGCAAGGTAAGTAATTTCTATGTTTGCATCAGCCCCCTCCTCATCCCCCTGCTGTCTTCTGGGACCTGTGTGTGTCCCAGAAGACGACAGGACCATTCAGAAAGCGCCACATGACTGGTGCATGCCCAGTAGGAAACCGACTGTCAAGCCCTGAAGGCTTCACTTCCGGTTTCCCTTACTTCCAATGTCGGCGCCTGCATCCCAAAGCTGATGGATGAATTGGCTTGCCGACATTGAGGGATCCCTGGATAGATAAGTGCCCTTATATTAAAAGTTAGCAGCTAAATTATTTGAAGCTGCTGACTTCAAATTTTTTTTCTTACAGGCTGGTACTCAGCTTTAAGTTTATTCAAAGAGTCAATATTTGCAGTGTTGACCCTTCTTTTTCAAGACCTCTGCAATTTACCCTGGCATGCTGTCAATCAACTTCTGGGCCACATCCTGACTGATGGCAGCAAATTCTTACAGAAGTTGTGGGGTTTTTGCGTTTTTTTTTTTGTTCACCTGCCTATTGAGGATCAACCACAAGTTCTCAAAGGGATTAAGGTCTAGGAGAGTTTTCCGACCATGGACCCAAAATTTCAATGTTTTGTTCCCCAAGCCACTTAGTTATCACTTTTGCCTTATGGCAAGGTGTTCCATCATGCTACAAAAGGCATTGTTTTCTCACCAAACTATCTTGGATGGTTGGAAGAAGTTGCTCTCAGTGGATTGTGTACCATTCTTTATTCATGGCTGTGTTCTTAGGCAAACTTGGCTTGACTAAGAGGCAAACCTACACATGGATGCTTTAATGTTGGCACGACACAGGAATTGATGGTAGCGCTCACCTTTTCTTCTACGGACAAGTTTTTTTCTGGATGCCCCAAACAATCGGAAAGAGGATCCATCAGAGAAAATGACTTTACCCCAGTCCTCAGCAGTCCAATGCCTGTACCTTTTGCATAATATAAGTCTGTCCCTGATGTTTTTCCTTAAGAGAAGTGGCTTCTTTGCCGTCTTTCTTGACACCAGACCATCCTCCAAAAGTCTTCTCCTCACTGTGCGTGCCAATGTACTCACATCTGCCTGCTGCCATTCCTGAGCAAGCCTTGCACTGGTGGTGCCCCGATTCTGCAGCTAAATCAACTGTAGGAGACGGTCCTGGCGCTTGCTGGACTTTCTTGGGCGCCCTGAAGCCTTCTTCACAAATACAGTAGAAATGGGTTTTTTTGTTATGGGATTAAGTTAATTTTCATGGCAAAGAGGGAATTTGCAATTAATTGTAAATCATCTGATCACTCTTAAAAGATAATAAAACTGAGACATAAAAACTGAGGCAGCAGACTTTGTGAAAATTTATATTTATGTCATTCTCAAAACTTTTGGCCATGGCTGTAGTTCTCAGCCAAACCAGTTTACAGTACTATATAAAACCTTTTCACAAAGTTAATTTGGATGAGGCAGGGAGTAGTTTTATTTCTGTTTGTGACTCCATTTGGAAGCTTTTTTCCCCACTTTCTGTCCTCAAGAGACCTGTACAAGAAATGGAAGGGGTGTGTGTGTGTGGGGGGGGGGGGGGTGGTATCTGCAGTTGTTAGGGGTTACAAAAAGACACAGAGAGAAAACAAACTCCGCCGTACGTACGTAGCCACGCCCACGGGCACCCTTCCCATAGCCAGCAGCGGCCGGCGGAGTTTGTTTTCTATTTGTTCACATACGTGAATTGTTTCCATAAGCAAATGTGAGTAATTTTCTTTCTTACAACTAAATAAAAAGTGGTTTTAAACGTATTTGCACCATGGATATGTTTCTCTTCCCTCCATGCATATAACAACGGAGGATATATAAAGTGAAGAGCGAACATTCCCCCAGCGCACCAGCAGCAGTATCCAGTTAGCAGCACAGTGGCTCATACTGTGAAAGCCCATCCAACCCCACAGGGGTACATGATCTGGTGAGAGCATTCACATTACCACAATACTGAGTGGCGCACCGGGGACGAGTGTTTTCTCTACATTGAGGATTGGCACTTTTGCACTAGTCACTTTACTTTACTACCACCACCTGGAACATTACTGCATGGGACTTTCCAGCGATTTTAGAATGCGATTTTGAAAAGTTTTTCATGCACAAAGACGTTCTTTGGGACTAATTATTTTGCACAATCTTTTGTATGTTTTTTGGGATTAATTATTTTGCACAAATTCTCAAATGTTTTTTATGAATTTTTTATGAATTTTTATGAATTTGTTATTATTAGTATAGGCAAATCTTACTTACGGGTCACAGCAGTATTAGTACATATATGCACACACTAAATATATCAAAATAATTTTGGTAGCACTGTAACACAAATTAAATTTATATATATATTTATGTATAGATCTCACACATATTGGGTTTTAGCGCCATAGCCCATTATTTAAATCTTTACATTTTAACCCCCCCCCCACCCACAAGAGGCGGAGGATCTAGGCAAAGACAGCTCTAACCCTTGTAAATTCCACCATTCACAGTAGTCTTTTTATTTTTATTTTTCATTTTCATTTATTTTAGCCACATATAGAGTGGGAAGTCCGTAGCGCGACTTTATCTATTTGTTCTCTAAATTGAGCTGTACTGGGAGATGGGTAGGGGGTGGTGCCAAGGGGCAGTTCTTGGAGGTGAGTAGGGGCTGAGACAAGGGGTGAGCCCTAATTGTATTACTATAGAATGACCATGCAACCGCAAGAATAGTACGCAGAAATGCTTACTGTTCATTTACTTTAAGAAAACGGAGGAGGCTGAAAGTGGCTGTTCCATCTGGAAGCTTTGTTTCTACTGGGTTCCATCGATTGCCAGGAAAATGAACATTTGGTAAGTGTTTTGCAATCTTTGGTACATACCAGTCATATGTCATCATCTATAAGGAAGCAATGAAAAATTACCATACCTGATATAAAAACAGTAAACCTTAGCTTTTCTCAAAGTGGAACTAAAAGCATTGATTTATTAGTTTCCCAGAACAGTAAATTATAAATGTCACAAGTGCTTGTGCTCTCAAGCCATCAAATAGCTGGTGTCATAACTGATCACACGTGCAGCACCATGGCAACTGCAGATCAAACAAAGGCTAAGATGGCAGCTTCCTTGGCTGTTAAGGATAGGAGGGTTTAGTTCCACTTTAAGATTCTTTTTATTAAATGGAAATGGCCAATACATATTTTATTAAAAGTGAAATGTCTTATTTATTGATATTATCCAGCAGCAGGGTATGCTTTTGTGTAACCCAAGGAAGCACAAACAGCACCCCTGTTTAATGCTCCATCTAAAAAAATAAAAAATAAAAACGTGCCCACCTGCTCTTGCAGCCATCATGCAAGGAAAAAATATTGAGTATTTTGTACTTTGCTGCTCCAACCGCTTATGGGCTGTCATCTGAGTCATTAGTTTAAGAAAGACAGTCACTGTCCACAAATGTATATCCAATATGTGAAGATTTGTTTAATAAAGTCATGTAGGTCCTGTACAAGATGACTTGGCTTAGCAAGGACCAGAATTTCTGGCTCCCAAATGTTATTAGTAAATAGGTTAATCATCAAAGTACTTACGGAGAAATTTATCTGCAATTTATAAAAGTGGAGCTCCACCCAAAAGGGGAAGTTCCGCTTTAAGCACTCCTCCCCCCAAATATGCCACATTTGGTGTGTCATTTTGGGGGTGGGGTGGGGGGCAGCAGCTACCTTGTTTTGACAGGTACCTGCTCCCACTTTTGCTGGAGCAGGGGCTCGAGTGGAAGTTCTCCTCTCCCTCCTTGCAATCTTCTGGGACACGTCACAGGTCCCAGAAGACTGCCCGACCAATGGGGAGGTGCTGCGTGGTTCGCACATGCGCACCCGGCTGTGAAGCTGAAGGTTCAAGCTGTCACAGCCAGGTGTCCACACTTGCAATACCGGCGCTGCGAAGAGGCGAAGGAGAGAACCGAGGGTTTGGCCATCCACATGGTATGACCGTGGGAAAGGTAAGTATGTGTTTATTAAAAGTCAGCAGCCACACTTTTTGAAACTGCTGACTTCTATTAAACACAAAAATGAGTGGAACTCTGCTTTAAGTAGCCCACTACCTACAAACATGAGGACCCTTGGTGCAGGTGGTACATTTACATATTTTGGCCAAGATACAAAATAATATAATAATATCACGTCATTTTGGCGTTTTGGTCTTTTAGGGAGAATACAATGTTAAAAACACCTAGCAACCCACTTTCTCATAAATTGGCAGAAGCAACACCAAGTAGCAAGTTTAAAGCAACATGTATCCACAATAAAAAGTCCCATTTAACTCTACCATCAGAGTACTTTTCATGTAAAGTACTTGCATTCTAGGAAATAAGTAAGTGTATCACATACAAGTATTTATTACTTCTTTTAAAGATCAACAATATCTTCTTCTGATTTGCCCAATCAGGGCGCAGTGAATAGCTGGTTGTTAAGGAGCAGGCTGGAAATCCGGCCTTGGCATCCTTAACAACCAAAGATTCATCAGCTTTCAATGGGCTTCCCCGCTAAATAAATAAAAAAAAATTGCAGGCAATTAAAAAAACTTAAAAAAAAACATCTTGGGGTCCCCCAAAATCCATACTAGACCCTTTTCTGAGCATGCAGCCAGGCCAGGAATACTAGGCCACATGACTTTAACAAGAAGGGATGGGTGCTTTGGGGCAGGAGGGCTTTGCTCCCCCCACCCCAAAGCACATTGTCCCCATGTTGATAGGGATGTTGTTGGGGTCTGCGGGCCCCCAGATCCCACCCCCATGTGAATGTGTATGGGGTACATAGTACCTACCCCTACCCATTCACCAAAAAAGTGTCAAAAAGTAATAAAAAATGAGAGAGAGAGAGAGAGAGAGAGAGAGAGAGAGAGAGAGAGAGAGAGAGAGAGAGAGAGAGAGAGAGAGAGAGAGAGAGAGAGACCTGAAACTGGGCTTTAAAATTGAGAATTTCAAGTTTTCTTCTATGCCATAAGTAGTTGTAAAATCCAAATTAAATAATATAATACTGCCCATCTCCTCACCAATACTACAATAAAGCTTCAGAAGCCATGAACCTATTTACCCATAAATACTATTAAAAGCTATTTTATATGAAATACCCTGTAATTTTGTATAGGTTTGCAGCAATTGAGGCAGCAGTCAGTCTATTCCCACATTAGCCCATTCTCTATAACACAATGAACACGTCCTGTCTTCCAGTCTGGTAAAAGCAGAGGTGGCACAATGATTATTTAGGAGCAGTCACACAAGGATTTTTAGACAACCCTTAAGACATGACTTGTTTAATGTGATCTGACTCTTGCACAGGTTCTTAGAAGAGTCTTCCATGAAAAGCGAAGACAGCATTGATTTAAGAGAAAAGAAGTGCACTTTGAAAAAACAAAAAAGACCTTTAGAATTTTAGTGCAAGGGCTGTGAAGGACAATTATCTCCTCTCACCTCTTGATCCACTAAGGATAGGTCAGGACGAAGTCCTTCACAGTAATGAAGATAACGCAATGAGTTTCCTGGCAAATCGCCTCTCAGCAAAATGATGGCGTTTAATGGGAAGGAGGACAAAATGTTCCTTCCAAATGTGTCTACCACATAATTGCTGCTTTGGTCACAAAGGCTAAAAAAGAAAAGATATGAGAAATTATGTTATAAATGTATGTAGTTTGTTCTTTTAAACTTTAAAGTGACTCTCTCGGCATGGTTAGCACTTTTCATACTCATTACAATAGTCACACTAAGGATAGCCAATCAAGGGTAGAATTCCATGTAAATGTTTGGACAGAAATTAAGAAAAATCTACCGTCAGAGCATACGATAGGATCGACAGTGACGCAACAAATTTAGTTAGAAAGCACTTAAATGTTGTCCGGTTGTTACAATATGTCAATGGCTTGAATTTTAATGTTTAAGTTCCAGATGCATGGAAGTAATGTAATGTTTAAGCCTGTGACCCTACCGCTTACAATATATACTGTATAAAACAAACCAATGTTTGAGACAGACAATGAAGGTTCTGCTTCTGGATCAAATGTTATCTACAACATGCACATTATGATAAGTAAGATTTTTCCTGTACAGAATGCACATTCACAGTTAGAATTTCATTCCTCCAGATAAGAAAATATAATTTTCTTCCATCCTTCACCTTTTCTCATCACTAGTAATGTTAAATGCGATTGTCAAATTGTACTCATTAATCATTAGCAAACTAATAAAAAATGTAACCATGTATGGCTAGCTTAAAGTGATTGTAAACGCCTTAGATTTTTTATTTTAAAGAACAAACATGTCATACACACCTGCTCTGTGTAATGGTCTTGCACAGAGCAGCCCCAATCCTCCTCTTTTCGGGCACTCCGCTGGCGCTCCTGGTTCCGCCCCTCTGCCAAGTTCCCCATAGCAAACAGCTTGCTTTGGGGGACACATACTTGCTTACTCCATAGACACACAAAACGGGGCTCGGCCCCGCCCCTATCCCTCCCCACTGGCTGTGATTGACAGAAGCAGGAGCCAATGGCTTGCACTTCGGTCTCTGAGCCTATAAGGAGGAAGAGAGCCGAGGGAGATGCTGCTCTCATGCACATTGCTGGATAGAGATTGGGCTCGGGTAATTATAAGTGGGGCTAGGGTGAGGGAGTTGCACTCAGAAGACCTTTTACCTTACTGCAGAGAATGCATTAATGTAAAAAAAACAACTTCAGACTTCAGAACCACTTTAAGTCCCCCTCCAGCAGCAATACATTTAGTTTAAAGGTGAACTCCACTTTTTATACCATGTTATACCCATAGTCAGAGTTTAACATATGGTTGCAAGCAGCATGGCTGCACTGTAACAGATAAACTACCTCCCTAAAAAAGAGTTTTGGAATTTAGCAGTCTGTTCACGGTACAAATACAGTAATCTGTTTCCAGACTGCAATATTCAAAATAAAAAATGTCCTGCTAGACCCAGGAGCATCTAGTACATGTAGAGACAATGTAACAAAGGATTACCTATAGTTAACACTTATCTGACGAGCAACTAAGACAACGGTGAAAATCCATTCTGTGTAGAAGATCCAGTGCTTGTTGGTCAACTTCGCAGAAAAGCTGCATGCTAAGGAAGCTAGGCCGAGGCCTGCTAACACACACACCACAATATTGCTCTGCATCCAAAATCTCTCCACCTGTAGAAAACGTTAAGAATTAGTTGCTCTGGACTACTTTGCTTTACACATGGAACAAATAGACTCAGTGGGGGAAGTTGCTAAAACTGGTGCACACAGAATCTCGGGTCAGATGTGCAACGTAACCAATCGGCTAACTTAAAAGGGTTGTAAAGCCACTTTGTCTTGTTCCTAGAATCCCCTGTGTTAGATTAAGTTACAGTATGTGCCCCAGTGTATGTGCTTTATAAAAAAGCACATACACTGTTCTCCACCCCTGAACTAAAGCGGGAGGGCTGAGATTCCCTCGCTGATGTCAGTTGGGAGGGAGAGCGGTGGGCAGTCACGTGAGCAGTGCTCTGAAATAAAGTATAAAGCTGCACATTTTTTCATAAGGCACATACTGCATCTCCAGGCTGTGGGATGCACGTCGGCCAAACACAGCACGAGCGGGACGGCTGCTTCACAATCCACCTGGTATTGCATGCGGTTTCCCTTCAGTGCCGAGGTAAAAACTTTTTAAAGTAAGAGGCCATTTGGCTTGTTTTTACTTATTTTTTAAAATAGAATGGAATTATGCTATGGTCCTGCTTTTTTCAATTTTTTTCTGAGCAATCTTGAAATGGAGTGATTCCCCAGGCTTATCCCATAGGTGTCCAAAAGCACAGGCGACAGTACCTAAATCTGTCAAAGCTCCACCTGATCTGTCTTTTTAATTAAAGGGGTCATGGTGGTTTGGTAAGTAGGCTGCTTACCCTTATCCACTGGGTGTAATTTGTTTTCCACGATCGTTTCCAGTGGTGACGGTGTAAAGACCTAAATCACTTTAAATCTTTTATGGACACTCTTGTTATTTAATGCAGTTGGACATTTGTTATCACTTTGCACTTTATGTGTTTTCTGGATTATTTTAGAATAAGTTACCAGTGATATATATATATATATATGTATTATTAAGCATTTTTTACGTTATTTAAATATTGTGTACTCATTTCTTATTTTGATTTAACCGGCCTCTTATATTATACAACCCACAAAAGCAGCTAGAAAACAGCGATAGTGAATTAGAATCATTTGCAGAATTGAGCGATAGTGATTTATGGGGAAATTCACTATAAGACACTGAAAGTGTTGACCGCGACTATTCTGCGACTGAGCTCAGTGCTGCGTGATCCGTACCATAGTCAATAGAGCCCCAAGTTCGCACATCACTGAGATCAGAATCATCATGGTCGTCACTTTCAGTGTTTGATGACGAATTTCCCCACAAATCACTATCGCTCAATTCTGCAAGTGATTCTAATTCACTATCACCGTTTTCTAGCTGGTCTATAACCACCTTTGACGTAGAGGGACGCTTTTTGGATGCTATGGACAATCTCAAGTTTCCAAGCAGAAAGAATGGCAGAAAGAGTGGTAAAAGTGCAGGCAGGGCACTGGACAAAGCACTAGGGACAAAACTTAGGTGAAATGATTTGATACAGTAATGTAATCTACAGATTACAATGTATTGTGTTTGTTATGTTTTTTGTACTTTTTTGAATTTTCCGCTGGGCTCCGCCCTCATGAATCACAATGCTCGCAGGGAATGGAGTCCGGAACAGTGGTACAATGGGTGGGGTATACAGCGGGAGGACATCGCAGGATCCTAGGGACCAAACAAGTATCTGTACCTGGATACTGCTGTGTAATCCCGAGTGTGGCTCGGGGTTACCAATTTTGGTACTGAAAATGAACCCCAAGCCACACCGAGTATTACCACTACGGAGGTTAATTTCCACTCTCTCAGTTTCCTGCATCACTAATCATATTCAAACTTCCAATACTGGAGTATGTTTTACATTAGGTTTCCTATGTGAAAGCAAGCATCTCAAACTGCCATGTTTCAGGATCACCAGATTTTTGACAAAGGCAACCAAAGTAGGCCAGACTTCTTGCTATAAGTAAGAAGGTGGATGAAAAACTGAAGCACTGAGGTGAACTACACTAAATGGAGTAGTCAAATTTTCTAAAGGGTTTGAAAGGTACATTGAATGTTAATAAATAATTTATAAAAAGGGAAAACACTGCAAGCGAGCATACATATACTTGATTTTCTGTGCTTTTACCTACAATTTTTGAAGTTGGTTACTGGGTCTTTTTATAACCCATTAGTTCCAGAACTAACTTTTCTGGTGAAGTACGATGTACGAATTGCACATTACACACACATATAGCCTATACATACTTTTACTCATGTGACTTACCACTCCCAGGAAAAGAGGCTTAGCAATGTCTAAATTTGCCCTCCAAGAGAAAAACAAGGAATAGCCGAACAGCATCATGGCAAGGAGACCAACTTCTGACATGTTTGAGCTTCTGTAACAGAATTTTTTATACAAAAAGAGTTTAGGAATATTGTGCTATGTTAGCCTTTAATAAGGGAGAACAACAGAGAATATAAATAACTGCAATGGAATTTCAACAAACATAATGACCAATGTTTGGTTTAGGAAATATGGTAATTTCCAAGCCAGCAGCCCTTCCAAATTTTAGAAACAGACTAAATAATCAATAGATGGGGAGGGTGTAAATTTGAGAATCTGGAGAATTGCTGATTCAGCGTAATATTTATACTGGCCTAACACTGATGCACTTCTGTTTTCGTGCCTTTTTCAACAAGTGTTTTCATGTGCCTTTTCATGTTTTTTTCAAAGTGCGTTTAAACATCTACGTATGGTGCTGCGTTTTCTACAATGAAGTGCTCAGTATCACAGGAGGTACAATAAGAACCTGTCATTTTCCAAATGTAAATTAGAATAAGTGCAGCGCTAAATATAAATCTAAGAATATCCCTTGGGGTATATATAGTGCATTTGAGCAAACAATGATATAATAAATAAATGAAGTGCAACATGCACATTTTCCACAAAGTGTCCTTAAATAAATCAAGCAGTATAATCTGTAACAAAATGTAATGTGCAAATTTAATCCATATAGCGTCCTTATATAAATCAAACAATGGTGAGAATATCATGCCCGTCCATTATATGAATAATAAATGAATCGATCTCTCCACAGTCATCCACCTATATGTGTGTTTCTCATAAACTTTGTACTCCAACCACCGGTTGTGCCCTCACCTTATAGGCTTCTTTTGGAAATAATTAATCCTTTAGAACACTCCTCATAATATTCCTTCTCTTCATAAGCTTCCCGTGAAATCCAGTCACATCGGCCACTTTAAGAGTTACGCCTCCTTACTGCTGCCTGTGAACTCCAATCACACTGGCCACTTGCAAAGCAATCAGATCTTGCAATACTGCTTTATCGTTTCTTGAAATCTTATTTAAAAAAAGCATAACAAATGAGCACTCACATTTTGTGTGTATTTAACTTGTACCAATGGTGGTAGGACAAATGTATGACCTTTCAACCGTCTCTTCAACCCCGGCCGTCAGGGCTCCCTCTGTCCGTTGCACTCTGAATAGTGAATCCCCGAGGAAGTAGCCAGGAGTGACGAAAGTAGTAGGAGGGACCTGAGAGGCTGACGAACGTGGAACCAGGAAGGACTATTCAGACTGCAATGAACAGAGGAGGCACTGACGGCAGGGGCTGCAGAGCCGGTTGAAAGGTGATACATTCATCCTAGCACCACTGGTAAGTTAAATACACAGGCTTGTTTAAGTTTTATAAAATGTGAGTGCTCATTTGTTATGTTTTTTTTTTAATAAAAAAAAAAAATGATAAAGCACTATTGCAAGATCTGATTGCTTTGCATGTGGTCGATGTGATCGGAGTTCATGGGCAGCAGTAAGGAGGTGTAACTCTTAAAGCGATAGATGTGATTGGAGTTCATGGCAGCTTATAAGGAGAAGGAATATTATGAGGAGAGTTCTAAAGGATTAATTATTTCCAAAGAGACATTTAAAAAGCCTATAAATTGAGGGCATAACGGGTGGAGGGAGCACTGGTTTTGTACACTGGTCTAACTCATTTGGTGGTCATGGGAGGAATTATGGTATGGGGTTGATTTTCAGGGGTTGGACTTGGCACCTTAGTTACAGTGAAAGGAAGTATTAAGGTTTCAGCATACCAAAACATTTTGGACAATTTCATGCTCCCAACTTTGTGGGAATAATTTGGGGATGGCCCATTCTTGTTCCAACCAGTGCACAAACAAAGTCCATAAAGACATGGATGAGTGAGTTTGGGGAGGAGGAGCTTGACTGGCCTGCACAGAGTCCTGACTTCAACCCGATAGAACACCTTTGGAATGAAATTGAGTGGAGACTGCGAGCCAGGCCTTCTCGTCCTACATCAGTGCCTGACCTCACAAATGCACTTCTGTAAGAATGGTCAAACATTCCCATAGACACACTCCTAAACCTTGTGGACAGCCTTCCCAGAAGAGTTGAAGCTGTTAAAGCTGCAAAGGGTGGGCCAACTCAATATTGAACCCTATGGACCAAGACTGGGATGCCATTAAAGTTCATGTGCGTGTAAAGGCAGGCATCCAAATACTTTTGACAATATTGTGTATATTAGGTGTTTCAGTGCATTCGAAATTGCATCTATGGGCCCAAAAATGTACATAGACAGATTAAAAAACAACTGAACTGTTCAGGATGTGCCAAAATGCAACATGTATGTAAACCAGACCTATTCAAATCAATGGGATGCCCAGTACTGTAACATCCGTCATAGCAGGGCCTTGACATGAATTCAGTTTCTTTTAGTTACAGAAACTGTGAGCATATTGGAAAATGCATAATAGTCCACAGCTAAACATCAATTGCTCATATCTTACTAGACAGGAACCGACCACGCTGAATATTGCTGAGGCATAAATATAAAGGAAGAGTAAAAAGATATTAAAAGGAAACTACCTACCGATTTATAACACAGAATATCAATGCTAGAATGGCTAAGGCTGGAGCCAGGGGAGTGACCTCTGTGAACATGTGACTTATTTGGAACCTACACAAAAAAAAATGATTATTATTATTTCAAGTCTTTGTAAACCCAAATGATAAATGTCTCTTTTGGTAAGCTAAATATACCATTAAAAAGCATTTTGTTATATCTGCTTGATGCAAGTGCAAAAAATGTTTTTAATCCTGACAGAAATCTTGTGAGCTGATAGCTTCCATACCTGTTAACTGTTATCATTTAGCATTGTTCACAGTCCTCTTCCCATGTTATAGATATGAGGAACAAGGAGTTTAGGGGTAGTACTGCAGTCCTAACACAATTCCCCTCCTTGGGTGTGAAGAACTACCCCCTAGGAGCTGTTTTCTAAGCACAAAACCCCATACTGTTTCCTCCAACAGACTCCCAAGACACCTCCAGTACTGATCCCAGCACTTGGACTTTAACACAAAATCTTCTAAAACAGGGGTGAAGGTTGGCTGTAGCTGTCCCTCCTAGATGGCTAGCTGGATATAGCACCTGGCTGCCTCTTCCCTACAGGCTTTGGGGGTAAACAGGTAGATTGTACTCACTAAGTCCCTTGAAAATCCTGCAGCATAGATGGCACTTCTGCCCAGGCCTCCTGCTGACTAGGTCCCACTTGCTTCCAGTAAGGTTTCCTCTATGGCACCTTCCTGCACAGGGGTCCCATCCAGGCCTCTGGATCCTGGATTCTCTACCCACATGACCATTAAACAATATTTAAGGGCCATCTTTCCACCTTCTGGGCCATTCTCACCAGGGGATTGGTAGGGATCCGGTAAATATTCAGGCCTTGATCTCTGTCCCTCTGCCCTCTAAGTTCTAGAACCTTCAGGAAGGTTCTAGAAGCAGGTTTTGGCAACAGAGAATCAGCCCTCAGAGCCTGCCAGCTAACTAACAAAAAATGAACCCTGGCTCTACTGGCTACAGTGGAGTCCAACTAAATTTACCTACACTATGTACAAAGGGGTGCTACAAGTGACAACACTACTCTACCATACATACAGCACAGTGAATTGTTCTCACTTTAGGACAGGAAATGTGTTATTGGCAAGACCAATTCTTGCCTAAAACCTGCCAAAGATAACAATACTAATGCCAAGAAACTGTAGGCACCTTGTGCTGCTTGTAAGTGCCAGTTTTATACTAAAAATATTCCTGCAGAGCCCCATGGACCTGAGGGCATTGTCCCTGCCCCACACTAGGCCCCACCCATCATCACTGGACTTTTAAATGCTAGAACCTTTACTACCTGCAGATGAACTGGTATTTGACAGATGTATGTCAAGCTTAATATTGACCTGGGTAGAGACTGAGCCCCTGTTTAAAGCATGGACCTAGAATGCAAATGACTTCACAGGGAGACAGGAATTGATTTGAAGAGTAACAGAGGTACTTGCAGGCACATTCAGCACTGAAGCTACCCAAGACATTTTTTTTGTACAACATCAAATGCATTAAAAAAAAAAACTTTATAGGGAGTAGGGAGCTTCAATTGAAGCTGAAGATTTGCAATAGCCAAGATAACATTGCATCACAAAAATGATATTCATGATTATTAGTTTTAGAGTATATTTAGGCTATATAGTAGCTTTTTGGGTTAGTTTTGAGGACTCTATACTGTATATTAGCATGATTTTAAAGTAGCTAAAAACCATCCCTTACATCAGAATTTCTTTCATGCTGGATCCTGTTTCCGACTTAGCCTAGGTAAAAAAAAAAGCACATAAATTGAATTTAATAACAAAAACGTACAAAGTGGTCTAACATAATAAACTGCATATACAAGCATAGAGTACCTTGTATTTGTATTAAGAAAAAAAACATCTGCTCTTCATCAAAAGTTTGTAGTCCACATTATGTCATTAAATTGCCACTTCCATGATGTAGAGAATATATCTTGATTCCTGCTTATCAGTTCACATACCTTTTAAAGTATTTTGGGAACCCTGCCAACTAAGCTGCTCTGTTATGCAAAAAGCAGATTCTATGGGTTCAATGATTACCTCTGCTTACTACTGCATCTCAATATTGGACCATCACTATGATAGGTTCCCTTACTGGCCAGCAGTGAGATGAAGGCGGCAAGAAGGGACCAAGTTATAAAGTACAATTTACCAACACAGTGGATCATGGGTACTCTTTAAAAAGGGAATCAACATCATGGCAAATGTTGAGGAATTTTAATATGCAATACAGGCACCCCTGAGTGACAGTACAGCTTTTTGCTCCTACTTAATGTCCAGGGAGCCCAAGATCCAAGATGTTTATTATGGCCAGCAATTAAATTTGAAAGTGTGGCCTCTCCTTACATGTACTACCCAGCTGACCAGTGAGGTCACCTATCACAGTGATGGGCCAATATTGAAATACTGAAGGGGCAATCAAGGGAAAGGCCAGGCTTCTGACCATTTTAGAGTTTCAAGCTTCAGAAAACTCAACAGAAAACTTAACCTTATACGCATCCACCTGGTATTGCAAATATATAGCAAAGGCAGGTAATAATGCTCTCTTTCATTTTCCACAGGCTAAAATTCGGGCTTGTTTTGAAGATAGAAATACCAACAACAGTACAGTAGGTATCCCGAAAGAAGGCAGCTTGCTGGTAAATCTCAGGGTGACAGTGAGAGCCACTCAGGAGCTGGCTTTCTGTCTCGAGTCTGCTTAAAAATCCTGCTTGACTGCAATGTAACTTTATCTATACACAGAAAAAATCCTCAACACATACATTTAAAGAGTGTAGATAGTGATAGGCCAATGGAAAACAAGAAAAAAAGAAGATTCCTGTCACCCATTGGCTACATACCATTCTGTTAGTCCACCAGTGTACTTACACTGTCTTATCTTTATTATGTTCAGGGGTGCTTAGTAAAGCAGTACCATTGGAACAATAAAGAGAGGCACTCCGGTGCTTTAACCTGCCCTGACTGTTAATCAGAGGTAGGGATTTATTTCGAGTCACTGTATTCGGCTAAATGCCAGATTAACCACTTGAAAAAGAAAATGAAAGGAATTTCTTAAGGATGAAGGAATAATATTGCAATTAAAAGTTCTCCTGAACTTTAAAGGAGGCAAAACAAGAGAGACGTTATTACCAGACTGAATGTCCCATACTCCTCTCGAAGTAAATGAGTCAGGAGCCCTTGAATGGATGTCTGGTCTCCCCAGGTCCACTGCGCTTGATTGAAGTACGAGGAAACAATGAGGTACAAATACGGTAAGAGTCCCCCGACGAAGCATGCAGCTAACTTCACCAAATGTTTCAAGGACAATTCCTACACAGGAAATAGTGTCTGTTAATGCCAGACAGCCTTTATTACAGAATGGTTCTGTAAAATTGGAATAGACAACCACACATTTAAAAATAGAAAATGGGCCATGTTAAAGAAACCCTGTACCCAAGATTAAATCGTTACAAAAAACATTTAATGACAATCTCATTCTGTTATTATTTTTGTTTTTCACCACATTTACTTGCCAACATAATTTACCAAAAAACTGCGGTGGTGACAGGGGGCTGGAAAAAAATACCAGCATTCACAGGGGTGCTGGAGCATTCACAGCACCAGTCTTTAAATACAATTTAAACATGCATAAAGAGTGACCTGTTAAAGGTTGCATTGACAGCGACTTTCTGGACAGCTGGCAAGCCTGGTCTAAATTTCTGTACAGGTTTGATAACTGTTATGTACATAATAATACATTCATTCATATAATTTCATTTTACCACATGAGTGCTTAACCTGTGGCCCTCCAGCTGTTGCAGAACTACAACTCCCATGCAATGCTGACAGTTATAAGCATGACTCCTAAAGGTGATGATGGGACTTGTAGTCCCACAGCAGCTGGAGGGCCACAGGTTAAGCACTCATGCTTTACCACATATATAGTCTGATTGAAAAAAAGACAAGTCCATC
This sequence comes from Lithobates pipiens, assembly GCF_037356315.1. Classification (NCBI taxonomy): domain Eukaryota; kingdom Metazoa; phylum Chordata; class Amphibia; order Anura; family Ranidae; genus Lithobates; species Lithobates pipiens. Next base: position 72,263,514 of record NW_027507791.1, on the reverse strand, counting down.
CAGTTTAACCAACAGAAGGAAAAATAATAATATATATACAATCCTATAACCACAGTTGATCCAGCTGAAGGCAAAATAAATAAATGATCCAATTTGCTCCAGCAGGGAAAATTCCTTCCTGATCCCCCAAGAGGCAATCAGATATTCCCTGGATCAACTTTACCTATTTACCTATACATGTTGGTATACAGTTATATTATGTGCATTTAGAAAAGAATCCAGTCCTTTTTTTAAAGCAAGCTACTGAGTTAGCCAGAACCAGCTCTTGAGGGAGTCTATTCCACATTTTCATAGCTCTTACTGTGAAGACACCTTTCCGTATTTGGAGAGGAAATCTCTTTTCCTCCAGATGTAATGCGTGCCCCCTTGTCTTCTGTGATGACCTTAAAGTGAATAACTCAACACCAAGTTCACTATATGGTCCCCTTATGTATTTGTACATAATGATCTCATCATCTCAAGTGAGAATACATTTAGTTCCTCTAATCTTTCCTCATAGCTAAGCTACTCCATCTCTCATCAGTTTTGCTACCCTTCTATACATCTGTATTCCAGATGAGGTCTTACTAATGATTTGTACAGGGGCAAAATGATATCTGTCTCTGCGGTCCATACCTCTCTTAATACAAGAAAGGAATTTGCTTGCTTTGGAACACAATTGCCTATGTAGGTCAAAGCACAAATTTATAAAAAAAAGAAAAAAAAAAAAGACTTGAAGCCTACACAGGGTTAATGAAGCCTACAAAGGAGTGCCTACATTCGTTTGGCTGGGCTTCTCCTATGGGTCACAGTGCAATTCGTTTTATATTTCTGTGACCCGTTTTCAGCAAAGAGCGGTCTGAAGTCCGCTCTCTGCTGACATCACACAGTTCAGTCCCGACTGGATCCGTCAGGTGCCTGGACTGATTGTCGTCTCAGCCTCTCAGCGAGCAGCCGGGGAGAGGCTGAGATGGCCACTCCCCACCCCTCCACAGCTCAGCGCTCAAGTGAGTGCGGGGGGCAGTGTGGAGAGCTGCTGATTGACAGTCAGCAGCTCTCCGCTCGGGAATCTGTGAGAACCGAACCATTGGCGGTATTCAGTTGCTCGGTTCTCAGTGAAGAGGCGGTGGGGGACAAATGTGGCATCAGACCGATGCTGAATCCACTTAGGTAAGTATGATGGGGGAAAAAAAATCCAAACTTCTCTTTTAATGTAAGGCAGGTGGAAGTGCATGGGCAAAGCACAAGTTTATATAAACTTGGGCTTATTGTGACACAAAGGACAAAAAGGCCCAATAACACCAGTTAGAATTGCATATGACCCATTCCTAGTTTGCTCTTGTCTGGCCTAGACTGGCATCGGCATGCGTACGCAGAGCATGAACAAAATATGGTTTTACAGAAAGCCATTAAGGCTTGTTTTAAAATATGTTTTTTTTTTTTATATTCAAAATAATATTAAAATTATAGCGCTCAGCCCCACCTATTGTAAAGTAATGAAAAAAAATAAATAAAATAACATTCTATTGAAGAATCCCTGTAAAACAAATCTTTTCAATCAGTTTAAAAGTACTAGACTTAATTCACTAGACAGTAGAGCTATATTCTCCTAACAATATTCATAAATATTGGTGAGGGGTGTAATTACTTTGCCATGAAATTGCCATTTAACAATTGAAAGCCCTATTTTCTTATACCTGTATTTTTTTTTCTCTCCAAAATGGCTAATTTTTCTACTCTGCTCAACAGGTGCCTACTGAAACTAACACATCACAAACCAAAAGCTAGTATATTTCAAAGTACACCTTGTTAATTCAGAAAAATTATGGTGCTAGTTATTATTTCCTAAAGGAAGGCGGTCATATGGCAACCAATCAGAATTCAACTTGTACTTGTTTTTCTTTAACAAAGTGACTTCTGATTTGGTTACACAAGAACTGACCTGTAAGATTTAGAAACTCTTTATAGTGAACCTTTTATTTGCTTAGCACCTCAGCAGCATATATGCTTCATTCCTTGCTTACATGCTGCTCCATTCAACTACTAGAGGGACTGAAGAAAGAAGTCTCCTCTCCTGGGTCCATGTGACAACTCTGGGACAATCATGATGCCAGTGCTATGTGAAAAGGGGATTGAATCACATGCCTATCCAGAGGCCATACACGGTTCGAATCTCAGCCAGTTCCTATTGAAACCAAGTATGGGCAGGCTGAATGTGCCAAGTTGACCAAGTTGGGTGAAGTTGGGTACAACCATCATGCCGAGTTTTACCTGTAATTATCACTAGCAACTGTTATAGCCACTAGCAATAATCACTGTCTTCTCCTGGTGGGGATGGGAGAAGGCAATGGCCAGAGAGGAGGGATTCCCTCATCAACGCTGTGAATTGATCGGAAATCCAGTTAATTTCTTTCCCGCAACTTGTGGTTTCAGGAAAGAACTTTGCTCCGTGTATGGTCAGCCTTAGCAATTTATATTTGCTCTTGAGAAATGAATGGAGTGGTAGGGGAGTGGTGATGATGATAATGATAGTGGAGGTGGTGGAGGAGGGGGGATAGTAAAGTGGGCATTTTACTTTACCTTCATAGATAGGTTCACTTTAATAAGTAGGGTTGTATATTTCTAATACTTATTATAACAACTTCCCAAGTTTCTAAACATTTTTTTCTCAATGTTGACCCTACATTTTATCCTGCCCAAATCTTACAGCTGTACAAGGCAAAAAGTTATAAGAGTGTGTGCATATACAAGAATGACCTACCTTACGAGAGACCAGCTGAAAGAAAACCCATAGTACTATGCACACAATGTACAGCACAATAGTGTGCTGATTACACAGACTAATGCCACAGCAGAAAGCACCATACTGAGAAACCTGAAAAGAAAAATATAATTACACACAGCAGATGAAATTCAGTTTTTATATACATAAATAAAGGTACTATCAAAAACTTCATAATAGGCTGAAAAGAGGAAATATTTCACCAATTTATACGACTGATTCATATTTAGCGATGACAATATGACAGATGAGAGCCCACATCACTGGTAATCCCTCCCTACAACTGACCCTGCTGACCCCTGGACAAGCCTTTATATACTCTATGGTCAGTAAACCTTCACTGTAGTGGAGCAAAAAAGACAAATTTCTTCAGAAACCAACCAGAGTGCTTATTTCACTTGAAAGCCTAAACCTAATTGGTCACTACAACCTTGCCAATTTGTGCTCCATTTTTTGTAAATCCATGTCAATCTATCAATGTGTGTGGATACTTGTCCTCGACAAAAATAACATTCAGTGCAAAGTGACAGTGCCTCTTGAGAGCCCACAACTTCGGGGTAAACTCTAGTATTGGAGCTTGATTGTGTGGAAACCGTCACTGACCAGCACATGTGACAGTGGTGGAAGTAACTTAAGTAATTGACTGTTCAGATCAAATGCTCTGTACATGAAGGAGCTAAAATGCTTCCCCTGGAAGCCCCATTCCATTATAGGAAAGAAGGAGGGACTGACACTAAGCAGTGAGGAAGCAAGGAAGCAAAAGGAAGATGAATACAACTTTCTGGGGAAGGGGCAATCAGGAGGAACTGTCTACTTACCATGGATGGGCAAAATTCCTTGAACTAAAGTGATGCAGGGGGCAATCAGGAAGAACTGTCTACTTACCATTGATGGGCAAAATTCCTTGAGCTAAAGTGAGGCAGTATAAACTCTGTCATTTGACAGTTGAATGACGGGGTGGGATTGGGCATCTGGAAGCAGCAAAGTTTAATTTTGACTTGAGAAGAAATTGAAGCTCCAAGTACAATCTTGAACAGACTAATGCCGCGTACACACGGTCAAACTGTATGACGTACTTAGTCTGGCGGAAAAGTACGCCAGACTGTCCGTCGGAATTTCCGAATGGGCTACTTGCCCACACACGGCACTTTTTGAGCGGACTAATACGGCGTACTAAGTCCGCCGTACTATCCGCCCTACTTTTGAAATGAACGGACTTGCCCACACACGCGGAGGAAAGTCCGCTCATTTCGAGCGCGTCTCCAGGTAGGCGGGACCCGCGAAGGAGAGGCCCCCCATGTTGAGGGCACGCGGCCTGGTACGGGGGGCGTTCAGGAGGGGGGGCGCTCGCTCGCCCCCCTTTCCTGGCCGGCCGGGTAGCGTGCTCGGACAAGGGTCTGCTGTGGACTTGGGGGGGACCCCCACGCCGATTTTTTTCGGCGTTGGGGTTCCCCTTTAAGTCCATACCAGGCGGCGGGGCCAGCGACGTCTCCTTCGCGGGCCCCGCCTACCTGGATACCCGCTCGAAATGAGCGGACTTTTCTCCGGGCGGGAAAAGTCCGCTCATTTCAAAAGTACGGCGGACTTGCATACACACGGCCGGATTGTCCGCCGAAATGCGAGTACGACGGACAGAATTTCGAAAAAAACGAAATTCTTAGTACGCCGGACTGCACGCTGAAAAAGTCCGCTGAAGCCCACACACGAGTCCGCCCGTGTGTACGCGGCATAACAAAAGGTATTTGCAGGCTCCACAAAGTCATTGAAATGTATTGTTGTAACCTTAGAAACATGTTCATATTTTCAGCCGGAGCTTACACAGGGCTCTCTCCCAGCCCCCATATGACATCTCTGGGCCAGTCACTAGGCACCAGTGTGGGAACATGGGATGAGTCAGATGCACCTCCATACCCAAAAATACAGCATGATTCCATTGCTCCCAGCAGATGAACAGAGTCCACGGGAAGCAGAGTACATGCTAATGGGGGCCTGAGCTTTAAAGCGGTTATAAAGTCACAAGGTTTATTTTACCAAATGCATATCCTGCATTAAGGTAAAATGCTCCCCACTACTTTCCATTACTTGTACCCTTCCTCCCCCATATCTAAACACTTACCTGCCTCCTCTCACAATCCAGTGCTGCCCTGGCTGCAGCATCAGCTCTCCCCTCTTCCTGGCCTCACAGTAGACACAGAGGCACAGGCAGCAGTGGGAGCCATAGGCTCCTGCTGCTGTCAATCAAATCCAGAGAGGAGGCGTTGCCAAGCCCCACTGAGTGTGTGACTATGGATACACATAAACACACCCTGGCTCGGGAGTATGCCCGCACATGTGGCCCTATAGCATATGGCTTGCTAAGGGGGCACCTGCAGGAAAGGAAGAGCAGAAGGGTAAAGGACTGGCTGTGCAATACCATTGCACAAAGCAGTTAAATACAACATCTTTTTTACTTTAATTTTATTGCCTTTACAGTCACTTTAAAGCAAACATACTGCAAAGTTTTGTTTATGAAAAGTGAAAACTGCAAAAGTAGGTAGCTTCAAATTTTAAATGGTTCCACAGGGAAAACATGAAGCAATCTAGCTCTTTGGACAACTATACCATATTATTTTATTTGGCAAAAATAGGAATTATAAAAAAGTTTTGTCAGAAAGTGAAACATATTCTTTACTGTGTTTTTTTTCTACAGCAAAGCAGAACAGCTTGTTGAAGTGACTTTTAGAAGCATAGGTGTGCACATGGGGTGTGCCGGGTGTGCAGCCTCAATTTCTACTCTGTGCAGTCTCAATTCCCTCTACTGCCCTGCCCCCCCCCCCATGTTGTGCTCCCCCCCAATGTTGTGCTCCCTCATTCCCCCCACAAAGTTGGGAGCATGAAATTATTCCAAATTTATTGGTATTCCTTAAGAGATCCCTTCACTGGAACTAAAGGGCCAAGCCCAACTCTTGAATACCAACCCTACACCATAATCCCCCCTCCAAATGATTTGGACCAGTGCAAAAACATTCCTAAACCTTGTGAACAACCTTCCCAGAATAATTGAAGTTGTTAGAGCTGAGGCTGCAGAGAAAGGCATGTGTGTTGGGCTAAGCTCCGACCCATTTCTCTAATCAACATAGATATTAAGATTCTGACCAAGATCCTGGCTAACCGATTGAACTATTTCCTTCCCCACTTAATAAAGAAAGACCAGGTTGGCTTTGTACCACAGAGACAAGCAGAGAATGCTATTTATCCGATTTTACAGCTGCAACACATAGCTCACAATCGTTCGTTGGAATCAAGAGTAAGGCTTTTGACACATTATTATGGCCTTATCTCATGTCTGTACTTCGCCATTATAGATTTGGCGCCTCCTTTCTAAGGTGGATGGCAGCCCTCTACGATTCCCCTCGAGCTAAACTTAAGTATTATGGATTTGAGTCGCCTCTGTTCAACATTGGGAGGGGTACGCATCAAGGGTGCCCGCTCTCACCCCTGTTATTCATTTTGGCTTTAGAACCATTTGCGGATGTGGTTCGCTCTCTTACCGATATCAGTGGTATCGATGTTGCAGGTTTTTCCCATAAAATATCTTTATTCACCGACGATATCTTGCTGACCTTAATCTCCCCTAGGATCTCTCTACCAAATTTATTCTCTCTCCTAGATTATTTTGCTTCTTTCTCGGGACTTCGTGTTAACCCCTCCAAATCTAAAGCCCTGTCAGTTAACCTCCTTCATTCAGTATTGATGAATTTGAAATCATCCTTTCCCTTTCAGTGGCACCCCGCGCTACCCTACCTTGGAATCCACATTACTCGTACATACGCGGAAATGTTTCAGGCCAGTTAGCAATCCCTGCTCAAATGTCTGTCGAACATGCTGTCCTCCTAGTCCCATCTACCATTGTCTTGGTTTGGTAGGATAACTGCAATTCAAATGTCTTACCTCCCTAAATTACTTTACTATTTTCGGGTTTTACCTGTCCCTGTCCCCTTGTATATCTTACACATTCATCAACGCAATGCTCTTACAATTCATATGGGGATCCACCCATCAGTAAACAGGTCTTGTATGCCCGGTGGATCAATGATGGCCTCTCGGTCCCCGTTTTGCAGGCTTATTATATGGCAGCAGGCATCGCTCCACTCTTCCATCTCCATGAAACATACCAGATGTCGCTACGAGCCACGATAGATCTAGTCAACACCGACCCAACACCTATCTCCTCTCTACCATGGCTCCCTCCTACTCACCATCCGAAACCAATAGGACCATGTTTAACCCATTCCCTACAACTATGGGACTCAGCCAAATACTTTGCGGGCTTGATTTCTCCTCATCTCCCACTACTGAAACTCCTTCATTGCCCATTGTTCCCTCCGGGATGTGAAAAGCCGTCACAATTCTCCTGGTGGACTACAAATGGATTCCCAGATATTCATTCTATGTTTAGGATATTAACATTTGATGCCTTACGCTCTTCTCATGATATCCTATTGAAGGAACACTATAGCTACCTAAAACTGAGACACTTTCTCCAACAACTTATCAAATCCCATCCTACCCCATACACCCTGACTCCTTTTGAGAGCCTATATAGAGCCAGGACCCACTCCCCAGGCAAGATATCATTAAAATACTCATCCATAATTACTACAAAAAAAATCTGTTGAGGCCCTACCATCTTCAATGGGAAAAAGAATTGGGGAGATAGTTAGACCCAGAGGACTGCCGGACTATGACCATGGCCCTCTCCAAGTGCTCAGGAAATTTCCTTATATTGGAGAATGTCTATAAAATGTTAAATCGCTGGTACTATACGCCAGCTGGATTGGCCCGATTCATTCCAACTTACTCTATACTTTGCTTTCAAGGATGCTCACAGGAAGGCTCTATGGCACATATGGTAGTCATGCCCGAAGGCATGCAGGTTATGGGTCAGAGTTTATACCATTCTTCGTAACTTACTTCACATAAACCTTAAAAGGGACCCCTACGAAGCCCTTCTTGGGAAACCAATTGTAGAATTATTACGCCCGAAGCGACAACTATCCCAACACCTCTTTACTGCAACTAAATTGACCATTGCAAAAGCCTGGAAATCCCCCGCAATCAGTTCTGACTGCCATCCTTTTAGACATGCATGACAAATTCCTCAGAGTCAGGCAGCCATGGATCATGTACTTTCAACCCTCTTGATTTGATGGCACACTTCTTCTGATCTGATACTGCCCTGACGCACATCCTATGGACTCTCCTCCTCCCTCCTTTCCCCTTCCCTCACTCTCCGCTTTTCTACTGGACTTTCCTTCTTTTTCCCTTTTCAACGTCTCCTTCTCCCCTCTTTGCTATGTTCTATGCATTCAATCCACACCTTTATTAGGCCATCAGGTATAGACCGGGCCCAGGTGGTTATCATTGAAACATTATATTTTTCACGTTACTTTCTATCTCTTTCAACTTTAAACAATGTATCCAGCCTAACAGGGAAAACCCCTGACCATGAAACTTCATTGGCATATGTCCAAGCAATATAAATGGACATTCTGACTATAGATACCCTATCCGCCCAGGGACACCTTCTGTTAAATTTTATGGGACATTAGGTTTGTTACCTGTATCTTTTTATAACACATGCCTCTATATACCATTATGTATTTTTTTGCCTTGTTTCTTTGTTTGCCTATCACGCAATGTAACCACCTAAAAACCTGTTGTGTTATGTTGGATTACATGCTAATAAAACCTTGTGTGTTTGTATTTGGGGTGCACACCCTAAAGCAATAGGCTACACACACCTATGTTTAAAAAAATAAACAAAATAAACAGGCTGGATGGAATCTCATTTTCCATATTGGCTGCCTTTTTCTTGCAGATTTTCCCTTCTGTGCCTGTGAACCAACAATGTATTATAACCTACTGCAAGCCTAGTAGGGTGAGAGCTTAATGACTGACAGCTGTGGAATTCTGCAAACCTATGTACAAAACAAAGCTTTGGTAAGTAAAGCAGTCATATCTGGTGATAATTTTTAACCCTTAGTATTCTACTGAAATAATTTTCATTTTTGACCAAATCATTTTTATTTTGCCCTGTAAAACATAAAGAGGTTGCCTTCTTAGGCTACCCATCGTTGTGTTATTTGCCCAGCTAAACAAAGATTACCTTTGATCTGTCTCTTGCAGTCTTCGCCTTCTTAAACTCCACTGTTAGAGCTATGAGCAGCGCCACAAACAGATTGTTTAGGCTGAAAACCTCGGCTGCAATGGACCACTGCCATGTTAGACGTGAAAATGAATATAACCCTGCAGCAAGGATTCCTGCCGCATATGAGCCAGAGAGCCTGCAAACATAGATAACAGAAAATCTCCTTTTGCTACAAAAAAAGAAAACTGTTTGTTATGCATCTTATATTATAGCTACAATCATCTCTTGCTACTAAGAGCTATCAGCTCGCTGTGTAATATTTCCACAAACCGAGTCATGACAATATTAATTAAAAAAGTACAAAATAATGGTAAGTGAGAGCAACTGTTTAATGTGCCATTTCCCAGTGTCATGGGCTCATGGCCCTTAAGGTAGAAAAGGAAGTTCTAAGCTGTCAAGACACTTGCCGAGCTGAATGGGAACAGCGGTTGCAACGCGTAACAAGACTGTAATATTAAAATAAATAGGAAGGAGGACAATAGATTCTAGTGTATAGGAACAGGCAGATTCAGTGTCACAAAGAAGAAAGGGAGTTCACTGAATGCTTGCCTTTGTCCTACAGCAGTCCCCTGCTTGAAACTAGGATATAACATAACTTGGGTTAGCAGCCTGTGGCCATGTCTTTTTTTAGTATTGCCTTTGAGGTTCTACAACCATCCATTCTGATAGACATATTGCAGCAAGAAAACAGAACAAGGAATTTGATTGGTTGCTGGGCATAATGGCTTAATTTTTGCTCCAGTTTTCATAAATTATCACAATTGCAGGCCTATGAATATTAGCGGTCTGTGTAGCTCAGAGAAACTAAATAACACCTGATAGGTTAACAGCAGGGCTCAAGTCCTGCTGGAACGCATGGGAACGGAGTTCCTGTACTTTTTCCACAACAGGAACTCAGTTCCCGTTAGCAGCCGCGTTCTGCAAGACTTTGAAGTATGTGAGCTGTGTGGCAGGTGCTACATCAGCAGCCGCCGACACAGCTTGCAATAGTAAGTGCCGCACACCAGGAATTGACTGACCATTCAGGCATTGCCAGTAGGGGACCCCAGGACAGCTTCCTCTTTGATCTACCTGCCAATCACAGCTAGCTGATGGGTAGATCAGGTCCCCGCTGCCCAGAGATTGTATTTAGTCAGACCTCTCATGATGCGCTCCTCCCCGCCATGATTTTATGTCTCCTCATCCCCCCCCCTGCATACTTGCTCTGTGTGTCCCACTGACTCCCCCCCCCTCTATCTTCAGTGCCATATGATGAGAGAACCCAGAGGAGGAGCACAGCTATTCTGCTCACAGGACATGCAGGGAGAGAGGTGAGCTGAGGGAGGAACATCAGTTTAGGGTGGTAAGCTGAGCACAATACCTGGCAAAGTTTAATGCCAGGAGGGAAGTTTATGTGGAAATATGTGAAGGGCTGGAATAGCAGTGAGAGTGTGTTGGAGCCCTGCAGAGTTTGCAGCCCCCCAAGCTAACATACATCTCCTAAGCAGGAACACATCTCCCTACACTATCTCCCCAAGCATTCTGTCCAGATAATATGCAGTTAATTTATGACCTTTCCGTTTAACCCTGTGTTATCCGAACTCTGTTCAATGAAAAGTGTAAACTCACCACATAAACACTCTATATACAAAATAACATTCCCCAATAAAGATCAGAATATGATGTTCACATTTGCATGAAAGCACAATTGAATGAATGCTGATTATTCAGAGAATTACCATATTTATGTTTATTGAGGATTGTTTTTTTTTTATGTACTAACAGTTAAGCTTCATACACACAATACGGAAATTGGATGAGAAATACCACTTTTGAAGTGTTCGTGCATATGAGCGTATCATTTTTTTATTTATTTTTGGTGGGGGAGTGGATCTTGTGTGGGAGTTCCCACACTTTTTTCCCCAGGACTTGACCCCTGGTTAACAGTACAAATTAGAAAATGAATATTGTCCTGTAAGAGGCATCAACATATTCACAGGACTGTATGTCAAAAGGGTACAATTTATGAATTATATAAGAGAAAGAGAAGAAGGCAAGGGCTCTACTCAAACTTGCTGTCTTAGAGACTGCAAAATAGACCTTATGCATTAATATCAGTACTGATTCCTAATGCTGGCCATAATTATGGCAGCTGTGGAAGTTTTCCATCATCTTTTGATAGAAAATACACTTGCAGGGCACTGGGCTTTTTATAGAAATCTACTGTCCACAGTTTCAGTGGTTTCCTAGTATGAGTAACCAAATGGTAAAATCGGTGTGGAAATTGACCAGATCGTGATTGATGCGAGTGAGTGTTGTGGGAGCTTGTTCGTGTTTGAATTCTAATGGGAGGGGCTTACAAATACAACATACACTATATTACCAAAAGTATTGAGGTGCCTGCCTTTACACACAGATGAGCTTTAATGGCATTCCAGTCTTAGTCCGTAGGGTTCAATATTGAGTTGGCCCACTCTTTGCAGCTATAACAGCTTCAACTCTTCAGGGAAGGCTGTCCATAAGGTTTGGGAGTGGGCCTATGGCAATGTTTGACCATTTTGCCAGAAACATCCTTTGTAAGGTCAGGCACTGATGTTGGATGAAAATGCAACGGGGCAGACACTTCCCACAACGCCGCCCATCAAAGCATCATAAGTTTACGGTGCTGCGAGCCTAACATACTACACATGCGCGAGAACGGGTGGTGCATGCTGGTCGCTCAGCTGCACCATATCCTGGAAGATAGTGCTTGTGGGCTTCACATGCCCACAAGCAATATAGGAAATGCCAGGACAGAAGAATAAAAGCTATTTTTGCTTCAAAATCAGAAACAAAAAACTTGAGTGCTATTTATAAAGTAAGTTTGATCGTAAGATATTCACAAAAAAATAAAAAATAAAAATGTTATATATATTTGGAACTCCCCTTTAAGTCTTAGAATTTTTTTCTCTTTATCGTCCTGTAACTTGCATGTCATAATTTTTGTAGCAGGTTATTTTCTTTAAATACTTTAAAATGCCCTTCCCTTTAAAGGTCTATGCCAGCATAGCTGAGTAGCAGCCACACCCTCCTCACAAGTGTCCGAGGACTTGCATTACAGAGGAAGAGAAGAGCTGATTGAGAGTGCTGGTTCTAAATCTTTAACTGCAAAGTTGCAACCTAGCCATACACGAAACAAAATTCGACCAGTTAACCAGGGACTGCTCAAATTTCTGCTGCTCGATTTAGTGTGGCCACTGCAGTTTAACAGAAGTCGATCTACTGATTAACTTCTGTTCAACTGCCATGTGCGATAAAAGCCATTTGATCAACCTCACAGGTACCAGGCTGAAGTGCTGATCTGTGTATTCTGACAGCAGGGAAGTCTCCCTGCTGTTAGAATACAATAGTGCAGTGGGGAGGATTCCCCCATCAACCTCAAAGGTGTAGATGGGTAATCTGTTCAGTTTTTTTTTTTGTTCAACTCTCTGGTAGAATTAAAAAAAAAACTGATCCATGTATGGCCAGTCTTAGATGGGGTACACACCAAGTTTTTTTTTTCGTTCAATCCAGCAGGCTAATTATTATTATTTTTTTTAAATGTACAGATTGCTGTATTAACTCAAGCTATGTTAGTTCAGCAATCTCTACCGCTGAGCTACTGTATTCAGGCAAGGAGACTACCCCCCCTGCCAGAACACACTGATCAGCGCTTGCAGATATTGGCTAAGTCCACTGGTCAGATGCTGTTTTTCCAGCATGCCTGTTTCGACAGAAGCCAGTTTCGAGACCAGCTTCTTTCGGACGGGGAGCTTGCACACACTAGTCGAAAATCGGCTGGTTCCTGATGAATCAAACGTTTTTGTCTGATTTTTATACCATGTGTACCCAGCCTTACGCAGGCACCCTGCACAACCGGTTTCTATTTCTATGACTATATTTGGATTTAAAAAATTTAAAAACATAAGATGAAGTTATGAATGAGAAAGACATTAGTAGGGTTGGCAAAACGGAGCAAAAAGCCACACTATTTACAAGCATAGACTGTACTATAAAAAATCTCGCTTTTATCAACGTATCTTAGGCACTGCTTCAAACTTAGCAGCTGCGCTGTCAGACTGCCATGTGCAAACCTTCAACTGGCTGCCGGGTTGTCAGATCGATAGTTCCACTGCAAACTGAAGGAGCTCATTCAGCAGGCTGACAACGCTGCTGCTAATTGAAAAGGAACAGCTTAGCGTTGTCAGCCTATAGAAGAAAGCGTTGGTACAGGCAGGATCACTAGGCAAAAAACCTTGCAACCAATTCACAAAAATAAATTTGCTTATGTAAACTATATACAGTAAGGAATGACACCATGGATACTAAAAATGATTTAGGATTTACATACAATTTTATATATCTAGAGTAGAGCATATGACCTCAGAGTTCTAGTTACAACTAAAGAAGATATTTTTTTATATCTTTCCGTGTTGGTCACAGATTTCAAAATCTTTGATTCACAACAGTGACACATGCTCTGATTAAAGAATACACTTATTTTATGCCACAAGGTCCTACCAAATTAGAAAACTCCAAACAAAATATTAAAGGTACAGGACAGGAGTAGACAACCCAGACAATAAATGCAGCCATCTGGTTTCCTGTTGTAACAGATGTCTATTAAAGTGTCTTCTACTAATTGTGTCCGGGCTGTGGACAATGGCTGCAAATTTCAGCTCAGCAGGGATTACTCAGAAAAACGTTGTGGCATATCTTTTTATAAAGTCATCTTGGTGGCTTAAAATACTTGCTAAAATGTATTATTTTCAGTGTGTTGGACGGTTTTATGTGTGTTTTTAGTAAACATAATACTTTGTGGTTTAGCTTTTCCATATCACTCTGAAGAGCACAATTATAACAACATTAATGTGTGTGACGATATAGGGTTATAGGCTGGTCTTTGATCTAATTGGATATACAAGGGTGGAAGAACACTTCACTCTACTTTCACCCTGATCCTGGGTAACTTATGCTATAACAGGCATGACCATAAAAGCATATAAGCAAATCTTAACACCTGGTTGCATGGTGAAATCTCAAACCTACAGTTCTATTTTTTTTAAAGGGTAAATTTGTTTTTGTTTTTTTCACACACAACAGAAAAAAACATACAAATACACATGTAAAGCAAACAGCACTCAATCCTGAACAGAATACATAGGTCTAGTATACATTCAATATAAACGGAGCAACGCGGAAGTCATTATTCCATTCCTCATAAGTGATATCAATCAGAGTTTAGGGGCATATTCTTGTGCAATCTGTATTAAGGAATCTAGTTTCAGTCAAGATATCAGGGAGCAGTTGATATGGTACGGTCAGAACTAACCCAAGAATCCCAAATCTTAGAGAACTTTTTCGAGCACCCTCTGGCTTCATATGTCAAATATGCTTGGAATGAGAAGAATCAGTCAGTAGTCATTCTAGCGGAACCACTATGTTAGGGAGACCGAACTGCATTGCGGTGGTGTGTCGAATCTGCAAGTATAAGAAATAAGCAGTGTGTGGGAGGTTGTAAACTCTATGGAATTCAGTGAAAGGGCGGAACGTATTACCTGAAAATAGATGCATAATAGTTTTTAATCCCCTATTAGACCAGAATACCCCCATCAGTCCAACGGAAAAATTCACGTAGATTTGGGTTCCCCCACAGGGAAGTATTCGCTGAGCATACTAGAGAGCCTGAAAATCCATAGGGTTATCGCTAGGACGCTAGTACCCTCCCTCCCCCGTAGGGTCATTCTGTGTATCAGGTTCTGGAGGGACTAATAGGAGGTAAGGATTGCTGCCTACAGAGCAGTGGCCACATTGTTGGCTTCAGGGTAAAACCATCAATGCACATGTGCCAATTGTGAAGCAAAGTAATAGGGTCTGTAGGCACGGTAAAGCAAGACCTCCCTCCACAACCGGTAGCTGCAGGGTATTTCTAGCAATCCGATTTGCCCCTTCCCCTCCAAATAAAAGTGGTGAGGATTGAGTCTATCTCCCTAAATTTGGCCTTGGTAACATAGCATGGTGAGTTACGCAGCAGGAAAATCATTTTAAAAATGTTTATCCTACCTAGTAATGTCAGGGGAAGAGTAATCCATGTCTTTAAGGTGTTTCTCATTCTAGCAATAAAGGGGTCTAGGTTGATCTTAATATAAGAGGAGATGGGATGTTGTAGCACAACCCATAGATATCGGAAAGAGCTGACTGTCTGCAGTGGGCAGGAGGGGGGGGGGGAATACTATCAATGTCGTCTGATCTATCATAAATAAGATAGATTTGTCCCAGTTGACCTGGAGCCCCGAGAAGGGACCAAACCCCCGAATAATACCCAGCAGGGCCAGGAGAGACGACTGAGGAACCAAGTAGATTAACATATCATCGGAATAGAGAGAAACTTTTTCTTCCAGACCCCCAATCGTCAATCCCACAACCTACCTACTGGATCTTATCAGAGCAGACAGAGGCTCTATCGCCAATGCAAACAGCAATGGCGACAGGGGACACCCCTGTCTGGTGCCTCTCTTTATCAGAAAGGAATCAGACACAGAGGGATTCACTCGCAACCTGGCAGTAGGTCTCAGATACAGCAACTGTACCCACCTAATAAAAGTGTCACCAAAACCAAACTTTGTCAAGACTTCTAGGAGGTATGGCCATTCCACTGAGTCAAAGGCCTTGTGGGGATCCAAGGCCAACAGTGCCCGGGAACCCACTCCATCATGAGTAGCTTGCATATTGGTGAAAAGTATATGTAAGTGGATGGAGGTTGATTGCCCAGGGATGAACCCATTCTAGTCCTCTCCAATAATAGTGGTAATGACTGTGTTCAATCGCTGGGTGAGCACCTTGGAGAGAAACTTAACATCTGTGTTGATGAGTGAAATCGGCCTATACGACTCACAGAGTAGGTGGTCTTTATGGGGTTTAGGAATGAGGACAATCGGCGCCGCAGACATAGAGGGCTGTAACTGTCCTGTCCTCAGAGCAAAATTGTATAACTTAAGCAGGTGAGGGATTAATAAGTCTCTGAAGTGCATGTACCATCTATGGGAAATCCATCTAGTCCTGGTGGGTTTTTTTCCTGGCAAAGGACTGTATTGCCTCCCCTATTTCCTCAGCTGTTAGGGGAGCATCAAGCAGTGAAGCCTGGTAATCCTGAAGCTTTGATAGAGTGATATCAGACAGGTAATCATCTAATTCAACAATGGTATAGTGAGCTATAGTAGCATACACTGAGGAGTAGAATGTGACAAATGCTTCCACTATTTAATTGTTTTGTTCCAATACTTTACCCTCAGAGTTTTTAATTCTTGGGATGCTGCATGGCTGATAGTCTGGTCTAGAGAGACAGGCCAGCAGGTGACTGTTTTTGTTGCCAAATTCGAAGAGACATTGGTTTTGATAAAACAGTTTCTTTTGGGTACGCTCCAAGAGTACCAAGTCTAAGTCCCTGGCTTTATGCCACCAGACAGTGTGTGTCTCAAAAGTAGGAGATGGAGAATAAGCTGATTCTGCATCCTAAGAGATCTCCCTCAGCATCCACTAATCTGGACTGAGATGACTTGCGGGCCTGCCCTATCACCATTGCAAATGAGCCATGTGTGGTGGTCTTAAAGGCAATCGGGATGGAGGCACTCTGTCTGTTGTCCATCCAGTACGTCTTCATTTCAGCTTTACTTTGATCGACATCAGCCTGGTCAGCCTATCACAATGGGCTCAGCCGTCAGACCCTGTAGGAGGAGGGGGTGCCCAGATCCACCAACAAGGGAGAATGGTCAGACACCGCCCCAGGAAGGTACTTGACCCCAGCTATCAGTGCGAGCAAATCGGATGAAAACAAATATAAATCAATGCAAGACAATGTACCATGCGACTCAGACTGGCATGAATATTCCCTCTTATCCGCATGCTTCCATCTCCAGGCTTCCACTAGGTCAAATTGGGTTAGAAAGGAACCAAGGGGTGTGGGGGGTAGTGTGGAGCAGCGGAACCTATCAATGGAGTTATCAAGTACCGTGTTGCAATCACCAGCTATCAAAAGGGGGCCCTCCGCAATCGCCAATATTGAGCCCATCACCCACTCAAAGAATTGTTTAGTGAATGGTAGTGGTATGTAGAGGCTAGACACCGTGTATGGTTTCAAAACAGCCATTTGGATCTAGTTTGATATGTTTGATGGTGATGGGCGCGGACTTGGCAATGAGGATAGACATGCCGCTGGCATATGTGGAGTAAGTGGAGTGAATGGCATATGCAATTTTTGCTCTCTTCAGGGCCATGAGCCTGAAGCCTTGCAGATGGGTTTCCTGGAGAAGAATCACATGCGGGCTATGTTATGCCAAATACTCAAACATTAATGACCTTTCCACCTTGGAATTAAGCCCCGAACCTTCCATGAGATTATGCATAATCTAGTCAGGAGTAAGCATGAGATATAATCGGTGGGGCCCAGTTCTCACAGCCCACTGGAAATACCCATATATTATAGCCCAGTGCACCCCAAGAAGTATATGGGAACATGGATAAATCAAACAGATGCATAGGAGGAAGCATAGTACCCCTTAAAGGGATCAGTTGCAGGCCAGAAGGGCCAACCAAACCATTAACCAAATAATCATGGATTAGTGAAGACAAGCATAAAAAAAAAAGAAAAATCCCAGAACGTTCAAAACTACCCTAACCCTCCCTGCTCCCAAACCCAAACACATGAGAGCTTTGTCCCCAAAACTAAAACTGCAAAGCAAGGGAGTCATGGCACAGTCCCTCAACCAACAAATCCTGAGACGTGAAGAAAAGTCTGTAGCCGTGATCTTCCATCCACGTCTGCACAAAACAAAAATATGTAGTGACCGAATTCTAAAAAACAGTTCCTGAGTTAGAAGGAGCAAGCGGTTAAGGAGAAACATAAAGTCATCATCAACCGTTATCCCACATGGCTGACATGCAGGGCCGCTGATAGGCCAGTACATCTGGCCCTGCTGTACCGGGCCTGACCAGCAGGGGGGCCCGGGCAACCTAACTGCCAAAAAAAAAAAAAGTTCCTCCTCCACGATCATGGATTGCCATAAATAACGCGCGCTATCAGCAGATAACATCCAGCCATAATCCCCTCCACCAATCCACCGCTCCCCCCCCCCCACGGTCGGTACAGTTTTTTTTTTCCAATATGTGTTCTACGCTCTGTGTATGCGGCTGCCTGTAGTGGGGGGGACTCTTTCTTCTTTTTCGGCCGCGGAGGAATACATCCTCTGCACACCGCACACCGCACAGCATTAGCATAGAAAGGTTATGCTGTGGAGTGATATGCCCAATCCTCTCTCTCTCTACACATGACTAACAAGAAGCTGAGAGAGCAGGGGCCGGGCGATCGAGGTGAGATCTTATCTGGAAGTTGGGGACAAGGTGAGGTGTGTATTCTTGATCTTGAGGCATAAAAGATGACACAAAACTGGACTGACCTTCTTTTGTGTCATACTTAATGATTACATACTTGTGTCATACTTAATGATTACATTTTAAAAATCGTAAGCAATTTTGTACTTTTGAAACATAATTTTAATAATTGCACTTTAATGAATTCTAGCACATGTAAACACAAAAGAATACCCATTTTTTTTTAGGCTGGGTTCACACTGGAGCGGCTGCAGTGCAAATCACATGCGATCTCTGTGCGATGCGAGTTCAGCCATACAGATAGTATGGCTGAACTCGCATCGCACCCGGCCCCAAACTCGCACAGGACCCTGCAAACTCAGACAGGAATCGGATCGCATGGTGTGAACACCCATGCGATCCGATTCTGCTGCGGACCAAAAAAAGGGTCCTGTGCGAGTTTGGGCCGGGTGCGATGCGAATTCAGCCATACTATCTGTATACTATCTGTATGGCTGAACTCGCATCGCACAGAGATCGCATGTGATTTGCACTGCAGTGCGGTGCGAATCACATCCGGTTCTTGTAGCCGCAGCAGTGTGAACCCAGCCTAAAGATGTTGAACTAACATTACATTTCACTATGTATGGTCTGGGGAGGGGCAATGGGTGGGGCCAGGGGTGGGGCTGGAGGAGGGACTAGGGGCGCAGCCAGGGTGGAGCTGAAGGGGGGCCCCGTGATTTCTATCAGCGGCCCTGCTGACATGCACGTGGCCCGTGATATAAAATTGAGGATGATCTCCAGCATCTAGTGGGTAACAAAAAAGTGAGCGGGCCATAACAAATGTGAGAACCTGTCCCACTCCCTCCCCTAATCTACCTCAATCAAGTGGGGGGGGGGGGGTGCAGGCCAGGGGTAGTCAAATGTGTTCTGCGCCAAACAACTTCAATGAGGAGGGGGCCTCCGGTTTTGATTCCTGTGATCCGGGTGTCCACCCAATGCGATGCCTCCTTAGGGTCTGTGGTGAATTAGGCCTTAAGCCCCGTACACACGAGCGGACTTTTCAACATCCAAAGTCTGACGGAATGATTCCGTCAGACTTTTCGATCGTGTGTGGGCTGCAACGGACTTTTGATTCGCAAAAGTCTGACAGACTTTAGAAAATGGAACATGCTTCAAATTTTTCCGACGGAACTCCGCCGGACCAAGTTCCTACCGAAAAATTCGCTCGTGTGTATGCTATTCCGACGGACTAAAACCGAGGCTAGGGCAGCTATTGGCTACTGGCTATGAACTTCCTTATTCAAGTCCAGTCGTACGTCATCACGTTCGAATCCGTCGGAGTTTGGTGTGATTGTGTGTGGCCAAGTCCGCTCATTCGAAAAGTCCGTCAGAACTCTGTCAGAACTCCAGCAGAACTCCGGCAGAACTCCTTCGGAAGTCTGTCGGACTTAATCCCTCGAAAAGTCCACTCGTGTGTACGGGGCTTTACCCTGATAAATGATCGTCAATTTTGCAGGATAAAGCATACCATAGGGTAAATTAAGCTCTCTTAGCCTCCGTTTGATGGCCAGAAAGGTAGCCCTTTGTTTCTGAGTGGCTGCTGAGAAGTCAGGAAAGATAGTGATTCCATTGCCGTTAAAGGATACTCTGCTTTCTCGGGCAGCTCGGAGAACAGCTTCTCTGTCACTGAAGTGTAGTAATTTAATGAGGATGGCGGGGCACAAGAGGGCAGGGGGCATAGGGGAACTCTATGTGCCCTTTCAATGGCAGCCATCAGTAGGTGGAGGAGCCAAACGTGGTGGTCAGCCAGCGCTCCATAAAGGCCTCTGGGTCTCTGCCCTCAGAGCCCTCCGGGAACCCCAAGAAGCGTAAATTGTTGCACCTCAAGTGGTCTTCCATGTCCGTGAACTTGTCAGCAGTATTGTTTAGAACTGACGCAGTTCCCTAACAGAGCCCTGCAAGGGGCGCGTCTCATCTTCCAATTCCCCTATGCCTTGTTCTGCGTTCCTCACTCTATGACGGAGGGTATGAACATCATGTTTCAGTAAAGAGAGATCCATTTTAATGGAGTCCATCTGTGTAGTGAGAGAAGCATGGCTGTGCTGTATAGCCTCCATGATCCGTGCCAGAGTGGGCTCTGTGTGCTCTGCATCATGTAGTGGAGCTGCAGGGGAGTCAGTGTCAGTGTCATCAGGAGGGGAGAATAGGAGGTCAGCAGGCCTGGAAGCCTGGGTTTGCTGCGACTCACCCTTCCCTGGAGGTTGTCGCACTGAGGAGGAAGAGGAGGGCTGTCCATGCTTCTGACTGTGAGGCTGGCTGGCGCCATCTAATGCAGGGATTCTTTGAGAAACAAATGAGTCAGGCAACATGGATGGTTAGAAACCATAATTCGCCATAAACTCAGACAATCGGGAAGTGGTATTGATGGCACTATTGTGAGCACTATTGACGGCACTCTTGTGAGCCCAAGGTAGGAGGTCCGGCCAGTTGTTATGATGGTCAGAAATATAGCAGCGTAGAAACTGCTCCAAGGCTTGGTTGGCACGTTCTGCAGCCCCATTGGACTGCGGGTGATACACGGAGGAGAAGGCGGCAAGCGGAATTCCTAACTGTGCACAAAAGGTTCGCCAAAACCTGGAGAAAAACTGGCTACCCCTGTCAGAGATGATGACCTTGGGTAGCCGATGTGAACGAAAGTTCTCCTGAGGAAAAATGGATGCCAGTTTTTTGGATGTGCGCAACTTATTTAGTGGGATACAATGTGACATCTTCGAGAACCAGTCAACCACCATAAGAATAACTGTGTTGCCCTCGGAGTTGGGTAACTTCACATTAAAATCCATAGACAGGTGGGTCCAAGGCCTCTCTCCACTGGGTATGGGTTGTAGGAGGCCCACTGGAAGGTGTTGTGGTGTCTTACTCTGTGCACACACAGAACAAGCAGCTACAAAGGCGGTTACATCAGCGAGGAGACTAGGCTACCAGAATTGTTGAGAAATAGCCTAAATTTGTTTATTCTTCCTTGGGTGGCCAGTCGCCTTGGAAAATGGTAAGCCTGGAGCAAAGTAGCGGGGAGATTCTCAGGGACAAAGCAGCAGTCACCTGGTCACACGAGAGGAGACTGGATCTGAGCAGCACAAATTCTGTCACCCAAAGGTGAGGTGAGACTGGTGCGTACAGTAGCCAGAATGAAATCATGAGGTATTACAGAAACGGGCACCAACTCAATCTTGGAAGCAGAGGAAAAGAGCTAAAATGATAGCCAACAATTCTCTGTCCCCAATCTTGTAATTGCATTCTGCAGGAGACAATTTCTTAGAAAAGTAGCCACAAGGATGCATAGCGCTCTGAGAGGTAGGACGTTGAGGCAGAAGTGCGCCCACTCCAAGAATGAAGGAAAGTGTAGGATCAGGATGTGCCTACACAGGAGCTGAAACAAACGCAGCCTTGAGAGACTCAAAGGCTTTAATGGAATTCGCAGACCAATTATGTGGGCTGATCATATCAGTCAGGGGTTTGACCAGAGGAGAGAAGTTCTGAATAAATTTCCAATAATAATTGGCAAAGCCAAGAAAACATTGCAACAGACGTAGACTTAAGGGTCAAGGCCACTGTAGAACTGCAGATAATTTCTCTGGGTCCATCGAAAAACCGTCAGTAGAAATAACCCCAAAATGTAACCTGTTCACGATGGAACTTGCACTTCTCCAACTTACAATACAGATTATTATCGCTCAACCTGTGTAGCACACGGGAGACATCTGTGTGGTGGCTCTCTAGGGATTTAGAATATATGAGAATATTGTTGAGATAAACCACCACACATTGCTGCAACATATCTCGGAGGACATGGTTGATGAACTCCTGAAAAACTGCAGGAGCGTTGCAAAGGCCAACAGCATTACGAGGTATTCATAATGTCCTGTCCAGGTGTTAAACACAGTTTTCCATTTGTTGCCCTCCTTGATCCTCACAAGATTGTATGCCCCTCTCCGATCAAGCTTTGTGAAAACCGTTGCTCCCTTGAGGTGGTCAAATAATTCTGTAATTAATGGAATTGGGTAGCCGTTACTAATCGTGATGCGATTGAGGCCCCTATAATCAATACAAGGCCTCAGTTCACCACTCTTCTTTTTCACAAAGAAGAAGTCAGCACCAGCCGGAGATGAGGATTTGCAGATGAACCCTCGGGAAAGTACGTTAGCAATATAGTCCTCCATAGCTTTATTGTCAGGGCTGGGCTCAGGCCTTCCTTCTCTGAACTGGCCGCTCAGCTGTCAGCTAATTGCCAGCCCCGATCTCTCTCCACAGTTACCCAGCTGTTGTTGATTCTGCTTGTCAGTCCTGCCTACTTAAAGTCATCCAGCTCACTTAATCTCTGCCTACGTCAACATCACAGAGACTTTCACCTGCGTTCCTGTTGAAGATTTGCTCGGCAGACGTTCCTTCAGAGTACAAGAACTGTTGCCGACTACGCCATTGAATTCCGTACTCTAGCAGCAGAGATTGCGTGGAACAATGATGCTTTTTTCTTATGGTCTCTCGGATACCATCAAGGATGAGATAGCAGCCCAAAATATACCCACTGAGCTGGAGAGGTTGATCACGTTTGCCATCCTCATTGACTGCAGACTCAGAGAAAGAATCTCGTTTAAGGAGCGCTTGCAGAAGCCTCCTGTACATTTGTCTCAGCTTTGCAGTCCCACCCATGCCTCCCTCACCCCCCATGCCTCCTGGTACCATGTCGGGCAGCGAAGGTGAAAACACGCACTTCGGTTTCACACATCTTTCTGTGGATGAGAGAACCTTTAGGAGGAGGGAGAGATTGTGCCTTTATTGTTGCCAGGCAGGTCACTTTTTGAAGTCCTGTCCTACCCGTCCAGGGAATGGCCGAACCTTGAGGTCCTGTCACGGACAGACCTTAAGTGGCGTTGATTTATTCCCAGTTATCCAGAAGGATAAGCCCATGGTTTTGGTCACCCTTTCTTGGGCGAGTTGTCCGTCGAGGATTAAGGAGGGAAACGAGTAGAAAACTGCGTTTAATACCAGAAGAGGCCATTATGAGTACCTTTTAATGCCTTTTGACCTTTGTAACGCCCCAGCAGTTTTGCAGAAGTTTATTAACAATGTCCTCTGAGATTTGTTGCATTTATGTGTGGTGGTTTATCTCAATGATATCCTCATTTTTTCCAAGTCCCTGGAGAGCCACCACACAGATGTCTGTCATGTGCTTCAGAAACCAAGAGAGAACAATCTCTATTGTAAACTGGAGAGGTGCAAGTTCCATCGTGAGCAGGTTAAATTCCTGGGCTATGTCATTTCCACTGCTGGTTTTTCGATGGACCCAGAGAAACTTTCAGCAGTCCTACAGTGACCTCGACCTGTGGGTTTACGTCCTCTACAGTGTTTCCTGGGCTTTGCTAACTATTATAAGAAGTTTATTTGTAACTTCTCGTCTCTGATCAAGCCCCTGACTGATATGACCAGAAAGGGCAGTAACCCACAGAGTTGGTCTCCGGAGTCCATTAAGGCCTTTGAGAGTCTCAAGGCTGCCTTTGTTTCTGCTCCTGTGTTGGCACATCCTGATCCTACGTTACCTTTTATCCTTGAGGTTCATGCTTCTGAGACTGGTGTTGGCGCCTGTCTGTCTCAACGTCCTACCTCTGAGAGCGCTATGCATCCTTGTGGTTACTTTTCCAAAAAATTGTCACCTGCAGAGTGAAATTATGAGATTGGTGACAGAGAGCTGTTGGCGATCATGTTAGCCCTGAAAGAATGGAGACATCTCCTCGAAGGTACCACTGTGCCGGTTCTCATTCTTACTGACCATAAGAATCTCACATTCTTGTCTGAGGCTAAACGCCTCTCTCCCAGAAGGGGGCGCGATGGGCCCTTTTCTTGTCAAGTTTCATTTACATTGTCTCATTCTTACCCGGTACTAAGAATGTAAGGGCTGAAGCCTTGTCACGACAATTTTCCTCCACTTCCATGTTGGAGTCGGTTCCAGTTTCTGTGATTCCTCCTGATCGTATTCTGGCTACAGTTTGCACCAGTCTCACTTCTTTGGGTGACAAAATTCTTGCGGCTCATGTCTATGCTCCTCCTGAGAAACCTTGTGACCGCTGCTTTGTCCCAGAGAGTCTCCGTACTGCCGTGCTCCAGACTTACCATTCTCCCAAGACAGCTGGCCACCCTGGAAAGAATCAACTCAACTCGTTTGGGCCATTTTCCAACAATGCTGGTGGCCTAGTCTATGTGCTGATGTAACTGCCTTTGTAGCTGCCTGTTCCATGTGTGCTCAGAGTAAGACTCGACACCTTCCAGTGGGCCTCCTACAACCCATACCCAATGGAGAGAGGTCCTAGACCCACCTGTTTATGGATTTCATTGTGGAGTTACCCAACACCCAGGGCAATACAGCTATCCTTATGGTGGTTGACCGGTTCTCAAAGATGTCATTGTATTTCACTTAAGAAGTTGCCCACTTCTAAGGAACTGGCTTCCATTTTTGCTCGAAAGATCTTTCGCTTACATGGGCTACCCAAGGTGATTTTCTCGGACAGGGATAGTCCGTTTGTGTCCCGGTTCTGGCAAGCTTTTTGTGCACAGTTGGGAATTCAGCTTGCTTTTTCCTCTGCGTATTACCCGCAGTCTAATGGGGCCGCAGAACGAGCCAACCAGTCCTTGGAGCAATTCCTACCTTGCTATATTTCTGCCCATCATAACAACTGGTCAGACCTATTACCATGGGCAGAGTTTGGTCATAACAGTGCATTGAATTCTGCTTCCCGATTGTCCCCGTTTATGGGGAATTATGGTTTCCAACCTTCCATGTTGCCCGACTTGTTTGTTCCGCAGAGTATTCCTGCGTTAGAGGAGCATCTCCATGGTACAGATTCCATGCTGACTGCAGACGCCTTCCTGCGCCTTCCTACCAGGTTGAGGACAGGGTCTGGCTGTCATCTCGCAACCTCCGACTTTGTGTTCCCTCACTGAAGTTCGCACCTCGGTTTATTGGGCCTTTCTGTATTCTTCACAGGATTAACCCTGTGGCTTACGCATTAGACCTTCCTTCTAATATGCATACTTTGAATGTATTTCATGCCTCCTTATTAAAACCTTTGGTCTGCAACTGCTTTACCACCTCAGTGCCATGTCCTCACCCTGTACAGGTTGAGAACCATGAGTAGTATGAAGTACAGTCCATTGTTGACTCCCGTAGGTTCCGTGGGCGCATACAGTTCCTGGTGCATTGGAAAGAGTAAGGTCCGGAGGAACGCTCTTGGGTCTCATCCTCAGACGTACATGCCCCTGTCCTCAGTGATTTCCAGAGACGGTTTCCCCTGGTGGTCGTCTGAGGGGGAGGGGTCATTGAGGGGGTACTGTCAGGGCTGGGCTCAGGCCTTCCTTCTCTGAGCTGACCACTCAGCTGTCGGCTAATTGCCAGCTCCCATCTCTCTCCAGTTACTCAGCTGTTGATGATTCTGCTCATCAGTCCTGCCTACTTAAGCCATCCAGTCCAGAGGAACTCTGCCTTTGCCTTGATCACATCACCAGAAACTATCTCCTGCGTTCCTGTTTAACCACTTCCTTACTGGACACTTAAACACCCCTCCTGCCCAGACCAATTTTCAACTTTCAGCGCTGATGCACTTTGAATGACAATTGCGCAGTCATACAATGCTATACCCAAATTAAATTTTTATCATTTTTTTCACACAAATAGAGCTTTCTTTTGGTGGTATTTAATCACTGCTTGGGGTTTTATTTTTTGTTAAACAAAATCATGTTTCATACTTTGTTATAAAATTTTGCAAACATGTAGTTTTTCTCCTTCATTGATATGCGCTGATGAGGCGGCACCAATGGACACTGACAGGCTGCACTGATGGGCACAGATAAGGCGGCACTGATGGGGACAGATAAGGCGGTACTGGTGGGCACAGATAAGATGGCACTGATAGATGGTACTGGTAAGTGACACTGATGGGCACAGATAAGATGGCACTGATGGGCACTGATGGGTGGCACTGATAGGTGGTACTGATGGGCACTGGTAAATTACACTGATGGGCACTGGTAGTTGACACTGTTAGGCGGCATTGGTAGGTGACACTGGTTGGAGACACTGATGGGTGGCACTGCGTGCACTGGTAGGCGGCACTGTTTTGTACTGTTAGGTGGCACAGGTGGCAGAGAGAAGCATGCGGCTGCTCTCCTTGATCGGGACCGATGTCCCCATAACAGCCTTTTTTTTTTCTCCTCACGCTATCAGCGCAAGGAGAAAAAATACCCGATTACTGGCTCTGTTTACATCACATGATCAGCTGTCATTGGCTGACAGCTAATGACGTGGAAAGGGGTCGGGACCGACCCCTTACTCCAATCTGTGATCCAGCGAGTCTCATAGACTCGCTGATCACAGAGCGATCCGAGCAGTCCCTGCAGGGGGCATGCAGGCCGCTCGAGAACGGGAGGACATCCATGGATGCCCTCCCAGCAAATTAGGTCTGCGCTGTAGCCATCTTTCAGCTATAGCACGGATGGGAGGTGGTTAAAGACTGGCTTTGCTGACATCCCTTCTGGCTCCCGATCCTGCTTGCTGTTCCACTACATTGATCCCTGACTTCTGGCTTGGCTGAGTATGCGTTCTGGTTACTGAAATTTGGCTATGTTTTGACTACGTTTGTTCTTTTTACTTTTATTATTAAACAAGTGTGATTTAACTGTACTTCTGTCTCAGCTTAATTTCATGGTTTCTAACAGAGACATCATCTGGGGTGGTGGTCTACTGCCGTTATTGCATTTAAATACAGTAGTGTGTCCCCCATAACGAGATACAGACCTGTGGTGTTTCCTCATTAGCAATTGTGTATAATCGTGCTTACTTCCTATGTCAGCCAAAATGGTGCAGGAGCATGCAGGTTCAAGCCTCTTTCTGAGAGAATGGATGGC
This sequence comes from Lithobates pipiens, assembly GCF_037356315.1. Classification (NCBI taxonomy): domain Eukaryota; kingdom Metazoa; phylum Chordata; class Amphibia; order Anura; family Ranidae; genus Lithobates; species Lithobates pipiens. The sequence continues at coordinate 72,236,242 of NW_027507791.1, read as the reverse complement.
TTCAAGGCGTGGCAGAAATGGCGTTATCGCGCACAGTCCAAATTCTAACCCTCTTGGTGAAAGACAATGTTAACAACGCCCACCGCTCAACGTCATCTCAAACCAGGCCTCATTATGAGATGCCGAGAAGGAGGACCAAGCTTCACTTTCAAAGACAAGCCTAACCTTGTGTGAAGCAGTGATGACAGCAAAGGGATTCACCCCATATGAACTGGGAGATTTACTGTGATACCAACCTCAAACACTGGGGTTAAACATAGGCATAGTCTCTATGGAAAGCCATGTCGGAGGAGCCCGTATCGGCAACATCATGTTAGGCTGGTACAACTACATGGTGACAATGGGGCAATGCCCCATAATGAGGTCTGGAATTCTGTTTTGTTGTAGTGTGGTGTGGAGAAACAGCCAATGCAAGTGGGCACCACAAGCAAATTAGTGGAGGCAAGAGAATTACCTTGTGACAATGTGGGTAGAGTCACAGAACCAGTGTCCTGTCATCATGGCTGGTGTAGGTGGAATATACTTGGAGGGGCTCACTAATGAAGGGCTACAGATGCACCCAAACTCCTAGAATCTCTACAGCTGCATTTCCCAGATAAGATTGGTTGCCACGGTTCAAGAAGGGCTCTACTGCTGGAAGATCCAGAAAGTCCTTAAGATCTTCAGGGGCATGGAAAATCTGTGCTTTACCATTCTTGCTAACTATGTGTTGGAATGGGAATCCACAGTAATACCCTTGTTAGTGGGTGAAGAGATTGCCTTCAAGCAAGTGTCCCTTGAGAGAGATCTGGATAGAGGGTCAACTGGGCTCCTTTAAAAGGATGGAAAGGTGACAAGCTCCCCTGTCTGCTCTCCCCCCTCCCCTCCCTGCCTGTCAGCTAGTAACAGTGTCCACCCCTCCACTCCTGCAGCTAACATAACATTTATATACAATCCTCTCTGTTTCCTAATTCTGTGTGCCCCTGTGTATATGCTTTATTAAAAAAATGCTGTCTATATCTGATTTCAGAGCGCTGTCAGATGGAGAGAGGAGAGAGGCGGCCGGTCATGTGAGCACTGAGTGGTGCTCTGAAATCAGGTATAGATGGCGTTTTTTTTATAAAGCACACACAGGGGCACACAGCATTAGGAAACAGAGGATTATATAAAAAGGATATAGTGGTTTAACAACCACGTTAATGCTTGTACCTGCCTTAATGCCTCAACAAGGTGCTGAAAGTGTCAACCACAGATAGTTTTAAGTAATCTGGGCCTGTGGTCTCTGGGAGCCCTTGGATCTGTATGTTATTATGCGTATGACAGGTCATCAGGTTGGAGCCAGAGGCCCTGGATGCAGAGGCCTAATAAGTACCAACAGTGTTCTGGGGGCCATTGATTGCTGCAACTGCTGTGGTGGAGGTGGATTCCAAATCCTCTATACCAACCTTTCTCAACCTTTTCAACACAGAGGAACCCTTGAAATAGTTCTCCTATCTTGAGGAACCCCTGCTAAAAATTAGAACTCTACAACTCATGATACATTAGTGTGATGGTCAGTGAGAGGAATGGTCCTTATACTTGTGGTCATTGGGAAGAATTACCTCCTTACAGATAGCTAAAAATATCAATGGTGTCATTGGGAACTTATCTCAGAGGCAGAAATTGCCCAATGCTGAACCTCTGGAGGAACCCTAGGGTTCCACGGAACCCTGGTTGAGAATCACTGCTCTATACACTGGTGCAGTCCTTTTAGGCCATCATCGACCACTGCCATGTCTCATTTATGAGAGCTTTCCAGGTGACAGAACATGTGCTACATTTCTCCCTTAGTGGAGAGCAAAGAGAAGTCTTTGGGAAACAGTTCCTTCACATGAGGGTCTTCTAATGCCGCGTACACACGACAGGACTTAAGTCCGGCAGACTTTCGACGGAGTTCTGACAGAGTTCCGACGGACTTTCCGAATGAACGGACTTGGCCACACACAATCACACCAAAGTCCGACGGATTCGAACGTGATGACGTATGACTGGACTAGAATAAGGAAGTTCATAGCCAGTAGCCAATAGCTGCCCTAGCGTCGGTTTTAGTCCGTCAGACTAGCACACACACGAGCGGATTTCTGGGTCCGGCAGAGTTCTGTCGGAAAAATTTGAAACATGTTCCATTTCTAAAGTCTGTCAGACTTTTGCAAATCAAATGTCCGCTGCAGCCCACACACGTTCGAATAGTCTGCCGGAATCATTCCGTCAGACTTTTGATGTTGAAAAGTCTGGTCGTGTGTACGGGGCATAACAGTCCAATTCCAGGCAGATCTAACACAAGTAGAGTAATGCCCCATACACACGACCGGACTTTTCAACATCAAAAGTCTGACAGAATGATTCCGGCAGACTATTCGAACGTGTGTGGGCTGCAGCGGACTTTTGATTTGCAAAAGTCTGACAGACTTTAGAAATGGAACATGTTTCAAATTTTTCCGACAGAACTCTGCCGGACCCAGAAATTTGCTCGTGAGTGTGCTAGTCTGACGGACTAAAACCGACGCTAGGGCAGCTATTGGCTACTGGCTATGAACTTCCTTATTCTAGTCCAGTCATACGTCATCACGTTCGAATCCGTCGGACTTTGGTGTGATTGTGTGTGGCCAAGTCCGTTCATTCGGAAAGTCCGTCAGAACTCTGTCAGAACTCCGTCGAAAGTCTGCCGGACTTAAGTCCTGTCGTGTGTACGCGGCATAAGTCTGGTATCTGCAGCCCATTCTGTGTTACTCCTACTCATTGTACATGATGTACAAACTAATTAGATTGAACACTCCAAAGCGGGATTGCTTTTACTACTTTATCGATTCAATAAAAGGTTAAGTGCCCGTTCACTTTGTTACTTTGAAGCAACGCATATAATATATAGCACCACAATGCTGTAAGCCACCATTCATTTTGCACTTACGGTAACCAATAGATCTGAAAAGAAAAGTTCAGATCGAATTTTCTTTGTGGCATGGTGCATTAGACTATTGAAATGAAAAGGTTGTCCTAACAGAATGCTTGTCAATATAATACAGCATATATTTCTGTATGGGCCCTAGGCGTTCATGAAACCAAAACGTCTGGTATATTCATACATCTGTTACTGTTATAATTCTCATCAAGTCAAATGTGCTAACAGAAATATTTATAGAGAAGTCCAAGACATACTGTACGTTTTCCAAAGCAGGTTTTAATCTGACTGGTGGTTGTGGGGAACTTCACGGAAGAGATACTTTAATACTTTAGATTACTGTATGTGAGAGGCACGCAGAAGCTTATAAAAAAAATGAGTTTTAGAATACCTCTCATCATTATTAAGAAGTAGGCAAAAGGGGTTTCCAGATCACCAAATTACTGACAGCAGTCCATTGGTTGGACTGGGACACTTCAGGTATGTCTGTATGAAAAAACTAATGCTCAGATAAGGTAGAATGTGGGGTTGATTTACTAAAACTAGAGAGGGCAAAATCTGTCACAGCTCTGCATAGAAACCAGTCGGACCGGAAACGGTGAACAGGGATGCACCAGACCCCTGCTGTGAGCCGCCCTGCACAGATGTGTGAACCCAGCCTAAAAGGTGAATCTTTCAAGTGACACAGATGAAAAACTAGCATAGGTTTGCAAGAGGCTTTGGTTTTAGATACATTTTGAAAAATAGATGCATCTCAAAAAATTTGAATATCATCAAAAAGTTAATTTCAGTAATTAAATTCAAAAAGCGAAACTCATATATTAGATTCATTACACACAGAGTGATATATTTCAAGCATTTCTTTCTTTTAATTTTGATGATTATGGCTTATAGCTAGTGAAAACCCAAATTTAGTATCTCTGAAAATTAGAATATTGTGCAAAAGTTCAATATTGTAGACGCATGGGGGTAGAGTTACTAAAGGCAAATAGGCTCTAAAGCTTAGTAAATGAGGTGAAGTGTCACTTTGCAAAGAATACCCAATCACATGCAAGGAAATAAAAAAATAAAAACAGCATTTTTGGTTGCACATGATTGGATGATGGAAGTCGGCAGAGCTTCTGCTCATTTGCCAAGCTCTGGAGCAACTGCTTTTTGCAAAGTGCACAGTCTATTTGCCTTTAGTAAATCAACCCCATGGTGTCACACTCTAATCAGCTAATTAATTCAAAACACCTGTAAAGGTTCACTGAGCCTTTAAATGGTCTCTCAGTCTGGTTCAGTAGGTTACACAATCATGGGAAAGACTGTTAACGTGACAGTTGTGCAGAAGACAGTCATTGACACCCTACACAAGGAGGGTAATGCCGCGTACACACGACCGGACTTAGGTCCGACAGACTTTTGACGGAGTTCTGACAGAGTTCTGACAGAGTTCTGACAGAGTTCTGACAGAGTTCTGACAGAGTTCTGACAGAGTTCTGACAGAGTTCTGACGGAGTTCTGACGGACTTTCCGAATGAACGGATTTGGCCACACACAATCACACCAAAGGCTGATGGATTTGAATGTGATGACGTACGACCGGACTAGAATAAGGAAGTTCATAGCCAGTAGCCAATAGCTGCCCTCGCGTCAGTTTTTGTCTGTCGGACTAGCATACACACGAGCGGATTTCTCGGTAGGAACTGGGTCCGGCGGAGTTCTGGCGGAAAAATTTGAAACATGTTCCATTTCTAAAGTCTGTCAGACTTTTGCAAATCAAAAGTCCGCTGCAGCCCACACACGATCGAATAGTCTGCTGGAATTGTTCCGTCGGACCTTTGATGTTGAAAAGTCCGGTCGTGTGTACGCGGCATTAGTCACAAAAGGCCATTGCTAAAGAAGCTGGCTTTTCACAGAGTGCTGTATCTAAGCATACTAATGGAAAGTTGAGTGGAAGGAAAAAGTGTGGTAAAAAAAAGGTGCACAAGCAACAGGAATAACCGCAGCCTTGAGGTTATTGTGAAGCAAAGGACATTCAAGAATTTGGGGGAGATTCACAATGAATGGATTACAGCTGGTGTCAGTGCTTCAAGAGCCACCACACACAGATGTATCCAGGACATGGGCTACAACTGTTGCATTCCTTGTGTCAAGCCACTCCTGAACCCGAGACAATGTCAGAAGCGTCTTACCTAGGCTAAGGAGAAAAAGGACTGGACTGTTGCTCAATGCTCCAAAGTCCTCCTTTCGGATGAAATAAAATTTTGCATTTCATTTGGAAATCAAGGTCCCAGAGTCTGGTGGAAAGTGAAGAGGCACAGAATGCAAGTTGCATGGGGTCCAGTGTGATTTTTCCACAGTCAGTGATGATTTGGGGAGCTGTGTAATCTGCTGGTGTTGGTCCACTGTGTTTATCAAGTCCAAAGACAGTGCATCCCTCTACCAGGAAATTCTAGAGCACTACATGCTAAATGGAGATGATGATTTAATTTTCTAGGGCATTTTCTCATGACTTGGCACTTGCCCACACTACCAATACCTGGTTTAATGAGTCTGGTATCACTGTTTTTGATTGGCCAGCAAACTTGTCTGACCTAAACCTTATAGAGAATCTGTGGAGCATTGTCAAGAGGAAGATGAGAGACACCAGACCCAAAAATGCAGACAAGCTGCGCTATCGAAGAAACCTGGGCTTCCATAACACTTCAGCAGTGCCACAGGCTGATCGCCTCCATGCCATACTGCATTGATACGGTAATTCATACAAAAGGAGCCCCAGCCAACTTAGTATTGAGTGCATACTATACAGTACATGGACATACTTTTCAGTAAGCCAACATTTCTGTATTTTTTTTTTTTATTGGTCTTATGTAATATTCTGATTTTCAGAGATATTTAATTTGGGGTTTTTACTAGATGTAAGCCATAATCATCAAAATCTAAATAAATAAATGCTTGAAATATATCACTATGTGTGTAATTAATTTATATAATATACGAGTTTCACTTTTTTTAATTGAATTACTGAAATAAATTAACTTTTTGAGGATATTCAAATTTTTGAGATGCACCTGTCATGTGAGAGTTTTAGTAATATGCCATTACCGGTCCCTACTTTTAAGAATGCCAAATCCCTGGCTGTCATTGATTTGGAAGAGGCATAGAGATAAAGAACTATGGGACTTTCTGATACAGCATGCCATGTGGCACAAAAGTACTGAAGCAAACAAAACCAAGTAACTAGCATTTTCAGGAAGCCAGAATTGGCATATTTTCTCATGACAAGTTTACTTTTAGTACAGTTTATCACGCCTAAAGGCACCAACATGAATGGTTATTGTTGCAGCAATGTTATGAATACACGTGTGCAGCAGAGACAGGGGAAGTTGATGCAGCAGTTTTAATTTTTTTATTGCCAACTCTTGATCCCTGCATTGGCAAAAATTAATAACCACATTTTTCAGCTGGTACGCTAGCCAAATGTAAATATTTTAATACATATTGGAAAATGTTTCTAAACAAAAAAAAAAAAAATCAACCCTCTCCTTCCCCCCGTTTTACAAGGTGCTATTCTTTTCTTAGTAGCTGAGACAAATCTTACAGTACCCTTAGTCCCCCCACATCCAGGTCCCTCCATGTTGCTGTTTCCATTTGCAAAGACCACTAGTCCAGCACCATAGATGCACCCAAAAACACCAGTCCCCTTCTCTCCCTTCTGGCCCTAGATTGGTCGCCTTCTGGCCCCTCTGCTGGACAGCCAAACGGAAGTGTCCACATCAATGAAATGGACACCCAAAAGAAGGACCCCATCAGGAAGGAGAAAAAAAAAAAGAAGGACTGGAGAATCAAGTGACTTAAAAAAGTATATAAGGTAATGGATACTGCAGAAGAATCCAAACCACGTGGAATCTGCAAGTACCAGAGTTAGCCTTCATGTCAGACATTGGGGTTGATTTACCAAAGGCAAATAGAATGTGCACGTTGCAAGTGCAATAGCACTAATTTTTCCCAAAGCTTAGTGAATGTAAGGAAGCTTCAATCTGTAAAGAATACCCAATCAGGTACATTGAAAATAAAAATAAACAGCATTTTTGCTTGCACATGATTGGACGATGGAAATCAGCAGCGCTACACTTGTGCTGGAGAAAAATAGTGCAATTACACTTGCAAAGTACGCAGTCTATGTATTACATTCAACCCCACAGTGTTCTTGTAGAACCACTTGGAAACTAGGCCCAGGCTGTACACAGGACTTTTCTCTTCAAGCCAACATTAAGCCCTATCCCCTCTCTGATGCAAAGCTCCTCCCTATGGACTAATTATCAAATGACAGCGCTCCACTGCCTGCTAAATTTCATAGCCTGGGACTAGTATCCTAGGGCTTCACAAAAAATAATATGAGGACCAACCACAGAGTACCTGCACTTGGTAACCTAGCTTAGGCTTTTTTTTAAGATGGGGTTAGGTTTACTGTAATATACCTATATGGGTTGGTTTTAATAATATTTTTCACATTCCATTCCTTTCGGTCCACTGCAACATTCATTGCCAAATAATAATAGGATAATTACATCCAATAGTACAGACGTGTGATGGCACAGTGCAATCATGCTGCACTTTGCTTAAACATACTCCCAACAGTAAAAGCCAAAAGGCCCCTGTGCAAGACCAACTTTTGCACCCCTGGACAAATGTGGGGATGTAGGGCAAGCAAAAAAAAACGTATCCCCTGTATAACAGATTTGGAGCTAGACAGAAGTAAGCCATGTCCAGCTTTAAATCACAATTGGGGGGTAGGGTCACAGCACCCATTCAACCCATATCTAATATAACCCTTTCATGACTGAGCCTATTTTTGGCATTTGGTGTTTACAAGTTAAAATCCATATTTTTTGCTAGAAAATTACTTGAAACCCCCAAACATTATATAGAGACTCTAGAGAATAAAACGGCGATTGTTGCAATATTTTATGTCACACGGTATTTGTGCAGTGGTGTTTTTAATGCAACTTTTTGGAAAAGGGGACACTTTCATGAATTTAAAAAAGACGAAACAGTAAAATTAGCCCAATTCTTTTGCTTCATATGAAAGATAATGTTACGCCGAGTAAATAGATACCAAACATGTCACACTTTATAATTGCATGCACTCGTTGAATGACGACAAAGTACGGTACCTAAAAATCTCAATAGGCGACGTTTTAATTTTTTTTTACGGTTACCAGGTTAGTGTTACAGAGGAGGTCTAGTGCTAGAATTATTGCTCTCGCTCTGACGATCGCGGCGATACCTCACATGTGTGATTTGAACACCGTTTACATATACGGGCGCGACTTCCGTATGCGTTTTCTTTGCTTCGTGAGCTTGCGGGGACGGCGGCCGCTTTTTTTATTTATTTATTTTAAAATTAATAAATTGTTTTAAAAAAAAAAAATAAATTTGATCACTTTTATTGCTGTTACAAGGAATGTAAACAACCCTTGTGACAGTAATAGGTGGTGATAGGTACTCTTTATGGAGGGATCGGGCGTCTAAAAGACCCCCGATCCCTCCTTTACACTTCAAAATATTCAGATCGCCGAAAACGTAGATTCTGAATACTGTATATTTTTTTAAAACCGGCGCCATTGGCCGCCGAGTAAACGGGAAGTGACATGACGTTGCTTCCGTGTTTACTATTAGGAGACTGGAACAAAGCCGATTACGGCTTCGTTCCAGTTCCTCCCCAGCAGCCGGAGGCATCGGATCATGAGCACCGGTAATAGCGCTCTTCCAGCATAACAGCCGAGCAGCTTTTAGCCGCATCGGTTGTTATGGCTGGATAGCCAATCGCCCGCTGTAAAAAAACGGTGTGGGCATCATCCCGGTATACTCCCCGGAAGCCGAGTACACACATCTGCGTACACTCGGCGGGAAGGGGATAAATAGGGCCCTACATCTCAGAGGACCCCTGTATAGCTGCACAATCTAAAATAGTATGTCTGCCATTGCTCCCTATAACGTGTGCATTTAAAAATGGAAGCATTTAGTCAACACGTCATTACCCAAGGCCAACAGGGTAAGGTATCTGCGAGACCTCACAGCGCTCCCCAGACAGCGTATGGTAGTTTTGAATTCAAGGCAGGCTGTCAACATGCAGGCAAAGCCCAAAGCAAATGAGAAACAAAGGTTGAAACATAAAGAACTGCTATTAAAATTACAAACTCCTAAATACAATGCTTCTCTGCAATTTGTAAGGAAAACATGTTAATGCGTGTGTTTTTCTATTAAATTTCAGCTGGGATTTATCAAATATAAATGCCCAGCCCTCCACAGCAATAATAGTTATGTGCTCTCCTGATGTTCTCTTCCTTACAGCCTCTATTGTGGCCGTCTGAAAAGCATACAGTGAGTGAGGTTAATTTCTCCTATAGCACTCCACTCAGTGCTTAATGTGGCACTATGAATCCTCTTGAGGGTACAGCTATTAGTACTTGTATGTTTCAGATTTGGTCCTTTGCCAATCTGCACTTTCTACCCATGTGCGCGGTTTGGGCCGACGAAACAAAGCAATGGCTATTAGCTACTCTATATAATAAGGTGGTTGGTCATAGAGAGAATTCAAGTAGGTTTGTTCTTAACAATCTAAGCTAACACAGAATGTTTAATATAGATTAAAAAAATTTAGATATAAACAATGGGTTATTAGTGTAATAATTTTTCTATAAAAATTTAGAATATATTGTCTTTATTACAAGTCATAATGATACTGATATAGTATATTATTTTGCTTGCAATTTATTAACCATTTCAGCGTGTTTACCTGTCCTTCTTATCAAGCCAAACAGCAATTTGTGGAATTTAAATTGTTTTGTGGTTATTCACTTTGTATTTAATATTTTTGGAGAAGTTTCAAAGGGAAAAAAGGAGTGTTTTTATTTTAAGTATATTTAAAAAGAATGAGATTTCTCATTTTTATTGTTCAAACCAGAACTCCAAGCAGGCAGCTAAATGCACACTCGCAATTTATATACACTCATCAGCCATAACTTTATCACCACTGATATGTTAAGTGAATAACATTGAATATCTCGTTACACTGGCATCTGAAAGCGAGTGGGATATATTAGGCAGCAAGTAAACATGCTCTCCCTAATGTTGATGTCTTTAAAGCAGAAAAAAAGAGCATCATGGTTTGTTGTGTATGAGGCTGTGTAGCTGGAGACCGGTCAGGGGGCCCATGATGACCTGTGTCCACAGCCAAAAGCACCTACAATGGGCAGAACTGGACCACGGAGTGGCCTAATCTGATAGAGCATATTTTCTTCTACAACATGTGGATGGCTGGATGCTTACCTGGGAAAGAGACAGCAACAGGATGCAGTATGGGAAGAAGGCAGACCGGCAGAGGCAGTTTGATGCTTTGGGCAATTTTCTGCTGGGAAACCTTGGGTTCTGCCATTTATGTGGCTGTTACCACCAACCTAATCATTGTTGTTGACCAGGTACACGCTTTCATGAAAACTGTATTCCCTGATGACATTGGCCTCTTTCAGCAGGATTATGCACCCTGCCACAGTGCAAAAATGGTTCAAGAATGGTTTGAAGAACACAACACAAATTCTCCAGATCTCATTCTAAAAGAGGATCTGTGGCATTTACTAGAAAAACAAGTCCGATCCATGGAGACCCCAATTTGCGACTTAAAGATCTGCTTCTGACGGCTTGGTGCCAGATACCACAGCATGCCTTCAAAGGTCTAGAGGAGTGCCTTAATGGGTGAGGGCTGTTTTGGTGACAAAGGGGGTACCTGCTCAATATTAGGTGGGTAGGCATAAAGTGATGGCTGTTGGGTGTATGTGTACTGTTCTACCCACCAAAGCTTTTAATGCTTTTCAGCCAGACGTTGAATCCAAGCACCTCTGTGACCTCACTTTTCTACACTACAGTTAAAAAAATACAGCTTGGCCACCAACCCACTTCCAGCAAACGAGCCAAGCAAAGCGTTCATCCCTCTGCTCTCTACTCCTGTCAGCATATTTGTACCATACCAAAACCTTGTTGGCTAAAAAAGGTCTTTCCCTCACTCTCCCAGTTGGAATGCTGCTGTGCATAGAATTACAGGTGTCTGCTGTCCAGAAAAATTAAAAGGTGCACGCACTAGTTGCATTTAATATTGACATTTAATATTATTTTTATAAAATCTGGTCCTGCTGGATAGAGAAAATAGATAATTTCTTACAAACTGATAGTGTGTGGATGTCTACCCCATCATTGTTAAATAATGCAGCCTCAAGGTCTTACTGATTTTTTACTAGTTTGATCCCCAGAGATGACAAATTAACACAACACATCACGCTTTTCATTATTTCAAATGATTGGTTCCCGAAGTCACAATCACTCATTTTACTGGCAGTTTATTCAGTTACATCTCTCCTGACATTTTATTCTGTATTTTTGTTTACAGTATTGAATATTTTTTGCTGACACAATGGAGTGGATCCCTGCCAATTGACAGAAGGTGTTTGATGTTTTTTTTAACATTTTCTTTATTTGGCATTGTTCAGTTGTTGGTATGTGAACAGTATATCCCATACACAAATTCACTTTATATATACACAGTATTCTTTGACTGCTATCTATATGTCTGTATGCATAATGTCTTCATTCTCTATAACAGCCATTCTCAACCAGGAGTCCACCTCCCATTTGATGGTGGCTGCACAGTCCTAGGATTAATGCTACTTGGTAGAGTCAGGTCCTTAATGTGGTGTTCCGCCCAAAAAAAAAAAAAAAAAAAAAAATGAAAAGCTAGCAACTACACATACTGCAGCTGCTGGCTTTTATCAATAGGAGACTTACCTGTCCTGGAGTCCTACGATGTCGGCACCACAGCTGATGTTGCCATCAGCTATCGGATGCTGCTACCACCATTGCGGGGAAGGGTACCTGGCAGTGTAGCCTTATGGCTTCACGCCGGGAACCCTACCGCGCACGTGCAAGGCCCGCTCCTCTCTCCTACTGGCCCAGCGACAGGATGAGGAGGGAGCCCCGTGGTGATGTCACGGGCTGAAGCCCGGACTCCCCAAAGTGGGAAAAGGATACCTGTCAAAGGTATCCTACCCCCCCCGCCCCCCAAAAGGTGCTAATCGTGGCACCAGAGGGGGAGAGGAGGCAAATGAGTGGAAGTTCCACTTTTGGGTGGAACTCCGCTTTAAAGCCAATGATCTTTTAGTTGTTGGTAGGGGGTCAATTCTGATCACCACAGTAAGGGTTTTATTCTCCCCACTGACCACCAACCTACTGTAGGGGACATGTTTTTCACTGATCACCATTGAGTTGTTTTTTTGCAAGGGTTCCCTAAAACCTGAAAATTATTTCAAGGGTTCCTCTGGTATTAAAAGGCTGGGAAAGGCTGTTCTATACCAATATGGATGTATGTGTGTGTGTATCTGTTTTACATTTCTTGTAAAAAACTAAATAAAATCGGATTTAAAATATATATTAAATAATTTTTAAAGACTGGATAACTGTAGTCATTGTTTTTATTATGTACAAAGAATTTAAAAAAGTCTCAGTGCCATCTGGGTTTAAGTAAGAATTTAAATATTTGGTCTTAAATTATCATAAAGTTGTAGGCTTACTAAGTGAACAAATTTTTGCCCCGATGTGTGTAAGAATGACATGGGACCCTTAAAGAGGAGGTTCACACAAAAATTGAACCTCCGCTTTTCGGAACCCCCCCCCCCCCTCCGGTGTCACATTTGGCACCTTTCAGGGGGAAGGGGGTGCAGATACCGGTCTAAGACAGGTATTTGCACCCACTTTCGGGCATAAACTCTCATGGGAGTCTACGCCTCTTCCCGTCCCCCCTCCCCCGCGTGTCTGCTGGGACACACACGGGTCCCAGGAGATAGCTGGGACCAGTTAAGATGCGTAGCCCGACTCGCACATGTGCAGTAGGGAACCGGGAATTGAAGCGGCAACGCTTCACTTCCTGACTCCCTTACTGAGGATAGCGGCGGCGGCTGCTGAGAGCCGAGCGATTGATCGGCTTCGGCTGCCGACATCGCTGGACCCTGGGACAGGCAAGTGTCCATTTATTAAAAGTCAGCAGCTGCAGTATTTGTAGCTGCTGGCTTTTAATATTTTAAAGTGAGTGTATGTAAACCCCAAACTTTTTTCAGTTTTAGATAGAGCAAGGATGTTTTAAAACCCCTATTTTTTGCTGTGTAATGTCTTGCTGTATTGATTAAAGACACAAGTCAAAGGTTTTTTCTGCTGTTCTTTTTTTAATTTCCTGTCAAAGGAACACAAGTGAAAGGAGCAGATGTCTCCATTAGATTTCCCCTTGCCTACTGTTCTGGTGACAACTGCAACTTTTTGGACTTCCCATCACTTTTTGTCCCATGACAATGGTCACCAGGACAAGTAAAGAGAATGAATCTCCCGAAAGCAATAAAAAAAAAACTGCCAAGCGTTTCAACACTTTCATAATATTTAAAATATTACAGATATACTTCAGATATACTTCAAGCTTCAATAAACTATCCAACCATTTACAACTCAACAAAACACACTGGGGTCGATTTACTAAAACTGGAGAGTGCAAAATCTGGTACAGCTCTGCATAGAAACCAATCAGCTTCCAGGTTCTATTGTCAAAGCTTAACTGAACAAGTTAGAAGCCGATTCACTATCACCATCTCCTTCCGAAACTCCTAGATATTCTTATAAATCCTTTTAACCAAATGTACCTGTTGATACTCCCTGTCCCTATACCAGTGATGGTGAACCTTGGCACCCCAGATGTTTTGGAACTACATTTCCCTTAATGCTCATGCACTCTGCAGTGTAGTTGAGCATCATGGTAAATGTAGTTCCAAAACATCTGGGGTCCCAAGGTTCACCATCACTGTGCTATACTGTGCCTAATTTGTTACCCTCCCCCCCCCCCTCCCCGAGAGGCCTGCCCTCTTATACCATATACTGCTTAGGAATCTGCATCTGGGACGAGCAACCCAATCGGATGATCGCCCTTCGGGTAAAGGATGCAAATATTACCCTTCTGTTGCACACTCACCTGGGAATAGTGACTCAGTGTGGAGGATCACTATTCAGGTGACGGGCAGCGCCACCGACCCTACATCCATAACATTCTTTCATACACTGCTTAGATCTGCATATCTGGGCATGGCCCCCCTCTTGTTATTCTTCTTCACAACAAACCATTTGTTGATGACATTTAATTTGAACCTCTTTGTGCTTCTTTTTCTCTTTGGAAATTGTATATTGATGTACACATCGTTATACATTAATAAAATATTTGAACATGTTAAAAGCTGATTGGCTACCATGTACAGTTGTACCAGATTGTGCACGCTCCAGGTTTAGTAAATCAACCTCACAATGAATCTAAAAATGTATTTAATAAAAAAGTGGTTACCGGATCATGTTTTTACCCAATAGTATCTAGTATCTTTTTACCCAACTGTGATCATTACAGCAGGTCACTTTTTTACCCAAGAAATAATCCAAATATTTTAAAGGTATGGAGAATGTAGCTGGACCAGGGAGATAGGCTTTAATGTGAATGTGGCCAATGGTAGAACTAGAAATTTCAGGAAGAATGTGCAGATGAAGCTGGTTACATGGAAGCAACAAGAAGAAGGATTTAAGAATATACACCATTATTATTATTATTATACAGGATTTATATAGTGCCAACAGGTTGTGCAGTGCTTTACCACATGAGGGCAGACAGTACGGTTACAATACAATTCAATACAGGAGGAGTCAGAGGGCCCTGCTCGTTAGAGCTTGCAATCTAGGAGGGAGGGTCAAGTAATACAAAAAAATACAAAAAATTACTGTGGGGGATGATTTGATAGGGAAAATAAAAGTACAGTTGTTTGGTAGGGGTGGAATAAGCTTCATTACTATTTGCAGTAATGAACTTTGTTTCTCTTAGATGCATTTTATTATTTAGGTGCCCTTTTCCTGAACTCTGTAAGCATAAACGGCCTACTTTGGGCTAGAAAGTGAAGCCCAGTTAGTATTGATACGGGATCACAAGACCTCTTTCATCCCTTGCATCAGTAGGGAGCTTCCAACAGCCACAGATCTTTGATCTCAATAATTTGTTACACTCCGTGAATGATGTCTAAAAATAAATTGCTGTCTCTTGCTTCTTTGGTACACCTCAGAAAACACACACTGGCATTGGGATAATAAACCTTACTGGAATTTAATAAAGCTTTCCTCCCAAACAGCTGCCATATTAAATCCTTCAGAAAATAAACAAAAAACGACTAGATCGAGTGTACTCAGTAGCAAGCATATCACTACCGTATATCCTTTTTTTCAGATTAAACGCCTCAAATATGTAAAACGTAAGGTGCACACCTGGCACTAAGCACATGATAAAAATATGTATAAAGAATATTAAAATGATCTGTACATCCAGAGGAATGGGCAGCTCATATTTTGCCTTTTAAACTTCCTATTTGGACCTCCCTTGTGATGGGCAGCCTTGCTAAGAAGGGTAGCTTGGGAAGTGGATGGGCTAAGACTGATTTTTACAGGAAAAGTTGTGGTGCAATGCCCTGTACACACGGTCAGATTTTCCAATGGAAAATGTCCGATGGGAGCTTGTTGTAGGAAATTCCGACCGTGTGTAGGCTCCATCGGACATTTTCCATCGGAATTTCCAACACACATAATTTGAGATCTGACAACAAAATCCGTTGTTCCGGTCGTGTGTACACAATTCTCATGCACAAAGTTTCAAGCAGAAGAGCCGCACTGGCTATTGAACTTAAATTTTCTCGGCTCCTCGTACGTCACTGCATTCTTGATGTTCGGAATTTCTGACAACATTGTGTGACCGTCTGTATGCAAGAAAAGTTTGAGCCAACATCCGTCGGAAAAAATCCAATGGATTTTGTTGTCAGAATGTGTGATCATGTGTACGCGGCATTACTCTAGCTGCCCATAATATCTCTGGACCTGCCAAATAATTAGACATGTGGTTTTCAGGAAGGACTCATTCACACTGTAAGAGTACTGCATTGTGGGTGTACAGGGGGAAGAGGTAGTCTGCAGAAATGAGGATTAAGGTAAGTAACTCACCCTATTCCTTAAAGTGGTTTTAAAGCATTAATGTTTTTCACCTTAATGCTTTCTTTGCATTAAGGCAGTAGTCTCTAAACTGCGGCCCCGGGTGCCAGATGCGACCCTTTGCTTTCCTTTATCTGGCCCTTGGGGCATTGTTCCTTCCATTAATACCAATGATGGGGCATTATTCTTCCCACTGACACCAACGATTGGGCACTATTCCTCCCACTGGCACCAACAATAGGGCACTATTTCTTCCACTGACACCAACAATTGGGCACTGTTCCTTCCACTGGCACAAACGATTGGGCACCATTTCTTCCACCAACACCTACAATGGGGCACTATTTCTCCCACTGGCACCAACAATGGGGCAATAGTTCTCCCACTGATACCAATGTCTGGCCCCCCTGAATTCTGAAGGATAATAAACTGGCCCTTTGTTTAGAAAGTTTGGAGACCCCGCATTAGGGCAAAAATCCTTCTGTGCTGCAGCTCTCCCACAGATCCCCCCCTTTTTCTTAATGGAGCCGGATCCAAATCAGCAATGTGCATGAGTACAGTGGCTTCAGCCACTGACTCCCTCCTCATAGGACAGATTGATAGCAGTGGGAGCCATTGACTCCCGCTGCTGTCAATCAAATCCTGTGACATGGGAGCGGGGGCGAACCAGAGTCCCACTGTCTGTGTCGATAGATGCAGCAACAGGACTCAGTAGCGAGTCCGCATGTGTGCACCCAGGGAAATTGGCTTTTGTGGGAGCACCAGATGAAGAGGAGGGGCTTGGAGCTCTGGCAGGGCACCCCAGAAGAAGAGGATCAGGGCTGCTCTGTGCAAAACTATTTCACAGTGCAGGTAAGTATAGTATATGTTTGTTATTTTTATTTTATTTTTAAACTCAAAAGGTTTACAACCATTTTAATCATTGACTAAACAAGGGAGTGGGCAACTATAGCAATTTTAAAAGCCGATTACAGTTTAGCTTTAAACAGTGCAAATCCTGCCTATGATCGCTTAGACAGGTGGGGAAAAGGAGTTTTATCTCCTCCTCACCACCACGTTTCAACTCCTTTATTTCCCCACTAGCACACTGCAATAGTGTGCATTGCATGGCCCTTTCAGAATGGCCCCATTCACATCAAGGGACAAGGAGTATAATTCTTGCTGCAGCTGTGAAGCAAAGCATTTTACACCCCCGGCTCAACCGCAGGGATTTATTGCCCCCAACCTTATGTGTAAATGAGCCAAAACTCAAAAAGCCTCATTATTACTATTTGTTAAACAGAAAGGCTCTTCTGTACACATCCCTGATTTAGTTTCAGTTTGTTATCAGGGCAAGACTTCTCTAGACATGTTGGCTAAGCTCCACCTACTTCTATGCACTAGTCCAGTACGAGTGCCTTTACAGGATTCTTGCTGCATCTGTAATTAGGCAGGACTTTTACTTGAAAATATTAAAATGGAGCACACTTTCACTTTAAAGACTTATTTCACACTGAAGCAGTTTTCAGGCATTTTAGCACTAAAAATAGCACCAGAAAAGCACCTGAAACCTGCCTCCCATTCAGTTCGAATGTGTGCTTTTACACTGCGGCAGTGCGCTTGCAGGACAGTAGAAAAAGTTCTGCAAGCAGCATCTTTGGGGTGCATTTGGAGCACTGTAAAATATTGCTCCAAAAATGCCCCTGTCCATTGAAGTTAAACGGATCTTTTTAAGGTCCCGTTATTACGTGACCTTAAAAAAAGCGGCTTGCTAGCGCCTAAAAACCGCCGCTAAAACAGAGCTAAAGCACCGCAAAAACATCCGGCGCTTTAGCGGCCATTTTAGCAGCGCTTCAGTGTGAAAGGGGTCTAAAAGAAGTTATTGAATAAAATTGTTTTAAGCTTTTAAAAGCATTATTCTAAGTGTAGAAGGATAATCATCAGGCCCAAACACTGTCACAATTGGCGCAGACTGTCCCAATGACCAGTAAAGGCACTCCACCAAGTCCAACCAACTCATCCGACACTAAAACTTACTCAAGATGGACTTTTGCAGTGGCAATGTGGATCCATGGGTATACCTTACTGGGAGAGTGGGCAATTAGGAGGCACTGAATGAGAAAGTGATGGTGTCTACTATGTGAATGTGTCACTATGTGAAAGGATAGGCTAGATGATGCTAGAAGTCCTCCAAACAGGAACTGAGGCAGACTCTGACTTATTGCACCTTCTAAGCTCTCCGTATGCAGTGGAATAGTTTTTATAAGTTCACAAGAGCAGCCTGCACAATGGTTCAAGACCAATAGGGAAGGCCGGGGGGGTTCAGCCTTAATTCAGTGAACGCAAAACTGTCATTAGGTAGTTTATTCTGTATCAATTTCTCTGTCATTTAGCAAGAATGCTGGTTGCATTGTATAGAATACAGACAGCCATAAGACATACTGTACAACCTGCAGATCTATATATAAAATAAGCTCAAGAGAAAATGGTATGGTCAGTAAATAAAATGTAGAAGTTACACTTAAAAGTTTTCACTAAACCCCAGACTCTGCATTCACTATATCTGGTGTCGCCCAGTACACAGAACATGGAAATGCAATTATTTTAGAAAATATAAACTGCTAAACACCTTTTCTCATCAGCAGTATATAGCAGCCTTGTGACTTCTATCAGTGTCTGGTTAAAACGGTAGTAAATTGCCATGCTTTTTTTTTTCTTTTCTTTTTTTAACCTGCATGATAAAGTTGTAATTTGCTAGTATGCATCACATACCAGCACATTAAGTGAAACTTACCTCAAAACGAAGCCCTCCAGTGATCCAATGTTACCGCTGACAGGGCTTCCCTCTTCAACCAGTTTTCCGTCTGGGTTCACGTCCTCCGGCCGTCTGATTGGCCACGCCGTGATGACGTCACGCCTGTACATGGGAGCCACTATTCATGGCACGAGACGCTGAAGGAACGGCCCAGGTAGCCGTTTCTTCAGAACGCATGCACAGGTGATGGCACTAGCCCATTCACAAATATCTCCTAAACAATGCACGTTTAGGAGATATTTACGGTACCTATAGGTAAGCCTTATTATAGGATGGATTGGGGACAGTGGAAGAAGTGGAGGATCAGAGACGACAGGATCAAAACAGCCTTTTTACACAATGCTGCGGATTAACCTCTTAGGTTCCACAGTAAGTATAACAAGCATGCGTTACTGCATATACAGACTATTTTTACTTTTGTGTGTTTAGTAGCACTTTGAACTTACGGACAATTAAAGACTTAAAATATGAGCGCATTGAAAATACATTGTCGTTTTTATCTGAACAGATATTCCGCTACCTTATTTTTAAGCTGGATGCTTTAATTGAAATGTTCACTTGAGCATTAAACAATTAAAAGAATGCAACAAAAAAACCTCTATACGATTTATTACTGTTATAGCATAGAAAATTTCATGCTCGCCTCTAGGTCTCATTTTATTTGTATATTAGTAATTAGAGGGGGACAAAAAAAAAAAAAGAAAGAAAAAAAATTTTCACGATTGCATGCGTTTATCTCCATTACCACTATAAATAATGTGCAGCACCACCAGCAAAAAACTCTGCAGGGAAGAGATTTAGCAATTTAAATGTTTTATAAGTTTTTGTAATTGAGGAAACTTTTTCTAATCTGACATTTCTTAAAACCACTTATTAGAAATTATGCAGCACAGTGGCTGTGGAAATATGAGCTCACATCACAATTATAAAGTCAGCCTGTGCAGCCCTGTCCTATTGTATGAAGTGGCATAAACCCCATGGCGGCCTATCAGCTAACTGGCAGGCAGGGGGCTGTGCTATTCAAAGGGAAAGATACAAGCTGCGGGGCAAAAACCTGGCAGCTCCCAGCTGACCCCACAATCCCCTACTGATGACAGCTCCAAGCTCCATAGCAAATTAGGCCTTCTCATATTACAATTGGAGAAGACAGATTCCATTAGCAGTATCTGAAATTGAGTGGAGAGCTGCACTGTTATCAGACTTGACTCATAAGCACTGCCATTAATCGTAGCTATGATAGCATTTATATATTTTAGCTATCTGCAGTCGCTGTGATATTCTGCTACAAAGGGTTGATGGGACTTAGGGAAGGGAACAATAGAGCTTTTCGGGAAAAGCAGAGTAAATCAAGAAAGTCTATGACTTCCGCACATTCTGAAGGGATTGCGGTTTACATAAATTTTCTCCCAATTGGAGATTGAGCTCTTCCTCATCTTACACATGGGATTTAGTTGTCACTCAATGGTAACAGCTGTGAAAAGGTGAAGCGGCCCACCGTTCAGAATATTGCCTTTGCTTTTTAAAGCAATTAACCCGTGAGCAGGAGGATACCTGGTGATATCAAAGGGATTAGGCCAGGCAGTGCGTTATTAACATTTTCTTGAACTAATTTTAACGCTGACTGCCTGTCAGAAGAGGCTCCTCATTTCTAAAGAGTTTGTATACTAGGTTTTTTTTTTTTTCAACTCATCAAAATGAAGTGTTGCTATCAGGAGTCTACTTTAGAATATTATGTAAATTAGCCAAGCTTTTTAATGCACTCATAACAGGCTGGGTGCATTTTAATGCAGTTATGATTAAAAAAAAAAAGATTAATTAGTTAGCAGGAGCGATAGATATGCTATAAAACGGTATCTTTTTTTTTCTAAGAGTGTCTTATTTTTCTATTTGCAAAAAAAAAAATTACTTTTATTTAAAAGTCAAAAGTGTTTATTAACACTTGCACGAGCTTATAAATTTTAAGGAAAAAAAAAAAAGAAGGAGGAGAAGCCGGTAGTTTTTAGAACTACTGCATGGAAAGCTTGCTAGTTGCTTTGAGGCATGTATGCTAAAAGGACGACGAGGAACGCATTATTCAAGTGCCTAATGACTTTTAATGATATCAGTAAAAAAATCACCACGTTAAAAGAAGACAGCAGCATTCTTTTTGATTTTGTCCTTTTCTACAACAAAGAAGTTAAGCGAGTTTCTGTGCTAAAGAAAATATATATGCAAATGGAAAAGTCACTAAAAATACTAGCAGTGAAAAAATGTAATAAAATCAGTTCCGTAAGATATTGTTATTGTATTTTTTTACAGTTTTCTATATAATGATTAATATTTAGATTTAGTGTCTAACATTTCTATTTGTCACCTGCTCCTACAATGAGATTATTATTAATGGATAAACTATTTTATCTTAACTGGCATTAGAAAATATAACTAAAATATAGATTCTAACTTCTGCTTCACCATTTTAACTTTCAATACTATTTATTATTTTTTGAAGATATAAAAAAGGTATTTCATCTGCACAGTCTTGCAAAATATACTAAGAACACTGCTTTTAAAACAAATTGATTAAATAACTTCCTTTTAAGTGAAACTGTACAGCATTTTAAATTTTGCAGTTGTATTGTGTTTTTTTTTTTTTAGCCAAAAAGGTAGATGGCCATTTCATGGACAGCTAATACATTTCGAACAAAGCAAGGGCTCTGACACATACATAAACTCACCCCTATTTTGTTCTCGGCTACCCTCTCTACATGTTGACTTTCCTAATGCAGAAAACACAAAAACACAAAAGCACTAAAATTGTTTTACTATTTTTGTCACTACTTTGTGTTTTTCATTTTTAATAAGGAATTATATGCCAACATCATACAAGTATTGTTGTAGTTATTGTATGTACAACTTAATCATCCAATATAGTAATGCACAGAGGTTTCTGGATAAGGAACCTTTTTTCAATTTGAAGTACGATGCCAAAATTATACCCTTATATCCCCCTGATTTTTTCCAATGCTGCAAAATACGGCATTAGCAAAAAATGCCTTCTAATTAATTCAATTTTTTGTTGTTAAACATCCCAATGTGTGCTGGAGAACAGGGTCCAAGATCCCATATCTAAACTGAATTATCTTTTATTCAAATATAATGAAGACATCTCTGAAACATTACACTACTTATTGTATCCCCTTTTTCTTAAACTACATAGCCAAAAATAATGCCAGAGCAGGACTTTAACACTCATTGAGCTATTCAATAGCACTATATTTATTTTACATTGCTATTAAAACCAGAACCCTTCACTTTCACTCTCGCCCATAGCAGATCATGTAATATTCTTTCCTTAACAACTTTGGGTATCACTATGTTTTTGGATTCTGGAAGAAAACCCATGCAAATGCCATAAGAACATACAAACTCCATGCAGATAGAATCCTTGTTTCATGCTGGTTACCATAAATTCATAAGTACTACAAACTGTGCACAAAAACCTTGCCTGCTTGTTTTTAACCTAAAATTTGAAAGAATTCTACCTGAGATTAATCCTTCACTGTAATGTCTATAGCGAGCATACCCTGCTGGTACATTATGTTCACAGTAGAAAGGTTGCAGAGGTTAAGTTCAGGTCACAAGACAAATTAAATTGTAACAACCCAACCGACATTGTATAATGTCTTCTCGCACTCAATCAATAGGGCGCTGTTAGCACTATTACCATAGAGATGGCTTGCTCTTTACCGAGGGCTGTCTTTTGTTTGACAAGACAAATTTACCACTTGAACTGTGACGTTCCCCAAGGACATGTACTTCATCAATTATTTGTATTCTTCATACTAAAACTATTTTCATATTTAAATCTGCAGGAGCCATGGCGCTATCAATTGTTGTCAGGCCGGACAAAAGATGCGTTACAGACAGCGGCAACTATCTGATCAGAGTACAAGCATCGCTTCAGAGAAAAATTCTACTCTTCTTTTTTTTTTCGTGTCCAATGAAATGTTGCTCACTTGGCGTTAAAAAAAAAAAAGACAGATATTTATTTATTTAATGAATTCTATATAGACTGTATCTTAACATGACTGGTTGAATTATGATGTTAGGGTGATAGTTATATTCTTTATTTTTTATTTTTTGTAAACAGGAAAAAAAATGTATTTTGGCAAAAGCTGCATTTACAGGTATTTAAAGAGTACATTATAAACACAGTGTTTTTATAGCAGACATTTGTCTATGTCCTACTTTGAGCAGCATAAAGGAATTAGATATTGTTTGTATCTTGCACGATAATCCTCTCAAATACGGGTCAGACGAAGGTTAGGAGTTTGAAAAATGTCCACATCAAAGCAAAGCAAGGTTAACAAAATCCCAGGATCATGTGATGGAGAATGTTTGCTTTTTATAAGGGTTAGAGGTTCACATAAAAACAAAAAGTGCTAATTCGTGTTTTTTTCTATTTGATACAGTGTTAGATAGTGACTGCAAACAAATATGTCAATAAGTTCCATTACTCTAGCTTACAAATATAATATTTTCTTAACAGGTTAGAGTAGCCCTAGTTTTATCGAATGTTGTTCATATACAAGCAGACTATCACCAGATAAAGGTCATTTCCGAATTTATTATTTTCTCTCCCAATAACAGCCCTATCTGTGTGCTACCTACACCTATATAGGGCAATATCTGGTCAGAAGAAAAGAAGATGATCACAATCAACATACTATTTTGCACTCATAAGATCACTTACCTTTTTCCCAAAATGATATCAGTAGCTGGCACCAATCTAGTTGTATATATTTTTAAGTATGGCTATCAACATGGATTGTACTTACTAAAGAAGTAAAACGTATGGACTGTGGAATCTGGGCATTTGTAGCTTTGAAGTGAATTTATTTCCAACAGTTTTTCCTATTGGGTATTTATTTTTTGTTTTTTGAGGTCTATGTTGACTTTATTTTTATCATGGAAACACAACCGGAACCAAGTGGAAATCTCTCCAAATAGCAGGTCCACTGAAATAGGCATCCCTACTGAAGGATATCCCCAACCCTCCAGTGACAGCTGTAAACATTTTTAATTTTCCATGCATTTCTCTCCTGAAGACACGGTCACTAGGCAAAAAAAAAAAAAGAGAGAGTGAATCTCCCAAGTGGGACTTAAAGTTGCTTCATCGCTGGCCACCTAATGGCCAAAAAACTGAGATTCCCAATGCAGAGAAAAAGGGGCAGGGATGATGGAATCAGTGGTGAAGAGAGAGGCAACATGCATCACAGGGCTGTCATTGTTGAGGGAAGACAAAGACAAGTATGCGATAATGTAACTGTAAGTATGCTGTGACTTCTACTCTGACCACAATATGCGAAAAAATAGGATAACTTTTCATATGAGCTACATTTTGCAAGAATACAGCACAGCCTAAAAGCTCGGGCCTTCCCTTTTTCCTCCAGACATACAGTACATTTAGTGCACAGTTCACATTACTGACTTTTGTCAGTAATTTGGGAACACCTGCTCATTATGCAAGAGAGCTATTTTTGCACCCACTGAGGCTCCTTGAAATCTCTATGCAGAAAACCCAATGTAAAAAAATTGCAAAATTATGTTGATGCTCATAGTTATCAATTAGATTTAAAACTTTCCTTGAGTGTCAAAAAGCGACTGGCGATACAGGAAACAGACAAGGCAGAAATTACATGAAAAAGGTAGGTACCTCAAATTTTTAAGGCAATTTTGAAATACAAAAAATATATATTCAAAAAATTTAAGACAAAACACATCAATATGATAAAAAAAAAAAATCACGATTAGGGTGGTATAATATAAAAAACACACATACATGTATCATACTATTGTATAGTAATCATCTAAAAAGTGGTAGCACCCCACTACACATGGTTAAACCATCCATGCTAATTTCAAATGATGGCGAGTAGTGAGAATTTCCAACGCATTTCAAAATGTGTAAAAATTCTAATCTTCTTCAGGGACTAATACCACTTCTGAAAGTATAGAGTACAAATGCAATTTAGAATCCAAAAGCAAGTACAAATCTTGATTGGAGTGTATCCTTACAGATATATTCCTTTCTTTTGTTTTAGTTCCTAGTCTTTGCAGTCTGAATTTTTTTACTCCCTGTTTTTTTTGGGTGCCTCTAAAGGATTTCTTCCAGTGGTTCCTTTACATGGTGAAAGGCTATTTCTCGGATCTTGATGGTAACCATCAGGGTTGAGGGAATGCTCTCTCCAATAAGATAGTAGCTATGTAAGCTTTGACTTTTTATAATTGTTCCAAGTGGTTATATGATATTTTTGGATTCTAAATTGCATTTGTGCTCTATACTTTCAGAAGTGGTATTAGTCCCTGAAGAAGATTTGAATTTATACACATTTAAAATGCGTTGGCCATTCCCACTACTCACCATCATTTGGAATTTGCATGGATGGTTTAACCATGTGTAGTGGGGTGCTACCACTTTTTAGATTACAACTATGCAATATTATGATACATGTATGTGTGTTTTTTCTATTGTACCACCCTAATCTGCAATTTTTTTTTATCATATTGATGTGTTTTTTCTTAATAAAACTTTTTATATATATTTGTTGTATTTCAAAATTTTCTTAAAAATCCCACCTTTGAGGTACCTATTTTTTCAGGTATTCAGGGATGATGGCAATTTACACGCCAAGCTGCATGAGTCTTTCAATACAATTTACTTAGGGTGAATAATACACCCAAATCCTCACCTTTGACTCATCCAACTTGGCGTGGACCCCAATTTTAGAGGTTATTGTAGTTCTATCTCCAATTTTCATAGGAGATTTTTGTGTTCCGGGTCAGACTATATTTTCTGATCGAGCTAATTTTGTCAATATTATCCATTTCTTTTTCATTGCTGGGATTTAGGATGGGAGACCTCCAGGGAGGAGACTAGGAGGAGCTCATGTCCAATATTCAAACCAGCTACCAAGCTAAGGAATAGGTTAAATTGAATTACATTTCACTCTTTTTCAGTTTTACCAAAGTGTTGGAGGAAAAAAAAAAAATAAATAAAAATAAAAAGTCAGCCTCACATTGGCATATACAATCTTTAGAGAGATATACCCAAGAGGATATTATTCCAATTGGATTAAGAATTCAATTTTTTTCCCATCTTGGATCATATTACCAATGATCTTAAGAATAGTTGGGAAAACAAATTGGATGAGTGTTCAAAAAACTTAATGAGTATTTTACAAAATGAATATAGACAACTCAACCATTTAGATGCAGAAATTGATGCTCTGTATGCTCGACCTGTCCCATTGAAGACACACGAGGAATATACTGCTCTTGAAGACAAATTGAAACATATAAAAGGAGTTTGGCAAAACCATTCTCCAGAAAAAATAAAATAAATATCAGAGAGATAAAAATGACTTTGGCGAGGGTCGAGCTTATAGATGGCATCAAGAAAAGAATTTTAGGAGTAAAAATAAAAGATTGAATAGGAGTCAGGATACTGACAACCAAAGGGACTACAATTCTGACACACCATCTACCGTATTTCCTCCTCAGCTTCGTCTCATACAGATCACCCCTTTAGAAAGAGAAAGGGTCCCTTTTCTAGACCGCAAGACATGGATGGGAAAGTGTAACAGGTCAATAAGAAACGCACCACAGAAACACAACACATGTACTTTACACAAGGTGGCAAAGGTATTGGTCCTTTGCAACACACACACAAACCAACAATGAAGGCACAAAGAGTGCTAACACAGGAAAAGGCAAGCCTACTAAGATTAATCAGGAATCTGGAACTACTCCTAAAACACAAACACAATTAGATGATTTTTTAGACAAAATGAACACAACACAGTCACCTACACTGCAGAGGGAACCAGAACCCACTGCAGTGAAAATCACCTTGAAGGAAAATTAAATATTATTAATTTGTCATCACATAAACTCACACAGATTGAAAGTCAGGTGCTTTCTTTGGGACTGTCCTTTTGTCCCAATAAAAGTTTGGACAATTTTGAAAAAGTAAAATATATACACTTATTTGCTAGAAAATTGTTATTCAAAAGCATGTACAGTAAACAGACTGCTGGAGAAGAAGAAGTTGCCCCTAATCTTACATCCACAGAGTTTAAGGCCCTTCATGACCTTAATCTGCTGCTACAGGAAAGTGATGTATCAAATGATGTCTGGGAAGATAATTATGGCAGTGAAGACAATAATAACAAAAAAATCTGAAAATGTTCAGAATAAGTTTAAAAAGGAAATCTCAGAAATGTCCTCCCTCGATTCAGAATCCTGCTTTGGCACTTTTTGTAAGACAGACAACTAGAGAAATTGAGGCAAATAAAAATAAGACAGTTAGAAATCTTAGTCTGAAATAACAATTAGCCCTAAAATCCCTAAAAGGTAATGTTGAAATAACAATTAAGGGATCTGATAAAGGTGGCAATATAGTTTTAAAGGATAATGAGATGTATGAGAATATGTGTAATAAGGTCCTTAATGATCGAAAATGCTACCGTAAAATTCCATCTTCCCTATTTTTATTCCCTAGTGGATGAGGCACACAGTTTAGGTGTAATAACAAGCGAGATGTGGGAATTTGTTTGTACAAAATATCCCCGCACACCGACTATGTATGCACTTCCAAAAGTTGTGGAAAATAGTGAAGTCGCGGATTCGGCAATTCTAGTAACAATAGATGTTGAATCCTTATATAAAATAGAATTCCTCACGATCTAGGAGTGGTTGCTGTAGGTCGCATACTCCAACAAAGAACAACACATGAATGGAAATTTAACAAGTTCATACTGCAAATGTTGGACTTTATATTGAGACAATGTCTTTCTGTATAGAGAGATTCCCACTACCTCCAGGTACAGGGCGTGGCTATGGGGACATGTTGTGCCCCCTCTTACACCAACTTGTACCTGGGGAGTGGGAAAATAAATTTCTGTTCAATGATCAGCTGGTCACCCTCACATGGCATATCGTCATATGGCAAAGATACATAGACGATATATTCCTTGTGTGGGATGGTCCAGAAACTGCCCTTAAGGAATGTCTAAATGTGATGAACCATAAAAACGTAAACCTTTTCTTTACGATGGTCTATGATCACCATAAGGTTAATTTTTTGGACATCACCATCCTTAAGGAAAGGGATGGTAGATTAACCAGTAGGTTGCTCAGGAAGGAGACTGCTGGCAATACTTTATTGCATGCAGACAGTGTCCACCCTGAACCCCTAAAAAAGTCCATCTCCTTCAGTCAGTTTTTAAGTTTAAAGCGGAATTGTACAACTTTTGAAGCCTTCCAACAGGAGACCGAAGAGTTGAGTAGAAGACTATTAGCCAGAGGATATACCAAAACCTCTCTGAAAAAGGCTTTCAATCAAGTGAAGGATAGGGACAAAGAGGATCTTATCTTTAAGACCAAAAAGAGGGAGAAGGATGAGGTGACCAGGATACTACGATACTGTAATGAGCATGAAAAGGTGAGAAAAATACTTTGTAAACATTGCTCGATTCTTACTGATTCTTACTATTCTTAAGGGTTTAGTGACCCCCAAGCCACAAATTATCTTTAGAAAGGCAGGATCTATCGGGGGATTACTTACACAAAGTAAATACAAAGGAAACCTGAAAAGGACCCATGCAAGATTTGGGGGACTTTTCCATGTGGGGCTTGTTCAATTTGTAATGTAATTAGTAAGAGGACTTGCTTTATTCTACCCAACGGGGAACTTTTCTGTGTAAAACATTTTGCAAATTGTAGGACACAGGATGTAGTCTATCTTCTGCAATGCCAATGTGGAGCCTTTTATGTGGGCAAGGCATGGCAGGAATTTGGACAGCGGTTTAGCAAGCATATGCACAGTATGCAAATTGGCAACCTGTAACTCCAAGAGGCACGGATACAGAGTGCCCCAAGTTAATTTTATGGTCTTGGATCAAGTACATATTCCGAGGAGGGGGGAGATTGGAATAAGACTCTGCTTCAGCATGAAATGAGATGGATCAGATATCTAAATAACACCACCCCTCCTGGTCTCAATGAAGCAGAGAGCTTTAGACCCTTTGAGGGATTTAGCTCTGGGAAAACTGTTTGAATTTAGAAATGTTAATACAGAGAATTTTGGTTCCCCTTAAATGGAATTCCAAGGAGACCTTTAATTTAAGTGCAATCATAATGAAGTACTGAGTGGACTTATGGAGAGGACTTTTTGACATGAAATTTGTTTTTGCTTGGTTTCCTCATTCATTCTGATAGTCTTTTCCTAGATTAAATTTTGCCTTATTTTGAATTGTCCCAAATTCTACCTACTGGTGGTTGGTGTATGTTCTGGGGTATGCATCTTTTTTATGTTTTCACGCTGGAGATGCTCTATATTTCTAGATCTCTGTTTATTAACTGAAATGTTTTTCTCTATTTGGGGTTTTACATTTTTCATAATAATGCCATGCCTATTATTAGTGTTGTCATTGTTATGCTTTTGTTTGTTGCTTATATACACTATTTTGTTTGTACAATGTATTTGTGATGGGGAGAACTTTGCCTCTGCCACATGTGGTCTGTACGTCTCACCGTGTATCCAGCACACTTAGGCCTCTGTGTGTATATTTTACACTCAGAAGACTTCCCCCCTTTCTATGGGATGGGGGTCCAGTTGGTGCCCCCTTCTTGGACTGTATACAAGGGGTTTTTTTGTGTGCCGGGGGTATTTTAGTCTCCCTTAGGGCAACCTCTTCATCTCCGGATGTGTATATCTGGATTTTTGAGGTGGAGTGTTTCCCATTTGGGTGCCCCTTTCTTTGTAAAGCCCCATACACACTATCAGATTATCTGCTGAGTTTTTCCTTCAGATTTACCAAAACCATATAATATGAGGACAAACCTTAGGATTTTCAATGTGTATGCAATCAGGCAGGCCCTTCTACTACATGGTTTTGGTAAATCTGAAGGAAAAACTCAGCAGATAATCTGATAGTGTGTATGGGGCTTTAGGCACCCTCTTTCCATGTTTTGTGCTGTGCAAATGCAGCATTTGATCATGTGGCAAGATTCCTGCATTTTCCTCTGCCGCTGTGCTGGCCGCCACACTGTTGGCACAGTGTGTGGCATCATTCCTTCCATCTTGACAGATGATGTCATGGCGCCGCCTCGTGTGTGGCGTGGTTGCGTCATGTGTGGTGCCTCGGCGCTGCATCATGACGTCACCTAGTGACGTTTTGGTGGATGATGTTGCGGCGTCATTGCGCCATGCCGCGTGTGACGCCTCAGCACTGTCGTGACACCACTGTGTTGCGCCTCATGGGTTACATAAGAGAACAGCGGGGACCACATCGGCGCCATTCCCTTCCTCAACATGCCGTATAGGGCTCCACAGGGCTCCACAGTGAGGGTATTCTACGCTCTGTTGGGGGGCAGGTTACTGGCTACAATCTACTCATGCCACATGATTCTTGTCCAGTAAGTAGTTTTTGAGCTTTGGTCATATTCTTGTTTTGTTTCTTTGTTGGTTTTATCTTAGCCTCCTGGCGTCCCTTTCTGGGGGAATTAGGGATCTCGTGTGAGGCTAATAGTGAGTACAAATCTTGATTGAAGTGTATTCTTATAGATATATTTCCTTTCTTTTGTTTTTGTTCCTAGTTTTTGCAGTTGGAATTTTTTCCTCCCTGTTTTTTGGGTGCCTCTAAAGGATTTCTTACTTTACATGGTGAAAGGCTATTTCTCGAATCTTGATGATAACCATTGGGGTTGAGGTAATACTCTATCCAATAATATAGTAGCTATGCAAGTTTTGACTTTTTATAATTTCTAGATTGTAAGCTGTAACAAGCAGGGCCCTCTGATCCCTCCTGTATTGATTTGTATTGTATTACTATGCAATATTATGATACGTGTGTTTTTTTCTATTGTTCCACCCCAATTGGGATTTTTTTTTTTTTGCATATTGATGTGTTGTCTTAAAACTTTTTTTTGTATATATATTTGTTGTATTTCAAAATTGCCTTAAAAGTCCCACCTTTGAGGTACCTACCTTTTTCATATATTCAGGGATGATGGCAATTTACATGCCAAGCTGCACAAGTCTTTCAATACAAGGCAGAAATTAACACTAACTCTTTAAAATATGCTCAGAGCAAAAAATGTTAATTCAAATAAGAAATTGGCTGCACACCTTCGCTGATCCAACAGATTTATTGAACATGTAATGGACTGCCCCCAGGACCAAATCACTTCTCTGTGAAAAAGCACAATGTTAATGTCAAAGACGTCAACTCTTACCCGATCTGTGTGTTGGTCCTGGTGGCAGTCCATTACATGTTCAATAAATCTGTTGGATCGGCAAAGGTGTGCAGCAAATTTCTTCTCTTCTTTTGAATTCATACTCATTGATGCGAGCCGGGGCTAGTACCCAAGCCTGGGTAACATCATACTCACCTGGTGCAGCGACGTGCGTTCAAAAAATGTTAAATGCTGCCCGCACTGAAGTAAAGTTGTCTCTTTATCAACTTACATTGTGCAAGAATGAAAGCGATACTAAAGGAATTTTTCATTCTATAAAAAATTACAAACATAGTAGGTGAGGTTGAAAAAAAAAGACATCAAGTCCAACCTATGTGTGTGATTATATGTCAGTATTACATTGTATATCCCTGTATGTTGGGGCCATTCAGGTGCTTATCTAATAGTTTCTTGAAACTATCAATGCCCCTGACTGAGACCACCGCCTGTGGAAGGGAATTCCACATCTTTGCCGCTCTTACACTAAAGAGCCCTCTATGTAGTTTAAGGTTAAACCTCTTTTCTTCTAATCTTAATGAGTGGCCACGGGTCTTGCTAAACTCCCTTTTGCGAAGAAGTTTTATCTCTATTGTGGGGTCACCAGTATGGTATTTGTATATTGAAAGCGTCTCTTCTCCAGAGAGAATAAGTTCAGTGCTCGCAACCTTTCCTTATAACCAATATCCTCCAGTCCCTTTATCAGCTTTGTCGCCCTTCTTTGTACTCGCTCCATTTCCAGTCCATCCTTCCTGAGGACTGGTGCCCAGGACTGGACAGCATATTCCAGGTACGGCCAGACCAGAGTCTTGTAGAGCGGGAGAATTGATCCCCTTTTTAATGCATGCCAATATTCTGTTTGCTTTGTTAGCAGCAGCTTGGCATTGCATGCCATTGCTGAGCCTATCATCTACTAGGACACCCAGGTCCTTTTCCAACCTAGAACATCTCATACTTACCTGCTCTGTGCAATGGTTTTGCACAGAGCAGCCCTGAACCTTCTCTTCTTAGGTCTCCTGCCAGCGCTCTTTGTT
The DNA here is from genome assembly GCF_037356315.1 of Lithobates pipiens. Classification (NCBI taxonomy): domain Eukaryota; kingdom Metazoa; phylum Chordata; class Amphibia; order Anura; family Ranidae; genus Lithobates; species Lithobates pipiens. The sequence continues at coordinate 72,204,138 of NW_027507791.1, read as the reverse complement.
CACCCCCCCGATGAGTGCCCCATAGCAAGTCGCTGGCTATGAGGGCACTCGTGCGTCCTCACTCCCGAGCCCGTCTCTATGTGTCCATTGATGCATATAATGGGACTCAGCCCCACTTCCTGCTCCCTCCTTAATGGCTGTGATTGAAAGCAAAAGAAACCAATGGCTCCCATGGCTGTGTCTGAGCCAAGGAGGAAGAGAGCCAAGATAGCAGCTCTCATGCACATCGCTGGAAGCTGGGGGTGGGGAATTGCACACAGAAGGATTTTTTACCTTCATGCATAGAATGCATGAAGGTAAAAAGCCTTCAACCTTTACAACCACTTTAAAAGGAAAATCAACTCAGATGCGGTGGACAATACTATAATTTCAGACACCACGATAAATCAGAGTCATTGTGCTATAGAAAAAGCAACGTTAAAGTGTCTGAGCACTACAAATTCAAAACACAAAATTCATTTTTAATATTCAGTGCAAACTCCCCCATCCATTCATGTCTCCAAGCCTAATTTTATTAAGAAATCACTTTCTAGATATTTAAAATATCTATTTTCTATTTATTGTAAATAGAAAAATAGCATTTCTATTCACAGCCATCTTGAGCAGGGGCAGATGACTCATGTAGCATTTACTTCTGAGAATCCTTCCCCCTTAGCTCATGCATGCAGACAGGAGGGTGTGCTTAGTTGAGAAAGCCCCTGAAGACTCATGTATGATATAATTTTGGCCTAGGCCAGAAACCAGAAAGTAACTTAAAAGACGTAAAAAAAAAAAAAAAAAAAAAAAAAAAGGTTAAAACAGGCAAATACAATATATCTTTCTATTTATTTACTAAAGCTGGTAGCACAAGGATTATAAATTGTTAAACCAGACCTTCAGTCACTTTTTAAACTTGTTTCTATTAAAAGCCTCTCCCCTTCTTGTAAGGACAATGCAAAAGTATAATTTTTTATCTCCAAATACCTGTTTTTTTAAATAGATTCTGTCCACTCCCCATTTCATTCGCCTAGCCGAATGAGGCAGGAAGGTCTACTCCCATTAACTCGCGTTTCCTTTTCTTTTTGGTATCATGAGATTTATTGTAGGGGAGGAGAGTTGAAGAGGGCCGAGGGCGGCTGGAGGAGCGTAAGTGAAGAGGACATGTCCACATGCGTCCTTAGCGCACACCTGTTTTTAGCTTTTGTGTACAAGTTACTATAATTATAGCAGTGAACTTCCGCTGCCACTGCTATAGCAACTTGTACACAAAGGGCTGAAAGCTGCCCTGTGTGCTTAGTGTGCATGCGTGAGATTTACCATTGCATGAAGGGCGAAGAAGCACCTGCTCATATGCATTGAGTTACTACTAAAAGGAGAAACGACACGTATGAGGAAGGAAAAGGAGTTAAGAAAGAGTAGATCAAGCAAAACGGTGACATTTGACAAACTTAGAGATAAGTGCAGAGGCATAACTAGAACCTTCATGGTCAGGTGCAAGAAACCATAAAAAGGGCCCTCTAACCCTCAGCCAGGGCCCTTCCCTCCAAGCCCAGTGGTGGATGTTTTAGTGAAATATCAGGGGTCTAAATAGTCCTCTGATGGTTTAACTTTGGAGACAGAGAAAAGAGATTAAGGACACAGCCCTCTATCTCCATCTCTGCAGCCTCAGCTGCACATAATAAATAGACAGGAATAGCTCTGTACAGAGAAACCCGTGCATTCACAAATTGAAGCATAATTATTATTATACACGATTCATATAGCGCCAACAGTTTACGTAGTGCTTTACAATGTATAGGGCGGGGCAACACAATTACAGTACAGTTCAATACAAAAGGTACCGGAGGGCCCTGCTAGTAGAGCTTACATTCTAAAGCTGCAGAGAATGATTTGATGGGGGTGGCTCGGGGACAGTTGTTAGGTGGGTGTAGTATAGGCTTCCCTGAATAAATGAGTTTTCAGGGATCTCCTAAAGTTGGAAGGGGTAGGGGCTGATCGGACAGACTGGGGCAGGGAGCAATAAAGTAATAAAGTTTACTATGCATTAGTTATGAATAGACAGTCAGTGATCGGTACGGATCACTGACTCTATTCATTCTGACAAGGAAGGGACCAGTAAATGACACATTTACTGGCCCCTTCTCCACTCTCCATCCTGAATGCAAAAATTCCCCTCCTTCCAGTCCAAATCACCTCTCAGAACAAATATTAACCCCTAATCCCAGCAACGAGTTCAAATCCCCCTTAATACCCCCCTCCTAGCACAAATCTCCCAATCCCAGTGCACATCCCCTCAAATTTTATATCCTAGAACAAATCCCCGTCACTTTACCTAAATCCCCCCACCCCCCTCCTAGCAGCACTAATCCTCCATCAAATCCTCTCCTAGCACAAATCCCTACCCCCCAAATCCCCCCTTAGTGCAATTTCACCCCATTCCCCTTCCCAACACAAATTCTCACCCCAAATCCCCCTTCTTAGCATAACCCCCCCCCCCATCCTAGCAGCATAAATCCTCCCTTCCAGGCACAACCCCCATTCCCCACTTCTAGCTCAAATCACCCCCCCAATCCCTCTTTCAGCTCAATTCCTCTTTTCCCCTTAAGTACCTGTTCCAGCACCGATAACTACCCAACTCACAGTCAGAAGGAGGGGTGCAGGGATGGGCTCTCCCCACAGCATTCCTCCATAGTCAGCACAGCAGAAGACACAGATCGATCTCAGATCGATACACAGCTTGATTACTACCACCCCCATAGCAGGAAATGTCAGTAGGGGGTGGGTATAGTCCGTGCATAGTCCAATCTGAGTGAGAGCAATCCCATGCCATCTGCTGTTTGGAGGATTGCTGCTCTGACAGGAGTGGGGAGAGTACAGGACAGCACCCACCTAGATCTGGTAGAGAGCGCACGGGGGCCGGGAGAGAGTGCAGAGGCCTGGGGGCAGCTGAGGGATGGCAGTCTATAGAGCAGGGGTAGGGAACCTCGGCTCTCCAGCTGTTTTGAAACTACAAGTCCCATGAGACATTGCAAGACCCTAGCAATCACAGGCATGACTCCTAGAGGCAGAGGCATGATGAGATTTGTAGTTTCAAAACAGCTGGAGAGCCGAGGTTCCCTACCCCTGCTATAGAGGAACCAATCCCATCATTCCTACTTCTGCAGCCGCTGAATGCCTGCATGAGGGAGGAGAATCAGGCATTCAGCGGCTGCAGGAGGAAGATGAAGGGATAGGTTCCTCTATAGACTGCCATCCCTCTTATCCAGGTTTAAAGGGGCAGCCACACAAGTCCCCTGGAGCATGGGGCTGGGTCACATTTGCGACTCCTGCAAGCCCTGTAACTACACCCCTGGATAAGTGGTCAGCTGAGATGTACACAGTGCAACTTGGGATCGAACCTGCACGACTCGACCCCCTCCCCCGCCTCCCACAGCATGTGGTTTGCTAGGGATGCTACTCAAACTGGGGAGGAGCCAGGAGCACCAGCAGGGGACTCCAGAAGAGAAGGCTAGGGGCTTCTCTGTGCAAAACCATTGTAGGTAAGTATGGCTTCACTGCGGCTTTACAGAAGACCCTACTAACCTCCGCGGCTCCAGAGGTTCAAAGGCAGGAAGAAGACAGGCATCTCTGCAGTGAAGATTTCTACAGGACCCAGCTGCCTGCAAACCATGGGACATACTTCATTATAGGTAAGGTAGGTCACTAATCCTATAAAGAATGTTTATTTTTTCTTCAGCTTTAATTCTCCAGCACGTGACAAAAACGAAAAGATCAATATTGGAAAAACTTCCCCATAAAATGTAAGGGATGGCAACAAAAGAAAAAAAAATAAAAATAAGCAGTTTTAGAAGTTAATCTCTTGCTGACCATGTAACATACAGTATATGTGCAAGCAAGAAAGGTGATCTTAATGCCCAGCCTTAGCAAAAATGCATCTAAAGTGGCCTGAAATCATGTGTGAGAGCTGCTCACTGGGTGCTCCCAGCAAACTGATCAGCTCTTGGTTACGCCTTCAAATCACAAGTCAGCACAATGGGCCACTCAAAGGGATGCTGGGAGGTGGAGTGAAAGGGTTAATGAAACACTTTCATTGTATTCACAAGGAGAAAATCAGCTCTTAAAGCTGCTATTCAAAAATTATTAATCTCTCTCTTCTATCACACTGACATCATAATTTGCAGGAAGAAAAATATCCTTTGTGCTTTGTCCCAGGTCCAGCTTAGATTTTACAGTGCTGTGTCTCAGACAGGAAAGTAGGAAGGCAAGTGTGATTACACTTACCTCTAGCAGTCCTTTGCTTAAAGTAGAAGTCCACCCTAACACTAAAATCTCTAAATCTACTTGCATCCACAATCTAAGACTAACCTATCTAGACCTGTAAAGAAGAAATCGATAAGCATACCTTTTTTGAAGCTGCTCCGCTCCTATGATGAGCTGTCAGCGGTGGCCTCATTGCTGCGGCATGTGCAGATGAGGCAGCCGACAATGGAAGTCCCATAGTAAATCTATGGGTGATGTAACTTTCCATTCATTTCCCAGCCGGCTGTGTCCTCTGCAGTGCTTCTGCCCCTGTAGACCAGAGCAAAGTGGTTTCAAAAACCGTATATATAGCAATTTCTTCTTTACAGGGATAGATCGGATAGCCTTAGATCGTGGATGGCTGTATGTAGCGGCCACAACCTTTGCTGGGCGGCCTTGACTTATTGGGCTTACCAGTTACCTTCTCTTGGCCTACTCTTCCACGTCTAGGGGTTCCCAGGGTAGATACCCAACAACTTGAACACTGACTCAGATAAAGTCCTTTAACAAAGGTTTTATTTTGCAGTAGTAACATCCTATAACACAGTCTCTTGTGGGAACAGAGGGCACGGGTGAAGAATTCAGGCACCTTGAACTGCAGGTCTAGAAAAGTCTCTAATTCCACCCAGAGAGTAGCCACGCGCAGCTGGGTACTTCAAGGCTGAACAGATCTCCAGCCAGAGATCATGGCAGTCAGCACGTTGACTCAAAACTTGAAGCAATCCTATGAATGTGTACAAATTGTAACTAAGGGTGAACAGCAACCTTTTCCTCAGTACCTGGAACATTTCCCGTCACCTCAATGGTATTGGAAAAGCGTGAATTCGTCAATGTCCTTCCCAACTCAGTAACCAGGCACTTCCCAGGATGCCACTAGCCGGCCCTTCCCCCGAAGAGTCCTCCCCCGGTCACTTCCATGAGCGGTGGTACCCCTCCAAGCCGAGAGCACACCCGGACACCTTGAATCCTCCCTCAGTTTCTGCGCCTCGGACCAGCAGGTTCCGAGACTCGGGAACAGACGGATCCCTACCCCAGACCAGACGGGTCTACCAGGGGCCTCTAACAGGAACATGTTGCAGGGTGTCGAACACCCCGTAACCAGGACCCCTCACGTGGATACCCCGGCCCTGGAACCAGAACAGACCACACGGCTCTCACGAATGCCTCTCCCTGAACATGTTACCCACACCTCTTAAGTACCCCTTTCCCAGACTCCTTAGCGGGCCCGGCACTCCCACTTGGTTCCAAGAAGGCTGATACCTAAACATCCAACCAGGTCCGATTCTTGCCTGTCATGTGCACCTCACCGTTCACATGACAAGGCAGAACTTCCAAACACAGCCTGGCCAGACTAATGTTAAGGCCAACCTATGTAATTAACCCTCAGAACCCCTGCTGTTCTGAGGCAAAAACTAAATTTACATGCGTATGACATTTTGTCCAAAATGTCACCCGCTACATGTAGATTTAGAGATTTTAGTGTTAGGGTTGACTTCTACTTTAAATAATGCTGGAGTTTTTGGTCAAAGAAACAGCTTTCACTGAGGAGTGGCAAGTGGAATGTGGGTTGCTCTGCCCTCCAAATCTTAATGTATAATTAATGGCAAAACCTTTCTTTTTCCATTTTGGATAGAGTGGATATGGATTAGAACCCCTGTCAGGTTTTTTTGCTGTCTGTGCCCCTGTTAGTAAGATTCACACTCTCTACTTGTCCTGTTTACCATAATCATTAAAAGAGTAAATAAAGTAAAAGAAAATCCCAAATGTTGGGTTGTAAGTAATAGTAATAAAGTTTAAGTAAAGTAAGTAAAGTAATAGAGGGGAAATCTTACAATGGGGACTAATTCTGGTGTGGAAGTCCCAAGGAATTCCCTTAATTTGCAGGGATTTCCTCTTACTTTGTTTGGCAATGGGACAGAAAGTGAAGGGAAATCTCCATAATTGTACACAGATAGCGGAAAAAAAAAAATCTTGCATGGGTTAAAACCTTAACTTGCCCTATCCATGTAAAAATAAATAAATAATACCTTTGCCTATAGTTCTACTTTAAAGCAAACCTGCCTCAAGAGAAATTATAGCTCAACTCCATCCTTACCTGCAGTCTTTTCTAGGTATAAATGCTCATCCTCTGTACTGAAGTTGCTTACTTACTGATTGCACTGCACTCTTTAACCTTCTCACAGTTAGAAGCTGCTGAAAGTCAGGTAGAGCGTGCCTTATTTCCTGGCTGGGGGCGGTCAAGCATGATCTTGTCCTTTCCTCTCAAGCCCTACTCTCCATAAACCCCATCATTCATTGGATTTCAGATCTTTGAGACATGAAGGGTTCAGAATCACGTGAGCATTACCTAGGGTGGTCTGCATGCAAATGGAGTCTATAAAGAAACTTCCACTCCTCCAGACGAACATCCCTCAGTCAAGGCATTTTGATTTTTTGCATATATCCTCCCAAGAGCTAGCCTGCTGCTTGCATCAGGGCTGAGGGCTCTTGAGAGGAGTACTGCAATGGAACTGGTAGGGCACTACACATAACATCCTGAAAACATCACAGCACCCTGCCTGTCCCCCCCACCTGCCATGAATTGTTTGCACTGCAACGAGAAGCACAGAGACCTAGTTAAGACATCACTGGGTCAAAAATAAGGTATTTTATGAAAACAACTTTTTTTTATGTCATAAGCATGTTGATGAGGGAGGAACTAGAGAAGGCAAAATACATGACGCAACGTGTAGGGCGTGGCCGGAGTGAATCACAGACCGGAAGTGACGTAACCATCATGCACTTTTTACTTACATTGATATAAGCACCCATTTGTCTTTTAATAAATTGCACCATTTTAAATTATTTTTTTTGCTATGGGAGGCATTCTATCAATTTCATTCCCACATGTGGTTTGGTGTCATGAGCGATACTTCAAGAGTCTGGAGCCTGAAGTCTGGATTTCATATAGATGGGATAAGAAAAGAAATACCCCAAGGAAAGATCACCAGTTTATATATCTGTCCATAAGGCTTTCTATTCATGTAATTGAGGTAAGAGTTCTGAGAGCACTGAGCGGTTTATGTTTACTAAGAAGTTATATATTGATTATTTTGGATACATGTTTGTTATATAATGTTATATACAGAGTGACACCAGAGGAATTGCGCAAGATAACTTTATTCATAAAAATAAAAGTGGATTCAACATTTATTAAAAAATAAATACCTCTGCTGACCCATCTTCTAAAAATGACAGCGGTTTGGCTGCCATGTTGATCCTCTTACATTTCTACTTCATAAAATCATTTAATGAGGACACCTACAGTATTTTGATGTCTGAATTTACACGCACGTGAACTTTAATGCTATCCCAGTCTTATTCCGCAGGGTTCAATATTGAGTTGGCCCACTGGTCAAGGGTTACAGTTTGCAACTATAAGCCCTTGTACACACGGTCGGACATTCAGACAACAAAATCCATCGGATTTTGTCAGAAACTTGTGTTGCATACACACGGTCGGACAAAGTTTTCGGGAAATCCGATCGTACGTAGCGTGATGACGTTATTTCGTTACGACGGGACTACGTTCAGGCTAGTAGCCAATAGCCTTGGTCTAGGAATTTGATCTGAGCATGCGTGGCACTTTGTCCGATCGGAATTCTCTACACACAATCGGACAAAGCCCGATCGGATCATGTTGTCGAAATGTTTTAGAGCCCAGCTCTAAAACTTTGTCCGTCGGATATTCTGACGGAAACAGCCCGATGGAGCCCACACACAGTCGGATTATGTGACAACACGGTCCGATCGGACATTTTCCGTCGGAATGTCCGACCGTGTGTACAAGGGCTAACACAACTTAAACTCTTCTGGGAAGGCTGTCCACAAGGTTTAGGAGTGTGTCTATGGGAATGTTTGACCATTCTTCCAGAAGAAAATTTGTGAGGTCCGGCACTGATGTAGATGAGAAGGCCTGGCTCGCAGTCACGGCTCTAATTCATCCCAAAGGTGTTCTATTGGGTTAAGGTCAGGACTCTGCAGGCCAGTTGAGTTCCCCCATCCCAAACTCACTCACCCATGTCTTTATGGACCTTGCTTTGTGCACTGCTCCAAACCAATTGGTGGAGGGGGGGGGGGTTATAGTATGGGGTTGGCCCCTTCCTGTTTCAACAGTGAAGGGAACTCTTAAGGTGTCAGCATACCAAAACTTTTCTGACAATTTCATGCTCCCAAATTTGTGGAAACAGTTTGGGGATGGCCCCTTCCTGTTTTAACAGCAAGGTCCATAAAGACATTTGCTCAACACAGTGCTAAAGAAACACAAGTCCCAAGAACAAGGCAATTTTCATTATGTCCTACGATTTCAGTTCATAGAATTTTCTTTTTTTTTTGTGGCACACACCAAAGTTTTTCAGCAAGTCCCAAAGTGATCTAATACATTGTAATATGCTGCAGCACATAACAGGAAAAGTTTTATAAAAAATAAAAGTAAGGAAAGCACAGCAATGCATATTGATAGCACATTGCAGTGCAGCACGCATTACAAACGCACACCAATGTATGTGTGTTATGCACCCAACAATATGCATATAGTTGTATGAAAGGACCAGTGTTGTACCCATGACTAGGCATATAATTGTATACCATTTATAAGCTCTAGAGAGCACACAACATATAACTGATGCATTCAGTTATGTTTCATTACAATATCTGGGGTTACATAAAAAAAAAAAATATCCGTAATATCATGATGTTACACAGCTACATACAACATATTTTACCATTATAGCCACAGCTGGTTTAATGCCCCATGCAGAATTCTAAAGAGAAGAAGACTCGGACAAAAAGCATGCTCTAGGGAAAATAATATCTATGCCTTGTGCCCTAAAGTCCACTGGGATTTTGGCACCATTTAAGAACCTGTCAACTGACGACATTCTTATTTTAGTGGGTGGTCAAGTTCAGACGAAGTTTAAAACAAAAGTTCAGAAAGATCTAGTGTTTATGGGTCAATAAGCACGCACATCACAGAGACAAGAAAACTGGCAGTTGAGGCGGCTCGCAAGACTGGCTTGGCAGCCAAGCAAAAGCACCATCAAAGCTGTAGGCCTAATTAGTAAGATTGGCTAATGTGGCGATAAACTAACATATCTGCAGCTTACAAATAGTTCTGCTTTATCATATACAACCATAAATGTGGACACATCCAACCAGATTACTATTACACTACCATCATTTAATTGCTCATTAGACTTATATTCACTCATACTATCATAAACCCACCTGTTTGTAGAATGGAAGTTAAAGGCGCACTCCAGCCAATAAAAAAAATACGTAGATATAACCCAATCACTAAAATTACATATAAGCTGTAGTACGATAATTTAATCTCAAAGGTTGCTTTCAAGTTGCAACTTTCAATGATAGAATGCCTGGTGATCCTGCAGTGAAGTTACTTTAAACACTTCCTGATATGGGGTGACTATTCTCTCCCAACTGTGTTGTCAGCCTGTGATATGCTACCCTGGTTGAGACTAAAGGCTATTGTCACTATTAGGGAGCCGGAAAAATAATGTGCAGCTGATACTAGAGCAAGTGCCGGTAGATAGGAAATGCCTAATAGGGATGAGCCGAACACCCCCCCAGTTCAGTTTGCACCAGAACTTTCGAACGGACCGAAAATTCGTGCAAACTTTTGAACCCATTGAAGTCTATGGGACTCGAACATTAGAAATAAAAAGTGATAATTTTAATGGCTAATATGCAAGATACTGTCCAAAAAAGGGTTTGGGGACCCGGCTCCTGCACCAGGGTAATTTAAAACTGCTTGCGGTTTTAATGTAATATATGGTTCCGGCAATACGGATGAAAATCATTGAGAAAAATGGCATGGGTAGCCCCCCCTGCCCATTACCAGCCCCTTTGGGTCTTGTACTGATATTAAGGGGAACCCCGTATCCAAAAAAAAAAAAAAGGAAAGGCGTGAGGCCCCCAGGCCCTATATATTTAGAACAGCAGTATATAGGCGGTGCAAACAAGATAGGGACTGTGTAGGTTTGTTGTGCTAAGTAGAATCTGTTTGTAATTTTGAACTGGTACATTTTTAAAGTGTAGCTCCAGTCAAAAAATACTATTTTTAAGCTTTTTGGAAAACAAAGGGAGGGGTTATCACCCCTGTATAATTTTTTTGGCCGTCCGTCTTTTTTCATCTCACTTCTGTTGTCTCCTTCCATTTGCAAGTAAGAGATGTTTGTAAGTTGGATGTTTGAAAGTAGGGGCCTGCCCTATATGCTCTGCAGAAATGGGGGCCTAAGGTGTTGGTATTGCCACAACACTGTAAGCCCTCAAAGTGACTCTTGGTGGGTGCTGGAGCGCCCTGCTGTGAATGATTATATCAAGAATTGTAATTACATGCCCCTGTTAAACAGGGGCTGAAAAATTGGGCCTTAGGCCCTGCTTGCTGGTGCCACGACACTGCAACCTCTCCAATATACTCTAGTTGAAGTACAGGAATGAGCCCTGCTGCAAAACATTGCATTCAAAATTGTAATTACATGCCCCTGTTAAAACAAGGGCTGAATAATTGGGCTGGTGGCATCACCCAGAACCAAAAATGTTCTTCCAAGCTATCAGCAGGATCACTGAGGAGGAAAAGGATAGGCAGTCAACATAACAGGACAGTCACTCAGCATCAGCATAGGCAGTCTTGAAGGGATGTGACATTTCTTAAAAAAAATATTTGGTTACATCAGCTTCAGGTGCTTGGTAGCTGGTGATGACCCAAGACTGATTCATCTTTATGAAGGTCAGTCGATCAACCAAGTCGGTGGACAGGCGCACCCTGTGATCGGTTACAAAGCCTCCAGCAGCACTGAAGGTGCGTTCCGAAAGAACGCTGGATGCAGGACAGGCTAGTAGCTCAATTGCATACTGTGCAAGCTCTGGCCAGTGAACCATCATCAAGACCCAGTAAGCCAGAGGATTTTCGGTGGGAAAGGTGCCCAAGTCTGACCTTGCCCCTAGGTATTCCTGCACCATGTAAATCAGACGCTGGAGATGGTTGCTGGAACCGATCATACCTTGGGGCTGCGGAGCAAAAAAATTGTCTGAACGCATCGGTGAGACGGCCACCTTCTCCACCACTCCTTCTGTGACTGACCGAAGCCTCAGCAACATGTTGTCCTGGACCAGGAGTTTGTAACCTCCCAGTCTCTGGGAACGCGTTGCACAGACCTTTCTGCAAGGCCTCCCGGAGATGTCTCATCCTCTGCTCCCTCTGCGACGGCAAGATAAGGTCTGCAACCTTACCCTTTTACCATGGATCAAGGCGAGTGGCCAGCCAGTAATGGTCCCTCTCAACATGATCCGCAGGCCAACTCCTCCCAGCCACGTAGACGTCCACGGGTTTCTTGGGACTGTAAATCATCCCTAAAAGACTGCTGCTGCTGATCTGGAGTGCCAGGCTCCACCTCCATGCTGCCACAAGCCTCGTCCTCATCCTCCTCCTGTGTGATGGGTGGGACAGCAGGAACACTGTCTGGATAAAGGGGGCCTTGAGAGGCAAGGAAGTCCTCCTCTTCCTGCCTCTGTTCTGCCTCAAGTGCCCTGTTCATTATTTCACGCAGCGTATGCTCCAACAGGTGGACAAGAGGTACAGTGTCACTGATGCATGCACTGTCACTGCTCACCATCCTCGTGGCCTCCTCTAACGGTGACAGGAGAGTGCATGCATCCCTGATTATGCCCCACTGGCGTGGTGAAAAAAAAACAGAGCTCCCCTGACCCTGTCTTGGTGCTGAAGTCGCACAGGTACTCATTGATGGCCCTCTGCTGCATGTGCAGCTGCTGCAGCATGGCCAATGTTGAGTTCCACCTGGTGGGCATGTCGCATATAAGGTGGTTCTTGGGCAGGTTCAACTCCCTTTGGAGCTCAGCCAGCCGAGCACTGTCATTAAATGATCGGCGGAAATGCACACAGACTTTCCTGTCCTGCCTCAGGACATCCTGTAAGCCCGGGTACCTGCCCAAGAACCGCTGCACCACCAGGTTAAGGACGTGAGCCACACAGGGCACATGGGCCAATTGTCCCTGTCGGAGGGCGGAGAGGAGGTTGGTGCCATTGTCGCAAACCACCATTCCTGGCTTAAGCTGGCGTGGCGTCAACCACCTCTCGGACTGCCCCTGCAGAGCTGACAAAATATCTGCCCCAGTGTGGCTCCTGTCCCACAAAAAAACCAGCGCAAGCACGGCATGGCATCTTTTTGCCTGCGTACTTGCGTAGCCCCTTGAACGCCTACAGAGCACCGCTGGTTCAGAGGACAAAGCACTGGAAGAAGCCATACAGGAAGAAGAGGAGGGGGTGGAGGAGAGAGGTGTGTCACAACCAGTAGTAGCATTTTGTAGGCATGGTGGCGGAACAACCTCCAACACTACTGCACCTTGTCCTGCATCTTTCCCAGCTGCCAGAAGAGTGACCCAATTGGCCGTGAAAGATAGGTAACATCCCTGTCCATGCCTGCTGAACTATGAGTCAGCGGTAATATGCACCTTACCGCTGACCGCCCTGTCCAGCGAGGCATGGACATTGCCTTCCACATTCCGGTAGAGAGACCCGGAATCACCTTCTGTGAGAAAAAGTGCTGTTTGGGGACCTGCCACTGAAGAACCGCACATTGCACAAACTCACGGAAGGGGGCCGAGTCTACCAACTGAAAAGGCAGCAGTTGAAGTGCTAGCAATTTAGCCAAGCTAGCATTCAAGCGCTGGGCATGTGGATGGCTGGGAGTGAATTTCTTTTGACGGTCCAGCAACTGGGGCAGGGAAATTTGCCTGCTACAATCGGACGTGGGTGTACTGTTAGCAGAGTGCCCACAAGTACTTGGCTGTGACACACCTTGTTCTACACCTTCATTCCTCTCAGTGTGCAGGTTTCAGAGAGGACTGAAGGTCTAATGGGGTTGGAGATCCCAGCTGATGAGGAGCAAGGAGAGCTCCGCATTGTTCTTTGGTGTGGGTCTTTAAGGTACGCATGCCAACTAGCTGCATGGCAGGTCAATATATGTCTGGTCAAGCATGTGGTGCCCAAGCGGCTGATGTTTTGGCCTGTCGAAATATGCTTGAGACATATGTTGCAAATAGTAGCGGTGCGATCTGATGCACTCATCTCAAAAAAGGCCCACACCAAAGATCTTTTGGAATAATGCGCAGATGCAGCTCCCTGCACAGGCGGAGCTCTGCTGTGTGATTCAGTTGGTGTGCTGCCCATAAGCTGGCCCCCGGAGGGCATCCTGCCTTGTTGGAGATGTGCCTCCTCCTCCTCCTCCTCTCTCCTATCAGGCACCCACGTGGAGTCAGGGACCTCATCATCCCCTCCCTCTTCATCACTGGAGCAAACCCGGCAGTATGCTACAGCTGGCGGAACATGATTGCCATATTGCAGTCCTTCTTGAGCATCCCCTCTCTCTGCGCTCACTCTACTGCCTTCCTCTAGCTGGGTATCATCATCAGAGCCGTCAAAACACTGGGCATCCTCCTGGAGCATGTACCCAACACTGTGCTAAAACAGTTTGGGGGACACCTCAGGAGGACATGGTGGGTCTAGGGAAGGAGTGACTGATGACATTGAGACGAGGGAAGAGAATGCATTGGCAGCTGCTTTGCTAGTACCCTGAGCCTGGGTGAGAGAGGATGAGGATGAGGTTGAGGAGGGCTTGGTCATCCACTCTACCAAGTCTTCGGCATGATGCGGCTCAACGCGTCCAGCTGCTGAAAATAAGGACAATCGTGTCCCATGGCCACGTGCTGATGATGACAATGCACCGCGTCCACAACCAGCACTGTTGTCTCTAGACACAGAGCCTGCTCACCCTCTTTTATTGGCTCGTGACTGTCTGCCTCTCCTTGTTGGCCTTCCAGACATAGTAATGACCTGCAGGGAGATGGGAAAACTAGCAATTGGGTAGCACTTTAACTGCTGCAGATGCCTGTATTAGAGAACACCAGCAATAAAGGGTAGATACAGGTGTATACTGTGCTGGAGGCACACAACACCCACTTTAACTCCTGTAGATGCACAAGAAAAGAACACACTGTCCCTGCCTATCCTTCTCTCCCTGCACGCCGGAACACACTACACAAGGCCGCCACACTGCCAGCCTTATATAGTGTGGGGTGTGTACTAAACTCCCTGAACTATAGTTGGCCACAGGCATCCTACCTGTAGCCAATTATGGCTCTCCTCGCTGCCGGCGCTGTGATTGGCCAAGCATGCGGGGTCACAGTGCATGCTTGGCCAATCATGAGCCAGCAATGCACTGTGATGGCGCAAGACCATTCCTAATGCCTAACAGAGGATACTGGTGATTAGCAGGGCAGGGCTAAAATGCAAATCACAATATTGTAAGTACAGTATTAAATGAAAGATAAAATATTGAATTTTTTTTTCATTTTTATACAGAACAGTATTACAAAATGTCCTCCTGTTAGGGCTTAGATCTATCTTAAATGCTAAATGCACTTTAAAACAAAGTGCATTTATACTTTTTGCCCATGAATTACTCAAACTCCCCCTCCCTCTCTGTAGACGCACTCCTGGGTATGAATGAACAGTAGAACCACAGTCATTGTATAAAAGGGTGCAAGTCCTAAAGTGTTACTAAACCCACAACAGTAAAATCTGTCTGTACATGCAGCATAGCATGCTTGTTATACTCACTTTGGAACTTAAAGGGTTAATCCACTGCATTGTGTTAAAAGACAGTTTTATCCTGTATGCATAGATCCTCCCCCTCCCTGCACTGTCTATCTGGGGAAAGCCAGCTAGCACAGGCAGTGTAGCCAACCTGCATATGTTCAATTGTGTCTTTTATGCTGGAGAGAACATTTACTTTCTCAGAGCTAGCCAGGTCACATGATATTGGCATATATGGTGTATACAGGCTGAAGTGGAAATCTCCTCCTACCTGAAACTCTCAGCACTGGAGAAACTGTGCAGTTCATCACTGACCATGGTATACAGAGCAGCCAAAAAGGTATATAGTGGCAATATTTTAATGTAAAAAAGTTTTATAAGCAGTGGGCACTGTGGGGGGGGCAGATGAACTATTTTCATATTACTGGATTTAACACCTCTTTAAATGTCCTGGCTGCTCCTGCGCTACAAAGCCGGAGACAGCCCCAAAGAAGTGAAGTTGGAATGTTAGAGCACCCCAAATAACAGAAGAGGATAAAGCACAGACCGCACGTAGAGAACGTAGAGACCTTATCTGTATTGATCTTAAAAGTCATTAATAATGAACAGTAGTACCTGAATGTTGCACTAAACAACAGAGATGCAGCTGCTGCTCCAAACAGACCACAAAGAAAATTGACACGATATGCTATGGAGCCGATTGGTATCAAAACCATTGCTGCCTTAGCGAGCAGAGTAAACAGGGGATATCCAGGGGGATGAGCAACCTGAAGAAAAGAAAAAAACAGAAAATTAGACTCAACTGGAGGGAATACACTTTAGTTTGGGCATTCTGCCAGTCAAACCTGTTCAGTCCATCCCTATAGATTCCACTAGATGAAGTCTTTTGTCACTCCCATTCAGTCTGTTTTGCCACTGATGTCTGTAGGCCTGAATTTTCTAAATAGCAAGAAAATGTTGTATTTGCTACCTCTGCCACTCTATGTCATGTACATAAACTAGTTGAAGAAGTGGAAGATGGAGTCTTGCTACTGAAAATCACAACCAGCCTACCCAGAGCTCATACTCAACTTGATGCACGCTCCTGATGCCAATAAGAGCAATGGGGTGCCGGAGTTAGTGAATTGAACTAATCAGTGATGTTTCTGCAGGATGAGGTAAGTTGGGGACTTTTTTTCTCAAGGTCGGTGAATATACTGTTTCATCCAGTGTGAGCTTTCCTCCTGTAGTAACTGTAGCACCCTCCTAGTTAGGTGCTTAAGTGATTATAGGTAAATTGAGTTATTTTGGGGCTCTGTTGTAGCCAGTGGAGCCGGGCCTGATTCGTTTTCTCTCTCCTTGGATCTGCAGCTACAGGCTTGCCTGTTTTCCCTTGTCTTTCCAGAAAGTACTAGAACATAGTGGGTGGAGAAGATGGAGTCAGGGCTGATCATGTATAGTCTCAGACAATCCCTGGTCGGGAGTGTGACCAGCAGGAGGCTGAGAGATGTATCTAAGGTCTGGAGCATAGAAAAGCAGGGTTCTTTTGCCTGCTGGAGAGTGGCCCTTACACCTTCTAAAGACTTTAAGAGTCTGTAAGAGGTTCTGAGTGGTTCTGGCTCAGGTGGGAGCTGAAGGATCATCCACAAGTCACAGGAACTGCTAAGACATCGTCCAGTGAGGATCTTTTTGGGAGACTCCTGGTGCAGTGTCAGCTGAAAGGAGGCACCCAAGTAGCCAGTGACACAGCGAGTAGGCATGAGGGAAATCCTGGGAGAGAGACCGTTGCCATTGACACCTTTTTTATTGGAGGGACTGTCCCAGACCCGCTGGCCAGGGTTGTTTCAAATGTGGGATTCCCCCTGTGCTGAATTGTTTGCATTTTTCTACACAATGTCTACCAAAAACTGTTTGCCAGATAGTGCTAGTTCTAAGTACCCCCAAGGCCCAGTCTAATCCCTATCCCAATTCTTCAAACAATAAAAAACACAAAAAGACACTATTTGCCTGCTCACTGTGTGAAGCACTGAGAGAATTTCTGTGCACCTGGCTGAAAATACCAATTTAGTGCAAAGCAGCCAGTTACAAGGTATCAGAACCTGGGTTAAACAGCACCAGGTAGAAGGTCTGTGCTATGATAACCAGGAGATGAGGATTGGGATAAAAGCCAATGCTGACAGCCTTTTGTTTTCATTAGTATCTTTTCTCTCATTATAAAAGTCTATGGGAATGCAGCTTAAAGCAGAACTTCAGTCATTTTTTTCATCTTTCCATCTATTAAATCTTCTGCCCTTGTTGTTTTAACTTTGGATAGTAAAACATATATTTTCTGCCAGTAAATACCTTATACAGCCCACTTCCTGTTTCTTGTCTGGTAAAAAGCCTAGGTGTATGACATAATGCACAGCTCTCTCTCCCACTCTTGTGAGAGTTTGCCAGGAAGGGAGGGGGGATGAGTCATAAGAGGACCAATGAGAGCTGCAGCACTTGGAAGTGTGTCTGTGTAAATCCATGAAGTGAACAGTTAGCAGCTTGAGCTGCCCACAGTTAAAATGATTGCAGCCAGACTCAGTGGTGGGAGATATTGCTGTAGCATATTTGGCAAGTACAGAATCACAGTATATATATATAAAAAATAATATTCAAAGTAGTTGGAGGGAAGCTTCAGAACGGCAAACATATTTTTATTACATAATATATGAGCAGACTGCAGTTCCTCTTTAACCACTTAAGCCCCGGACCATTTTGCTGGCTTAAGACCAGACCACTTTTTGCGATTCGGCACTGTGTCGCTTTAACTGACAATTGAGCGCTCATGCGACGTGGCTCCCAAACAAAATTGACGTTTTTTTTCCCCACAAATAGAGCCTTCTTTTGGTGGTATTTGATCACCCCTGTGGTTTTTATTTTTTGCGCTATAAACAAAAATAGAGAGACAATTTTGAAAAAAAAAACGCATTATTTTTTTACTTTTTGTTATAATAAATATCCCCCAAAAATATATATAAAAAAAAAAAAAAAAAAAAAAAAACATTTTTTCCCTCAGTTTAGGCCGATACATATTCTTCTACATTTTTTTTTTTTTTTTTACCAAAAATATCGCAATAAGTGATTATTGATTGGTTAGCGCAAAAGTTATAGCGTTTACAAAATAGGGAATAGTTTTATGGCATTTTTATTAATATTTTTTTTTTTATTAGTAATGGCGGCAATCAGAGATTTTTATTGTGACTGTGACATTATGGGGGACCCATCGGACATTTTTGACACATTTATGGGACCATTGTCATTTATACAGCAATCACGGCTATACAAATGCAGTGATTCCTGTGTAAATGACTGGCAGCGAAGGAGTTAACCAGTGGGTGGCAGTGTAGGGGTTAAGTGTTCCTAGGGGCGTATTACTAACTGTTGGGGGTTGGGCTTTCTTTTAGTGAACACTGATCTCTGCTCCAATCACATGGAGCAGAGATCAGCATCACTTGTTGCTAGGCAGAACTGGGAGATGCTGTTTACAACGGCATCTCCTAGTTCAGCCGCCCCGTGAGACGATCGCGGGTATCCCCGTGGTGAACGAGTCCACGGGACCCACGACTGGACTCACGGGGGTCCCGACCGGCACGCAAGCACGCCACCAGCGGCGCGCTCGCGATGGCAGGGCACCAAATTTAAAGGGACGTACAGGTAATCCCATTTGCCTGCCCGTGTCATTCTGCCGACGTACATCGGCGTGCGCCGGGCGGGAAGTGGTTAAGCAAGGCACCTGCAATGAATCCTTAGTGAAGCAAAAACATCTTCAATATCTCAGTGCATACTGCATTAGCCCATTGAAGCCCATCAACACACACCCTCAAGAATTAATTTTAATTGTCCCTCATTTGGAGGGATGGTACAGGCTTTGGAACCAAATGGTAAGCAGTTTGTAGGACAGATTATAGAGGTAAAGAGAGCAGTGGACGGTGTCAGTAGGGCAGTGGACAGTGTCAGTAGGACAGAGTACGCTGGCAGTTAGTAAGACTGTGGATGATATCAGTAAGGCTGCGGATGGTGACAGTTAGTAAGGCTGCGGATGGTGACAGTTAGTAAGGCTGCGGATGGTGACAGTTAGTAAGGCTGCGGATGGTGACAGTTAGTAAGGCTGCGGATGGTGACAGTTAGTAAGGCTGCGGATGGTGACAGTTAGTAAGGCTGCGGATGGTGACAGTTAGTAAGGCTGTGGATGGTGACAGTTAGTAAGGCTGTGGATGGTGACAGTTAGTAAGGCTGTGGATGGTGACAGTTAGTAAGGCTGTGGATGGTGACAGTTAGTAAGCCTGTGGATGGTGACAGTTAGTAAGGCTGTGGATGAGGTTAGTTAGTAGAGCAGCGATGTGTGTGTACAGGGGCTCTCAGGAAAACAGAGAAGGGAACTGCCGACGACACAGGACTCTTCTTTCTCCTGGCGCTGTGATCCTGGTCAGCCCTCTTCTCTCATCCATCCAATGTAATGTCACACACAACGCCTGGGATGGACGTGATAGAAGGGCCATCCTGGATCAGTGCAGCATACAAGGTAATTCCTTCCATGAGCTGCTCTGCAATGTGGGAGGAGTGGTCTGGGATCTACCCTTCACCTGGCCGTAATTGATGGGTAGATTGCGGTCAATGGGTTGCCGACCCTCGATTTAGAGGGTTAAAATAGGTGGTGAGAAGGCAACATATCACCTCTTCACCATCTGTCAAATGCCTCTGAAAAGAAATCCATGTATGAATTCCTTTTTAGAGTGAAGGTCATTTTCATTTAGAGAATCAGAAGGAGGGGCATATGCCATTGTCATGGTGGTGGTGGTGGTGGGGGGGGGGGGGTGGGGGGGGTTGAACAGTGCACTCAACAACAGCGTGGCTCCCTCTCTGGTGGTGCGGGTGCAGCGTGGCTCCCTCTGGTGGTCTAGAAATACCTCCCTAGGGAACACTTAACCCCTTGATCACCCCCTAGTGTTAACCCCTTCCCTGCCAGTGCCATTTATACAGTGATCAGTGGTTATTTTTAGCTCTGATCACTGTAATAATGTCTCCGGACCCCAAAAAAGTGTCAAAAGTGTCTGATATGTCTGCCAAAATGTTGCAGTTCCACTAAACAAAACAAAAAAAAAACAAATAAAAAAAATCACTGATCAAGCCATTACTAGTAAAAAAAAAAAAAAAAAAAAAAATGAATAATAAAATGCCATAAATATATCCCCTATATTTTAGACGCTATAAAACTTTTGCGCAAACCAAACAATATACACTTATTATTTTTACCAAAAATATTTAGAAGAATACATATTGCTCTAAACGATGAAGAAATTCGTTTTTTTTTTCCTTTTTTGGGGGATATTTATTATAGCAACATTTTTTTTTTTTTTCCCACAATTGTTGGGCTTTTGTTTATAGAGCAAAAAATAAAAACCACAGGGAGGTGATCAAATACTACCAAAAGAAAGCTCTATTTGTAAGAAAAAAAATGATATCAATTTTGTTTGTGTGCAGCATCGCATGTCCAAGCAATTGTCAGTTAAAGTGACGCAGTGCCATATCGCAAAATTGGCCTGGTCATTAAGGTGGTAAATGCTGGAGCCCCCATTGTCAGTGTACATTCCATACGTTCCCCCACAATTCAGTTTGCCATTCTGGGACCTACAAATATGTGAACATTTGACAACCCAGTGTGGGTCCTGTGGTGTCCCCATCTAAATTCCCAGTGTTATTTGTAACACATACAGTCATGGGCAAAAATATTGGCCCTGCATTACTGCCAAACAATGCACCACTTCGCCCAGAAAATTGTTGTAATTACAAATGCTTAGGCATTCTCGTGTTTAATTTTCTTTGTTTGTATTGGTATGACAAAAAAAAAAGAAGAAGTGCAGAAACAAAAAGCTAAATCTGACACATTCCATGCAAAACTCAAAGAATGGACTGGACAAAATTATTGGTACCTTCTCAAAATTGTAAGAAATAATTGCATTCCCCAATTGTGATGCTACTGAAATTTTTAATTAACCACCTCAATACAGGGCACTTACACCATCTTCCTACCCAGAATTTTTCATGCAAAACTATAAAGCCGCGTACACACGAGAGGACTGTCCGTCCAACTTAGTCCGCCGAAAGACATTTCAGCGGACAGTCCGCTCGTGTGTGGGCTTCAGCGGACTTTTTCAGCGTGCAGTCTGGCGGACTAAGTATTTCGGAATTTCCGTAATATTGTCCGTCCAACTTTGGTTTCAGCGGACAGTCCGCTCGTGTGTAGGCAAGTTGGACGGACTAAGTATGGCGCATGCTCAGAAAGGATTTACACGGCGAAAGGTTGCATTGCTGTGTATTGGACTTCCGATTTCTAGTCCCGTCGTACGTGCTGTACACGTCATCGCGCAAGCTTTCAACGGACTGTTTGTTCATCGTGTGTGGTCAAGTCCGTTCATTCGAAAGTAGGACGGACTGTCTGTCGGATTGTCTGACGGACTAAGTTGGCCATACAGTCCGCCCGTGTGTACGCGGCCTAACCGTATGAAATTTGTGTCCTTTTTTCACACAAATAGAGCTTTCTGTTGGTGGTATTTAATCACTAGTGGGTTTATTTTTTGAGCTATAAATAAATTTAAAAAAAAGACCGTAAATTTTGGGAAAAAAAAAATGCCTTTTTTTTTGTTTCTGTCATAAAATTTTGCTAGTCATTTTTTCTTTTGACCAAAATTTATACTGCTACATATCTTTGGTAAAAATAACCCAAATACTTGGGTACTCTGATGGCCTGGCAACAGGTACTCTGATGGGCTACAGATAGGTACTCGGGTACTCTGATGGGCTGGTGATTGGTACCGCTCTGTATTTACATTTACTGATTGGCTGCGAAAGGATCACAGCCGATCACGTGGTAAACAGCCACCGGCCAATGGTTGTTTACCAGCGTCTGCGACGAGCAGTGTTCCCGGAAACACGCTGCCACCAACGTGATCACGTGCATGTGCCATGCAAAGTGGGGCGGCACCATCTGTGATCAGCCATGACTTCATCACGGCTGATCATGTGTTAAACAGCCATGCCCAATGGCTGTACACCCCCCTCCATGACACACCGCCATCGAAATGAGCAGGGATGAGCGCACACGATCACTCGCTTTCCGTATTTAAATGGACGGACGTCATATGACGCCCACCCAGAATGAGAGCCGCACCGCCTGCACATCATATGATGGCCTGCGGGTGGCAAGCTGTTAAACTCACCTGTAATGGCACCCAGAAATGGTTTAGCTCTGGAGAGTACTGAACTGAGCGGCAATGAATCCAGATCTAAATTCTATAGAGCACCTGTAGAGAGATCTCAAAACAGCAGTTGGTAAAAGGAACCCTTCCAATCTGAGAAATCTGGAGCAGTTGGCGAAAGAAGTGTGTTCCAAAATTCCAGCAAAGAGGTCTAAGAAACTCATTGATGGTTACAGGAAGCAAATGATTTTAAATTGAGGGTGCCAATAATTTTTTCCAGTCCATTCTTGGAGTTTTGCGTGAAATGTGTCAGTTTGGCTTTTTCTTAATCATCTTTTTTTGTGTCATACCAATACAAACAAAATAAATAAATATGAGAATGCCTAAACATTTGTAATTGCAACAATTTTCTGGCCAAAGTGATGCATTATCTGACAGAAATGAAGGGGTGCCAATGTTTTTGGCCATGACTGTATGCTCCTATGTAAAATTAACCAAAGAAATGCTAAATCTTTCTGTAATTACACTGATTGCAAATACTTGTTTTTGTTAAAAAAATAAAAACTCATTATAAACCTCATTGGTAATTTTATACCTAGATTTACATTAAACCTACAGTATAAAAGGTCTAAATAGACAAAAAAAAAAAAAAAAAAAAAAAAACTACCGCAAGAGCCTGCTTTAAAATATCAACAATTACTATCCCCAAATCATCCTAACCATTTTGAATCCAGCACTTTTGTATTTCAATCAGCACATTAAACCCTGATGAAGCGATTGCAAGACTCTGGAGAAAATTCCTCTTGACCAGGTTAAAAGTAAACTTAATTGGATTATGATCAATAAGCTCACTAATATTCTTAACAACAAAACAAAGAAATTTAATAAGATAAGCTATGGGACCCATGGATTGATTACATTTCAACTCCATAGTGAACTCCAGGATGACCCTCTCTCATTCCTCTCTTCCTTCTATCTCTCCCTTTCTTCTTTCCTCTTCTCTTTTTTTTTATTTTTTGGAATGTTTATGTACAACATAAATGATATAGCAAAAGGCCTTACACGACTGTGGGTCCTGGTATTATCCCACCAATTGCGGTTGGGATCTCCCGGAACTCTGGGTCTCCACTACCCCCTCTTATTAAAATACTTTGGCTACAGTGGGATACCATTGGTATGTTCTGCCAGTACTATAAACACATATCACGGCTGTTACGTTCTGTTGTTTTGGCAGCTGATGGTTGGGTATTATGGCTGTACTGTTTATTTTTCTGAAGTGTTGTATGATGTTCGGAAAACTTAACATCAGTATATCTAAATGCCTGGCTATATTGAACTTGGTTATTTGTTCTTTTTTCTTTAATAAACATATTGAAATATAAACCCTGATGAAGAAGCCCCCTCAGTAGCCCCAAAACATGTTGGCTTGTCTCATTAGATTTTTATATGTATAAATATATTCTGGACTCTCAACCATTGATTTGGCAAAATTTCTGTTCCAACACTGTTCAATTTTCACCCAAGGCAACTCCTGGTGGCCCCTTCATTAGGGCTGCATTTCCAGGGTCATTCAACTCTACCCAATGTACTCTACGCTGAAGGCTCAGAAAGACTCTCGGATCCAGTGCCCCTCATCCACACCTTCCTAAGTATAGCTGGTTAATGTGGCTGTCAGACAGAGGAATTGCTATATCTTTCTGTAGTTTATTGTTTATTTGATATTGTTTATTGGCCAGACTTATATTTAGCCTATGACCTCTATTGTTCTTAGATTGGGAATGCCACTCAACCAAACCACTACCAATGAATGCTTGTGAGGACCACACTGTCTCCAGATTAGTGCCACTTTAACAGACTTTGAGTCTTACCTAAAGGGATCACGACACCATAATTAAGTTTATTAAATAATAAAACTTATTAAAACTGTTAACCCGATTTAGTTCATTCTCCCCAGCTTATCCAAATTTTGGGTTGATAATAAGCCATGCAACTGTATATACAGTAAAATCTTTGCTTTATAATTTTGTTTAATTGGATTTAAAACTTAAAGTAAATTGTGGCATACTGTACTTATAAGTTGGTAAAACCGTGATTTGAAAATAAATTAATCTACTTTGCTCCATGCTTAATTAAACTTGCCTAATTCCTAAAACTGTTAATGAGAGCATTGATTAAACAATAAAATTAATACTTACTCCAAGCTCATATGCGGCTGTGATCAGTTCCCCTGTGAAAAAATAAATGTAAAACCAATAATTACCATTAGGGAGTGACCCTCCTCCAAAGTTCCCCAAATTCAAAGGCTTGCACTGGGATTTTGCATTAATTTGACTTGATAAAAATAAATCTAGCGAGATTTAGCAGCATGAAATTTTCTCAGAAATTCCTCCCACTTTCCATTTAGTTGAACAGAGAAGCATTTCATAAATATACCATGTTGCATTATTATTTGAAGAGAATAAGACTTACAAACAGAAATGTTTTCATTTAACAAAAAATGTACTGTATATATTCACATAAATGCATACATACAATTATATAAGAAGTAAACATTCCATGACATAAAAACATTATCCTTATGGTGGACAATTACAGTATCTCACAAAAGTGAGTGCACCCCTCAAATTTTTGTAAATACTTTATTATATCTTTTCATGTGATAACACTGAACAAATTACACTTTGCTACAATGTAAAGTAGTAAGTGTACAGCTTGTATAACAGTGTAAATTTGCTGTCCCCTCAATATCACTCAAACAGCCATTAACGTCTAAACTGCTGGCAACAAAAGCGAGTACACTCCTAAGAGAAAATGCCCAAATTGGGCTCAAAGCGTCAATATTTTGTGTGGCCACCATTATTTTCCAGCACTGCCTTAACGCTCATGGGCATGGAGTTCACCAGAGCTTCACAGGTTGCCACTGGAGTCCTTTTCCACTCCTTCACAACGACATCACAGAGCTGGTGGATGTTAAAGACCTTGCGCTCCTCCATTTGAGGATGTCCCACAGATGCTCAATAGGGTTTATGTATGGAGACATGCTTGGCCAGTCCATCACCTTTACCCTCAGCTTCTTTAGCAAGGCAGTGGTCGTTTTTGGAGATGTGTTTGGGATTTGTTATGTTGGAATACTGCCCTGCAGCCCAATCTCCAAAGGGAGGGGATCATGCTCTGCTTTAGTATGTCACAGCACACGTTGGCATTCATGGTTTCCTTAATGAGCAGTAACCTACAGCGACAAATCAATCAAAAACTAACTTATTGTGACTTCAGCAACATCATTGCTATTGGTTAAGTGTATCAAGCCAAAAAGTTTTTTTTTGTTTGTTTTTTTGGATAAAGTAGGAACATTACAGGCTTGCCTTCACTTCATGCAGGGTGCTATAATAAAATTGGTGGCACAGTCATAGTCATAGGATAATAGAGATCTTCACCAGCCCACCTTAATAATAATTTTGTCCTTTTTCACATAAGGAAACAGGCATCACAAGTCTCAAGCATCCTTAGAAAAGGGGTCCTGAAATGTCAGTTTGTGATGTCTGTTTCTTTACGTGAATAAAGGACAATAAATTCACAATACAAAGGTTTGTTGGTGAATATCCTTGTTTTCCTAAGTTTAGGACCCCAGTTGCATTTTACTGCTATCTGCGGCTCCGGAGATATTTCCTCTCACTGATGGGTTCCATCCACAACTCTGCTAAAACTGCTGTCAGTAGAAAAGGAAGTGAAAAAAAAAAAAATCTATCTAATGGAGTCCTATATAGCAGCAAAGCCTGACAAGGCTTCTTACCCTTCCCTACTATTGAATAGTGTTGGCTGGACATACAATACACTTTAAAGGCGAATCTAGCATTAGATGGGTTTGTCATGATATGTCTGCTAAATAATGTGTAACACTACTGATATTCATGACGTCTCATAGAAAACCCCAGTACTACACCTAACAATGTCTTTATTTGCTTTTCTCTCCAGAAAGATGGATATTTATTCAGGAATCATCCAGGGTCAGCATCTACCTTCTGGACTGAAATGGTGCCTTATAAAGGATATTTAATACACACAAATACTGGTGCCTATGTTCACAATTGTCTGACACACATCGTCTTCTGCGGCAGCCTCTCTCCTTGTGACTTGCTACAAAGATTGGCCGACAAATTACAACTCAGTTGTAGATGGGTGACTCAATTACTAGATTTTTATATGCAGCATCTCATGAACTTTGCGAGTCTAGAGTTAAGATCTCATGTCTCCTACTTTTACGGAGGCAACAGTACCCAAGATACTCCCTTTTCCAAGCATTCTGGACTTTCTAATAAGAAAGCCCAGCACTACCTTTGCATCTGTTAACTGCTGCTCGGTTTTTCCCTGTAGTTGTGTACGTGTGTGTAATTGAGTACTACTAAAAAAGGTAGGCATGTTAATGTTTGGCACATATAGTATTCCCTGTCATTAAGGATGAGCTCCGGGATGTTCGCATGCTCCACGTGCACAGCCCGCCAGGAAGTCGGCGCAGCACTGCACTAATCACAGGCAGTGAGACATTGCCCCGATGTGCGGCTGCAGAGATCGGGAAAGTGTGATTAGCGCAGCGCTGCTCCGACTTCCTAGCGGGCTCTGCACATGAAGCATGCGAACACGCATGAGCTTATCCCTACCTGTCACCTTCATAAAAAAAAGTTGTTTTGTTTTGGATTGATTCGTTATGTTACTAATTTTGTTTCGTTGATTTGTTTTGGAATTTTAGTTTCATTTTGATTATTAATTTTCTGATGAATTCCAAAATTTTCGGAAAGATTTGAATTCTGTGTGAAAAATAGCTGGTTGGTAAAGAGCCTTCATCGCTGTTAGCGTGAGGAGAAAAAAAAAAAAAAAAAGTGATCGCCGGCGGCCGTGAGAGGGACTTCAGTCCGATCACGGCGAGCTGGCACCAGCTCATCAGTGCCCACCTGCCCCCTGCCATTGCCACCTAAGGAAAGGCAAAAGTGCCACCCATCAGTGCCACACTGCCACCCATTAGTGCCCACAGTGCCACCCATCAGTGCCCACAATCTGCCTCAACAACAGTGCTGCACCTCAGTGCCACATATCTGTGCCCATCAGTGTCATCTACCAGTACCCATCAGTGCCACCCATCAGTGTCACCTATCAGTGCCCATCAGTCCCATCAGTGGTACCCATCAGTGCCCATTAGTGCCACCCATCCGTGTCATCTTACCTGTGCCCATCAGTGCCGCCTTATCTGTGTCCACCGGTGCCACGTTATCTGTGCCCACCGGTGCAGCCTATCAGCACATTTCAATGAAGGAGAAAAATGACCTGTTTGCAAAATTTTATAACAAAACTATTAAACATGATTTTTTTTCATCTTTTTTTGTTTGTTTAGCAAAAAATAAAACTCCCAGCTGTAATTAAATACCACCAAAAGAAAGCTCTATTTGTGGGAAAAAATGATAAAAAATGTAATTTGGGTACAGTGTTGTATGGCTGCGCAATTGTCATTCAAAGTGCATCAGCGCTGAAAGCTGAAAATTGGTCTGGGCAGGAGGGGGGTTTAAGTGCCCAGTAAGCAAGTGGTTAATAAAGGAATTGTCAAAAGCTTCCCCCCAGATCACCCCCCCAATACTTACACAAGCCCGATCGTGATCCAGCGATGTGCACGAGAGCTGCTGCTCTCCCTTGTCTCTGCCTCCTCATTGGCAGAGACACAGCAGCGGGAGGGTCAATCATAGCCAGGGAGGAGGGGACGGGGGGTGGGACAGACCCAAGCTCTGTGTATCCCAAAGACTGCCCCCACAGCAAGGGCTTGCTATGGGGGCACTCGTGGGGGGGGGGGCCAAAGCACTGGCTGGGGACTGGCTGGGGACCCAAGAAGAGAAGGACCATTGCACAGAGCAGGTATGTAAAACAGTATAAGCATAAAACTAAAAAATGTCACAAAAGAACCACAGACAGACTCTTACATTGGTGGCCAGTGGAGAAATGCTTTCCCACATTACTGTTCATTGAAAGGTCACCTTAGATTTGGAGAAGTGACGCCATACACTATAGTCAGTGAGAAAAGTGACTCCTTACATCTATTCAGCGAGTGGAAAAATGTGCCTTATTTTCGAGGTCAGTGGGAAGAATGACATGCTTGCAATACGCCAAGAAGATCACTGGTGTCATGCCATTGACTCTGCCAAGAGATGTTGGCCGTGGAAATATGCTGGTATGATCAGATGAGAGGTCAATTAGCTACACCTCAAGAAACCCTTAGCAACCTCTGGAGGTCAGTTGAAGGAATATACCATTCCTTTGGGGGTCAGTGAAAACAATGCCCCTTACAGTGCTGGTCAGTGTAAGAATGCCAACCTTACAGACTGATAGAAGATAGTTGATGTCTTACTGCCGACTATGCCAAGTGGCATTGGCCACAAAATGATGCAAGTGCTTTCAGATGAGAGGTCAATTAGTCACCACTCAGTGAACCCCTAGCAACCTCTGGAGGAACCCTAGGATTCCACAGAGCCCGGGGTTGAGAAAGGCTGGTTTAAAACAGAAATAATTTCCAATATATAAAATATCTGGTACCTTAAAAAAAAAAAAAAAGTCATCACGTGCAAAAAAAATAATAATAAAATAGAAATCTCTTCTAGTTATAAGAGTGAAGCAAAAAGGAAAAGGTCACACCAAGCCTGGTTGGAACTTGCCGTCCAGACTGCGTAGTGCTACAGGCAATAATTATCCGTCAGCCTGGGAAGTGGCTGCAGACATTTTAGACTAATGTAAGTAAACAATACACTTGCTACAATTTTCTCTAAAGACTCGTTCCAGGTTAAGTCTTTCTCTCTGTGGTAATTATGCATTATTTAAATAAGCGTAATGTTAATCATTACCTCTGAAAACACCACTGTGGCTTGCTATTCTGTCCACTGTGAATATTGACATACTGTAATATTTTTTTGTGGCAGAGCGCTGTTGTAATATATTCACAAAGATCTCCAACACATCAGTCACACAGTATAGCCCCACTGCCCCCCAAATAAAATAAAAAAAACGCTCCCTACGAATAAATCAAACAAAACAAAAACGAGCATTAAATCATTTTATGGATTTTTTTTGTTGCCTTCGAGAAAAAAAAAATACCTTTTTAGCATTATTACAGTGGGAGACGGAACAGTTTGCTCACTAGACGTAGACTTTAATATCGGAAAATGACAAAGGCTGTCTACTCTGGGCAGTTTAATCAGTCTTGCACAACATGCATTGGCTTATTTAAAGGGTCTGTCCATGCAGAAGTGTGCTGTGAGAATGACAAAGGCTGCCCTGCTGGCCTTTACTTACAAAAAATGCTAGTTGCCTGGCTGCCCTATTGATCCAATGGTTTCAATGTTCAGGAGTCAGTGACCGGGAAATTAGTATGCAGATCAGGTGACAACCTTGCAATTTTTAGGGGGGCAGCAGTTGACGTTTTATTTCACACTAATGCAGTTTTCAGCATGAAATCATCTTGGTCTTCTGAGGTCCACCTATACAGCGGAAGCACTGAAGTCATTTAAATCAAAACCAAAGTCCCATGCGCAGGCAGGCTCTTTATTGCAGAAGAGACATGCAATGGAAAAACTTGAAATAAATGTTATATTCCGCTCTACGGTAATAGAAGTGTGGCTACTGCCCACCCCAACAAAATCCCACAGATCTGGGATAAGTAAAGTAATTGGTATATCTATCATGTACGGTCTCTTTAAAATTACTATAAAAAACTATAAACTATAATAAAGTGCTCAGCTTGTTTTATGTGCAAAAAAAAAGTCCATATAAAAAGCTGGAAATCATTCCGTGACAAAACCAAAGGATTGACTTTGCTCACTTAAGAAAATCTTTTGATTGACTTTGCACACACATTTTAGATAGAGGATATGTTCACCCGCTCCCCTGAGTTTATGCCAATGGGCTTTGTATGTGCTACATTTTTAATGTTTGAATAACAACGTTGCTATTGTGGTGTCAGGCAGAGGTTTATCATTTATATTTACTGTTGTAATCGAATTTTGAGTCCAACAAACAATTCCCCCAACCCCTCCTTCAATAAAAGAAATATACCTGCTTGCTTTCAGTCTTCTTTGCAACGTACAAAGTACAAGCACAGCTCAGATTATGTGCTGGAGTGTGATCACTGTCATGGCATGCCAGTCAGTCAAGACCAGGGGCGGACTGACCATTGGGGCACTCGGGCACTGCCCGAGGGCCCCATGCCACTACGGGGCCCCATCAGGGTTGCCAGCCTCAATAAAACCATGGACAGTATGTGTCTGTGTGTGTATACTGTATGTGTGTGTATACTGTGTGGCCCCATAATCTCCTATTGCCCAGGGGCCCCATAATATTCTATTGCCCGGGGCCCCATAATCTCCTATTGCCCGGGGGCCCCATGAGTTGTCAGTTCGCTCCTGGACAAGACGGCCTAGAACAGCACCCTCTCTGACCGGTGAATAAGCAATTCAGCTCACTGGTTCCCCTCTAGCAGTTAAAGCAAATATAAAGTTATATATTTTTTTTTCCACATATCAAACATCTTATACTTACCTGCTTTGGGCAATTATTTTAGCCAGAGCAGCCATGGACTTTCTCTTCTGCGGTCCTCCCCCAGCACTGTCCACTTCTCAGTCTGCCCCATAGCAAAACACTTGCTATGGGGGCAGATTGCGGGATGGATCCTGAGCTAGGTTGAGTGGATCTATTAATCCATTGGAGCCAACTTCCACCATCGCTTTAAGGTTTTTAGTCAGGAGGCAGGGCTTTTGGCCATGTGACCACCGTGATTGGCTGTCACACGATCGGAAAACTCCTGATCGCTTTTCCATTAGCAGCCAGTCACTGTGCCAGGAGCGTGCACAGCGCTATTGGCACTATTGCATGCAAAAATACAGCCGCTCTGTGCCAAAGGCTGGCCACCGAGAGGCCATATATTTGTATGCACTTGGCGCCAATAGGTTAACACACACACACACACACACACACACACACACAAAGTGATACTGCCCAGCCCTTCGCTCCCTCCTCACAGGATTAGATTGACAGCACCAGTAGCCAAAGGCTTCTGCCTCCATGTCCTGTGAGGACAGAGAGCAGAGCCGCTGCTATCAGGCACAGTGATTGATTGATTGAGATTGGGCTCAGGTAAGTATTGGGGGGCTGAGCTGACCATTGAAGGTTTTTTACCTTAAAGGGGTTGTAAACCCCTTAATATACCCAGTGAAGTGACTGGCCTCAGGCCATAGACAGAGATTAACCGCTTGCCAACCATCGCACACAGATGTATGTCGGCAGAATGGCACAGGCAGGCGTACCTGTGCGTCCCTTTAAAATTTCCCGGGAGCGTGCCCACAGGTTCCAAGAACTCGGATGTTCACCGGTGGCCCGCGATTGCGCTGTGCATTTCCCCGTTCTGCCTAGTGACAAGACAGGGATCTACTGCTCCCTGTCATCGGGAGCAGTGATCGCTGTCATGTCAGTGGTAGCCCATCCTCCCCTACAGTTAGAACACCTCCCTAGGACACACTTAACACCTTGATCACCCCCTAGTGTTTAACCCCCTTCCCTGCCAGTGTTATTTACACAGTAATCAGTGCCTTTTTATAGCACTAATCGCTGTATAAAATGACAATGGTCCCAAAATAGTGTCAAAAGTTTCCGATGTGTCCGCCGTAATGTCACAGTAACAATTGAAAAAAAAATAAAAAAAATAAAAAAACACACACATCGCTGTCATTACTAATGAAGAAAGTTTTTTTTATATATATATATATATATATATATATATATATATATATATATATATATATATATATATATATATATATATATATATATATATATATATATATATATATATATATATATTAAATAATAAAAAAAATGCCATAAATCTATGCCCCATTTTGTAGATGTTATAACTTTTGCGCAAACCAATCAATATACGCTTATTGCGATTTTTTTTACCAAAAATATGTAGAAGAATACATATATCGGCCTAAACTGAGAAAGAAAATTTGTTTTTATATATATTTTTTGGGGATATTATAGCAAAAAGTAAAAAATATTTTATTTTTTTCAAAATTGTCACACTTTTTTTGTTTATAGCGCAAAAAAAAAAAAATCACTATTTGTGGTAGAAAAAAGGAAGTAAATTTTGTTTGGGTACAACATCGCGTGACCGTGCAATTGTCAGCTAAAGCGACGCAGTGTCAAATCGCAAAAAATGCTCTGGTCAGGAAGGGGACAAAATCTTCTGGAGCTGAAGTGGTTAAACAAATGCTCCTAGACAAGTTGTACCCGTGTTTACACTTGTCTGTCCCTTAGATTTTACACATGAAAAGCAGGGGGCAGAGAGCTGTAGTTACATCAGTGAGGAGAGCTCTGAGAGCTGATTGGTGGGAAGGGACACAACCCCCCTTCACACAGCAACAGAGCTGAGGCTGTCTGCTGATAGCAGAGAAATGAATCAGCAGACAGAAATGACACTTAGTGCTCTGAATTGAGACAAATGCACCCTATAGATGGATATTTTTGTTCATATTTCATGTCGGAGGTTTATAACCAATTTTAATGCACAGAATACTTTAAGATAAAAAAACTTGAGCCTTTAAAACCACTTTAATTCAGCAGCGCAGCTCATCTGCTCCCCTCTGCCATAAGTCACTCAGCAGCCTTTCACTGTTTAATCTGAAGAGATATCAGGTACACTTGGATTGGAGAGCCACCTTGAGGATGACTTAAGTGCTTTTGCTGTGAACTTTATGGATGAATTGCTCCACAGGGCCCGCAGCTATGCAGCTTAGTGAAGGCTTGCTTAATGAGAATATACTACTAAAAAATTGCCCCCAGTATGTATTTGGCATTGACACCTATAAGACATGATGTTTTTTTTTTTTTTTGGGGGGGGGGGGGGGTAACCATTGTAACCAATATGATAATGAATTTATAATAACCATTACCACTAAAACTCAATCCCCCTAACCATTACCTTTTACCATAACCATAACCTGGGCATAACCTAATCTAACTCAACCCAACCCTTGATAACCTAAACCTTAACCTGTTTTGTTAACATTTTAATCTACCCTTAATGCAGTATTAAACCTGAAAAAATTTAACACATTGCAGCTTACCAACCCATAGATGTGGTGGCTTTACTATTTTTCTTTTTTTCCCCCTCTGTTTAAACCTGCCAATCTAGCCAGTAAATGCACCTCCTGTATTAGTGTGCCCCCACTCTGGATGGAAGCACACAGGGGGGCACCTTTGGACAGCAGCATTGGCAGTCTGGGGGGAGGAGAGTGTTAGATGTTCTAGCAGATTTAAATACAGTAACAAATTGAAGCCAAACTCCAGCTCACACTTTATAATCAGTTACAGCAAACTATTTTTTATATCCCTTTTGGGATAAAGGTTTTTACACAAATAAATAAAAGCTGATCATTTTAAGCACCCTTGCCAATGTTAAATGGTTTGTGTCATCCCTGCAACTGCAACAGACCTACTGGCTGGATCAGTAGATGAAAATAGAAGAAAGAAAGCCTAAAAAAATAAAACTAATGCAGCCACCACATTGAAGAATTGGTACGCTACACTATAATAAATATAGAGGTGGGCTGACCTCAGAGAAGACTGAAAACGATAGAGTTAGGACTTCAGTATACAGAGGAGCCTTGACATGGGCACTTCAGCCTATGCATATATTTGCAAATGTCTGCAAACAAACCCTCTGTTTTTAACATAAATTGTTAGACAGAGCCAAATTGGTTGTTTTGCAGGCTGACTGGTAAGTGTGCTGGGAAATCTTTGTTTTTTTTGTGATGTGTGTTGCCCTATGTTCACCTTATTTCAAAGGCTAGCTATAGGTTGGGAACCAAAGACAAAAAATGCCATAAGACACTCGCTCAACGCTCACAAGGGATTGCAGAAGAAAATTGTGGGTAACTCTTGAAGTGGCTGTAAAGAGGTAATAATAAATATGCAGCTAACATGTAATGAATGAATGAAGACAAATTCAGATATATGATCCGCAGCTATTGATAGAAGAAAAAAAAAAAAAAAAAGACCAGGGGAAGATCCTCCGAGCAAATACAGATGGTAACTAAGGCGCTGGACCAAAATAAGTAAAGTTTATTAAAATGGCAAACGCTTCACTTACACAAAGGTCTTTGAATATAGCTGAAGTGGTGAGGAAAGAGTCAGAGGCAGCAACAACCCTGGCTGGAGATTGCAATGAGCTGGACGGTGGTGCGTGGATGCACTGGATGTCTTCGCTGCCATTGATTATTTGGCATGGCCAGCCAAAGCTGGTCTAATCCTATTCATAAAGTTCACAACACTTTAAATCCATCTATAGGTAATAGTTGATGGTCAGAAGACAAACGCACATGAATTGCAGCACACCACAGTGAATAGTAAACCATATACCATGCGGCTTTGCATCAGAACAAATGCTGCATATGCGATTTCTTGTATTTTCTGGTATGATGGCAGTCAATTCTTTTGAATGGGCTGTTTTAACACAATGTACCTTAGAGCATTTGATAAGGCCCCAGAGTGGTCAAGTCTGATGATCAGACTGCATACCCATGCATGTTTATGCATTTAGAACATCACAAGTCCCTTGTTTGGCTTCCCAAATGCAATTTACTTATTACCATTTTTTCAACAAGGTGCCCGTACTCCGTTAGCATTTCTGTCAGATACAGCAGTTAAGAACCAATCAGCATGGTTTCTGATTATCTGATCACTATACCAGCCAATTATATTGATTACATGGCTTTGTTTACAAACAGCTGACACTTTGAGAGAAACAAAAACATGGAGGTGTCTATTAACTCCCTAGGGGTTTGCAACTATTTAGCTTATCCAAATGAATCATACCTTATGCTTTTTCAGGACCAATTGGGCTTTGATGGTAAATGTTAATGGATATCTCCAGGTTCTTATTTTATCTTTAACCACTTAAGGACCGCCGTATTGCCAATGTACGTCATTACAATGGCACAGGCAGGCACAAGCACGTACATGTACGTGCCTGCCTTCCAGCGGGTGGGGGGGTCCGATCGGACCCCCTCCCGCTGGATACGGCGGTCCGTTTCGCTTCAGGAGCGATAAGGGATGAGGGGATGGCCGTTGGTTTCTGGCCACCCCCTCTGGATCGCTCCTGGCCAATGAGAAGCTTCCTCCCACTGTGTATTGTTTACACAGGAAGGAGGAAGTGATGTCATTCTCCTCGGGGCGGTCTTTTTGACTGGACTACGAGGAGAAGACAAAAAGTAAGTGTGCACCAACACTACACTGACATGTAGGTACACACAGGCACACAAACCCCCCCCCCCCCGATCCCCCCCCCCCCCCCAGTCACAGTGTCACTGATTGCATTGATCATTTCTTTACTGATCACTGCATTCAGTGTCAGTTGTAACAGTAAAAACTGTCAGGGCAGTTAGTGTTAGGTCCAGGGTAGCCCCCTATCACCCCCCAATAAAGATTTAACCCACTGATTGCCCCTAGACTTAACCCTTTCACCCCCTTTTGCCAGTGTCACTAAGCGATTATTTTTATGATCGCTGCATTAGTGTCGCTACTGTCGCTAGGTAGCTAGTTATATTTTTAGGTTCACCGCCTGGTTTTTATAGTGCTAGGTACCCCGATATACTACCCAATAATGGTTTTAACCCCCCGATTGCCCCTAGTTAACCCTTTCACCCCCTTTTGCCAGTGTCACTAAGCGATCGTTTTTCTGATCACTGCATTAGTGTCACTAGGTAGCTAGTTATTTTTTTAGGTTCACCGCCAGGTTTTTATAGCGCTAGGTACCCCGATATACTACCCAATAATGGTTTTAACCCCCTGATTGCCCCTAGTTAACCCTTTCACCAGCGATCACAGTATAAGTGTCACTGGTGACGCTGGTTAGCCAGTTAGTTATTTAGGTTCCCCGTCAGGTTTTTATATAGCGCCAGGGACCCCCATATACTACCTAATAAAAATTTGAACCCCCTGATTGCCCCTAGTTAACCCTTTCACCACTGATCACCGTATAAGTGTTACGGATGACTCTGGTTAGTTTGCTTTTTATAGCATCAGGGCACCCACCATTTATTACCCAATAAAGGTTTAACCCCCTGATCACCCGGCGAGTGATATCAATTAGGTTTTAGGGTCAGGGTCTGCGTCGCCCCAGGCAGCGCTAGGTTAGTGCCAGTACCGCTAACACCCACACGCAAAGCATACACCTCCCATAGTGGTATAGAATCTGAACAGATCAATATCTGATCTGATCAGATCTATACTAGCGTCCCCAGCAGTTTAGGGTTCCAAAAAAACGCATTGTTAGCGGGATCAGCCCAGATACCTGCTAGCACCTGCGTTTTGCCCCTCTGCCCAGCCCACCCAAGTGCAGTATCGATCAATCACTGTCACTTACAAAACACTAAACACATAACTGCAGCGATCGCAGAGTCAGGCCTGATCCCTGCGATCGCTAACAGTTTTTTTGGTAGCATTTTATATTTAAATCCGGAAGGCAGTGCTTGGTTTTTGGGGTCCCGTACGTGGCTAGGCTCCCAAAAAGTCCCCCACATGCAGCAGAATGTATTTTGGGGTGTAATTTGACTTATGCCCATAGCATGTGTGAGCAATATATAATTTAGTGACAACTTTGTGCAACAAAAAAAAAAAAAAGTTTGTAATATTCCCGCAACTTGTGGCAAAATATAAAATATTCCATGGACTCAACATGCCTCTCAGTAAATAGCTTGGGGTGTCCACTTTCCAAAATGGGGTCATTTTGGGGGGTTTTGTGCTATTTTGGCATTTTATGGCCTTTTATAGGTAGTGAGGAGTGAAATCAAAAATTTGCACCCTTAGAAACGGGTGCCGTGCGCGACTAGACTCCCAAAAAGTCCCACACATGTGGTATCCCCGTACTCGGGAGAAGTAGCGGAATATATTTTGGGGTGCAATTCCACATATAACCATGGCATGTGTGAGCAATATATCATTTAGTGACAACTTTTTGTAAATTTTATTTTTTTTTTGTCATTATTCAATCCCTTAGGACAAAAAAAAAAATATTCAATGGGCTCAACATACCCATCAGCAATTTCCTTGGGGTGTCTACTTTCCAAAATGGGGTCATTTGGGGGGGGGGGTTTGTACTGCCCTGCCATTTTAGCACCTCAAGAAATGAGATAGGCAGTCATAAATTAAAAGCTGTGTAAATTCCAGAAAATGTACTCTAGTTTGTAGACGCTATAACTTTTGCGCAAACCAAAAAATATACGCTTATTGACATTTTTTTTACTAAAGACATGTGGCTGAATAAATTTTGCCCTCAATGTATGACTAAAATTTAGTTTATTCGATTTTACTTATAACAAAAAGAAGAAAATATCTTTTTTTTTCAAAATTTTCGCTCTTTTTCCATTTATATCGCAAAAAATAAAAATCGCAGAGGCAATCAAATACCATCAAAAGAAAGCTCTATTTGTGGGAAGAAAAGGACGCAAATTTCGTTTGGGTGCAATATTGCATGACCGCGCAATTACCAGTTAAAGCAGCGCAGTGCGAAATTGGAAAAAGACCTCTGGTCCTTAAGGTGTTTATTGGTCCGGGGCTGAAGTGGTTAAAGAAAAACCGACCCAAAACAGCAAAAAAAATCAACATTGTATATTTCTTGCCATTATCATAACCTAAGATCAAAAAACAACTGAAAATAAAGGATCTTACTCACAATGATACCACAAATGTTTATTTACAGTATTTCAGAAAATTGAGTACACCCCTGACATTTTTGTAAATATTTTATTATATCTTTTCTATTGACAACACTAAAGAAATTACACTTTACATTGTAGCCAAGTAGTAAGTGTACAGATTGTATAACAGTGTAAATGTGCTGTCCTCTCACAATAACTCAACACACAACCATTAATGTCTAAACCACTGGCAACAAAAGTGAGTACACCCCTAAGGGAAAATTTCCAAATTGGCCACAGTTAGCCATTTTCCCTCCCCGTTGTCATGTGACTCAGTGTTAGAGGA
Source organism: Lithobates pipiens (assembly GCF_037356315.1). Taxonomy (NCBI): domain Eukaryota; kingdom Metazoa; phylum Chordata; class Amphibia; order Anura; family Ranidae; genus Lithobates; species Lithobates pipiens. Next base: position 72,165,915 of record NW_027507791.1, on the reverse strand, counting down.
TCTCAGGTGTTTTAAATTTGATGGTATCACTCTCACACTGATCACTGGAAGTTCAACATGGCACCTCATGGCAAAGAACTCTCTGAGAATCTGAAAATTCAAGTTAGACTTACCAGTAACTTGTTTTCCAGGAGTCTTTCAGGACAGCACCTGAGAGAGTGTCTCCTCCCACTTGCCAACAGGAAACACACCTTCCACCGAACTTTAAAAAAGGAAGCTCCTTCCCACATGTTGCCAGTAGTAGATTTTAGAGAGGGAGAGAGCCCACATAGTAAAATAGGGCAGTATCACATCTACCCCTTACCTGGGCTTTGCTGGTGCCTCTGCCTGTCCCATTTGCTGCCGCCATCGAATCCATCGTGGTGCTCTGTCTGGCTAAGACGCCGGTTCCGGACCGGAACTGGCATATATGCACCAGCTCCATTCCTGCCTTCTCTCCCTGCGTGCCTGCTCAGTGGACGCTGCCCCCTTCCGGATATCTCACTTCCGGCGTATGCAGTCCCTGACTGCCAGTCCCAAGATGGTGGCAGCATTTCAGAGAGGAGGGCAGATTTTGCAAGACAAATTTAAAAATCACGTCCGCCGCCACCTTACTGCTACTCAGTATCGGTTCCCCCTGAGCACTTAGAGAGGGAGAAGGAGCCCATCCAGCAGCGCTCTGTGGAATGGGAGGAATGGAGCTCTCTGGAGGTAAGAAAAAAGGAAAATGGTGGAGCAGGAAGCCTAGACTTTCAGGACAACCCCTAAGCCCCTGTACACACGGTCGGAGATTTCGACAACCAAATCCGTCGGATTTTGCCCATCGGATTTTGTCAGTCGGATCTTGTCCGAAACTGTTGCATACACACGGTCGGACTAAGTTGTCGAAAAATCTGATCTTTCAGAACGTGATGACGTAATTTCGTTACGATGGGACTACATTCAGGCTAGTAGCCAATAGCTTTGATGTAGGAATTTGATCTGAGCATGCGTGGCACTTGGTCCGATCAAAATTCTCTACATATGATTGGAGTATGTCCGATCGGACCAGTTGGTCTGGAAATATTTCCAACAAGTTGGAAATTTGGGTCCGACGGATATTCCGACGAAAACATTCCGATGCATACCACACACAGTCGGATTATCCGACAACACGGTCCGATAGGACACATTCCGACGGATTCTCCGATCGTGTGTACAAGGCTTAAGAGTTCCTGGCTCCCCACTAGTGATGGCCGAACGGTTCGCCCGGCGGTCGTTTCGCGGCGAATTTCCGACTTTCGCCGTCCGCGGGTTCGAACGCCTTTTTCCGTCGTTCGCCCCGGCGGACTTACGTGTTTAATGTATACAAGAACTTTAACCTTTCGTGACACGTTTATCATGTGTTACAGGACAACCAATTGAGACATGACAGCTCATGGACACTTGGACATTCCCCCTAACCTATAAATACACCCGATCCGGTGGCCATTTTACATTCTTTCTTCTGTCACTGTAGGGAAAGGATCCTGTGTGGAGTAGGGACAGAGAAAACGCTAGCTATTTGGTACACAAAAGTTCTTTTCAGGACTGGTATAGGTGTTAGGTCAGCAGCCTGAGTTTCTTTTGTCAGTTTAGATAAAGGGACAGAGCGCTGTATGCTGCTATTTTAGGGACAGCTCAGCCAGATTAGTCTTTCTTCATCATCATCATCATCATCATCATTAGCTGTTACTATCAGGTCCACAAAAGAGCTGTTCCAGCTAATCGTTCCAGCCTACTCTTTTTTGCCAATTTGTATAGGGACAGGCAGGAAGCAGTGTGTCAGGCAGTGAGGATAATTTTAAAGACTTGCTGTTACTATTAGTTCCACAAAGGTTCTTTTCAGGACTGGTATCAGTGGTACGGTAATAGGCTTGTACACGTATAATATTCTTTCTTCCAAATATAGAAAGAATATTATACTTGACTGCTGCCCTTCTGCTGCAGTCTGCTAATCATTCACAACTCACTTGTTCCACAAAGCTCTTTATCAGGACTGGTAACTTGGTCTGTCTAGGGTGCTACGGTACATAGGCTTGGGTGCGGTACAGTCTGCTGTTCTGTAAGGACCGCTATCGGTCCACAATACATAGGGTTGCCGTGCACTACTGCTGACCGCTGCCCTATACTGCAGCAGTCCTTCATTGGTATAGGGACTGACGTACAGTCTGCTAATCACTAACACACAACCTGCTTGGTCCACAAAAGTTCTTATAAGGACTGGTAACTTGGTATAGGGTGCTACGGTACATAGGCCTGAGTGCGTTACAGTCTGCTGTTCTGTAAGGACCGCTATCGGTCCACAATACATAGGGTTGCCGTGCACTACTGCTGACCGCTGCCCTATACTGCAGCAGTCCTTCAGCGGTATAGGGACTGACGCACAGTCTGCTAAACACTAACACACAACCTGCTTGGTCCACAAAAGTTTTTATAAGGACTGGTAACTTGGTATAGGGTGCTACGGTACATAGGCCTGAGTGCAGTACAGTCTGCTGTTCTGTAAGGACCGCTATCGGTCCACAATACATAGGGTTGCCGTGCACTACTGCTGACCGCTGCCCTATACTGCAGCAGTCCTTCATTGGTATAGGGACTGACGTACAGTCTGCTAATCACTAACACACAACCTGCTTGGTCCACAAAAGTTCTTATAAGGACTGGTAACTTGGTATAGGGTGCTACGGTACATAGGCCTGAGTGCGTTACAGTCTGCTGTTCTGTAAGGACCGCTATCGGTCCACAATACATAGGGTTGCCGTGCACTACTGCTGACCGCTGCCCTATACTGCAGCAGTCCTTCATTGGTATAGGGACTGACGTACAGTCTGCTAATCACTAACACACAACCTGCTTGTTCCACAAAAGTTCTTATAAGGACTGGTAACTTGGTATAGGGTGCTACGGTACATAGGCCTGAGTGCGTTACAGTCTGCTGTTCTGTAAGGACCGCTATCGGTCCACAATACATAGGGTTGCCGTGCACTACTGCTGACCGCTGCCCTATACTGCAGCAGTCCTTCATTGGTATAGGGACTGACGTACAGTCTGCTAATCACTAACACACAACCTGCTTGGTCCACAAAAGTTCTTATAAGGACTGGTAACTTGGTATAGGGTGCTACGGTACATAGGCCTGAGTGCGTTACAGTCTGCTGTTCTGTAAGGACCGCTATCGGTCCACAATACATAGGGTTGCCGTGCACTACTGCTGACCGCTGCCCTATACTGCAGCAGTCCTTCATTGGTATAGGGACTGACGTACAGTCTGCTAATCACTAACACACAACCTGCTTGTTCCACAAAAGTTCTTATAAGGACTGGTAACTTGGTATAGGGTGCTACGGTACATAGGCCTGAGTGCGTTACAGTCTGCTGTTCTGTAAGGACCGCTATCGGTCCACAATACATAGGGTTGCCGTGCACTACTGCTGACCGCTGCCCTATACTGCAGCAGTCCTTCATTGGTATAGGGACTGACGTACAGTCTGCTAATCACTAACACACAACCTGCTTGGTCCACAAAAGTTCTTATAAGGACTGGTAACTTGGTATAGGGTGCTACGGTACATAGGCCTGAGTGCGTTACAGTCTGCTGTTCTGTAAGGACCGCTATCGGTCCACAATACATAGGGTTGCCGTGCACTACTGCTGACCGCTGCCCTATACTGCAGCAGTCCTTCAGCGGTATAGGGACTGACGCACAGTCTGCTAAACACTAACACACAACCTGCTTGGTCCACAAAAGTTTTTATAAGGACTGGTAACTTGGTATAGGGTGCTACGGTACATAGGCCTGAGTGCGTTACAGTCTGCTGTTCTGTAAGGACCGCTATCGGTCCACAATACATAGGGTTGCCGTGCACTACTGCTGACCGCTGCCCTATACTGCAGCAGTCCTTCATTGGTATAGGGACTGACGTACAGTCTGCTAATCACTAACACACAACCTGCTTGGTCCACAAAAGTTCTTATAAGGACTGGTAACTTGGTATAGGGTGCTACGGTACATAGGCCTGAGTGCGTTACAGTCTGCTGTTCTGTAAGGACCGCTATCGGTCCACAATACATAGGGTTGCCGTGCACTACTGCTGACCGCTGCCCTATACTGCAGCAGTCCTTCAGCGGTATAGGGACTGACGCACAGTCTGCTAAACACTAACACACAACCTGCTTGGTCCACAAAAGTTCTTATAAGGACTGGTAACTTGGTATAGGGTGCTACGGTACATAGGCCTGAGTGCAGTACAGTCTGCTGTTCTGTAAGGACCGCTATCGGTCCACAATACATAGGGTTGCCGTGCACTACTGCTGACCGCTGCCCTATACTGCAGCAGTCCTTCATTGGTATAGGGACTGACGTACAGTCTGCTAATCACTAACACACAACCTGCTTGTTCCACAAAAGTTCTTATAAGGACTGGTAACTTGGTATAGGGTGCTACGGTACATAGGCTTGAGTGCGGTACAGTCTGCTGTTCTGTAAGGACCGCTATCGGTCCACAATAGATAGGGTTGACGTGCACCACTGCTGACCGCTGCCCTATACTGCAGCAGTCCTTCAGCGGTATAGGGACTGACGTACAGTCTGCTAAACACTAATACACAACCTGCTTGGTCCACAAAAGTTCTTATAAGGACTGGTAACTTGGTATAGGGTGCTACGGTACATAGGCTTGAGTGCGGTACAGTCTGCTGTTCTGTAAGGACCGCTATCGGTCCACAATAGATAGGGTTGACGTGCACCACTGCTGACCGCTGCCCTATACTGCAGCAGTCCTTCAGCGGTATAGGGACTGACGTACAGTCTGCTAAACACTAATACACAACCTGCTTGGTCCACAAAAGTTCTTATAAGGACTGGTAACTTGGTATAGGGTGCTACGGTACATAGGCTTGAGTGCGGTACAGTCTGCTGTTCTGTAAGGACCGCTATAGGTCCACAATAGATAGGGTTGACGTGCACCACTGCTGACCGCTCACCTATACTGCAGCAGTCCTTCAGCGGTATAGGGACTAAGAGTTTTGTCACAGGGTCATTTAAAAAATGACATGCAGAGGAAGAGGCAGGCCCTTCCGCAGGGGTGGTAGGGGTAGGGCAGGAGCAACAGGCTTGAGCCAAAGTGGGAAGTTGCAGAAGGTGCGTTCAATTACTTTAAAGGATGCACCAGACTTGGTTGAGTGGCTCGCTCAGCCTTACTCTTCTGCACCCTCCTCATCCTCTCGATCTGCACCCTCTTCTTCACTCTCTGCTATGTGCACCCCCAAAGACACTACCACCAACAACACGACCACCACCACCACCACCACATACCTTCCGCTTGAGTCACTGGAATTATTTTCCGATCCATATCAAGAGGACATTTCTGATGCGCAGCCACTCTTGGTATTGGATCAGGAAGAGGAGGTAGCAACAAGCGCTACTCAGCAGTCTGACGCCAGTACCCAGATCAGCCCAAGGAGGAGGTTGGTCCCCGGTGTTGCTGCCTACTCTACTTATAGCGGTGGGGAAGGTGACGTTGATGATGACGTGTCTAGTGATGTCACGTGGGTGCCCACAAGAGAGGAAGAGGAGGGGAGTTCAGAGGGAGATATGGACCAGCAGATAGGGAGGAGAAGCAGCAATGACTTACATTGCACAGCAGGGACAAAGCAGACTGCAAATGTATCAGGAGCGAGTCATCGACCATGTACGGTCACATCTGGCGCTCCCAGGACACCGGCACATGGCTCCGCAGTGTGGGCTTTTTTTAACGTGTCCGCTGCTGACAATAGCGTTGCCATCTGCAATCTTTGCAGTCAACGCGTTAGTCGCGGTAAGCCCAATACTCACCTAGGGACGACCGCCTTAAGAAGGCACATGAGCAGCCATCACCGAGCCCAGTGGGAGCAACGGAACACACAAAGCCACACTGCAGGCTCTCACCGTCCAGCCTCGTCTTCTACTTCTCCTTCTCCTCTCTCCTCACAATTGTCCTCCACTCCACCTTCCATCACGCCAAGCTCACATTTTTCTGCAAAAAGGCAGGCTTCCGTGGGCCTAATGTTTGAGCGTAAAAAAATGATGACGCCGGATAACCCTCTTGCCCAACGGTTGGCGGCTGGCTTGTCAGAACTCATAGCCCGCCAACTACTGCCATATAAACTGGTGGACTCGGAGGCCTTTCGCAAATTTGTGGCCATTGGAACACCACAATGGAAGGTCCCAGGAAGGAAGTATTTCTCAGAGAAGGGCATCCCAGAGCTATATGGCCATGTTCAGCGGCAAGTGAATGTATCTCTGGCACACAGTGTCGGTGCCAAGATACATCTGACCACAGACACGTGGTCTAGCAAACACGGGCAGGGAAGGTATATCAGTTTTACTGCCCACTGGGTGAACCTTCTGACGGCCGTCAAGCATGTAACCCGTGGCACCCGTGTAGATTTGGTTTTACCGCCACGGATTGCATGCAGGCCTGACTCTTCTTCTCCTCCTCCTACTCCATCCTCCTCCCTCTCCTCCTCAGCTGCCTCCTCCTTTTCCGCTGCTAGCGTCTCTTCCACTGCACCGCCCAAGCTCCCCAGAACCTATTCCACATGCCAGGTGAGACGTTGCCATGCCGTGCTGCGTCTGTTGTGCCTGGAAGCAAAGAGCCACACTGGCCCGGCACTCCTTTCAGCTTTGCGTTCACAGGCAGATGAGTGGCTAACACCGCTCAATTTGACAGTTGGTAAAGTGGTGTGTGACAACGGTGCCAATCTGCTTAGCGCATTGAAACAGGGCAAAATCACGCACGTGCCGTGCATGGCACACGTCTTAAACTTGGTCGTGCAGCGATTCCTTGTCAAATACCCTGGGGTCCAGGACATCTTGCGGCAGGCAAGGAAAATCTCGGCCCATTTCAGAAGATCTTACACGGCCATGGCTCGCCTTGCTGACATTCAGCGGCGACACCATCTGCCGGTCAGACGTCTTATTTGCGATTGCCCGACGCGATGGAACTCAACCTTCTATATGCTTGATAGGCTGCTCCAGCAGAAACGTGCAGTTAACGTCTACCTGTATGAACTCTGCGAAAGAAACGGTTCTGGGGAGCTGGGTTTTTTTTCACCGCGCCAGTGGCTGCTCATGCGCGACACATGCAGACTTCTGCGGCCATTTGAGGAGATCACCAAACTGGTCAGTCGCAGCCATGGCGCCATCAGTGACATGGTACCTTATGCCTTCTTTCTGGAGCGTGCATTGCGTCGTGTCATTGATCAGGCTGTGGAGGAGCAGGAGCGGGAAGATGAGGAAGTCGCAATGCTGGATGAATTCCCAGGGGGGGCTACTCTATCTGAGACAAGTCAACAACAGGAGTCTGATGAGGAGTCAGAGGAGGATGGTGCCGGGGCGGATGAGCAGGAGCAAGAAGAGCATGCTTTAAACCTTTCTGGGATCCCTGTTGTGCGAGGATGGGGAGAGGAGAATGAAGAGGACGACATTATCCTGGATGATGAGCAGGAGCCAGGCCACCACACCGCTTCCACTTTAGTGCAAATGGGGGCCTTCATGCTCCAGTGTTTTAATAGGGACCCCCGTATAAAAAGCATGAGGGTCAAGGACCAGTACTGGGTGGCAACGTACTTAGACCCCCGGTACAAACACAAAATGGCGGAAATGTTACCGCCGTCGCAGAGGGCTGTCAGAATGCAGCACTTCCAGGCCTTGCTTCGAGAAATGCTGCATTCTGCTTTTGCGTGCGCTGGCAGAGGAGCAATTCCCACTCCCAGAGAAGGATTTGCGGGTACCAATCCAACAGCGCCTGCAAGAAGAGGCCGGTTTGAAGATGTGTTGGTGACTTCGGATATGAGGTCATTCTTTCAGCCGACCCATCGACAGGTGTCATCCGGATCCAGCATCAGGGAACGCCTAGACCGTCAGGTGTCCGACTACATTGGGTTAACGGCCGATGTGGACGCTCTGAGGAGTGATGAACCCCTAGACTACTGGGTGGGCAGGCTTGACCTCTGGCCAGAGCTTGCCCAATTTGCAATCGAACTGTTGGCTTGCCCCTCATCCAGTGTCCTGTCCGAAAGGACGTTCAGCGCAGCAGGGGGGATTGTGACCGATAAGCGTACTCGCCTAGCTCACCACAGTGTTAACTACCTCACATTTCTAAAAATGAATGAGGCATGGATCTCGGAGGAATTCAACACATGTGATCAGTAGACCATGTATATGTCTATAAACAATTTTTGGAATCAAGCACACAGACCTTCTTAATTCATTTGGCTCACTTCCCTGACCCAAAAAAGCACACCGTACTATATGCCCCTACCCTCCTCTTTGAAGAGGTTGAGCGGTGTCATATTTCTACTGGGGCTGCTTATTATGAGGGGTTCCCACCATCCCTGTGCTGTGCTGACTTCCTCCTGGGTGTTCTTATTATGAGGGGCTCCCACCATCCCTGTGCTGTGCTGACTTCCTCCTGGGGGTTCTTATTATGAGGGGATCACACCATCCCTGTGCTGTGCTGACTTCCTCCTGGGGCTGCTTACGGTGCTGCTGTCAGCGCTGTATGTCACGGAGCTGCTGTCAGCGCTGTATGTCACGGAGCTGCTGTCAGCGCTGTATGTCACGGAGCTGCTGTCAGCGCTGTATGTCACGGAGCTGCTGTCAGCGCTGTATGTCACGGAGCTGCTGTCAGCGCTGTATGTCACGGAGCTGCTGTCAGCGCTGTATGTCACGGAGCTGCTGTCAGCGCTGTATGTCACGGAGCTGCTGTCAGCGCTGTATGTCACGGAGCTGCTGTCAGCGCTGTATGTCACGGAGCTGCTGTCAGCGCTGTATGTCACGGTGCTGCTGTCAGCGCTGTATGTCACGGAGCTGCTGTCAGCGCTGTATGTCACGGAGCTGCTGTCAGTGCTGTATGTCACGGAGCTGCTGTCAGCGCTGTATGTCACGGAGCTGCTGTCAGCGCTGTATGTCACGGAGCTGCTGTCAGCGCTGTATGTCACGGTGCTGCTGTCAGCGCTGTATGTCACGGAGCTGCTGTCAGCGCTGTATGTCACGGAGCTGCTGTCAGCGCTGTATGTCACGGAGCTGCTGTCAGCGCTGTATGTCACGGAGCTGCTGTCAGCGCTGTATGTCACGGAGCTGCTGTCAGCGCTGTATGTCACGGTGCTGATGTCAGTGCTCTGTATTACGGTGCTGCTGTCAGTGCTCTGTATCTCCTGCACCCTCTTGTTTGCCTACCCTGGTCCCTGACCTTCCCTCTCCTCCATTGCCTTCATTAGCTCCATAGTCCTGAATTGTCAGAACAATTTCCCAAATAAAAAAAAAATGCTTGTAGTTATCGATCCCAAATTCACCTCATACATGTATTATGCTATTGTCCAGGTGGTGGGACTACGTGCTACCCCCTAATAATTACCCCGTGGCCGCAAATTCGACCTAAAGGTTTGCGAAATTCGCCTCCCATTGAAGTCAATGGAGCCCGCGGCGAACGGTCGTTTTCGCGAACGTTTGTGTCCGTTCGCGTTTCGCGTTCGCGAAACGTCCCGTCGGAAGTTCGTCCATCACTACTCCCCACTAGGTGTTCCCTGCAGGAGGAAACACAAAAACTGGCAACATGTGTGAAGGAGCCTCCTTTTAAAGTTCGGTGGCAGATGTGTTTCCTGTTGGCAAGTGGGATGATCCACTCTCTCAGGTGCTGTCCTGAAAGATGTTTAGGGAAAAAAGAATTGTTACTCTACATAAAGATTGCCTACACCCTGAAACTGAGCTGCAGCACTGTGGCTATTATTTTGAGGGGACAGCAAATGTACACTGTTATACAAGCTGTACACTCACTACTTTACATTGTAGTAAAGTGTCATTTCTTCAGTGTTAAGACAAAGGGGAGTAATAGATATGGCGCTTATACCTATATGTGGGGACTAGTAGTGTGTTGGTGTATAAAAATGTATTGTATTGTATAGGTCAATTTTCACATGTGTGGCAATATATAATTCTTAAAGTGCTGACTAATTTTGGGCCAAAGTGTATATAATATATATTTTCCAGCGTGCTGGTTCAAAACCCAAAATTTTTAAAATTAAATGAAAATAAAATAAAAATACAATAAACTCAAAGTGCACGCCAATGGCAACAGGTTACAATGTAGCAAACCATATAACTTATTAATCTAAATAGCAATATGCAGTTATTAAAGTATTAATCTAAATGGCAATATGCAGTTATTAAAGTGCGCGTGCAAATAAATTCTTACAGACCTCCAAGGCTCCAGATGACGTCCGTGTGACGAAACGCGTAGGGCGTGGCCAGGCAGCGTACACCTCGAGCTCAGACGGAGATTGCAACAGCGGGAATTTTAAAAGCTGTACACACCGCACTTTTAAACCAGTTGTTTGTGAGTAATTTTTTTAACTATTTTCTGCAATAAAATTCTTTAAAAACGGTATCACACTATGGTTGTGCCTCTTCTCTACTCCATATAAACGGGGCTTATTGCTACTCACGGAGGAACGAGGGATCCCTAATCTTTAAAGTGGAAGGAAGCCAGAGAGCCGCACAATAGCTAATATTGTGAATGTTGATCCACCCCGGATGGGGTCCTCCTTCTGGTGAGAGCATAATAATTTTAACACCCTTTTAAGCCACCGAATGTGAAGAACACAGTTGGAAAACATCACCCCCCTCCTTTTCTGCACCTGCGGTTTTTTCCGCCACCCAATAGAGACTTGCTCCATCACGTCCAATGTTTAAAATTTGCCTGCATTGTTTGCACATTTTCTTGCACTAATTTTGCACGTTTTTTTGGATTTTTTAATTTCATTTAATTTTTCTGTGTTTTATCATTTTAGCACATTTATGCTTCATATAGATGGTATTTTAATTTTTAATTTTTATTAATTTTATACTAATTTATGTAAAGCATCACTATCAGACCAGTTTATGCTACCACCGTGATATTTCATATATGTTTATTTATTATAGTTTGGCACCACAGTATACGTAATATACTTTAATATTCTTTTTCACGACTAATCCACCAGCTATCACAATTAGTCTTCACCTATAGGTCTGTAAGAATTTATTTGCACGCGCACTTTAATAACTGCATATTGCCATTTAGATTAATACTTTAATAACTGCATATTGCTATTTAGATTAATAAGTTATATGGTTTGCTACATTGTAACCTGTTGCCATTGGCGTGCACTTTGAGTTTATTGTATTTTTATTTTATTTTCATTTAATTTTAAAAATTTTGGGTTTTGAACCAGCACGCTGGAAAATATATATTATATACACTTTGGCCCAAAATTAGTCAGCACTTTAAGAATTATATATTGCCACACATGTGAAAATTGACCTATACAATACAATACATTTTTATACACCAACACACTACTAGTCCCCACATATAGGTATAAGCGCCATATCTATTACTCCCCTTTGTCTTTGCATCGTTCCACCCGTGGGTGGAAATCAATAGAGGCTGCTCTTACCTTTTAACTTTTCTTTTCTTTTCCTTTCTACATTCACTCTTAAGGATCCATAGCGCAACCCACCCCCCAGTTACACATTTCTTCAGTGTTGCCACATGAAAAGATATAATAAAATATTTACAAAAATGTAAAGGGTGCACTTACTTTTGAGATTTCCATCTATATTAGGGCTCAAAAACAATGTGCTTTTCGCGTTTTTATCTTAGCTAAAATACACTGACAGTAACATATACTGACTAGGGGCCACCCAAAAACCAATTTTTCTGCATCTGTTTGACAGGTGCAAACCATTGCAATCTTTTTACAGCAAGGCTAATTCTTGCTTTCATTAACAGTACCTCTATAGGGTTACGGTGGGAAGGCACCACCGACACCCAAAGACCATTTTTTTACGCACCTGTTAATTCTATCCAAAGTAAAAGCGACACCAGAATGTATCCAAAAAATCTCTAATCTTGTTCCCAGTGCACTACATTGTGGCCTCATCATATACATTGGCTCCCCAGCTGTTGCTGAGCAAAATAAAGGCAGCTTGCAGGTAAAACTTCATTTTTTTGGGCTTTATAAATGCAATTATTGCTGCAGCAGATTCTAGACAAGGTACTGATCTGCCACTTTACAGGTAGACTAAGGGAACACATTGGCACTATATTGGATGGAATTTTTCATTTTTATGCTTTTACTTTAAAAAACAAAAAAAAAAAAAATCAATCACTGTTCATTTAAAAATTACATTTTTCACAAACTTTTTTTTTTTTTATTGATACATGTCCCTCAAGGCAGGACCTGGACCCCTATAACCACTGTATGCCCAATTACTTGCAGCCTTCAAAATGGGCACTTGATTTTTGACATTCGGGTCCCATTGACTTTAATGGGGTTCGTTATTCTGGTCCAAACTTTCACAGTGTTTGAAAGTTCTGGTGCGAACCGAACAGGGGTCCGTTTGGCCCATCCCCAATACCAACACTAAATTAAAAAGCTTATTTTTGTCTTCATTAAAACACACCGAACCCTTACCTTAAGACCCCTTTTACACAGAAATGTATTTTTCAGGTGTTTTAGTGCTAAAAACTCTTCTGCCTGAGCTTTCTTCTGTTGGACTGCAGAACACCTTCCCCTGATGTTATGGAGACAATCAGACGGAGCCGTATTGTAGTCCGGAATAACATAATTGGTCAGAGTTGACAACACTGTTTAGATTTCAGGGCAGCAAAGGCAGTATTGTCAGCTCACAACAGGAAGTTAAAGTAGATCTTCAGCCTCAATCACAATTTGCCTCCTCTCCATCCGACCTCCCCTCCTGTTCATGCAGAGCGCATTTAAAAATGCTTGTTCTTTTTGTGGGAAGAAAATGTTGGGCCCACACCCAATACACGCCATTCGCCTAGGCAAATGTTTGCATTATACTGTGCCTCCTTGGATATGCATGTCACATATCCCAGGAGGTATAGTACTTCATTAAGAAAAAAAAGAGGGTGGGCCTAGTGCCACATCATCGTGAGGGACCACGGGCCTCTCGCTGATGTTGCAGAGATATACTTTTTTTTTTTTCAAATTGTGTGCAAATATCTAAACTAGGCCTATCACACAGCTTCCAATTGTCCCTGATTTTGAAGGCCTGTCCCTAATTTGGAACAAAGTCCCTCTGTCCCTCATTTTGGTCTGATCTATATAGTATATAAAATGTACTTTTTATTTTCCAAAAAGTGTTCCCCAGTGCTAAACCTTTCATTTCATTTCTAAATTGCTGCATTTGTAAATTTCAAAAGTCAATACAAAGGTGTAGTAGTGATATAAGAAAAAAATATAAAAATGCAGTGTGGGAACGGTGGCACCTCTGGGAGGACAAGCGGTGAGCGGACATCGGAGCCAGGTAGGCAGTCTACTAACTTATCTACCCCTCATTTCCCCCTCCCTTCTTTCTTTCTTCTCATCTCAAATTCTAGACCTCAAAACTATCTCTGCAAGGTTATTTGTGACTTTGGTTTTGGATACTGTTCACCAAAACTTTGCTATATGATACTGAATGCAAGTGCTAAGGACTATGTGCATAGTTTATTATGCCTCTTGATTGAGTACATACTGTGTACAATGTTTATCTTTAAACCTGATACCATTAAGTCTTGCACGACTGTGTATTGTTAACCTTTTGAAAATACCAATAAATATTGTTCATTGATAAAAAAAAAAAGGGAAGGAGGAGGACTGGGTTTAACCAGTCATTTAAAAAAAAAAAATTCTCCTTTAAGAGGGCATGTCCTCTGTTTACATACGTTTGCTCAGGGGAGGGCTGGGCCAGGGGGCAGGGATGCAATTGCCCCCTGGGCTGCTCTGATATGCGGTGGCAAAGGCTGCTGTGTCGTCAGCTCAAAACCGCAACATGCACAGTTCTTGAGCTGGCCGAGTCCAGTACTGTGAGCCAGCGATGTCTTCATGTCAGGGCTGACAGTCTGTGTTACACAGCACAGGCCCGCCCAGCCCCTCCCTACTCCACAACATTGGCTGGCAGAGGCTGGACCTGCTTTCTGCTCAATCTGAGCAGTTGGCTGGAATCCAGTGAGGCTCCTGGGAGGCTGGGACCATCCAAGTAAGTGAGCTCCTCCTCTCTCCTCCTCTCTGCAGCCAAAGAGTTTTTTTTCTAGCAGCCTGTGCCAGTACCTTGCCCTCCTAGGGCTAGGTGGTATGATGTGGGCTCTCACTGACATGCTGCAGTTTGGCTGCAGTGCTGGTGTACTGGCAGTCATCCTGCATGTTGCCCCTGGGACATAGAGGATGCACATTTTTACTGCATGTTCTGAAAGTGCACAAAACGTCCTGCATGCTGCATGTTTGGTGCACTTTCAGAACATGCAGCAACAATGAGTAACCTAAAAGAAGTCTGAGGGGCTGTGACACCCACCAGTACACCCGCACTGCAGCCAAACCGCAGCACACCAGTGTGAGCCTAAATGCTTGTATTCACTTTCAGCAGCCACTGCCACTCCTCTGAAAAGTGATCCATCCTTAGGTCACTTTTCAGAGGCATTTGACAGGCACTGAATAGTTGATATCACATTTCATCCCTGCCTGCTTTAACCCCCCGAAATGCCAATCCCTGCAGGTAATGACACAGTTCACTTTGAACTCCGCCTTATTTCCATTACTCTCTGTAGGCATTAGATGTGGTCTCACCTATTTGTTTGCACATCTAATACCAAAGGGTACTTTCACACTGGGGCGATGTGGGCGGTAGTGGTACAGCGCTGCTCGTTTTAGTGGCGCTTTACCATTGTTTTAGTGGCGCTAGCGGGGCACTTTTAACCCCCACTAGTGGCCAAAGAAAGTGTTAAAAAGGGCCGTTTTGCATTCATTTCAATGGGCTGGGCACCTCTCCCAAACCACCCCAATAATGCTGCTTGCTGGACTTTTCAGAATGTCCTTCAAGCTCACCGCCCCAGTGGGAAACCTGGGCTGGCATAAGAAGTGCTTTACAGGTGCTATTTTTTAGCACTAAAACGCCTGTACAGCGCCGTCAGTGTTAAAGGACCCTAAAGAGAGTTCTGGAAATAAGGTGAAGTTCAAAGTGAATTTCTACAATTAAGTGGAGCCCCCCTTTCAGAAGATTTGAGGATATTATTAAACCCAGAGACTGGTGGACTTAGGCCACAATAGACAGATTGAAGTTCAGCAGACATTTCAATCTATCTCTGTGCAGACTGGTTGTACAGAATTTGACTCCATCAACTGACAGTACAACCAGCGTGTCTTTATGTTTTTTAGCGATCAGTGCTGGCTGCTATAGCTGCCAGCAGTGATCACTGTATTCTGATGGCTTGGAAACTTTCACCTCAGAGCACACACTGACACATGGCTCTTACGGAAGCTTGGTAATTCAAGTTCTGGGCTTCCCTAACATTACAGCCCTGTGGGGCTGTGACCAAGTCTGGGCAAGAGCTGGGATATGACATTATTTACCTCATATCCCTGCCACTCCTAAACCTGCTCCACTGCAGCACCAGGCCCACAATGCCCTTAATCTGGCCAGTGCTCCGGCATGCGCCTGCATGTGCATTTCTTACTATCCGCAATTGAGACAGGAGGAACCTGCACCCTGGTGAATCTGGTGTTCATGCCGGGGAGACAGCAGGACTTGCGTGTTTAGCCTGCTGCGCTCACTGTGACTCTTGGCTACTCTGCTTGCTTGGCTTGCCCAGTGGTGTGGAGCTCACTCACCAGAGAAGCTCCGGACTCCACAGGTAGTGCTTAGTGTGGTGGCAGTGACAGCACAGTCTTTAGTCTTCATCTTCCTGCAGTCTCATTGGTCTGTGTACTGGGTGTGGGGAAGGGGCAAGCTCTTTTTCTCAGTCTCTCTGGGGGCAATCATGCAGTCTCTTTCTGAGAGACTGCTCCATTCTCTGAGAGACTGCTCCACT
Source organism: Lithobates pipiens (assembly GCF_037356315.1). Classification (NCBI taxonomy): domain Eukaryota; kingdom Metazoa; phylum Chordata; class Amphibia; order Anura; family Ranidae; genus Lithobates; species Lithobates pipiens. The sequence goes on along the minus strand of NW_027507791.1, from coordinate 72,150,022 downwards.
TCACACTGCCTGTACAGAGACTGACTGCTTCACAGTGCCTGCACAGAAAGTGACTGCTCTCTCTGTGCAGGCAGTGTGAAGCGGGGTCTCTCTCTGTGGAGGCAGTGTGAAGCGGGGTCTCTCTCTGTGGGGCAATGTGGAGCAGTCTCCCCCTCTCTCTGTACGAGGAATGTGGTGTAGATGGGTGGTGAGCTGATTCAGTGTTTCAATGGGCCACTTGACTGGACTTTCCCCCCAGGCCTAAGGCCGCCAGCCCTCCCCTGCGTTTGCTAATAGGTGTACCTCGTTCCCATCTGAAAAAGTTGGGAGGTATGCTATCATGGCAGTTTCACCCAACAGAAAAATAGGAGAATCCACCTGATAGATTTTTTCCTTCAGATTTACCATAACCATATAATATGAGGTACAACTTTAGGACTTTCAATTTGTATGCAATCAGGCAGGTCCTTGCACTACATGGTTTTGGTAAATCTGAAGACAAAAATCTGAAGAAAATAGTGTGTATGGGGCTTTACAAGTTTTTTGGGCAAAAATACATTCCCAGACACACATCCCTATACTTCTACCAAGCAATCGCCGTACCTGAATCTCCGCCAGGCACAGACGGGTGTATGGTTTTAATGTAGACTCCCAGCACACATATGAACACAGCCAGGGTCCATGTGATATGGTGATGCCCATCTTGTACTCTGAGATCTTTGGCGACTTTCTTTACACTTTTCTGTGCCGCCATTTCCTCCTTGGTTACAGAGCTCTACATAGATTTTTGTTCTGTCTCCCAGCAAGAACAAGCAAAACAGGTTACCCGCCTGTCACTGTGAATGAGAAAACAAAACATTTCAGCTACATCAGACCAAGAGGAGTATTCACAAGCTGCTTACACAATCAAATAAGGATTTCACCAAGAACACTCATTGGCTCTTTAGCCATAGCAATATTGGCATACATGGTGGTTCAGGTTGGGGGGGTCACTTTTTTTTTACCATGTCTATGTAATAATGCAAGATCAGCACTGTGAGCAGTGCATAGGATAGCCCTCAACTCCAACCAGATGTGTAACTAGCTGCAAACAAATGGAAAATTTGCATGCAATATAACTTTGGATGGAGTGGGCAAGGCTTGTCAGGTTTTAATTGCTGTTGGGGCCCCCATTAAGGAGATTTTACCCCACCTGTTCTGTCTGAAACCACTCACCTGAAGGAGGGGAGCATAATTCTCCCGAATGGGCACAGGGACAGTGGTGAACAACTTACTTTTGAATGCAAAGTCTTCTGTGATTGGAGGAGGCAGATCCCGTCATTCATATTCCCAAGCTCCATTCACAGAATGCTTTGCGTTCTGGAAAAAAAAATAAAAAATACTACGGGTGAGTGTGAAGGAATGGTGCAATTCCATCACACTCACAACGGCTGATGTTACCCATCACAGCGCTGGAAAACAACACTTGTGGATTTAATTAACCCTTTTTTTGGTCCTCTTTAAGGGACATGGCAGGGGTGTGTCCTATGCCCACATACGCTTGCTAGTAGGTGTCCCTCATTCCTATCTCAAAACGTTGGGAGGTATGCGTTTCTATGGTGTGAACTGGCCGGAAATCCAAATTTGATTTCAGAGAGAGTGCAGAAGCCATCAATCGCTCACCCATCCCCCATTTAGAAATTCTGTATTATTCAGAGCTGGTTCACACTCGTTTTCTGTGTAACCCCTCGCATTCCATTTTTGACAGCACACGGGCAGCAAAACACACTGGTATGTGCAAACGGTAGTGCAAGCACTACTTTTGCAAATTGAGCCGCACCAAAATTAATGGTATTGAAGTACCATGTGGTTTAGTGGCTGAAAATGCACTGTGTTTGAGAGATGTGTTTGGGATGCCATAATAATAAAAATTGGCACCCGCATGCGTCTTGCAAGGGCAGCGCATTCACATGGGGGAAACATACGCGTTATGCATCTTTCCCACACCACGTTCCGGTGTGAGCGTTGAATGGGTGAAGCTGTAGTGCGGCTTCTATGAATGGAAGAGCAGGGCAGAAGGGGCAGGCATAGTCAATGTCTCTTGTTGAGAGCTCCTGATCTCACCAGAAGATTATGGCGGCAGAGGTGGGGAGGTAGGAAAGACAACATTTTCTCCTAAACCAAGAAGAATCAGCACAAGGGATACATCATACTAAATGCAAGTTATGTCCCTTGTGTTGATTTTATGTGTGTAGTTTAGGCTAAAACTTAGGCTTTAAAGGCTTAGTCCACCATTGGGACCAGGGATGAGCTCAGGAATGTTCAGACTTAAGTCCTGCCAAGAAGCTGCCAAAACAAACACATTTCACATGTATACATACCCCCTGAAAATGTGCGGTTGTAGGGCAGGAAATGCCTCTGTCGCTTATGATTGGCTGTCCATAGAGATGGGTTCAGGTGCATTCGGGATCCTAGTCCCATATCCACCTGCCCGATCCCACCTGGAAGCCAACACTGCACACCACTAATCTAGGGTTGCCACATTTTCTTCAAGTCAAACCCGAACACTTTAGTGGCGCACAGCAATTTTTTTTAAACTATACATATAGTTTGCTATTAAATAACATTTCTAATCATATATATTTAAGAACAAGGGTCCTCCTTTACATCAGAGTCCACAGAGTTCCCCTTTTACATCTGAACTCGCACAGTTCTCTTTCACTGTAAGAGGGGACTCTACAGACTCTGATGCAAGGGAGAACTCTAACATAAGGGATCCTCTGGGAACACTGATTTAAGGGGGGGGGGGGGGGGGGACAGAGTTCTGATGTATGGTGAAGACTCTGATGTAAGGGGAAATACTGTGGCCTCTGGTGTAAAGGGGTAATCTGATGTAATGGGTGCTCTGAGAACCCTAATTTACCTTAGTATACTCACTCAGAGGCAGGAGAGAGAAGGGGGGAGATTTCAGTCACAGACAGGGGTGGATGGTGAGCTCACTCACCCCTTGGCAGTCAGCACCTCTCAGGCTGAGGCTGGACTTCAAATTTCCAGCCCTAACTTACTTTCCTATTCTGAGGCACAGTACTGGGGATTGGATTGTGGGCAGACACAGAAGAATAGGGGTAGGGGGAAGAGGTGTAGATTGATCCCTCTCGCCTCCCCTGTCTGTGTGTATTTGGGGGGGCTGTTAGTGCCGGCTTTGGGTAGTGTTAATGTAAAGAGTGTAACAGACACTCTCAGCTCAGATAACTGCAGCCAGTAACCCTGCTGGGAAGCAATAGTCCAGTCTAAATAATGTGTCCGGGTTTCAGGCAGTCTGAAACCCGGACACATGATTCCAAACCCGAACTGTCCGGGTGAATCCTGGACAGGTGGCAACCCTACACTAATCACAAGCAGTGGGGCATTTTCCAGTCCGCAACTGCACAGACCTGGAAATGTCTCAATGCCTGTGATTAGCAAAGTGCAGTGTCGGCTTCATGGTGGGATTAGGCAGGTGGGTTGGATCTAGGATCCAGAACACACCTGAACCCATCTCTAGTTGTCTGCTTTGACAGCTTCCTGGCGGGATAGCTCAGGCATGTTTGCATCCAAACCCAGCTGAGCTCCTCCCTGTTTGGGACCATGTTTCCAAGTTACACCCATTTTTAGTGTATAACATGAAACATGGTTGCATTCCCCAACCCCCACCTCCAAATCCCCCCCCCCCCCCCACAATTACCTAAATTGCAAGTTGCTCCTCCCTGCAACAATGAACTGTTTTTAAAATTTAGCAGGGCTGTGCAAGCCTCTGCCTGCCCAGCCATCTCATCCATTCACGGGAATGCTGGAAATAGGAAGACTGTGAGTTCCATCTGCCACAACAGCAGGGGTACTCACAGAATGTGCCTGCACAAGGGGTGAGCTCAAGCATGTTCGGACACAAGTACAAACCCTCCCAAGATATCCTGTCAGGTAGCTGTCACTGCAGACACCCAATCATAACTGGCCAAGGTAGTCGCTGTCCTGAAGCTGCATGTATGCAAGGGGCATGTGCACCTGCCTGAGAACATCCCTGGCCGGCACACATGCAGGCCAGGGATGTCAACACATTTGTAGTCCAGTGCTTATTCCCTCCAACCCTCACCTAGGGCCATCGAGTTGCCACCTCATCCCTTTAAACCCAAACAAATTTGAATTACACAGGTTCTGAGGCTAATTAAATGCAGATAAAGCACCAAGTGAGTTTAATTACAACCTTAATCAGCCACAGAACCTGTATAATTAAATATGTGTTCAGGTTTAAAGGGATGAGGTGGCAACCCTATAGGGCCAGGATGTAAACAATGCAGGAGTCTCTGCATTGCGCCTATGACAAACTGATCGCAGTTGCAATGCTCTGCAGACTTCAATGCAAAAACGTTAAAATGTGCATTTTTTTTATTGAACAAATGTGAGTACGTTTATTACATTTTTGCAAAAAGGGGGACCAGTACATCTTTATGGCTAATTGTGCTATCGTAGAATTATGCTTTATATTCCCCCCACAGCACAGGCCAGAGTTTTATACTCACCTATCCACGCTTCTACATGAACTCATTGGAAAGACAGAGAGGAGAAAAGGCTTGGCTTCAGTGCTGCCTGTTCCTGTGAACCAAGCCTCTCTTTCATTCACCGCCATGGAAACAGAACAAGCAATGACATCAATTCATTGAGAAGATAAAGAATGTAGGAGGAGAGGCCTGGTTTCACAGCTGCGTGGAAATGGCAGTTCCTGTGAACCAAGCCTCTCTTTCACCCACCGCCATGGAAACCTAGCAAACCAGCAGTCTAATTATTGTCCATCCTCTCAGCTCCTAGTGGAGATTAACCCTACAAGGTCTATGAGGAGCAGAATGTTTCTTTTTTTCACCAGTGTCTTCCCCTCAAAGACTGAGACGACCAGCAAACCGTTCACACTATGTGCATTGACCTGCATTTATCAGGCACCTGATCAACGCAGGTCACTGCAAGGGCATTTAGAAAACAACAAGTTTCTATGTACCTTATTCACATCACAATGTTGTGTACATGTGCGTTTCCTTAACCGCTTCACCTCCGGAAGATTTAACCCCCTTCCTGACTATAGCATTTTTGCGATATGGCACTGCATTACTTTAACTGACAATTGCGTGGTCATGCGACACTGTACATAAATAAAATTGATGTCCTTTTTTTCCCCACTAATAGAGCTTTCTTTTGATGGTATTTGTTTGCCTCTGCAGTTTTTATTTTTTGCGCTATAAACAAAAAACAACCTACAATTAAAATTAAAAAAAACAGTTTTTTTACTTTCTGCTCGAATACACATCCAATAGAAAATGGAAAAAAATCAAATGTATTCATCAATTTAGGGCAATATGTATTCTGCTACATGTTTTTGGTAAAACAAAATCTCAATAAGTAAATATTGATTGGTTTGCGCAAAAGTTATAGCGTCTACAAACTATGGAATAGATTTATGGAAGTTTTATTTATTTATTGTTGTAGCGGCCATAACCCTTTGTAGGGCGGCCTTAACTTTATGGGCTTAATGGTTACCTCCGCTTGGCTTGTTCTTCCACATCTAGGGGTTCCCAGGGTTGATACCCATCAACTTGGACGCTGACACCAATAAAGTCCTTTTGAAAGGTTTTATTTTGCAGGGGTAACATCCAACAACACAGTCTCGTATAGGAACAGAGGGCAAGAGTGAAGAACTCAGGCACCTTGAACTGCAGACATAACAAAGTCTCTAGTACCACCCAGAGAGTAGCCACTCGCAGCTGGGCGCTTCATGGCTGAACAAATCTCTAGCCAGAGATTATGGCAGTCAGCACTTTGATTCAGAGCTTGTGAAATCACTGACCTTGAACAAGTTGTAACTGAAAGTGAACAGGAACCTTTTTCCTCAGTACTTGGAACGTTCTCTGTCTCCTTGATAGTACTGGAAAAAGCATGGATTCGTCAATGTCCTTCACAACTCAGAAACCAGGCACTTCTCAGGATGCCAGCCTGTTGGCCCTCCTCCGAAGAATCCTCCTCCGGTCACTTTCACGAGCTGTGGTACCCCGCCAAGCCGAGAGCACACCTGGACACCTTGAATCCTCCCTCAGTTACTGCGCCTCAGACCATCCGGTTCCGAGACCCGGGAACAGATGGATCCCTACCCCAGACCAGCCGGGTCTATTGGGGGTAACCAACAGAAGCATGTTGTGGGATGTCGAACACCCAGTGACCGGGACCCCTCACAGGGCTACCCCGGTCCAGGGAAAAAATGAACAGATCGCTTGGGCCTCACGAACTCCTACTGGACACGTGACTTCAACATCTTAAGTACCCCTTCCCAGATTCCTTTAGCAGGGCCCGACACACCCACTGATTGGTTCCGAGAAGGCTGATACCCAAAACGTTCAACCAGGCCTGGTTCTGGCCTGTCATGTGCACCTCACTGTACACATGACCAAGCAGAACTTCTAACACAGCCCAGCCAAACTGATGTCAAAGTTAACCTACATAATTAACCCTCAGAACCTCACTACTGTTCTGAGGCAAAAACTAAATTTACACATGAATGACACTTTGTCCAAAATGTCATCCGCTACATTGTATTTACACTAGTGATGGCGGCGATCAGCGGGACTGCACCCCTGTGCCCCATACTCAGAAGTGCAGGATCATGTATATATATATATGTCATCCTGTGCGGCCCCCTGTAGTAGTAAATATGCTGTGGGGCAGTCAACAAGTGGTTCAATTACAACCTGCTTGCATTTAGAGGACTTATTCACACTATGTGCAATGACTTCTGCGATAGGTTTCTGCACTGAATAAAAGCAGGAGGCCGCTAGGGCATTTTAAACAAAGTGTTTTTTGTACCCGGTTCACACCACAATGTTGATATGATTTGCAGAACATTGCAGTGCAGAAAAATTCAGCGTGTCTGCCTGTCACCACACAGCAGCGCAATGCACCACGCTACTTTGCAGTGACATGAGTAAAGTGTAAATATGTGACACTTTAAATAAGGTTGAAATGAAGAATGAAAGTAAGACGATGTGCTGAAAAGTGCATCACACTTCTCCCTGCCGGGGCTGACACTAGCCTGTATGATAAAATGCTGTGCTTTACTGTGTGGGCTATGGTGAACATATCCTAATACAATCAATTTGAATGCATATAAATGCAACACAACAAAATGAAAATATAGATGACAATAAATGATATGAAAATGCATGCCAAGGTGTAAAAAAAGTTTGTGTAAAGCCCCATACACACTATCAGATTTTCTGCTGATTTTTGTCTTCAGATTTACCAAAACCATGTAGTGCAAGGGCCTACCTGATTGCATACACATTGAAACTCCAAAGGTTTGACCGCATATTATATGGTTTTGGTAAATCTGAAGGAAAAATCTGCAGAAAATGGGGCTATAAGCAACAAGATGTGTATCAAAATGCATGTTAAATGCACATCAACGCACTTACATTCTTGATACATTGAGGGGATTTTGTTGAGCAGTGTGGTGTGAAAGGACCTTCAGCTTCCTACCACAGAAGAAAAATGGCAACAAATGTGCCCAAAAGGATAGTGGCTCAGAATGCTTCAAGTCAGAACCTAGCAGAGACCTGCAATTCTCTTTTGCACGCAAGAGATAGCACACAAGACACACCTTGGGTCTCTGCACTGAAACATCACCTCATAGGATGTGTTATGTGGTTATCCCAAGGGACAACGGGTGGTCAACCCTTCATCATCATCACCTAGACAAGGAATCAGGAAGTGGCATTTCATAACATAAAAAATATGAATTGTGTAAGAGGGAAGGGAAGAAGCAGATGAGAGAAAGTTCATGTCATGAGTGAAGGTCTACTGTAATTCAGTGTATCTAAAACTGCACTTCGTCAGGCTGCATATCATAATCCTATGGTTCTGTTTCTCAGATTTCTGTTTCTACAGCAGTATCTGGGTCTGTTCTACAATTCAAGTGAGGGATGGCATGTTGCTGTCTAAATCTCTCCTGCAGGGCCCTTCTGACTGGACTGGACTGGACAAGCCTTCAATCCTACCATGAACCTTGAACCTCAATCGGTGATCTGAGTCAGTGATATCAGCACAGTTGCGTGCATCCCTCTGGGGTGGTTCTGAAGTGCCACTGCCAAATGAGTGGCTCTCATCCTCCTGCTGCCTCCCAACAAATAATCTCTTTTCATGATGTTGTGGTGGGCGCAGGTGCACAGGAGCAGGAAGATGCAAAAGCAATTGTGGCAGTGACAAATAGGTATGATCCATCGCACAGGAAAGAGGCTCTAGCCCCCTCACCACTATCAGCCATAGAGATAACGTTAAGGGAACTTGCCTTGGACGAGGCCTCCACTTTGGACATGTAAGCAAGAACTGTGGCCAGCCTGAATTCAAAAGCTTACTCAAGCCGCCATTAAACTAGTGGCTCCAGGCGCAGAGGGGCGGCCCACCCGGGGCAGCCAACACAAGGTCCCAGCGAAACCAGTTGTGGCTGCCCTCGTTAATGGACAAGCATACCTCCCAACTTTTTGAGATAGGAACAAGGGACACATTATTAGCAAAAGTATGTAGGTATGGGACACACCCTTTGCCATGCCCCGTTAAAGGAGAAATTATACAAAAAATAAATGATTGCTAAAACCCAAAAGTGATTTTTTTACCACTATTATTCTTTCAAACTGGCTTTGGAAATTTACAAATGCGGCAATTTAGAAATCAGATGAAAGTTTTAGCACTGGGAAACACTTTTTGAAAGATAAAAAGTGTATTTTATATACAACTATATAGATCAGACCAAAATGAGGGACAAATGAGGACGAAAGAGGAACAGAGGGACTTTGTTCCAACTCAGGGACAGTCCCTCAAAATCAGGGACAGTTGGGAGCTATGGACAAGAGGTCCTGTGCCTGATTGATACAGGCACCGGCCTACTGAAAAAAGCAGTATGCACACTGTTACCTGTCATAGTACTAATAACAATCAATAAATACAGTGGTTGTAATCCCTGTTACACCACTTGTAACTACAGGTAAGCCTATAATAAGGCTTACCTGTAGGTAACGTAAATATCTCCTAAACCTGCACAGTTTTGGAGATATGTACCATATACATTTGTGCTGACGTCATCAGCGCATGCGCACTGAAGAAACGTCTCGATCATGCTGTTTCTAAAGGACCTGTGCCATGACCGACGGCTCCCGGGACTGTGATTCTGACCAATCACAGTGGCGGAGCCCGTGACCCCGGTGTACGGCTACCACTACAACAGCTTAGTTCTAAGGTAAATATTTCATAATGAACTAATATGCGACGCATTACTAGCTCATTATGCCTTCGTTTGTTTTTGTTTTTTTTATATGAGTTTACAACTACTTTAAGCTGGTGGAGATAGAAGGTGCCTGGCCGTGGAGTGTGCAGTCCCTACTTCTGCAGCAGGGGGTATGTTGTTACATAGTTGCAAAGTTACATAGTTGGCAAGGTTGAATAAAGACAACAGTCCATCCAGTTCAACCTCTGTAGGTGTAGAAAAATAATCATTGCCCATACCCCCTTAATTGATTTTGTTAAGATGCACGTTCGAGAGCCTTTTAAAACTATCCATACTTCCTGCCGACACCACCGATAGTGGAAGAGATTTCCACATCCTTACTGCCTGACAGTGGAAAACCCCCTATGTTACAGTCCACATAGCTCAGAGAGGAGAGCTCTGAGAGCTGATTGGAGGGAAAGGACACGCCCCCCTTCATACAGCACACAGGAACAGAACTGAGACTGTCAATCAGCTGGAGATCCCTCATCTGTCACGATTTTTCTCTTGTGTCAGGAAAACCTGTCTGAAGGGATTCATGCTGATAGCAGAGGAACAAAGCCGCAGACAGAAATTACACTTAGCTCTCCTAATTAAGATAAGTAAATACTATAGAGAGATATTCTTTGCTTGCATTTCATATCTGAGGTTTACAACCACTTTAAGCCCCAATTCACACCAGTGCGGCTTTGAAATTGTGCTACTTCAAAGCTGTAGATCAGTGCGATTCGCACCTCTGATTTCATTTCAGCTTGCGATTTTGTTCAACAGAAGTCTATGAAAGTCACAATGAATTCAGAAAAAAAGTAGTGCAGGAACCTTTTTTGGAGTCACGGCGATTTGAACAGTTCCACTGCAGGCAATGAGGTGCGACTTGTGCGATTTGACAGTTCTAAATCGCATGACAAATCACACTAGTGCGAACGAGGGCTAAGTCACTTGCCTGCCTATACTTATTGTCAGTGATTTACAGTATTGAAGCCAAGTATTCTGCAGGACTGGCACAAAACCAGAATTTTGTCATTAATGGCAGCCTACAAATTCCTCTTTTAATAGACACTGCAAAGACAGTTCATTTTTTTTTCTAATGGTTTAGCCAATACAAGCGGTCTTATGCCCTGTACACACAGTCCAACTTTCCGACAGAAAATGTGCGATCGGATCGTGTTGTCGCAAAATCCGATCGTGTGTGGACTCCATCTGACTTTTTCCGTTGGAATTTCCAACACAAATTTTGAGAGCTGGATGTAAAATTTCCCAACAACAAAATCCGATTGTTTAAATTTCGATCGTGTGTAAACAATTCCGACGGACAAAGTGCCACGTATGCTCAGAATAAATTACGAGACGAAAGATATTGGCTACTAGCCTCTTTATAATCCCATCGTAAGTGGTGTACGTTACCTCGTTCTGAACGATCGGATTTTCCGACAACTTTGTGCGAGAGTGTGTATACAAGACAAGGCCAAAATCCGTTGGAAAAAATCGGACGGATTTTGTCGTCGGAATGTCCGACCGTGTGTACAGGGCATTAGTGTTGCCCCATTCACTTAATAGAGGGGAATATTTTTACAGTGCCATACAAAGAATTTTTGCTGCAACGGGTGTATGACCCTGTATGGCTGCCTTTGCAGCTTTGGGGGTGGTAAAAACCTGTACCCCCTATCAAAGCGCAAGTGTAGACTAAAGCTGGATACACATTAAACAACTTTTGTTGCTCGATTTCCTTTATGCCGCGTACACACGGCCCAGACTTTTCGACAGACTAGGTCCGACAGTCTTCCAGATGGACTTTCGGCGGAGGTCCAACGGACTTTCTGAACGAACGGACTTGGCCACACACGACCGGACTAAGTCTGTCAGAAAGTCAGTTCGTTTTGAACGTGATGATGTAAACGGGACTAAACAAGGAAGTTCAATAGCCAGCAGCCAATAGCTGCCCTTGGGTTGTATTTGGTCAGTCGCACCAGCACACAGACGAACGGTTTCCTGATTTTTAGTCCGTCGGATAGATTTGAAACATGTTTTATTTCTAGGTCCATCTGACTTTTGGGGAAAAAAAAGTTCACTGGAGCCCACACACGATCAAATTGTCCGACAGATTCTGGTCCGCCGGACCAAGTCTGCCGGAAAGTCTGATTGTGTGTATGCGTCATTAGAATTACCTTCAACTATAAAGTGCAAGGGCCTGCCTGATTCTATACAAACTGAAAGTGTTTAGGTTTGACCTCATATATGGTTTTGGTAAATCTAAAGGAAAAAAATCTAAAGAAAATTGTATGGTGTGTATCCAGCTTAAAGTGATTGTAAAGGCTCGTTTTTTATTTTTTTTAAATAACAAACATGTCATATTTACCTCCACTGTGCAGCTCGTTTTGCACAGAGTGGCCCCCGAACATCCATTTCTGGGGGCTTGGAGAAGCGTTCTCCTGGGGGGGGTTACCTTGTTACCTTGTGGGCCCAGTCCAGCATTTGCATCCACAGACACGAATGCCGGACTCGGCCCCCGCCCCCCGGCGCTTGCATCATTGGATTTGATTGACAGCAGCGGGAGCCAATGCCTGTGCTGCTATCAATCTATCCAATCAAGAGCTGGGAACCCGTGGAGAAAAGGACAGCGGGGATGGAAATTTGGGGCTCAGGTAAGTAAAACGGGGGGCTAGGGGGCCGGTAACCACAAGGTGTTTTTTCACCTTAATGCATAGGATGTCAGTCTTTACAACCCCTTTAAGCTTTTAATAGGAAGTTGGCAGGTTTGTTTTTCCATCTATTGTCATGCAGGCAGCCTTTTTAAGACAGATAATACAATGCATGTTAACCTAAATGTGATAAAAGCAGCTCAACAAACCGCAAATGTGCACCATATTACCGCAATCATCTGATCGTCATAAACCGCATTCTTCTTTTTTTTTTTCTTGCATTCTGATTTTTTATGGATTGGCCCAGCCAATAAAAATCCATTTTTAATCAACGTCCTTATGCAGCAATCTGTAGGTAGGATATTTTGTACATTTTGTGCAGTTTCTTTATAATTAATTTATATGCCTTAGTCTTTTTTATGGCTGGAAATTAATTTATTGAACCTGTCGCTGCCTCAGGTGTGCTTTGGTGTTGTCTTCCTGCCTGTGCTTATTACTGTAATATTACTTTCCAAAGGGAATTTTATTTCTAGGTAGAGAAAACAGGCTGGGAGTCCCCAGAGGAACAGGTCCTATTTCCTATGTTAAAATCAATTTTTTTTCACCTAATTAGCAGCTTTGAAAGTAGTCATTTGCAGCACGGTATTTGTACTTGCCTGTAATGATTCACATCATTTCTCACCTGCTTGTCTCAGGTGCATAAATTAAATTGTCCGTGAATAATGACAGTGGAGAAGGGCTTATAGCAGCCAATCAGATACATGCTTGCAATCTGTAAATGTTTGTAAACACGTGGTTAAGTCCTGTTTTTACCACTCCCCTGCTGCGATGGCAACCGTAAAGAGGTATATGCATGACGCCGCTGCAATGCTTACAATGCGATACGTACAATGCACACAGTTGTTACGCAGTCGTGCAGGCTATTTGGCATTAAAATAAGTGGCGAAGAAGAGAAATAACATCCCCGTACTGCCTGTCAAATGCCCTCTGAAAAGTGAGCCACTACAGATTGCTCTTTAGTGTGTCAGCACGAGGGTAAACAAGTCCTAAAACTGAAAGTTAAAGCTGACCTCCAGACGCACTAACAACACTTTGGCACTTTGCCTTTTCGGGGCAAAATCTTTTGACATTTCTGCTCCTCCCCTTTCTGCAGGGCTTCCAGGATGGATCAGAGTGATTCCGATTGGGCAGCACTGGCCCAGAGCATTGCTCAGATTCATTCCAGAAGTGCTGCAGAAAGAAGAGCAGGGATTTACATTTTTAGGCTGCTACATCAGCTGCGTGGGCACTGACAGCTCATCATCCATGAAGGTACAGCGGGGACCAGGGGACTGGGGTGGGGAGCGTGTTGGGTGTTTTTTCACCTTTTAGTTTTTTTCTGAAAAAGATGAACTAACCCTGTAAAATAGCCATACTGTAATGGAAATTTTTAAGTTCTGTATATAATTGTATTCTATTTTATATGTATTACACAATGCCCTCAGTACATGTTTTGCATTCTTTCGAGTCCTGATTAGAATTATCCTGCCTACGTAACGCCCTTTGTTACCATAAACGTACAATTGTAATATTAATCTGATACTTATGTAATCATGTGTATAAAAACCTTCAAATGCGTCATAATAAAGGAGAACAGTTATTTGGAAAGATGCTGAACGTATCTTTTGTGTCTGTTCCCTACTGCAGTAGTTATTATCAATTTGGAACCACTAATCAATATGAGGATAGGAGTTGCCTATCTATAAAATATCCATTTAACATACACTAGTCAAATTTTGCTTGAAATATTTAATTTTAGAAACCTTTGTTCAATTTTCTAATTTTTAGTGGTGTCATTTTGGTGTTTGTTTTAATTCTCGTCATGAGAAAATATGAAGTGGCAGGATGGAAAATTTTTTTTGAACAAACACATTTCTTACCGTGGTGCTGGGCTAAAGTCATATGGAGAAGGAGACATTTCTTTTTTCTTATTTCCCTCTAATGTAATACTGATTGTAGAACACCCCATGTAAGTGCTGCAGATGAATAGGGATTCCCCACGCCTGTACAGCCAGGCACACTGAATCTTCACAGTCGAGTAAAATTTAGAGATAACCTGTACACTGTGGTACCATATCCATGTAAAATGTACAAAAACAAAAAAAGACCAAAAAAATAGGACTTTAATGGTTGCCACCTATAATCCCAAGTATGAGAAAAAGGTGAGTACTTCTGTATGTAAAAGTTTATTTAAACAACTTGTTTATCTCATGAAAGTATAACAAATGCTGATAATCTGCCATCGTAAATGACCAGATATGTGAACATACAAAGAGACCTATCTGAATGGCCCGCTATCAGTTTGTATGGATAAAAGATGGGCATAAGTGCACCATATGCAGGGCCAGACATAGGAATCAAAGTATCGCCACCGATAGAAATTGCTACGTGTTTCGTCAAAAGCTTCTTCAGGGGATCCTATTAGTATTACATATCAAACAGGACTGCGAACCATAAAGCCCCGTACACACTATCAGATTGTCTGCTGAGTTTTTCCTTCAGATTTACCAAAACCATATAATATGAGGTCAAACCTTAGGAGTTTCAATGTGTATGCAATCAGGCAGGCCCTTCTACTACATGGTTTTGGTAAATCTGAAGGAAAAACTCAGCAGACAATCTGATAGTGTGTACGGGGCTTGAGGTATAAGGAATCTTCACAGTCAGAAAACAGTCCACAGCTTTGTTTTTGTTGTTTATTAGGGGGTTAACACCTGGGATAGGGATGTGAGATTATGGGGTGCCCACTTGACATATTCCCTATTTACAGTCTTTTATATCCAACTTCTTTAACCTTCCAGGTGCACACACTTTGTTCCTTTCTTCCTCTGTACAGCTCTTGCTGGTTTACTCTTGGTGGAACTTACAGGCCTTTTGTCAGTTCAGTAGCAGCCCATTACAGGTCGGAACTCAAAGTTCCTTAAAATTAACACAATTGGAGTGAAACAGCTTCCCTTGTGACCAGTGACCACTGAACCCAACACCACTTCGTCAGGCAATGCCAGCCCACCTGGCTGCATCTGCCTCTTTCACAAGACCTCCTGGCTGCCTCTCTACATCAATCTGCCCGACTGACTCATCCTCAGCCCACCGGCTGACTCTCAGGACAACTCCCAGGGAAAGGATAGAAGACTTAAGCCCACCACTGTCTTCAAAGGAGTCTGTCTACATGCGGCAGCCTCCCACTTTTGTTAGTCCCCACAGTGTTGCACTGCTCCCTCTGTCCTCTCTTGCACCCGTGCCTCCAGGAAAGCTTCCTCCCTTTGTGTTTTTGTAAGGATTAGTCCAGCATCCTAACCCAGGTCCAAGGCAGCCCCCCTAGACTAGGGTACCCCCCTCAGGGCCACCAACAGCCTCCTCAAAACTGAATCTCCAGCTTCCCCCCCCGACTGCCACTGCTGGCATGGCCCATGACTATTTATGGGTTTGTCCCAGCCCCCTGCCGGCACCTTCGGAGATTGGCTGAAGCCCCAAAAATATTCATGACAGCTCCTCCTAACCCCTGCCATCTAGTTCTAGAATATTCTCCATCCTTCCAGACCAGGGGGAGGTACCAGAGAGCTGCCAAGTTGAGTCATCCAGCCCTGGCCTCTAATAACCCTTACCCAAATCCATGACTCAGGTTATGGACTCCTGGCCAGCAATGTGCTTTTCTCTTACACTCACTTCTAGCACACACTAGAGCACAAGTGTCAAACTGGGGGGCCCTCCAGCTGTTGCAAAACTACAAGTTCCATGAGGCATTGAAAGGCTGACAGTTACAAGCATGACTCCCCCAGGCAGAGGCATGATGGGATTCGTAGTTCCACAACAGCTGGAGGGTGCCAGTTTGACACCCCTGCGAGGGTGCTACATGATGTTACGCTGCACCATTCTCCATCAGCCAGCAGGGGTAGAGATAAAGCCAAGCAACCCCATGGACTTCTATGCAGAGGGGCGCCAAGAATCCTAGGAGTTGTATTTTGAAATGGCAGTCACATAATGGGAACTTACACTACAGATCCCAATATGCACTGAACAGTAGGAAGGGTGGAGAGATTTTTTTTATTAAACTGCACGAGAAAGTTCTTCCTCTTAGCACTGAGGGAGTAAGAGAGGGGGGCACCCCTATCTGGATATTCGCCTGTAAAAACAGGTAGTTGATCTGAATTTTGCAACCCCCCAACTGCCCCCATGAAGCTGCAAAGGCAGTCTTACGGGAACATTCTCCATCATGTTCCACGGACAGTAGTGCCAACCAAATGAGACCCATGCAAGTGAATGGGCTGCACCATAATCATCCCACATCAGTACTGCAAGCCAAATGTCTGACAACGCCACCAGCAGGGGGAACCTTTCCTGGTGCAGTTGCAGCACAGTTTTGCGGGCATCTACAGGTTATAACAGGCCTCCTCACTGCCTATCAAGTGTCCTCTGAAAAGGGATCCACTTCAGATTGATGTTCAGAGGGACTTCACTTCTTCCTTTTGTGATTAGTCTAGCAAAAGTTTTGATGGCACTAGACAAAGACCTCTGAAGCAATACACAGTAGAGATCTTGCATACAGGAATGTGAAAACTGCTTGCGGCTTCTCATATGGGGGGCACGGCTGGAAGTGGGAACACTGCTGGGGAGGTAATTTTGCTTCCTAGGGAACAGCTCAGTAAGCGTCTTTACAAGATCGCCCCGTGTGCAGCTTTTTAACTTCTAACACTTTAGTAAATAGGTAGGTGGGATAAGCCGCACAGGGGGGAGGAGTGACATTGTCTGTCTGGTGCCTAGGACCCCCTGCTACTTCAGCTCCAGCTATCTTTGTGTCACCTCATCAGTTTAGATCTGCAAGAGTAACTCTTTTGTGAAGACTAAAACAACACTGGGTACCAGATGGCAATTAGATAAAGGGCCAAAAAGTACAGTAACAAAAAACCTAGAGTCAATTTTTTTTTTCTTTGCAAACTGTTCATTAAAACCTGCAGTTTAGGAAACTGTAAATTAGAGGAAAAAGACAACCGTGCTAATTGCGCCTTAATGGCCTCATGTTTACGTTCATATGTTTCCTAATTCGATGTTACAATGTTAATTATCATACAGAGAGTACGCTTTTTTCTGCATTAGATTTTTTTTTTCTCTGCAAGCTCTCATTAATACTGTCGTGCTGTTTGATTGAATATATGCAAGTAGAGAATCTACAAGCAAAAACTGTGCCTCTCAGAAAGCTCTGGCCTTCATTGGGGATTATGTCTGATGAAGAGGCATCAATACTTTAAAGGTTGCCAATAACTTTTTTTCAGTAAGCCGTAAAAAAAATAAAAAATAAATGACTTCAAAAAGTGATTCTGTCCCCTTCATTAGTCAACGGTATTTACTTTAACATATCTGAAGGCGCCAGAAATTAAATCTTTCAAGTCAGTAATTGTTGTAGATGTATTTCGTATGGGTCTGTTTGTTGGGGTGCTATAAATATTAGGGGGAAATAGATATTGGAGAGCATGAACTGTGTATACTGGGTGCACAGTATGTTGGGGTACACTAGATATTGGGACTATGGACTGTCTGTATTTGGTTGCATTAAATATTGGGGGCAAGAGCTGTGTGTACAGGGTGCTGCAGATATTGGGTGTATGAGCTGTGCATATTGGGGTGAGGTAGATGTTGAGATATAGACGTATTTTTATTATTGGTGTAACGCACCCCCTAAGGAGCCTGAAAGTAGAAAGGAAAAAGTCCTGTGCTTTGTTTTTTTTTGGTGTTTTATTGAGGGGAACAGTGGAGGCCCATCCTAAAGGGGCGCAGCCGCCCCCCTAATCCATTCGCCTCTGTGGTAGGCACCTCTGATGTGGGCTGCACTGATAAGCAATGTGCTGATTATCAGCGCGCACCCGCCCCCCCACGACAGGAGAGCCGCCGTCTGGCTCATTCTGTCCGAACCGAGGAAAAGCCAATTACCGCCACTTCCTGGTTCATACTGTGATTGGTTACAGCTGATCACGTGGTAAGAGCCTCCGTCAGAGGCTCCTTACTATGATCGGCGATGTGGTGTGTCAGAGTGACACACCACACCACCGATCTCCGCACTGCGCACCCTCGCTGGCATGCACTGGCTTTTTATCCTGAAAGACGTCATATGATGTCCACTCAGGAAAATGGAACCACTGCCTGCCCGTCATTCTGCTATAGGCCGGGCGGGAAGTGGTCAAACCTCTGACACTTCAGCAGAAACCGATCGAGATTCGAACCGTTAATGGGCAGGCTGAATGTACCGAGTTGATCGACCGATCAACTTGGGTACAACCAGCCTGCTGGGTTCTCTTTCAAGCTGCTATAGCCACTAGTGATAATTACTGTATTCTCCGGGCGGGGATGGCTTCCCCCCAATCACTCATCCCCCACGGGAAGAAAAAAATTGCTTATTTCCCCTGTCTCTTGGTGGCAGGAAAGAAATTTGCACCATATATGGCCTGCCTAAAGGCTAAACTGCATCCATCCCACAAGGAAAGACTATTCCCAGGGAAACAGATCCAAGTCTATATATTCCAAAGTCTTATTGTTGTTTCAGGGCAGATTATTTACAATAACTTAGTTTACTAAACTCATTGCAGCACTTAGGAAGAGCAAGAATGTATTAGAAAGATTTTAACACTTACATAATGTAGGGACCTACACTGAGGACTTTTCCGTAGCCACATCTTTTTCAAGAATGCCAACAGTGCTGTGGACGAAACACTGTCAAGAAAACAGGAGTTTAATTCACAATTACTAAATGGGATCAATTGGACTATGAAAAATGTGATGGGAGTCATGCCGCCTGACCCAAGAGTGAAGAGAGTTCTCATCTCATCCGGGCCTTGAGCATTCACGTTTAAAAACCACTCATACCCATACTCTCTCCAGCTAAGACTGAAGATCACTCCAAGAGCCAAATCTAACCTGCAGTTAGAGCCAATCCTTCATCCTTATGATGTAAGTTGAGTGTGCAACTTACTGGTTACCAGGCTACACTGGGGGCAGTGAATCAGATCCTAACTCCAACGTTAACTCAGTACTGTGATCTATCAAGAGATACTGTAAGATGTAATTTGAATTCTATGCCCTTTGTCCCGAGTGAGTACCCAAGTACAAATGTTGGATTGGTAGTGCTGCCAAAAATGTACAAAGCAACCTGGCAGACGGAGCAAAAACCCATTCTGTATTCACAGCTCAAATGTCAGACTGTCTCTAAATGTAAGCCCTTTACTACCAGAGTATGAAACCACACGCATGGAGCATGGAGCCCAGGAACTCCACAAAACTTTCAATTTGGGATGAAAAAACTCAAAAACCCAATCCCACCATCCCTCCCATCACGCAGGGAAAGATATATGCATTCACCTTGAGTAAGTAGACACTTTTTAAAACATGTCTGCGCACTTTACAACCAACTATGATTAATTCCCTGCAGGGCTGAAATGCGTTAGCTAGTTGCTTTCGTTAATTTTATGTTAATTGACTAAAGCAAGATTTTGGAGCAGCTGTAGTGCTGGAAATGTTCTGTTTTACGAATGACTGAAAGTAGAACAGAGAGGCTAAATCTGATTTCCAATCATAAACAGTGTTGCATAAGCTCTAGTCTGTTACAGACAGATGATCAAGATAGAATCTCAGATTCACAAGAGTTCTTCCTCTGCCATGGATTTCATGCTGAACCAGGAATTCTCAGTCCCAACAGCCCAGACTAGCAAGTGTTATGCCGCGTACACACGACCGGACTTTCCGTCAGAAAAGGTCAGACGCAATCATTTTATGGGATATTCCGATCGTGTGTGGGTTTCAGCTGACTTTTTTTTTTTTCAAAAAATTCTGATAGTCCTAGAAATAGAACATGTTTTAAATGTTTCCGACTGAATCAATTCCTATCGGAAGTATCTGAATATCTGTATGCTGTTCAGACGGACCAAAAATGACTCAAGGGCAGCTATTGGCTACTGGCTATTTAACTTCCTTTTTCTAGTACCGTTGTACGTCACCGCGTTCTAAACTATCAGACTTTGGTGTGATCATTAGTAGGCAAGTCCTTTTCAGCGGAAAAACCATCAGAGTTTATTCTGACAGAAAAACCAGTCATGTGTACGTGGCATTAAACTTCAAAATTGCTTGTGTTTTGCTTACCTCTTGGACTGAAGTTGCAAGACCAAATTCCCCTGTGTTAATTCTGTTGAGTATACCAAGAGCTGAAAAGAACATATGAGAGTAGAGGTCACACCGGCAACTTTCATAAAAAATTGCCCATATTTAAGGAATATAATCCCTTCCATTAAGGAAGTGATGAGGTAATTGCCACTGTTACAAGGCAATATCTGGATTTTCGATTGGATTTGGTGCACACAAAGTGGATTTTTCGAGTAGTATATTTAAATTAAACCTGCCTGAAGTTCAGGTTTAAGATTCCATTTTCCAACCATTATTTTCCATTACAAGTTTAAACATGAATGGCTACTGTGAGGCATAACATAGACTCCTTGTTACAACTAAATAAGTAAATTTATATAAAAAACACTACAGAGAACATGTCCTTTATTGCCCTTTTCTAGCCTGTCAGGCTGCATGCTCAAATAAGAGCTGGTATCAATTTTTTCGGGAGGACCTTACCCCTTTCTTGATTTATGGATGTTGTTCCCTCTTAAAATACATACCAGACCTTACGGGTCTGCTATTGAACTTGGGGGGGCCCTTTTGTTTTAATATTTAACTCTCTTGGCTTAATCGTATACAATGTCAGGGTCTCTGTAACCGTAAATGAACGTGAATGGGGCAGGTGTAATTGGTTAAGGACTCGGTGGTGCCTGTTTCTGCCGGCCACCTTAACCATTGACAGTGAAAAGCTGTCATGTATTATAGCAGAAGTAATACCACTATTATAAATGATGTTCACCTCTGGCCAAGCTGGTAAATGTTCGGTCATTGGTCCGAACACGAACTTGTGTTAGAACTGAACCTTGAACTTATGCCTAATGCAAGGGCTCTTGTTTACTTAAGAACTGCTTCCCTCCCTATACAAATCTATACAAATGCAAAAGCAAATGAAACAGGTCAAATGCAAGTCAACTGCAGGTCAACTCTACCTGCAATTAATTCTAAACAATATCAGACACTTCTCAAACTGATGTCAAATGTACAATGCATTTTGTTGATCAACACTATGATTGCACTGATACCGATATTAGCATCGGTGCTGATACAGAGCATTTGCAAGAGAACTTGTACTCGTGCAAATACTCCAATGATTAATCCGATACCTGGGCAGCCTCACAGATGATCAGTGTGGCAGTGGGGGCAGTTACAAGCACCGATCTCCCAGTATAGCTTACAATAAAGCAGCTGACAGCTGCTTCTCCTCCTCTCCCTCCCAGCAGCTTTCAGCTGCTTTATTGAGAGCTATACAGGGAGATTGGTGCTTGTAACTGCCCCACTATTGTACCAATCACCCCTGACTGTCTCCTGTGTCCTCCTCCAGCTCTCCAGGTCCTCTGTGTGCTCCTCCGGCTCTCCAGGTCCTCTGTGTGCTCCTCCGGCTCTCCAGGTCCTCGACGATCCCCCCCTCGTCCTGGATCTGTCAGGATGGAGAGTGGAGAAAGGAGCCTGTATATACAGTGCCTTAAAAAAGTATTCATACTCCTTGAAATTTTCCACATTTTGTAATGTTACAACCAAAAATGTAAATGTATTTTATTGGGATTTTATGTTATAGATCAACACAAAGTGGTACATAATTGTGAAAGGGAAGGAAAATGATAAAATGTTTTAATTTTTTTTTCTAAATAAATATCTGAAAAGTGTGGTGTGCATTTGTATTCAGCCCTCTTTACTCTGATACCCCTAACTAAAATCTAGTGGAACTAATTGCCTTCAGAAGTCACCTAATTAGTAAATAGAGTCCACCTGTGTGTAATTTAATCTCAGTATAAATACAGCTGTTCTGTGAAGCGCTCATAGGTTTGTTAGAGAATCTTAGTGAACAAACAGCATCGTGAAGGCCAAGGAACACACCAGACAGGTCAGGGATAAAGTTGTGGAGAAGTTTAAAGCAGGGTTAAGTTATAAAAAAATATCCCAAGATTTTAACATCTCACAGATCACTGGTCAATCCATCATCCGAATTAGAAAGAGTATGGCACAACTGCAAATCTACCAAGACATGGCCGTCTACCTAAACTGACAGGCCAGGCAAGGAGAGCATTAATCATAGAAGCAGCCAAGAGGCCCATGGTACCTATGGAGGAGCTGCAGAGATCCACAGCTCAGGTGGGAGAATCTGTCCACAGGACAACTATTAGTCGTCACTTATTACATCACTTCCGAAGTTGTATTCGGTTGTCTGAGAATTTTCGTAAGTTTAGTAACCTTCATTTTCAATATGAGAATAGCATGTAAAAAAAACTGGCGATAATTCGGCCAATATTCTCATTATGTGTACTAGGCTTTAGGTTGACCACCATATGATAAATGTGTCCAGTTTTTGTAAGTATTCTGCAACTTTGGTTTTCTCAGCGAAAAGTACATTGCTGTTTTTATATATCAAGTTAAAATGACTGAAAAATGCTTTCAGAAGAAAGGTTATAAAAAAAAAAAAAAGTTCAAAACTAATTATGTCTACTCCTAATGTTCACATTTAAATGTCTGGAGTATTTTTCATTAACCTGCAATGAAATTGAAGTATTGTTGCGCTATCAGTATGCATACGAGAATGAGCAAGCCAATAATTTGTAATTACATTAAACACGCTATTGGGTAACTTTTGACATCCTTATCACTTATATTGTACTCTTGCTATGGAGAGCTGGAGCAGGTTAATTGAAACATGCACTATTATATTTGGAACACAATAGCTTGTGTCTAGGACCAGATTATACGCATTTTCCTTAAATATTCGGAGCCTAAAATTCTTTGATCTTTTTTTTTTTTCTTGAGTCCCGGATTAGGATCCTTACCCAGAAGTTAATTATACAAAGACCGAGGGGCAGATTGCTGACACTAGAGCATACTCTAGTGGTATGAAAAAAGAGATTGCAGCCTGACCATATGCTTCCTGAAAAATTATCAAGCCATATACGCTATGTTATCAATTTTATTGTTTTTAAAGTGAATCTGTCACATGAGGCAAGATGACAGCAGAATAGGAAGCTGCAGAAATGATGGCCTTTGCTAAGCATTTAGCAGTTGAAAATAAGTCTTTTTTTTTTTCTATCTATGATGTGGCTTTGTCATGAGAGAAGTATAATGTTGCGTGTACATGTCGTGTTTAGCTGCGTTTGCGTTTATAAGCATTTGAAAAAAAACATATTTTTTTCAAAATAGCCAAAAATGAAAAACGCCTGTAAATGAAACGCGGCTAAACGCGAGTTTGGAAGGTTTAGCGCTAGAAATGTCATTAAACTCAGCGTCTGAACTCATTTTTTGTCTTTAAAAAAAAGGCCTCTAAACTCAACTGCCTAAAAACGACATTAAACAAACCTGTGTTCATGTACACATAAGATATGTATAAGATGTATGCAGCCCCACTGAGTCAATACTTTGTAGAACCACCTTTCAATGTAATTACAGCTGCAAATCTTTTTGGGGATGTCTCTACCAGATTTGCACATCTAGAGAGTAACATTTTTGCCCATTCTTCTTTGCAAAATTGGATTGGATTGGATGGAGAGCGTCTGTGAACAGCAATTTTCAAGTCTTGCCACCATAGGTGTGCGCAGCCTATTGCATTAGGGTATGCAGCCCAAAGCCCCAACATGCGTGTTTGTGTGCATATATATATATATATATATATATAGATAGATAGATAGATAGATAGATAGATAGATAGATAGATATGTGTAGCGCCGGTACTCCTGATGGGTACCTGCTATGTCGGTAAATTTAGTTTTTCTCAAAACTGTAGTTGAGTTTTGGGGTTAATTGTTCTAAATTATGCTTTGGCATCAGTTTGGCTGGGTTGTATTGAGGTTCTGCCTGGTCATAGGTGGAGGTTTCCAACTGTGAGAGGCATTGGAACGCAGTCTGGTTGGACACATTAGGTACCAATCTCTTTCTCAGAGCCAATCAGTTGACACGTTACCCCGCTGTGCATTCTGGAAGGGAGTACTTAAGGTGTTGAAGTCATATGGTTCTGGGTTCTTCCGGTCCAGAAGTTGTTGCTAACTCTGTGGTCCTGGTCCTTCTGACAAGCCCCCAGAGGCACTCGTGGCCTGGGGTGCAGATCCATCCATTTCCGAGCCTTGGAACTGGCTAGTTCGAGGCGCAGTAACTGGAAGGAGGATTCTAAGGTGTTTTCCGGTGCAGTCTCGGGTTTGGAGAGGCCCAGCAGCTCCACATGCAGCCAGGGGAGGACTCTTCAGTAAGAGGGCCACGCACGAGGCTGGCTGCTCGGTAAGAGCCTGGAAGCGGAGCTGCCATGGACATTGATTGAATCCACAATTCTTGCTGTTTCGCCGGACCGGCTGAAAGATATTGGTACAGTAAGAAAGTTCCTACCTCTATCCTTCCGTTTGCAACTAAGTTCCTTCAATCAAGTCTGAGTGAGAGACTTTGAAAGGCTAGAATCTCTTGTTGGCTGCTAGATCCAAGGTTAAGGATTTATCCAACAGTTAAAGAATCCAGTTGCGAGTGGCTATTCCCTGGATTATGTACAGAGAGACTTTTATTGAAGTCAGCAGTTCCAAGCACCTGAGCTAAACTTTATCCTGATACCCTCTATTCCCAACTAAGAGACTGAGTTTGTTCAACTGTTTTATGCAAATAAAAATCCTAAAAAGGAATTCAAGTGTCGGTCTCTACAGTTACTGGGTCATCAACCCTGGGAACCCCTAGACAAGATCAACGAGTTACGAGCTGGTGGAGGTAATTGGTAAGCCCACAAAAAATGCAGCTGCTCCTTTGGGGGTCAGTGCTACACACATACATATATATATATATATATATATATATATATATATATATATATAGCAGTTAGTTCCAATGTTTGTGGACCTTTTAAAATATTATTGAATAAGAGGCATATTCCCTTACAAATAAATAGGCTTACTAAAAATAGCATTACATAGAGAAATTATGATGTGCCAAGTGCAGTAAGCCAGATCATTTTAATCTACTAAAGTCACATCAGTTGTGGTAATGTCTCATGTAGATTATTGCACTTTGCACATCAGCTTTGCCTTTCAGACAGCCTTATGGAATAAGTCCAATGACGTATTCTTCTAGATTGGATCAGCTTCCGAATTCTTCATCAAAAGCTCTGACCTTTACCCTTGGAGAATATATTATGTCTGTTAAAGGATAAGTCCATGTTTAATCATAAAATAAATATTCTCCCCCTTGGCCCTCTGTATTTTTTTGGGTACTAATATTCATACTTACTATATGACACAGATGTGGCTCTACGCCGTCCAGTAAGTCAACGATCGCGTTTACATGGAAAAGTAAGCAATGAGATATCATCTTGGCACATATGCCCTGTAATTCCATCCAGTGATGGTGAACCTTGGCACTGAAGATGTTTTGGAACTACATTTCCCATGATGCTCCTACACATGCTCTGCCGTCTAGTTGACCATCATGGGAATTGTAGTTCCAAAACATCTGGGGTGCCAAGGTTCACCATCACTCTATAGGCTGTAATTAAATTGCACTCAACTTGTAGGCCAAAGGACATCTCAGTGGTCATGTTTCTATGGAATGGTTCCACCAGCAGCACATAAAACTGTACATCCATAGATGGCCTTATAATCC
Source organism: Lithobates pipiens (assembly GCF_037356315.1). Taxonomy (NCBI): domain Eukaryota; kingdom Metazoa; phylum Chordata; class Amphibia; order Anura; family Ranidae; genus Lithobates; species Lithobates pipiens. The sequence continues at coordinate 72,124,318 of NW_027507791.1, read as the reverse complement.
AAAGTGATTCTCTTGCTTTTGACATCACTTGCAGTGATCTGGCAGTATTTAACCTTCCAGGGGTGATCATGACTACTTTGGCCTAAAAGAGGCATTTGTTACTGACCAAATAGAAACTCTTATTCGAAGTGGATTTTTATTCTTCCCTTTTCTATGTAGAAGTGGGAGGGAAGCGCAGCCTCACCAGTGCACAGGGATGAAGGAGAGGAGCGCCGCCAGATCTTACAGAGCTGCTGGTAATTGTAACCTCTTAAGCCCCGTACACACGAGCGGACTTTTCAACATCCAAAGTCCGACGGACTGATTCCGTCAGACTATTCGATCGTGTGTGGGCTGCAACAGACTTTTGACTCGCCAAAGTCCGAAGGACTTTAGAATATGGAACATGCTTCAAATTTTTCCGAAGGAACTCCGCCGGACCCGGTCCCTTCGAAAAATTTGCTCGTGTGTATGCTATTCCGACGGACTAAAACCGACGCTAGGGCAGCTATTGGCTACTGGCTATGAACTTCCTTATTCGAATCCAGTCGTACGTCATCACGTTCGAATCCGTCGGAGTTTAGTGTGATTGTGTGTGGCCAAGTCCGCTCAGCCGAAAAGTCCGTCAGAACTCTGTCGGAACTCCGGCAGAACTCCGACGGAACTCCTTCGGAAGTCTGTCGGACATAAGTCCTCTTGTGTGTACGGAGCTTTAGGGACTTCCAGTTTTAGCAACTCCTGGGGACTTACCACTGTCAATGGGCATACGGTTTAAAAAACTGCCGTGAGAATAACTAAGAGTCAGCTCTCCTTGTGTAGCTTTCCCGCACTGGACTGTTAGATGCCAAAGCGGGCTCTCTGTGTCTCTGGTCCCACCCTGGACAATGCCAGAGATTGGTCCTGTTTGCCCCTATGGGGCGGGGTCCGTGGGGATCTCTGCAACTCGGCTACTTTGGAGTCCAGCTCCGGGCGGCTGAGTGCAGACCGTTCGTTGTTTGGGCTCCAGTGCCCAAATGTTCAGTCCACCCCTGCGGGTGGGCTGGGTAAATGAGCTTGGCAGGCTGTATCTTGCCTGGGGCTGTAGTCTGAGGACCCCCAGGCTAAAGAAAGTAGGTAATAGGAGTGAGGTCCTGGTTCAGTCCAAACCCATATTTGGACTGAATTTTGCTTGTTTGGAGGTTCAAATGGGTGTTCAACCGAACCTTTAGCTGAGCTTTACTGCAGCTCCTAAATGTGACTGTTTCCTTCAGTCTGGTTGTTAGGAAGTCAATGGCATAACAACCAGTGAGTCATCCCTATCCTGTCTGTTCAGCTGTCAACTGGGAATTCCCAACCCACCGAAAGAAAAAATCTGTTGACACATTTGATCCTGTTGCTCATTCAACATGAATGACAGCTCCTGGTCCTCACCTGTCCTGTAAACAACGCAATGGAATATCCTATGTGAAGTTATTGAGCAAATATGGACAACCAGGCTGCATGATTGGATAAGTGTCTGCTATGTATTTTGTGGGGGACTTCAAGCCTTTTTTTTGCATGGGGTTAGTTCCCCCTTAAAATCCATATAGATGTGATAGAGGTCCCAAAGCATTTTTTGAGGGAGGATGTGTTGGGTCTTCTTTTTTAACCACTTGCCCCCTTCGTGACCAGACCATTTTTTTCGTGACCAGACCATTTTTTGCTATTCAGCACTGTGCTAATTTAACTACCAATTGCTGGGTCATGCAACACTGTACGCAAATTAAATGTATATAATGTGTTTCACACAAATAGAGCTTTCTTTTGGTGGTATTTGATCACCACTGGGTTTTTTATTTTTTATTATATAAACCCCCAAAAAAAATTAAATTTTGAAAAAAAAAAAAAAAAAAAGATAAATTCTACTCTGGCCGCGTACACACGGGCGGACTGTTCGTCCAACTTTGTCCGCTGAACAGTGTTTGGGCGGACAGTCCGCTCGTGTGTGGGCTTTCAGCGGACAGTTTCAGCGGACAGTTTGACGGACAAGGTTTTTCGGAAATTCCGTAAAACTGTCCGCTGAAACCTTGTTTCAGCGAACAGTCCGCTCGTGTGTAGGCTTGCTCGTCAAACAAAGTTGCGCGCATGCTCAGAAAGGATTTTCACGCCGAAAGTTATAATGCAGTGTATAGGACGTCGTATTTTTCGTCCCGTCGTACGTGCCGTTCACGTCATCGCGCACGGTTTCAGCAAACTGTTCGTCCGTCGTGTGTGGCCATGTCCGTCCATGCTAAGTTTGAGCGGACTGTTTGCCGAAACTGTTGGACGGACAAAGTTGGGCGAACAGTCCGCGCGTGTGTACGCGGCCTCTCTGTTATAAAACATATCTAATAAAAAATCAAAAAACTTTTTTTTTCATAAATTTAGGCCAAAATGTATTCTGCTACGTCTTTGGTAAAAAAAATAAAATAAAATAAAAATCCCAATGAGTGTATATTAATTGGTTTGTGTGAAAGTTATAGCATCTACAAACTATTGTATATTTATTGGAATTTACACAACTATTTACACAACTATGATGCTAATAGAGTGGCGGGCTCTAACAGACACTCTGGGAGGGTCACTAACTGACGATGACCTCACTAGTGATACTAATACAGTGATTTGTGATTATACTTACGCTGACACTATACTAATGACACTGGCTGGGAAGGGGGTAACAACTAGGTGGCAGTCAAGGAGTTAACTGTGTGCCTAACAACGTGTAATGTGCTGCTTTTATTTTCTGACCTGGCTGTTTTTTCTCCCTCCTTGTCAGGGAGAAGAAACAGCCAGTCCATCATTCACAGTATACAGAGTTCTGTGTATCTGTAAATCTGAAATCAGCTGCCAAACTCATGCTGTGTCCAATCACATGGGTTGGCAGGGGTGCATGCGCCTGAAAGAGGGCCATCATGTACATGTATATGATCGTGCCTGTACCTGATGCATGCTCGCAGTATATTTAATGTGAGTGGTCAGCAGGTAGTTAATGTTCCACTTTAATCATTATAAAAATCGTTGCTTCGCACAAAATAAATATACTTTTTGCTTTCATACATTTTTCTCAGGGCAGTGCCAAGCTCCTTATACCAATCCCTTGTCTATTAGCCTAGCCACTTTAAGACCAGGTCTTTTTCTGACATTTGTTGTTTACAAGTAAAGATATGCTTTATTTTTTGCTAGAAAACTACTTAGAACACCCCAACATTATATTTAAATTTTTTTTAGCAGAGACCCTAGAGAATAAAATGGCAGTCATAGTAAGTAAACTTAGCCCAATTTTTTGTATAATGTGAAAGATGATGTTATGCAGAGCAAATAGATAACTATTATATCCTGCTTTAAAATTGCGTAGGCTCATGGAATGGTGACAAACTACGGTACTTAAAAATCTCCATAGGTGACGCAGAGGAGGTCTTGCACTTGAATTATTGCTCTCGCTCTAACTATCGCACCGATACCTTACTTGTGTGGTTGAAACACCGTTTACATATGCGTATGTGTTCACTTCTGTGCACAAGCTCGGAGGGATGGGGCGCTTAAATTTTTTTCTCCTTATTTATTTAACTTTTTATTTTTTATTTTTACACAGTCCCTTTATTTATTAAAATTTTTTTATCACTTCTATTCCTATTACAAGGGATGTAAACAGAAATAAGCATGACAGGTCCTCTTCATTGAGAGATCCGTGGTCAAAAAGATCCCAGATCTCTCATTTACCTTTAAAGCAAAAAAAAAAGAAAGGCCGAAATAATGTCAGATATCGCTCCGGTCCTCGAAGGGCATAAAGCCGAGTGGGGTTGTTCTGCTGAAAACTCCTACTCGCCAAAATCACGTCACTTCTGATGACTCTCCAGCGGCAATAATTGGAGATTTCGATGAGTTGGCTGTTTTCAGAAAACACCGGCAGCGTATACAGTTAAGTACATGACGAGTTGGCTGATTGGACAGAACACCTGGTAAGGAGGAAAAAAGTTAGGCGGCCATGTTGTTGGGTACTAGTAGGTGAACTAACAATGGCCATTGATTAGATTGTGTACCTTAGTGTATATGCTGCCAGTGTTCTCTGAAAACAGCCAACTTGTAGAAATCTCCAATTATTGCTGCTGGAGAGGCACCAGAAATTACGTGGTTGGAGATTTCGGTGAGTTGGAGTTTTTAGCAGAGCAGAGGCTGTCTTGCCCTTACTCGACTTCCTGCCTAACCACCGACCGGCACTGGATCAGTTACTGGCTTACCGATGGCTCCAGTAAGCTTAAGAACCATCAGAAAGCATCTGAAAGGGGGGGGGGGGGGACACCTCTCCCTCTGCCCATAAAAGTGATCTTGCAGCAAATTCGCCGCCTGGACCACTTTTATCTGAAATCCAGCTGCCTGACTAAAAAAAAAAAAAAAGATACCAGGCTTATGGCAGCCACCTGCTGCCATTACCCTGGTATTTAATGTCAAAGTAATGATGTATATTTACAGTTAGGTGGTTGTCAAGTGGCTAGGAAATGGCCATCATTGATTTCTAAGTTTTGGCTCCCAATGACTTGAATGGGGTTTGGATTCAGCACCCAAACTTCAGCACCGTTTGTTGAACATGTCTCGAATCAAACCCAGCTAAAGTTGACTCATCGCTATTCAACTCAATACAAAAATATTTAATAAAATGAGTCTTTGTTTAATATAATAAGTCGAATCAAGCAAGATTTCAAATCTTAATTTTTCGCCTGCTGTCCCCTGTGATCTCTGCTTAAGATTTTAAGGATTCTGCCAATTCAGATTTTTGAACAGCTGATAAATCCAGCACATTACTGCTGCATACATGGAGCCATATCATAACAGATGATTGTGCCTCTGGGGCCTTCATCCTCAAGCAAGTATTGAGAAAATTCCATCCTGTCTACCTCTTTTCTTCTTCCCTCAAGATATCGCCATTTTTTAACACTATATCTACCACCCAATACTTTTGCAGAAGATTCAAACTCGACAAATGAGTTTAGAACTACAAACTGCTGAGAAGGGATCAGCCAGGTATTCCGAGTAACATAACAGTTAATTTTTATTCTCATTACGGAGGTGAACTTCTTTTACACGATCACTTAAAATATAAATAGAATTCACCTTCTATAAATTCATGAGAAATATGAGTGATGACAATAAAACGAAGTTTGATAATCCTAGTCATTAGTGAAGTGCTTTTTTAATATGCGTTTTCGCATATTTACTCCTGCGAGACTTTATTTGGGTGGTAATACTTAGAGCAAATTCTGTTCACCCGTAGCAGTGTCATTACAAACTTGAATGAGCAGCGTTATTGTAAATAAATAAAAACAATGTACCAGAACCAATTCTGACTGAGAAAATACTGTTCAATTAGCTCTAAGCTTTAGTTAAACTTTACTTTTTGCTTCTTTATTGATAAGGATAATACAAAAAAAAGAACTAATTTGCTGTGTTTTTTCCAACCACATTGACGTAACCAATTCATTTAAATACATTTAGGTACTTTAACTTTGTTAGCATGAGAGAGAGACAGGCTTTACATATTCTATACAGCAAAATTAATTGTTGTGTAAAATGTAATACTGATCAAAAAGAAAAGAAGAAAGAGGAACAATATAATGTCAGACTCATTCCAGCATTAATTCATTAAATAAAGCATGGTGGTGCCTCAGAATTTAGAACACAAGTTAATTGTACATTTAAAGGGAAATTATGCACATAAAATTAATGTTTAAAAAAAGCAACGAGGATATTTTTCTAGAAGAATATAGTCTTTTCTCTGCTGTATCCGTTAATCGTTGCTAAATGTGCCATTCTCACACCAGATAGCTAGTAAGTTAAAGTGAAGATTTGCAATCTTATAATGTAAGCTAGTAGGGTAAAGTATAGAAGAATTATTTGTACCTAAGCAGTACCCCAACAAAAATCTACCTTTTGCATTGAATTCCTCCTGAAAAGGAATTCCTCCTGAATGAAACCATCCAGGTTGGCTATATTCCAACTTATGCCCCGTACACACGAGAGGACTTATGTCCGACAGACTTCCAAAGGAGTTCCGCCGGAGTTCCGACGGAGTTCTGACAGACTTTTCGGCCGAACGGACTTGGCCACACACGATCACACTAAACTCCGACGGATTCGAACGTGATGACGTACGACCCGACTCGAATAAGGAAGTTCATAGCCAGTAGCCAATAGCTGCCCTAGCGTCGGTTTTAGTCCGTCGGAGTAGCATACACACGAGCGGAGTTTTCGAAGGGGACCGGGTCCGGCGGAGTTCCGTCGGGAAAATTTGAAGCATGCTTCATTTCTAAAGTCCGTCAGACTTTTGCGAAGCTAAAGTCCGTTGCAGCCCACACACGATCGGATAGTCTGACGGACTCGGTCTGACGGACTTTGGATGTTGAAAAGTCCGCTCGTGTGTACGGGGCATTAGTCATCTTATCATGGGCAAAAAATGTCCGGAGTCTCTGGAAGTTGCCTTGCTTTTCATGATCCCTGGATCAATTATATCTATTGAAGGGCAATATTCAGGTTCCTGCTGACGGCAGGTAGACCTCTGATTCCCAGACACTGAACATCCCCCATAATCCCTACAGTGCAGGAATGGGTTACGCAAGTGAACAATATTATGCAGATGGAGGAACTGATTAGCAGTAGCTAACGAAAATTATTTTAAGCTTAGGGATATATGGACCCCATGGGTGGGATTTTCCACTTCCTACTTATTGCCCGTTTTTGAGTAAATAGATATTGCCACTCTATTTTAAGATACCATGTTGGTCCAACCCCCTCCTCCCCTGTCGGACGCCGTCTCAATTATTATTTTTTTTCTTCAATTTTATTCTTTATATATCTCTCTTCTTTTTTCTCTTTTTTCTTCTGTTTTCTGTTATTTTTTTTGTAGGGGGTGGCCATGATAGTAAACACTTTTTGTAATATATTGTTATTTAAATTTTTTCTTGTTCAGTCACTTCTATATATACTAAAGTGATTGTAAAGGCAGAAGTTTTTTTTTTATCTTAATGCATTCTATGCCTTAATATTAAAAGCCTTTTAAATAAAGTTTGGGTGAACAGCTGGGTGGGACTTTATATGAAGCGCAAGGTGTGTAGAGCCAAGCACGACCATCCCCGATAATTTGAACCAAAAAGAAAGAACAAGACAAGTGGGACTTTATATGAGCCATGCACCCAGGAGATAACACAGTGATAATGAATATGGCAGGTACCCAAAATAATATATAAAAAAAAACAAAGACGCTGCATATAAACATCACATGACATCAATTGGCACTAAAAGATTTAATTATATAAAAAAATAATGACACAGGGATGTTGTAGGATTGTCTTGGCTGCCCGGGACTCCCTTCCTCTTTGGCTGAGACAGAAGCACGGCGCCAGTGGCACCCGCTGTTGTTAATCAAAGTCAGTCAGCCAATGAGGAGAGAAATGGGGCGAGGACGGGCTGCAGCTCTGTTTCTAAATGGACACACGGAGCTGCGGCATAGCAAGTTAGTTGCTTGCTGTGGGGGCACTCATCAGGAGGGAGGGGCCAGAAGAGCTGAAGAGGGACCCGAGAAGAGTAGGATCTAGGCTACCCTGTGCAAATCGACTGCAGAATTTTTTTTTTTTTTTACAATCACTTTAATTTATTTGGACTAATTGGTAATGAGTGCTTTGCTAATGTACAACTGTTTCTCTTCAAGCAATGTTGTTGTTGATCGATAAGAACGGTCATTGATATTCCTAATCATTGTTGGTCATATTTTTTCTATGTAACTGAAGCCATTTCTGTCAATGGGCCATTTCCCTCAATAAAACCTTATTCTATAATTAAAGAAAAAAAATTTCTCCTGAAAGACAACAATGTCCTGCCCCTCGGCACTCTGTTCTGTAGTCTTTAAGCTGTATACCGGTATCTGTATATCCATTTTTGTCCGCAGTGACAAGAAAATTCAAATGAACGGGATGGAAAGTTTTTCTCAAATGTACAAAGTTGTAAGAATGTATTGGTTTTCCTTCGGTAAAGTCCATTTATTGCTAAATGGAATGTTAAAAGTAAACAGGGTCTTGAACTACTTTAAATGTCATTTGAATGCTCTAAGGTTTTTTCATATGAATTTTTCTAATAATTTTTGTACAAATTTAAATTCTAAATTCTATTAGTTTATACCTGGCTTTAATTATATCCTAACCAGCCAAATCATCAGTTGGACAGCTCTGACCTATGGTAGCAATGCTCTGCTTCTACAAGATGGCCACCTTCACACACAAACACAGTGAAGAACAAGGCATGAAACGTCAGTAAAGGGGAAAAATCAGCTGCAGGAAATCTGCAGGTATTGCCAGGCATTCTCCTATCCTGCCTGCTTGCTATTTTATGGGCACAACTGCCACACTACAGGTCTACTTCAGGTTTGATGTATCATAAACAATTGCAATGTTGCCTCTTAAAATACAGTTCTCATCTTTTTTTGTTTGCATCTAGTGCTGATGCCTCTTTCACTCCCTTCTGACCATGTACTCTCTCCATCACTTGCTGATCATCATTGCTGGACTCATGCATTGAAAGATTAGCTGCGAATGATCGGCCCTGGATGCTGCTTTACTGATTTCATGTGAGTAGCCACAAATAGCTGTGGGAGCTGTCAGCCTACCATTGCTTTCAATGGGGCTTTCGTCCGCAGCTAATCACCAGGAACTCCCTTGCTGTGTCTACTGCATCTAATGGTGCTAACAGCCCCATTCACAATTGTGAATGGGCCTTATTCATTCAGTTATTCAGTTATTCATTCAGCCTAAAAAACACAAGAGGACAATCAAAATTCTTCCACAGAAGATCTTCCCTCCATCCTCATACATTAATATTGTCACAGCTTTATTGGTGGGGTTTTACCATGAAAGCAAAAAATGGTACCTGACTGATCCCCTCACTGGGCCTTATTTAGTTGGGATGTCTGTCCTGTTAAGTTGGGTGTCCACACTGTATCTGTGGCCGGTAATTGCAATTTAGCAGTCTGTTGGTAATTATGGTTGGATTAGGCTTCTTGCATGATCAAAAAAACTGTTGCCTTAAAGTGACATTAAAAGCTTAAAATAAACATGTTACGCTTACCTGCTTTGTGCAATGGCTTTGCACAGAACAGCCTCCATCCGCCTCTTCTTGGGTCCCCCGCCAGCGCTCTGGGCTTCTCCCCCTTGCCAAGTGCCCACATAACTAGTCACTTGCTATGGGGCCACATGTGTGTGTTCACTTCCGAGCCCCACTCACAGAACAGGGCTTGTCCTCGTCCCCGTTCCCTTCTTACTGGCTGAGATTGACACCAGAGGGAGCCAGGAGCCAATGAGGAGGCAGAGACCCAAGAGAGCAGCTGCTCTTGTGCACATCGCTGCATCAGGATCGAGTTCAGGCGAGCTAAATACTGAAGGTTTTTAACCTACATGCATAATGCATGAAGGTAAAAAGCATTCGGACTTTACAATCACTTTAACCTTCCAGTAAATACCAGTTTTTGTTTCCTTTTTGGGGGAAACTTATGCAGGTGAGGTATACTGTACTTGACCCAACAGCGGGGTTGCCAACCATCAGTGAATTTACAGACAGTTTGTAAAAAATCTGTGATTTTTACAACTGTCTGTGAATATCAGGGGCTGATAATGGTCATGTTGTGTTGACTTTTTAATTACAATAATTAACAATTACTTGTAATGGGTATTGTCAGTGTTTCCATATCATGTTTATACTGTTTAAATATCAATTGTCTTAGTTTTTATTAGAAGTTCTGTGATTTTTGAGGTTGTCAGTAAAAAATGCGATCTGTCAGTAAATTTTCATGTTTTGTCAGTAAAATATGCAATAGGAGGTTTGCAATCCTGCTCAACAAGTATTTTACAAAAAAGAAAGTCATTTCTAGTTTTACCCCATAGAAAAGCAATCAAGGGAAGAACTACAGTAGTTATTTTGTACAAACTGTAAAGGTTTTGTTTTAGGTTTAGTTGTATTTTAATAGTTATGCTTAAATGTTTCTCCAGTGACAGATGCTCTACAGGCCTGCATCAAATCAGACAAAGCAAGCGGTGTCACAGGAAGCCTGTTTGTTACATGTCCCAAACCATTTCTTTAATCTCTTGTCCTCTTAATCAGTTCATATTTATCCATCAAAGCTCTCCTCCTCCATCTAATAGAAAAAAAGTGCCCTAAATAATCTGTCGTTTCCATTTATCTCTATAGAGTTTTTCATTTTTGGTTCATTTTACATTTGCGCTCCAGGCAAACTTAGCATATGCTTTACTTCAACCTAATGTTCCCTTAATGGAGAATAATGCATTAAATACTACTTTTAATACTAATGTCAGATTAATACAGATATAATCCATTCTGTGATTTCTCTCCTAACATTGTAAGGGATAAGAGACCTTCTGGCTGTATATTAGAACATTCCAAGTTAAAGTAAAGGCTTTTTTTTCCCCTGTTAAATCACAGGGTCACAAACTGACTGAATCTGTTTTAGTTTAGCACTGGTTAATCTCTTAAAATGGACTAATATTTATTTCACTGCTGCGGCAGAGCTAGAGAAATTGAGCACTATAAGTGAGGAATGTCATGTCTGTGCGTATTAAGGAGCTGTTATGTGCAGGTTGTGATGGGTGCTTTTTAAAGGGGATTTCCAGGATATTAAAGAGAAGAAAAAAAAAGCCCACTGCTCTCATCTCTTTTCTACACTTCACTATAAGCAACAAAACCATCATTTATTTGGAAAACTGATGCACAACCCATCACATAATATGTACAGTGTCTTGAAAAAGTATTCATACCCCTTGCAAATTTTACACATTTTGTCATGTTACAACCAAAAACGTAAATGCATTTTATTGGGATTTTATGTGATAGACCAACACAAAGTGGCACATAATTGTGAAGTGGAAGGAAAATGATAAATGGCTTTCAAACTTTTTACATGTGAAAAGTGTGGGGTACATTTGTATTCAGCCCCCATGAGTCATTACTTTGTAGAACCACCTTTCACTGCAATTACAGCTGCAAGTCCTTTTTGGGGATGTCTCTACCAGCTTTACACATCTAGAGAGTGACATGTTTGCCCATTCTTCCAAAATAGCTCAAGCTCTGTCAGGTTGGATGGAGAGTATCTGTGAACAGCAAATTTCAAGTCTTGCCACAGATTCAAAATTGGATTTAGGTCTGGACTTTGACTGGGCCATTCTAACACATGAATATGCTTTGATCTAAACCAGGGGTCTCCAAACATTCTAAACAAAGGGCCGGTTTATTGTCCTCCAGACTCTAGGAGGGCCAGACTGTGGCCAGCGGGAGTGGACATTTTCCTGGCATCAGTGGGAGTAAACATTTGGTATTAGGGGAGTAATAGTGCCTCATCGTTGGTATCATAGGGAGAAATAGTGCCATATTAGTGGTGTCAGTGGGAGAAATGGTGCTCCAATATCAGTATCAGATGGCAAAATAGTGTCTTGTATCAATGGAAAGAATAATGCCCTAAGGGCCGGATAAAGGCAAGCAAAGGGTCGCATCCAGTCCTCAGACTACAGTTTGGAGACCACTGGTCCAAACCATTCCATTCTAGCTCTGGTTGTATGTTTAGGGCTGTTGTGCTGCTGCAATGTGAACCTCTGCCCCATTCTCAAGTCTTTTGCAGACCCTAAGCCATTGTACACACGGTCGGAGATTCCGACAGAATGTGTCCTATCGGACCGTTTTGTCGGATAATACGACTGTGTGTGGTCTCCATCGGACTGTTTTCCAACTTGTCCGTAAAATTTTTCCACATAATGCTCCGATCGGACATACTCCGATCATGTGTAGCCTACTCTGATGGACAAAGTGCCACGCATGCTCAGATCAAATTCCTAGACCAAAGCTATTGGCTACTAGCCTGAACGTAGTCCCATCATAACGAAATAACGTCATCACGTTATGTATAATTGGATTTTCCGAAAACTTTGTCCAACCGTGTGTATGCAACAGTTTCGGACAAAATCCGTCGGACAAAATCCAACGGATTTGGTTGTCAGAATGTCTGACCGTGTGTACAAGGGCTAACAGGTTTTCTTCTAAGATTCTCCTGTATTTGGCTCCATCCATCTTCCCATCAACTCTGATCAGCTTCCCTGTCCCCGCTGAAGAATAGCATCCCCACAACATGATGCTGCCATCACCATGTTTCACGGTGGGGATGGTGTATTCAGGGTGATGTGCAGTGTTAGTTTTTTGCTACACATAGCATTTTGCATTTAGGCCAAAAAGTTACATTTTGTTATTATCTGACCAGAGCGCCTCCTTCCACATTTTTGCCATGTCCCCCACATGGCTTCTCACAAACTGCAAACAGGGCTTCTTGTGGCTTTCTTTCAACAATGGCTTTCTTCTTGCCACTCTTTCATAAAGCACAGATTTGTGGAATGCATGGCTAATAGTCCTTTGGACAGATTCTCCCACCTCAGCTGTGGATCTCTGAAGCTCCTCCAGTGTTACCATGGGCCTCTTGGATGCTTCTCTGATTAATGCTCTCCTTGCTTGGCCTGTCAGTTTAGGTGGACAGCCATGTCTTGGTAGATTTGAAGTTGTGTCATACTCTTTCCATTTTCAGATGATGGATTGAACGGTGCACGTGAGATGTTCAAAGCTTGGAATGTTTTTTTAATAACCTAACCCTGCTTTAAACTTCTCCACAACTTTATCTCTGACCTGTCTGGTGTGTTCCTTGGCCTTCATGATGCTGTTTGTTCACTAAGGTTCTCTAACAAACCTCTGAGGGCTTCACAAAACAGCTGTATTTATTGCCATTAAATTACAAACAGGTTAGGTGTGTTAGGGGTAACAGAGTAAAGGGGGCTGAATACAAATGAACGCCACACTTTTCAGGCATTTTTTATTTATTTTTATTTGAAAACCATTTATCATTTTTCTTTCAGTTCATAATTATGTGCCACTTTGTGTTCGTCTATCACATAAAATCCCAATAAAATACATTTACGTTTTTGGTTGTAACATGACAAAATATAAAAAATGTCAAGGGGTGTTAATACTTTTTCAAGGCACTGTACTCACTTTTTACATGTAGAATGGCTTAAAATATATTTTTTGACCCCCAGACAACCGGCACTTTCACAAGGAGAGGTTAAAATTCATATTTTTCTTACTACAGCTTTTTTTGGGGCTTATTTACACCATCAGCATTGGACTCTATTACCCAATGCAATTCCAACGCAAGGACAAGGCAAATAGCCTTATATCCCTTTGGCTTCAGTTCATACCAATGTGCTGTTGACTTTTAAGGCCAATAGATATCCTTCACGATATACAATAGCTGAGTAGTATGAATGCACTCTGTCTACAACTCCTTCTCTTATCCTTGGCAGAATTGTGTTGTTGGAGTGGGTGCCAAACATCCAAATTGCTCAGATATGGCTATTAGTGTGGGTGGTCAACAGTTAACACTACAAATTCTGGATGAAGCCTCTCTGATCAACTGTTAAGAAGCCAGTGATGACGTCAATTGTGATGAAACGCGTAAGCCAGGACCTATGACGGATTACGTCCGCATGCTGGACACCACAGCCATCTTTTTGGTTGGAAACAAGCGCTTGTACTGTTATTCACTTGTGAGTGTATTACAAATCAATACACTACCCTCTTTAAAAGTTATTGTGCTATGGAGGCTTCTCTATTCTTATGAGGTAATGTCCAGGGGCGTAACTATAGGGGGTGCAGCAGTCGCGACCGCAACTGGGCCCTGTGATGCAGGGGGCCCATGCATCCCCCTCTACATGTGGCCGGTAGCAGCATAGGCAGCTAGGGGTACCGGTGCACCATGCACATGGGTGGCTGGAGGTGGAGGGTGACTAGCAGAGCTCCATGCTCGACTATCGCACTGGCTGCTCTTTAGTTGTGCATTCCCTGCATGACCTGTATCCTCGGCCGGCTACTCAGAGTACCCCTCTCCTGCTCCATGCATTGCCGCTCAGTCCGATGTCTGTTCTCCCCAGCCAGAGTCCCGCCCCCCTGAGTCTGGCCCACTCTGCACTGCATACTTCTCCCGGGTAAACAAACTTTAAGCACACAAATGCAGTGCAGCCCTATGAGAGCCGGCTCCACAGAGGACACTGCAGGCTTGTCTGCCAGCCCCCCTCCTCCCCCATCATACACAGATGATGAAAGGTCTTTCTGGGAGATATGCTGATCGCTTGTCCAGCACACTGGATGGAGCCAAGGCCAACATGGATGAGTGCATGGCCTGCAGCTTGGTCATGGTGAGTGAGAGGACCCCATCCCCCGCACACCATTACATACCCCCTCCATCTCCCCCTGGGGACAGGGACCCCTTCTCACGTGGGGACAGGCACCCCCACCTCCCCTGGGGACAGGGACCCCTTCTCACCTGGGGGCAGTAACTTCATCTGCCCTGGAGAAAAGGACCTCATCTCTTCTGGGGACAGGGACCCCATCCTGCCTAGGGACAGTCCCCCAATGGGGCACCTAAAAATGTAAAAAAGAATAATAAAAAAAACTTACTGATACCAGTGGTGGAACTCCAGGGCTCACAAAGGTCATACCTGTGACCACACCCTGGAGTTCCACCGCCAGACTCAGAGGGAAGGGCCCTGGCTGGGGTTAAGGGGGGCCCTTCATGGTTTCTTGCATCGGGGCCCTGAAGGTTCTAGTTACGCCACTGGTAATGTCTACTTTATCATTGCTGGTGCCAGCTATGTGGTGATTGTTTATATCCTTGAATTCCTGATATCTTGGATAAATTGTGTCATTTGCCTGTTAACATCCATGAGTGTATTTGATTACTCTATAATCTGAGGGTCCTATCTTTCTGATAAGCAGTTTGGATTATTACACCTGAGTGTTGAGTGCTGATACATCATCACCTCAAGCTGGTGTTGGTTTCTTCTCTATCTGGCATGTGGACTCACACATTTGAAATGTATCCTGACATGCTGCATATGATTTTGTTTTTTGTATTTAGCACTGCATAACTACTTTTGCCTAACTGTTAGGCCTCTTTCACACGGGGCGGATCAGTAATGATCCGCCCCGTGAAGATCCGCTCGCTCAGCGGGGATCGCTCCGTTGTGCCCGCTGAGCCGGCTGCGGACAGGGCGGTCTCCGCACACTGTGCAGGGACCGCCCTGTCAGATCTCCACTCTCCTCTATGGGGATCGGACGAGCACGGACCGTCTGTCCGTGCTCATCCGATCCGCTCTGTAGATGGATAGAAAAATAGGATTTTCCTCCGTCTGCAGAATCGGACTGTTGCGGAGGCGGACGAAATCGAGTGTCTGCAGATGCTCATCCGCAGACACCCGCTATCCCATAGGGATGAATGTATGTCCGTATTTCATCCGCAAACGGATGGATGAAATACGGACATATCGTCCGCATGTGTGAAAGGGGCCTAAAGGTAGCCATACACTTTTCAACTTTGATCAAACAGTATGAACGAAAGTGGTTACCTAAATCCAAGCCATCTTTCATCTTAATTATGTGACTGAATTTGACCCGTTAAACTAAACGATCGACTGACAGCTTCAATACAAGTCATAAAAATCATCATTTTAAACTAGATGACAAAACTTGCCAATTTTGTTAAAAGTGATCTGATTTTTCTACTGTACTTGATTAAGGCAATTGGACCCATATTCTTGAGGTCAATCAATTGTTAAATCATTCATTCTGGATTTCAATTCCAAAATGATCAAAAGTGGTGAATATTGCAAGAAATTTGCCATCTGTACGGCCAGCTTTACTCTCTGGATTGTGTGTGGTTAATCCAAGCCCTGATCTTTGGCAAGATTTTGGTAGCTGGATAACTTCAGAATGACCTCTTGACCATCTTTTAAAGAGGAAGTAAACCCTGATGGGTTTACTTCCTCTTTCATTCCCTGCAAAGGTAAAGCATAATGGACTACTATGCATCGCATAGTAGTCCATTATGTGTCACTTACCTGACACAGGAGCCAGCGAAGTCACCGCTGTCTCCTGTAGTCCGGCGCATCCATCTTCTCGGTGGGTCTCGCTGCTCCGCCGATGTCATTTGGCGAAGCCGCGATGACGTCACTCCCGCGCATGTGCACGGGAGCCGACACGCGCGGCATATCGCCATTGACAGGTGCCACGCTCAGTGCGCCTGCATGCGCCGTAGACAGCGGTGCCTGTCTTTCTGCAAATATCTCCTAAACCATGTAGGTTTAGGAGATATTTCTTGGACCTACAGGTAAGCGTTAATCTAGGCTTACCTGTAGGTCAAAGTGTGTTACAAGTCATGTTGAAGTGAACCCTTCATACAAATGCAGATGCTGAATTACTAACAAAGACTACGGGTGTCTGCACGAACCCTCAGATATGCACCTGAAAGCTGTATTGTGGCTATCTTGACTTCTGCAGAGAAGGATGAGCTCCCTTTAGGCCCCTCCTCAGGGTTAATTTATTTAAGTTTTTCTCTACAATTTCCAAATTCATTATATACTCCTGAAGTAAAAAAATATCTAATAACATGTTATTATTTATGGTATTAAGGTTTGAACATGCACTACAGTCACAGATTTAGCTGTTGTGATTTTGACATCAAATTTTGATTCCAAGTGCACTGCTAATGCACTTGGAAGTGCAGTCGCTGTAGATCTGAGGGGAAGATTTGAAACGAGGGGAAGCTCTGCTGATTTCTATTATCCAATCATGTACAAGCAAAAATGCTGGTTTTTATTTTCCTTGTATGCCCCCCTCAGATCCACAGTGACTGCTCTTCCAAGTGCACATGTAGTGCAAAGTGGATTTGCCTTTAGTAAATAAACCCCATAGTCTTTTGACTAAAATACCATTTTAGTTTTAGTCGTATTTTAGTCGACTGAATTGTTTTAGATTTAGTCATATTTTAGTCAACTAAAATAGTGTTAATTTCAAAACTAACATTGCCCCTCCCGTTCCTGTGCCTTACTCTTGGTCAACAAGGTCATCTATAAAGCTAAGGGATAACTTTTATTTCAAAATGCATCCTGACACACATTTAACCCCCCTTTTAATCCATTTGAACATTTTTTGTTTTTGTTTTGTTTTGGTGGAGAAGAGCATGTCTCTTGAATAAAATGCATATATTGCACTTTTCTTTAGCATTCTATTCATTACAGTTTCAGATTTAAAAATCATGTAGATATGACATTGACTATAATAGCACAGCTTTCATCATGCATTTTGTTTGCAGTTTTTAGATGCTTTTAGCACCCTCAAAATGCACCTTCCCATTCTGTCCACTTTGGCTTAAAAATAAAAACCTGGTGAAATGTAAACCTACGTGGATCATGTTGAACAAAAAAATAGTGAGTGTTCTACGTGACAAACAATCCCTTTTTGAGAAAATCCGGTCCCCCTGGCTTACCTGGATGATAGATGAAGGACTCCCAGATGGATCCACCTTTTCCTCTCTTCCTTTCTCTTCTTTTCTTTCACCTCTTTACCTCAAGCCAAATCTTGGTATTGTACTTCCATAGCCCTCATGATGTTTCTCCTTCTTTTTAACCCAGATACTCCTGGGTATATTGTTGAGAGTAGGGTCTCCTATAAGAGACAGTAGTACTGATTGATTGTTTAAAGAACCTTACCTATCCCACAACATGGGAAAGATGAAAGAGTCTCCATAGTCACCTGGACCACTTTACTTTGGTTTTACTTCACTAATGTTGTAAATCTATTCCCATGCTGTTTTGCATGCACATAATACACTAGGTGGCTGGTTAGATGGTTGAAAAACACAAAAATCGCATCAGAGAGAAGATGCAATCCAAAGTGCCACTTGAACGAGCCAAAGGGATCCAGCAATGAAGAAGTACATAGTCATAATTGAAAAAAAGATATATAAAGTTTATTGATGAACAACAATTCATATCAAAAACACTCAAAGAAAAATAAATAAATAAACCTTCCACCATTACAAAATAAAATAAAGACAACATTGTCTATGAATTAAAAACGAAAAAAACACCACTCAGACAGCATATACATACATGGTACTCAGTGGCGTAACTAGAACCTTCAGGGCCCCGATGCAGGAAACCATGGCGGGCCCCCCCCCCCCCCCGACCTCCGGACAGGGCTCTTTTCTCCGAGCCCGATGGTGGAACACCAGGGCCCAGTCCCAAGTGGGTGGCTGCATATAAAGGAACCGATTTAAAAAACATCAATTACAGCCACTGTGCCCATCAAACGCCACCACTGTACCATCAAATGTCACTACTGTGCCCATCAAACTCTGCCGCTGTGCCCATCAAATGCCACCGCTGTGCCCATCAAATGCTGCCAGTGTACCCATCAAATGCTGCTACTGTGCCCATCAAATGCTGCCACTGTGAATCCCCACCGCCCGCTCACTGTCTGCCCGCCACTTACCCTGTCTTGGTGGGGCAGCGGGTAACGGCCATGAGCGGGGTCCTCCATGCAGCTACTGCCATCCTCATCTCCCGTCCTCTCCTCCTGATGGAAGTCCAATAGCTGCACCTATCGTTTCAGCCAATCTGGTGATGGGTAAAAGACCCGCACACCTGATTGATGGAGAGGTGGTTCAGTGTTAGGAAAGTGAATATTAATTCACTTTTCTAACACACCTGGGTAGACTGTGAGTGTCAAGCATGGCGCTCGCAGTTCACCTATTTTGAAGCCTATTAGAGCTCATGGCTCTAATCAGGTGCTGCAAAAACACCCCCCCCCCCCGCCGCTGTAATTCAGGCACCCGGCACCCCAAAAGGGCCCTGAGACCTAAATATGGGGGTGGCAGCGGTGGCCATGGATAGATTCCTGCTATGCTATGCATGAATCTATCCATTGGTCATAGAGGGGGTGGAACCTGTGCACCCTTTTGGATGCACCGCCACTGATAAACACATGCACACACACACATGCATACATACACATACATATATGAACACACACACACACACACAAGCATGCTCACACACACACACGAGCATGCTCACACACACACACACATACATTAATGCTCACACACACACACACACACACATACAAGCATGCTCACACACACACAAGCATGCTCACACACACACACACATACATTAATGCTCACACACACACATACATGCATGCTCACACACACGCACACACATACATGCATGCTCACACACACACATACAAGCATGCTCACGCACACACATACAGGCATGCTCACACACACATACATGCATGCTCACACACACATACATGCATGCTCACACACACGCACACATGCATGCTCACACACACATGCATGCTCACACACACACACACATGCTCACACACACACACACACACATACAAGCATGCTCACACACACACATAGAAGCATGCTCACACACACACGCACATACAAGCATGCTCACACACACACAAGCATGCTCACACGCACACACAAGCATGCTCACACACACATACAAGCATGCTCACACACATGCATATACAAGCATGCTCACACACATGCACATACAAGCATGCTCACACACATGCACATACAAGCATGCTCACACACACATACAAGCATGCTCACACACACATACAAGCATGCTCACACACATGCACATACAAGCATGCTCACACACACAAATACATACAAGCATGTTCACACACACACATACATACAAGCATGTTCACACACACATACAAGCATGTTCACTCATACAAGCATGCTCACACACATACATACATACATACAAGCATGTTCACACACACATACAAGCATGTTCACTCATTCAAGCATGCTCACACACACACATACAAACACAAATACAGTAGATAGTCTTATTAAAAAAAAACAGCAGACATTTACCTTTTGCTCTTCCTGCCGGGTACTGCACTCTAGGGGGAGACAAAGAGCACACACTGTGCTTTCACTAAGCCTAATGTGAGGAGCTCCCGCACAGTGCTGATTTCAGTTCGGCTGATGATCGGGGAGCTCCTCTCAGCTTCCCCTCCTATTGAAGAGTACAGGGGGCCCTCGGGCCCCCTGCAGCAAGGGGCCCGGTCGCCATGGTGATCTTGGCGACCCCTATAATTCCGCCACTGATGGTACTATCTCAAGAAACACCCCTTGTAGATGAAACAAGAATCTGTTGAGCCAATGTGCAGCTAACAAATCATGTGAAAGTATGGAGCCAATGGCCGGTACAGGTGTATGACAGAAACTTGATTTCCAGTAATGAGCACTGAGGCTAATGAAAAAAGGCAAATGAGAAGCAAAAACAGCCATGCATATTTATATATTCCTTGTGGGAGAAAGAAAAGTCTCCAAACATTTCAGGTAACTTGCAAGCTGGTCCCAGCCTCTGAAAGTGATGCGCCTTGCAAATACCTTGCTGAGATGGATAGCTTCTGTGCTAGATGTGTAACTCAGTCCTGGAGCAGAGGTTTAGGCAATTCAGTGATGAAGAAATCTCCTTTCCAAACTGTGTGGATAATTGCTTCCCTTAACCATAGCATGACCTCATGCCAAACCCAGGGGCAGCAAATGATGGAGAAGCTGCAGAGATGCGATGTCTCGCTCATGAACTGCATACACTAAACCACTAAACTGTCCAAGCTACAGTGGAGGCAGGCAGGAGCATGGAGTAGTGTCAGGCGTGTGAAGACATGCATTTACATGTTTCGCTAGGGACTCTAGCTTCATCAGGACATAGGGCCCTCTGGCTGTGAACGGTATTTATAAACCTTTTACATCCAGCCACAGGTGTTTCATTAGTGGATACCTACTGCTTCATTAAAGAGGAAGTAAACCCTGATGAGTTTACTTCCTCTTTCATTCCCTGCAAAGGTAAAGCATAATGGACTACTATGCATCGCATAGTAGTCCATTATGTGTCACTTACCTTACACAGGAGCCAGCGAAGTCACCGCTGTCCCCTGTAGTCCGCCGCATCCATCTTCTTGGTGGGTCTCGCTGCTCCGCTGCTGTCATTCGGCATGCGCATGGGAGCCGCCACCTGCGGCATATCGCCGTTGACCGTGGTGCGCCTGTGTTACGGCAAATATCTCCTAAACCGTGTAGGTTTAGGAGATATTTCTTGGACCTACAGGTAAGCCTTAATCTAGGCTTACCTGTAGGTCAAAGTGTGTTGTGAGGGTTTACAACCACTTTAACACATCAGGTCAAATAACACAAAATGAATGCGAATCCAACTAGATAGTAGCAGATAACTGGATTGTTCCACGTAATAGTGAAAAACAATGGTAATAAAAATACGAATGAAAAATTATGCAAATCTACAATGAAAATAATTCATATATATCTGTCCCATTGCACATTTAGTCCAGCCATACAAGCCAAATTCATTCATAACAAAGAGCTATATCATGGAAAGAACAGAAAAATATAGAGCAATATAGAGCAAGTAAGTAAATGAATATAAAATTAAAAAGATTAGTTAATTAGCCCATGGACACCTGAAGATTTTAACTCCTTGTATAACCCTTTAGGCATCAATAAATTTAAGCTATATATCCAGAATTTATATTTTTTAAGAAGCACTTTGTCACCTCTGCTGGCACTGTTCTTAGGTGCATAAATCCCCTTTACAATTGGGTTTTGACTGATGATCCAAAAAGAAAATGTTGTGCCAAGGGGCTTTTGGGTTCCTTATGTTTTATAGCACCCAAATGTTCCCTTATTCTAATACACAGTTGGCGTTTTGTTTTTCCAATATACACCTTTTGGCATGGTTATTGCAGACAGTAGATTGCCTTTGTGGTTGCACAGTTAATCAGATTATTAATTTTAAATTCACATTGTCCGCATCTGTAAATGTCTCTGTACGTTCCTCAAAGCTATAAATCTGCCAATGTCCACATTGAAACATGCCCTTAGTTCTTGGAAAAGAAGACGCCAAGATGCCGAAAGAAGCCAAGAGTCCCCAGGACTCTGTACATATTCCGATTGATTAAGGATATCAGATAAATTAAGGGCCATACGCATGTGTGAATAATCACAACTATATTTGATAGTGTGGGACAAAGAGACAAAAAGGACCAGTGTTTGTGCAGGATTTCTCTAACTTTAAGCCTCTGATTGCCATACTGAGTTATGAACCTCACTGGTTCCCTTTGTATTTTCTGTTGTCTAGATGGTATAGGGATTCTTTCCTGTAACAGAGATATCCTGTCATGTTTCAATGCTTTTAATTTAGCCTTTTTAAGAACTTTATGACTAGAACCTCTTCTCTAAAATGGGCATATAGATCTCATGCCTCTGGTACAATTCCTTTGAACATGGAGGAATTGACCAACCGGGATGCCATGCACCAAGGGTCTAAGATGGAAGCTGTCTGCGCAAAAAAGTGTGTTTGTGCTGTTGGTTTTCTATGAGTGGATGTAGTTATTCGACCATCTTTTTTTGTAATTTTTAGATCTAGAAAGGCAATCGATCTTAAATCAAAATGATAGGTTTGATGTTTAACTAATTATCATTTAATTTGTCATTGAAATCATGTAAATTTGAAATAGTGCCCTTCCAGAGCACCAAGACGTCATCGATATAACGTAGTCATAGGCCCACCCATTTATTGAACGATTCTGGTTCATAGACAGAAACCTCCTCCCAAAAACCCAGGTGCAAGCATGCATAGGGGGTGCCTGATATTTGTTGGCAATAGGTTTCACTGAACTGGAAGACGTTATTGTGTAGGGCAAAATCTAGAAAATCTAGAATAAACTCATTTTGGTGAGCCATTTCAGAATATAATTTTTCCAGAAAAAAGTTGCAACTTTTTTTCCCCAAAAATGGGGAATTGAAGTGTAAAGGCTCTCAACATCAATGCCCACCAATAACCAACTTTCTTCCACTTCAATGTCATGAATTTTGCCCAGGATGTCCTTTGTGTCTCTAACAAAGGAGCTCAAAGTGGATACCATGGTTTTTAAAAGCTCATCTATATATTGGCCTTTTTTTTGCGATTTTTTTATGGAGTTTCAGGATGATGTAAAGGACTGAGATATTATATTCTTCAACTTTTAAAAATGTAGTTCCTTTTTACTAAGTAGTCCTTCTTCACAGACCGGGGTCAAGTTGAGTTTTTCTACTAGAGTTGGAAAGGGGGAAGTAGAACCTTTTTTGTAAACCTCAAAATTATTTAATTGCCTCTTTATTTCTTTAACATCATTTTCTTCCTTCATAAAGACTACATTGCCCCCCTTTTCATTCTTTTTGATAGTTACATCGTTAACATGTTTTACCACTAGGTGGCTGGTTGGATGGTTGCCTCGCAGAGTTAAAGAAGTTCAATCAGTGATTTATAATTAGTAACTGTCCTGCATTATATTTTAGATAAAGTGTGTTAGGGATTACATGGCAAACCTAACCTGTGCGTAAGGCCCCTTTCACACTGGGGCGGTGCGGGCACCGTCGGTAAAACGGCGCTATTTTTAGGGGCGGTTTTACCCCCCTGCTAGCTGCAGAGAAAGGGTAAGACCCCTTTCACACCACACTGCCCATAGCATCGGCGGTAAAACGCCGCTATTTTTAGCGGCGTTTAGCCGCCAGATTTGCGGCTTATTTCGGCCGCTAGCGGGGTGTTTTTACCCCCCGCTAGCGACCGAGAAAGGGTTAAAACCGCCAGCAATACGCCGCAATAGCGTATTGGGGAGCAGTGGTGGAGGAGCGGTAAACACACCGCTCCTTCACCGCTCCAAAGAAGCTGCTGGCAGGACTTTTCCCTGACGTCCTGCCAGCGCACAGCTGTAGTGTGAAAGCCCTCGGGGCTTTCACACTACAGACAATGGTGCAGCTTTTTTAGGACAGATTGCAGGCGCTATTTCTAACGCTATAGCGCCTGCAAAACACCCTGGTGTGAAAGGGGTCTTAAAACCACCACAAAGTGCTGCTGCAGCGGCACTGTCACGTACCTGGTTGGAGAGCCCAAGCGTGCAGGGATCGGCGCCTCCTAAGCCTCTGGCTCGAGAGCCCCTGGAGGTGGGAACAGGGATTCAGGAGTCCGGAGGACACAAGTGCCAGGCTTGATAGCTGGTAGTAGGCAAGCCGGAACAGGTGGTAGACTGGAACGGCAGGTGCAACCAGCGCTGGGTGCTGGACTGGAACTGCTGGACAGCTGGCACAGGTGAACAGGCAGGAACCGCAGAAGTAGTCGGTGCTGGACTGTTGGGGACTACGTGCACTCGCGTGCGTTCGTTAGCGCCAACCCGCGTCCGAAGGCACCGACGATCCCCTTGTACGAGGAACCTGCGGGTAAGTCTTCCTTGAACGACCGGAATAGTGGAACGACCGTGACATTGCCCCCCCCCCAAGGGGCAACCTCCGGATGCCCAACTGTAACATCTTATCCGGATGAGCCCTCTTGAAGGCATGGATCAGTCTTTTAGCATGCAGGTTGGACTCCGGTTCCCACGAATTCTCCTCAGGGCCATATCCCTTCCACTTAACCAGGAACTGGGTCTGGTTACGTCTCCTCCTGCAGTCCAAGATAGATTCAACCTCATACTCCAATTCCCCATCAATCATTACGGGTTCTGGGGGGTTGGTACTCCGGTCGGCAAAGGGGTCCGGAACGGCAGGTTTGAGCAACGAGACATGAAAGACCAGGAGGATCCGGAATGACCCCGGGAGTTTCAGCTCAAAGGCCACTTCATTTAATTTCCTCAGAATGGGGAATGGACCTACAAACTTCGGGCCCAGCTTCCTGGAAGGGCAAGCTAGCTTCAAGTTCAATGTAGACAGCCAGACCTGGTCCCCGACCTGGAGGTTAAGTTCGCCCCTTCTCTTCCTATCAAAGACTTCCTTATAGTGTTCCTGGGTCTTGGCCAGAGTTTCTTGAAGAATCCTGTTGTTGTTCCTGAAAAAATTAAGATCCTCTTGAACCGCCGGCACTGAACACTCGGGAAGATTACCGGGTAGAAAAAGTGGATGGAAACCAAAGTTTGCAAAGAAAGGGGACTGTTTGGTGGCCGAATGGATAGAATTATTGTATGCGAATTCTGCTAAAGGTAGGAGCGATACCCAATCGTCCTGGGAGAAGGAGGAGAAACAACGCAGATATTGCTCCAGCGTTTGATTGGTTCTCTCGGTCTGGCCGTTAGTCTGAGGGTGATAGGCCGAAGAAAAGCGAAGTTCAATTTTCAGGGCCCCACAGAGAGCTTTCCAAAACCTGGACGTGAACTGTACTCCCCTGTCAGAGGTGATGTCAGCAGGAACGCCGTGGAGCCTTACCACTTCTTTAATAAAAGTCCTGGCCATCTCTGTGGCCGACGGGGTCCCCTTCATAGGTAAAAAGTGGGCCATTTTGGTAAACCTGTCTACCACCACCAGGATCGAGGAAAAGTCTTCAGAGGGGGGCAGTTCCAGGATGAAATCCATGGATATCATCTTCCATGGCCTATCCGGGATGGGCAATGGTCTCAGCAAGCCCCAAACCTTCGATTTACTCCCCTTATTCCTGATGCAAGTGGTGCATGCCTCTACATATTCCCTGCAGTGCTTCTTCATCTGAGGCCACCAAAACGTGCGTTGGAGTAAGTCTGTGGTTTTGAACACCCCAAAGTGACCGGCCAATGGGTGGTCGTGGCAGGAGCTGAGGACCGCAGTACGTATCTCCTGGGGGACAAAGATTCTGTCCTGGTGCCAGAGAAGACCGTCTTTGAAGGTTAAGGAGATGTCAGATGATAGAGCCGGATCACTGGAGGCCTGCTTAATTCGGGAAAGGAGATCTTCCTGAAGCAGAAGGAAGTTTCCTGGGGGAAGAATGGTGTCTGGAGTAGGAGGTACCACTGATTCATTGTACATCCGGGAGAGAGCATCGGGCTTCACGTTCTTTGACCCAGGCCTGTACGTGATGTGGAACACAAATCTGGAAAAGAAAAGTGCCCACCGAGCCTGTCTTGGCTTCAGTCGCTTGGCTGATTTAAGATATTCCAGGTTCTTGTGGTCCGTATAAACCAGGATCGGGTGAGAAGCACCTTCAAGGAGGTAGCGCCACTCCTCCAACGCTGCCTTGATTGCCAGTAGTTCCCGGTCACCGACGTCATAGTTCCGCTCAGCTTCCGAAAGTTTGCGGGAGAAGAAGGCCACCGGGTACAAAAGTGACTTAGGTCCCTGTCTCTGGGATAGCACTGCCCCAACGGCTACTTCCGAAGCATCCACCTCCAGAATATAAGGCAGCGTGGCGTCAGGGTGTCTCAGGATCGAAGCAGATACAAACAGATTTTTTAGGGTTTCAAAGGCTTCTTGTGCCTTAGGAGTCCACAGGAATCTTTGACCCTGTTTGGTCAGTTCAGTGATGGGGGAAATGATGGATGAAAATCCTCTGATGAACTTTCTGTAAAAATTAGCAAATCCCACGAACCGTTGGACCCCTTTTCGGTCCGAGGGAGCGGGCCAGTCCAGGATGGCTGAGATCTTCTGAGGATCCATCTCTATTCCATTTACTGAAATGATCAGGCCCAGGAATTGAATGCTTTGCTGCTCAAAAACGCACTTCTCCGGTTTAGCGTACAGGCCATGGAGGCGGAGACGAGCCAGGACAATCTTCACATGTTCCCGATGTTCGACTAAAGAGGGAGAGAAAATCAGAATATCATCAAGGTATATGACAACAAACAGGTCTAGGTACTCTCTAAAGACGTCATTGACGAAATGCTGAAATGTAGCAGGAGCATTACAGAGTCCAAAGGGCATAACAAGATATTCATAATGCCCGAAGCGAGTACGAAAGGCAGTCTTCCACTCATCGCCTTCGCGAATGCGGACAAGGTTGTAGGCACCCCATAGATCCAACTTGGAGAACACCCTAGCCGACCCCAGTCTCTGAAATAATTCGGGCACCAACGGTAGAGGGTAACGGTTTTTAACAGTAACTTTGTTGAGTGCCCGGTAGTCTACACATGGCCGTAAGGAGTGGTCCTTCTTCTGAACGAAGAAAATCCCTGCACCTGCCAGGGAAGTGGATGGCCGGATAAAGCCCTTCTTTAAGTTATCATCCAGGTAGGTCTTCAGGGCTCCCAGCTCGGTCTCAGATAAGGGGAAGATTCTCCCGAAGGGAATCTCCGCTCCCGGAAGCAAGTCAATAGGGCAATCATATAGCCTGTGGGGAGGTAAAGTCTCTGCGCCCTTTTTACTGAATACGTCCATAAATTGATGATAGACTTCGGGCACCGCCCGTCGGATCTCGGTGTCTATCTCCAAGCAGAGCAGAGAAGAAGGGTCTGTTTTGATGGCTGGAAAACAATACCGATGACAATAGGCGGATGGAAACTCAACTCCTCCGGTGAACCAATTTATCAAGGGGTTGTGGGCCTTCAACCAGGGCATGCCAAGGATTATGGGAAAAAGTGGAGACTCGATAATGTCCAGACACAGGTGCTCCTGGTGGTCCCCAGCGATGGTGACACGAAGGGGGGATGTTTCCTGGGTTACAGGTCCGGATCTCAGAGAGGAGCCATCGGCCAAATAGATAGGAAGTTCCTTTGCCCTAGGCCGAAGGGGAATGTGGTTTCTCAAGGCAAAGGACAGGTCCATAAAGCCGCTGCAGGCCCCAGAGTCAATAATCGCGTTGACGCTGATAGTCTTTCCGGAGAACTGTAAAAGAAGAGGCACAGCCAGGTGAGAGATGGTACTGGTACTAGGCGGAGTAGGAGAAGAGGCAGGAGGTATAAGAAGGCACTTACGCGACTTGGCGGGGCAAGTGCGAACATAATGTCCAGATCCCCCGCAATAGAGGCACAGGTTACCAGTTCTTCGGCTTGGCGCTCCTCGGGCGTCAGAGATGGACGAAGTAGACCCAGCTGCATAGGTTCCGATAGATCCGGAGAAGAAGGTCCAGGAAGGACCGGTGGATTGGAACTTGGAACCCGTGGCAACATCCAGACTGGGCGAGAAGTGGAAGAGGAACGCTCCAGACGACGCTCTCTTAAACGCCTATCGATCTGGACAGAGAGGTCGATGAGCGCTTCGAGGGTCTCGGGGGTTCCTACACGAGCCAGTTCGTCTTTCAATGCCTCCGAGAGCCCCATGCGGAACTGGTAGCGGAGAGCTGAGTTATTCCACTCCGTGTCAGCGCTCCAGCGCCTGAACTCAGACACGTAGTCTTCTACTGGCCTGCGACCTTGTTGGAGAACGTGTAAAGCTGCTTCTGCGGTAGCAGCAAGCTGGGGGTCCTCATATAGACGAGACATGGCTTGGAAGAAAGCATCTAAAGAGTCCAGAGAGGGGTCTTTTCGTTCTAGAAGGCGATGTGCCCAGGCCTGGGGTTCGTCGGTTAGTAGGGAGATAACGAACCCCACTTTTGTTGCCTCGAGGGAGAAGGTCCGGGGTTGAAGAGCGAAAAAGAGCTCGCAGGAATTCCGAAAGGCCCTGAACTTATTCCGGTTACCGGAGAAACGGTCTGGTGTAGGGACCCTTGGCTCTGGCGGCATCATGACCACTGAAGGTGGGCCTGGAGGTCCAGAGGCAACTGGAGCTGCGGCAGATAGGGCCTGAACCCGTTCTTCCAAACGACCGTAGCCTTCTTGCAGGTTTTTCACGGCCTGGGTGAGGCCGGCTAGATGGTGGCAAAGTTCATCCATTGGAGTCGCTCCCTGCGAGGGCTCGGACATGGCTGTCCTGTACTGTCACGTACCTGGTTGGAGAGCCCAAGCGTGCAGGGAGCGGCGCCTCGTAAGCCTCTGGCTCGAGAGCCCCTGGAGGTGGGAACAGAGATTCAGGAGTCCGGAGGACACAAGTGCCAGGCTTGATAGCTGGTAGTAGGCAAGCCGGAACAGGTGGTAGACTGGAACGGCAGGTGCAACCAGCGCTGGGTGCTGGACTGGAACTGCTGGACAGCTGGCACAGGTGAACAGGCAGGAACCGCAGAAGTAGTCGGTGCTGGACTTCAGGTAGATAGGCAGGCGTGGTCAGGGACGAGCTGGGTCGGCAACAATCGGGCAGCAGAGGTACAGAGCAGAAGGCAGAAGCGAGGTCAATCAGGCAAAGGGTCGGAGGCAGGCGGCAAACAGGCAAGGTCCAGGAACAGGCCGGGTACAGGATCAGGAGCACACACACAGGAACGGATAGCAGGAGTCTCGGGAACGCTGTAGACAGGACAGCACTGAGGAGCAGGAGCAGGTCCCTTAAATAGGCAATTGGGCGCCACGAACGGTCGCACGGTACGTTTGCGTACCCCCGCGGGTAGCCGTGCTCCCGTTCGTGACCCCGCGTACCCGCGCACGCCCGTTTGGCTCGTCGCGCACCCGCGTGCGCCCGCTCGTGTCAACGCGCACCCGCGTGCGCCTGTTGGGGACTACGTGCACTCGCGTACGTTCGTTAGCGCCAACCCGCGTCCGAAGGCACCGACGATCCCCTTGTACGGGGAACCTGCGGGTAAGTCTTCCTTGAACGACCGGAATACTGGAACGACCGTGACAGGCACTTTGCTAGCAGTATAGCCGCGCTGCTCCATTCATTTCAATGGGCAGGAGCGGTGAAGGAGCAGTATACATACTCCTCCTTCACCGCTCTAAAGATACTGCTAGCAGGACTTTCTTTACCATCCTGCCAGCGCACCGCTCCAGTGTGAAAGCCTGAGGGCTTTCACACTGGAGTTTGAGGAGTGTCTATTTCAGGGCGCTTTGCAGGTGTTATTTTTAGTGCTGCAGCGCCTGGAAAGCGCCCCAGTGTAAAAGGGGTCTTATGGTCTACATTAATCTCTATTAAGCCTCTCATTTGTTTGTCTCCTGTGATACGTTTAGTTGCAGATTCATGGAACGTGTGAGGATTGTTCGCTGCTCTACCCAACAACAACTTTTCTCTGTTCTATAAAACATTTAATAAAAACTATTGAAACAGAAAATAAAAAAACTGGTACTAGAGTGTATGGGGGTGCAGCACAGTTACATGGGGGTGGAGCTAAGAGGAATACCTGGTCCATCTGGGTATAGAGGGCAGCCCTGTTGTGTTGGGAGAAAGTTATTTTCCCTGTGTAAGCAGTAAGCACAGCTACACACATAGCTTTGTGAATGAATAAACTGCAGGTCCCATCTACCACGACAGACAGGCATGTAGTTCTTAATAGAACATAAGTGTTGTGATACTACTATACTTGTAGTCCATTGACACTTTCTCTAGCTTTCCAACTGAAAATCTATACCTGGGTATGAACAGAGAGGTGGAGGCTCAGGGGTCCTTACAAAGAAGGTCTTTGTGGAAATACTTTTACTTCTGAATGGATCCTGCTGGACTGTGGGATAAGGGTGCCTTAATTACCTTATTCCATAGTCCAGGATCCGTTGTTATCTAAACAAAATACATATTTCCTTTTAGAATGACTTTAATATATCATGTACAATTACTATACATGCCACATTGTAATTTAACATTATTAAAAATGTATCTTTCCATTTCAGTCTGCAGTTGGTGTAAATTTCTGTAACATTCAATACAATATGGCAACCTAGAGGTGTTGCCTCCAAAAATGTCATTCACTGCTTGTGTGAAGAACTCTGAACTAGGATATAAGTCAGGATTTAGGCATCCTCTGCAACAAAATGTCATACTCCACATGGGTTAAATATTTCTAAATGGATGCAGACACTGCAACCTTTCTTATTGAACAATGACAGTGCACCAGGTGATTATAATGAACCAAATCCCCCTGTTCACAAGCAGTTTGCACAGAACAGGGTTAAACAAAGAGATATTAATTCTGAGCAGAAACAGGAATCTGCAACAAAATGTATCAAAATAATGTAATGCACATTGATTACTCAGAGGTGGAAGTAAACAGGACAAATAGAAAGGATGAATCTACCAAAACCAAAAATGCAACATATTGGAGCTTACTGGTCATTAAATGTGGTGGCTGCATTTGTTTTCTTTTTTAGGCACCCCCCCCTCCCAGTTTTCACCTGATGATGTCATTCTGAGAGAGGGGAGTAGCAGATTTAGATAAACTAACAAGTTGAAGCCAAACTTTAGCTAACACTTTTTAAGCAGTTAAAGCATAATTTTTTTCCTTTTGGGATAAAGGTTTTACATAAACAAGAGCAGGTTATTGTAAGCACTCCTGTCAATGGTCAAATGGTTTATCTCAGTCCTCTAAGGCCAGCCATACACAGTGCAAATTTCTTTCCTGCAACCACGGGTTACTGAAAAGAAATTTGCATGATTCTGCCATCAACATAGATAATGCTAACAGGACAATCGGCAATTGTCTTCTGCCGGCGGGGGGAAGAAGACGGTGACTACCCTGTTTCTCCAAAAATAAGACCTAGTGTGATTGTCGGTGATGGCTGCAATATAAGCCCTACCCCCCAAATAAGCCCTAACCTGTTTCCCCCGAAAATAAGACCTACAAGGACTTTAACTAGGGCTTATTTGGGGGTAGTGCTTATATTGCAGCCATCACCGACAATCACGCTAGGTCTTATTTTCGTGGGGAAACAGGGTATCCCTAGTGGTTATAGTCGCTAATAATCAGACACAATTATTATCGGACACATTATAGCTGCGATAATCAGACATGAATCTGGCAGGCTGGTTGTACCCAAGTTGATCGATCGATCAACTTAGTACATTCAGCCTGCCCATTATTGGTTCAAATCTCACCTGGTTCAGCAGGAACCATCCGAGATTCAAACCATGTATGGCCCGGCCTAACTGTTGCATCTGTAGGACAGCTTGTCCTGTTAGAAAACAGACTTAATGGCTGGATCACCAGGTAATATAAAAGAAAGAAAGCCTAAAAAATGTATATTTAATGCAGCCACCACATTTAAGAATTGGTAAGCTGCAATATAATAAATGTTTGCTTTTGGGTTTAATACCGCTTTAATTTTTTTCCTGTTACTTTGTTCTACTTGAGAAATGCAGAGGTTCACATCAAGGTACATTCATGAACCCCTGCATGCAACTTTATTTGTAGGTTGACTACTTTTTAAAACCTTTTACACAATTAACTGCAATGGGGAATATGCCCTGACTCCTCTCCTTGTGAATCGGTCAAGTCGTTCATTCTTTCAACATTTGCAGATCATCTGTAGATTTTAAAAAGGTAGCTCTGAGGCCGCGTACACACGCGCGGACTGTTCGCCCAACTTTGTCCGCTGAACAGTGTTTGGGCGAACAGTCCGCTCGTGTGTAGGCTTGTTCGTCAAACTAAGTTCCGCGCATGCTCAGAAAGGATTTACACGCCGAAAGTTATAATGCAGTGTATAGGACGTCGTATTTTTCGTCCCGTCGTACGTGCCGTTCACGTCATCGCGCACGGTTTCAGCAAACTGTTCGTTCGTCGTGTGTGGCCATGTCCGTCCATGCTAATTTTGAGCGGACTGTTTGCCGAAACTGTTGGACGGACAAAGTTGGGCGAACAGTCCGCCCGTGTGTACGCGGCCTTAGGTTTCTTGCTGCCTGATGAGATCCATCCACAGGGGATCTGCTACCAATCCACATGGAGTACAAATTTAAGCTTTTCTACGTTTCCTATTGAAAGTAAAAAAATAAAATAAAAAAAAACTTTTTTTTTTTCTTTTTTTTTTAAGCACCTGTTCTTAAGTCTTCTTAAACACCAGAGACCAATTTTAGAGAAACAAATAATTCCAGGTGCACATAGTGCTCCTACGATCACGTTAGCTATGATTTTATATTCATACACACAAATGCAGTAAGTTTGCAACAATTAAGGCAGAAAAACACACGCGGGGGGATTTGCCTGATGTCATCCTGTTAAAAAAGCAATCTTCTCCCAGTATGCTCTCTGTCCTACCTTCCTCTAAGGTGACAGCAAAACAGAAAACTCATTAACTGCCTGCATTATATCAACGATAAGAACTAAACTGTTGTGTTATGCATTCTAAGTTAGAGCAATTAATTCTCTCACTTACTTAAACTGATCAAGATTTAATTACCATCACTTTGTGCAATTACTCCATAATTAAAGTAATTTGGATCATTCCACTTACTGACAGTGTCATTGAACAGCCGTTTATAACACCAAAAGGAGAGATAATTAACTTACTACCGCTCAAGGCGCTGTATTAAACCAGAAAAGCTCACAGTAAGTTATTTCCAAATGTACATAACAATATGATAAGGACATTACATAAGAATCTGAATACCATGAAATGTGATCAAAATGTTACAGAAAAGGGCAAAAAATCATTTAACAGGCATCAGTTTGAAATGGTTTTGGTCAAATGTCTCTCAAGAGTTCAAAGTACTTTGCCTGAGAACTTTAAGTCTATTCCATGAAAATTACATATTAATAGTAAAAATGTAGTATTTCTATATAACAGTATGTGGTCATTGTCATCCAAAGCCCAGTACAGATCTGCTGAATTTGTTATATACCACAATACGTGGGAAACTATCTTGTGGATGCCCCCAATACCTCATTGCAGCATTATATGTGTATGCCCAGAATTCGTTTTTTGTAAATTTTTCGATTTGTAACGACAGCACTTATTTGTATTTGTATTACAATTAATGCACAAAAAAAGCCCATACAAACAAAATGAAGGACTTTAACAGTACCACTTAAATAAAATATCAAACGATTTTTATTATACAGAATTAAAAAGAATGTACACATTGCCTAAAGATACATAGTTATAAATAGTTTTACCGCAAATGTATACACACACTTATTTGTGCATTTTTGTGTATATGTTTGTAGTAAAACTATGTATCTCTATGGTTACATGATTTTACATTTTGTATAATACAAATCGTTTGATATTTTATTTTTTGTATAATAAAAATCTTTTGAGATTTTATTTTTTGTATCATAAAAATATTTTGATATTTTATTTAAGTGGGACCATTAAAGTCCTTAAAGCGGAGTTCCACCCAAAAATGGAACTTCCGCTTTAAGGCAAAGTGACCCCATGACATGCCACATTTGGCGTGTAATTTTTTTTGGTGGGGGAGTGGATACCCTCTTTTTAGAGGGTCCCAGCTCCCACTTCCTCCCGGCGCACCGTGGCACTGGAAGGGCGATCACCTCTCCCCCTCCCTCTCGGCAATCATCTGGGACACGTCACAGGTCCCAGATGATTGCCCGGCCAGTCACGGTGCCGCGTGGCTCGTGCATGCACAGTACGTGCCCGGCTGTGAAGCCACAGCTGGGCGCCCACAGTAACAATGTTGGAGGGAGAGACAAGTGGGGCTTCGTTCCCCCACATTGCTGGACCCTGGGACAGGTAAGTGTCCGATTATTAAAAGTCAGCAGCTGCAATATTTGTAGCTGCTGACTTTTACTTTTTTTTTTTTTTAAGCGGAACTCCGGTTTAATTTAGTTTGTAGGTTTTTTTTTTGCAATTTCTGTCATAGACTGTGGTACCGGGCATTTATTGTCCAACTATTAGCCCTTGTACACACGGTCGGAGATTCCATCGTAATGTTTCCTATCGGACCGTTTTGTCGGATATTCCGACTGTGTGTGGTCTGCATCGGACTGTTTCCATCGGAATATCCGACGGACCAATTTTTCCAACTTGCCGGTAAAATTTTCCGACAAAATGCTCCTGTCGGACATACTCCGATCATGTGTAGCCTACTCCGATGGACAAAGTGCCACACATGCTCAGATCAAATTCCTAGATCAAAGCTATTGGCTACTAGCCTGAACGTAGTCCCGTCGTAACAAAATAACATCATCATGTTATGTACAAATGGATTTTCCGACAACTTAGTCCGACCGTGTGTATGCAACATCACTTCCGGACCTCTTCCGGAATTAATCCGTCGGAATTACTCCGATGGATTTGGTTGTCGGAATCTCTGACCATGTGTACAAGGGCTTAGAGGCAGTCTCTCCTCCCATTCTCTCTTTCCTTTAGGCCTAGTCCACATCTATGTATTTTTAGTGCATTTTGCAGATTTGCACTACAGAATGTGTTCCACTGGAAACCATGTTAAATAGACTGTAGTGCACTAAAAATTCACAAAATGCACTAAAAACGCATAGGTGTGAACCAGGCCTTATTAGAATTAATGGTTTGCAGTATATTGGTTAAAGATGTTCCCAATTTGGTATTGTATTCCAGATCGGTATATAGTTGTAACAATTGCATCATATTGTTTAGGATGTTTATAGCTGCACTTGTTATATAGTTGTATAGTACACACATTATTCATACTATTGTTTGTTTAACCTTTAACATTATTAGTATTACTTAATAATTTGCTTTTTAACCTCTTCAGCTCCGGAACCTGGCCATTTTTTGCGATACGGCACTGCGTTAATTTAACTAACAATTGCGCAGTTGTGCGACGTTGTACCTGAAATAAGTTGATGTCCCTTTTTTTCCCCACAAATGGAGCTTTCTTTTGGTGGTATTTGATGACCTCTGCGGTTTTTATTTTTAGCACTATAACCAAAAAAAATATCGACAATTTGAAAAAAAATAATATTCTTTACTTTTACTTTAATTAAAAATGTAAAAAAAATTAAAATGTATTCATCGATTTAGGCCAGTATGTATTCTGCAACATGTTTTTGTTAAACAAAATCCCAATAAGCGTATATTGATTAGGTTTGCGCAAAAGTTATAGCGTCTACCCACCTTCGAGCACTATCCCTTGATTCCACCCACCTCCCAGCATCGCCCTATTGAGAAAACAGAAAGCCAAGTATTTGTGATGCTAAGTAATTTGTATGGAATTTTTTAACGATGACAAGAAAGGCAGTAAAATAGATCCCCCGCAGCCAGCAGCAATATGCCCCATCCCCCAACAACAATAGATCCCCCCAGTAAGAATATATCCTCCTAGCAACAATAGATCCCCCTAGCAACAATAGATATCCCCAGCAACAATAGATCCCCCTGCAACAATGGATCCCTACAACAAAATATCACCCCAGCAATTACAGATCCCCAGCGACAACAACAGATCTCCCAGTAGCCAGGACCAATAGGTTCTCAAGCAGCCAGGAACAATACACCTCACCTTCAACAGTAGATCCTTTCCAGGATGCAGCAAAACTTGCCCCCCAGCAACAGTAGATTCCCCACCAAAATTGGTTCCCTCCAGCAACAACAGATCACCCAGCATGCCCCAGCACCTATTGCCATTACATATTCAATGTTGGAGGTGTCAGAACTGCTGAAAAAGCCCTGGTTATAATTTAGTCTTTCTTTGGCGCATGTAGACTTGGCCAACAGAATTGTTGGAACACGCAAATTGGTGCAATTCTAATTTGGGTTAAAGCAGTATTAAACCCAAAGACAAAAATGTAATATATTTCAGCTTACCAATCATTAGATGCCATGGATGCATTTGTTTTCTTTTTATGTCTTTGTTTCCCCTGTCTCCACCTGGTGATCTGGCCGGTAGCCGCCTGTATTAGGATGCCTAAAATCTGGATGAATTAAAGCTACACTTCAGCTATCACTTTATAAGCAGGAACAGCAACCGTTTTTTTTCCTTTTAGGATCAGGGTCAGATCTAGCCTGTCTGGCATGGGGGTGCAGTAAAAATTGTCAAGTGGGCAGAGAATAGGTGGTCTGCAGGGCAGATAATAGGGTCAGAAGTTTGTAGGGCAATGTACAGGGATCAGAAATGCAGAGGATGGAAGGTAAGCAGGGCAGTGTACTGGAGTCAGTTGGGCTTTGTACAGGAGCTCAGACAGCAGGGCAGGGGGCAAGGGTCAGCAGAGCAGGGGACCGGGGTCAGTAGGGCAGAGAACAGGATTCAGCAGGGTGGGCAACAGGGGTTAGTACAGTGCACAACAGGGATCAGTAGGGCAGAGGACAGGGCATCAGCAGGGCAGTGTACAGGGGTCAGCAGGGCAGTGTACATGGGTCAGCAGGGCAGAGGACAGGGGTCAACAAGGCAGAGGACAGGGGTCAGAAGCATAAAGGCTGGGAAGTCAGCAGGGAAGTGTAGAGGAGTCAGTAGGGCAGTGTACAGGGGGCTGGTAGGGCAGAGGACGGGTTTCAGCAGGGCAGAGGTCAGGAGTCAGCAGTGCAGAGGACAGGGGTCAGTAAGGTGGGGAACAAGGTTCAGCAGGGTGGACAACAGGGGTCAGTTGGGGTGTACGACAAGGGTTAGCAGGGAAGAGGACTGGGGTCAATGCTTGCAAGGCACTCAGCAGAGCTGATTCTCCCCACACAGCACATAGCTGAGATCAGATTATTTTGACACAGCCTCGATCTGCACAGTGTGTAGCTGGCTACTGCAGCTGTGCTGCTGTTAGGGGATTTCACAGGTCAGAACTGTGCTCAGCACTGGGATGGGAGGAGGAGCTCAGCAGATCCAGCCATGTTTAGGATAAAAGTTTAACATAAATAAATGCTGACCATTGTAAGCACCCCTGCCAGTGTTAAAAGGTTTGTCTCATCCCTGTAAACTGATACATGTGTAAGAGAGCTTATTCTTTAGAAAAGAAACAGATTATTCTGGGTCACCAGATGAAAATAAAAGAAAAAAGCCTAAAAAAGAAAACGAATGTAGCCATTACATCTTAGAATTGTTGAACTGCATAATAATACATGTTTGCTTTTGGATTTAATGCCGCTTTAAAATTGGTTAGATCTTAGCATTTTGTTTAGATCCACTGCATGCAGTTTTCTGCTTTTGCAGAGTGGGTGGTGCACAGACAGTATTTCATTGAACTGAATATCTGCCTCTATCTCAGAGCAAGGAAAGTAAAGGAAACTGAGAGAGATATTAAGGATGTCCTTGACCTCAATACTTTGGTCACTAACCCAGAACAAGCATGCAGAAAGTGACTTTTAGATACTCCAAATAAGGAAGGGAGAGACATTCACCATAAAAGCCGTCTAGTTTATTAAAACTAAGCAATGAACAGACAGATTCACCTGGTGCCAAGATATCCCTAACATGTTTCACTCCACACAGGAGATTAATAAATCGTATCTGTGTATTGCTTGACTTTAATAAATTAGAAGTTGGCTTTTATGGTTAGCGGCTCTTCCTTCCTTGTTTTGGAGTATGTAAAAGATATTTGTGCATTGGCTCACAACTGTGGAGAGCCAACTCCTACAACCAGGAGCATGCCCGGACTGGGACAAAAAATAGGCCTGGGCATTTTAGACTGAGCAGCCCATGACATATTTTCTGGGAGGCATGGAGAGCATGGGGAGGACGCGTGCGTCGGTGCGCGTTGGCGCCAAGCGGCCTACTTAAGTGTCCCCCGCGGTGTGCTCTGTGCTGTCCGATCTGCAGCTTCCTGTGCCCTGTTACCTGTGACTTTGCTTGTATTCCTGACCTCCTGTTTACACGGCTCGTCCCTTGGATTATCCTGTCTGCTGCCTGCATTTGACCTCGGCCTGTCTCTGACCTCACATCTGCCCGCTCCTTTGCACCACGCTGCCCGCCTGTTGCCTACCCAGCTTGTGATCCAGACTTGAACTTGCTCATCCCTATACTGCACCATTTGCCTGCTGTCATCTGTGCCTGTGGCTGGACCTGCTCACCATCTCTTGCTTGCATCTGCTCCTGCATCCAGCTGTGAGAGACTGTCTACCTGTCTGAACCCAGCCGTTGGATCTCTTCTCCAGCATCTAATCTGCCAGGCTCTCATACATGTCTGCGCTCCCGTGCCTCCTGTCCATCCTACCAGGGGCCGTGAACCAGACCCGTAAGGGAGAGCTTCCCCTGCTATCTCAGGCTTACCTGTCAGGTACGTGGGTTTAAAAGGCATTGAGGGGCTGTAGGAGTAAAGTAAATAATAATGGATTCTTCTACTGTGTATGCAGCCATTCCTCCTATCCAGGAGCACGCATGGGGAGCAACACTTACTTTCCCTCCTGTCCGCTGTCTCGTGTAGATCCCCTCCCCCTTCATGGTCCCAGGTAACGTGACCTGTAGTCTCCGTCCCCCGGTTGAACTGAAATAGCGCCTGGCCAGCCAGCCACAGAGTGGCCGGGTGAGTGGTGGGGACCCAAGGAGCAGTTCAGCTGCCTTGGCCCCACAAGGACATGTGGCCCAGCGGCCCCAGCCCACGGGGCAAGTGCCCAGTATGGGCCTGACCAGGGGACAAGAGAATAAAGCACAGCCTGTAGCAGAGGGTGTTTTTTTTATAGTACATGCAGCAAGTGAGCTAATGCTGTGCATACCTAAAGAAACTGTGTTATAAGAGCATTCATTTAATTTTTGATGGGGACATGTCATATTTCCCTATTAAAGCAGAGTTCTACCCACCCCCAGCAAAAAAATTCAAAGTCAGCAGCTACACATACTGTAGCTGCTGACTTTAGGACACTTAACTGTTTTGGAATTCAGCGATGTTGGCACCCCAGCCAATGTTTCCATTGGCTTTCGGGTGCTGCCGCCACCATGGTAAGGGAAACAGGCAGTGAAGCATGCTGTGCTTTCTGAATGGCTCGGCAGAGGAAAGAGAAGGGGGGCAGAACTTCTGAGTAATCTCACCATGACTAGATCTCTCAGGAGTGGGGAAGGGTACCTGTCAAAAACAGGTACCCATCCCCCCCCCCCCCCCCCCCGAAAGGTGCCAAATGTGGCACCAGAGGGGGAGGAGGCAGATAAGCAGAGCTTCCACTTTTGGATGGAACTCCGTTTTTATATTGACTCACAATATCTAAAGCCCCGTACACACGAGAGGACTTATGTCCGACAGACTTCCGAAGGAGTTCTGCCGGAGTTCTGCCGGAGTTCCGACAGAGTTCTGACGGACTTTTCGACTGAGCGGACTTGGCCACACACAATCACACCAAACTCCGACGGATTCGAACGTGATGACGTACGACTGGACTCGAATAAGGAAGTTCATAGCCAGTAGCCAATAGCTGCCCTAGCGTCGGTTTTAGTCCTTCGGAATAGCATACACACGAGCAAATTTTTTGGTAGGAACTGGGTCCGGCGGAGTTCCGTCGGAAAAATTTGAAGCATGTTCCATTTTCTAAAGTCCGTCAGACTTTTGCGAATCAAAAGTCCGTTGCAGCCCACACACGATCGAATAGTCTGACGGAATCATTCCGTCGGACTTTGGATGTTGAAAAGTCCGCTCGTGTGTACGGGGCTTTAGAATTAATTCTAAACTTGGTTAAGGGGCCATGCAAGGACATATAATGATGGGTACGTTAGCTGACTTCATATCAAAAGAATGTCATTATGAACTAACCAAGTCCTGAAAAGGTAATGTTGCTTTCAAGGTGGATGGTCAGATGTTACCAATTAGTCCTGTACATACTATACAAGATTGAGTATCGTCTCAGAGCTGCTATTATGCACACGTCTGATTTGATCACCTGTGCCATGCTGCAAAGATGGCGGACTCCATGGCGAAAAGGCATTTAGAGCTAAGTATTCTTGTTACATTTTCTAATATTATTACATTTGTTATGTGTAGCTGTATAAATGTTATACCTGCAAGTGTTTGTGTGATCTCTCTTTGTACATCTCGAATAAAGCCCCAAAAACTTGAATTATCACGTAACTGTGATAAAATCATTATTTTTACATTTAAAGACATGCTGTTAACCTGCTAAAGCCTCCCTTGTATAGACATCCAAAAGCCATGAGACTGATGCCGCATTATCTTGAATGTGATGTCAGCAGCTATAACAGACTCAGAGCTGCCACCCAAGTGATATTCTATAGCAGAGAGTTTCTCAACCAGGATTTCTTAGCAATTTACAGATGCAGCAGATATACAGCATATCTGCCCAACACTCACTCAAAAGATATGTTTTACTAAGTACTGCTGGGTACATTGATACCTGACAGCACTCCTAAAGTTTTGGCTACAACTAACCTCAAAGAAAACAGTGACATGGGATCGGAAAGGGCAGTATACAGATCCAGCTACACAATATGGCATGACTACTCTGGGTAAGTAGGTTCCCCAAGATTTTAATTTTTTTCTCACAGGTTCTCAAGGTCGACAAAGGCTGCTTTATAGTATTCCTTGTCATTCCTCCCCAGGCTGCTATGTATAAGAATGTGTAGGGAGGTGAGGGGGGTGAAGGAGCTAGGCCAACATAGACAGTAATTAGACACTGCCAATAGAGGAGGGGGCTATGTAATGGGAGGGAAGAGGCTGTGATTAGGAATCAACTTTCTAAAGTAGTCAAATGTGCTACAAAAACTTGAACATGCCATTACATGACCTTGGTACATGGGCTAGAGGGATTCTGTACAGGGCACTTCAGATGAGAGTCAGGACAATGACACCCTGATCTCCATCTCAGCAAAACAGAGAAAGCCTTGTATTTATTCACAAAATACAAAGCTTCCTGAGAATGGTTGAGCAGCTCTTAGTCTGACTCAATTTTGTTCTGTAATGGGAAATCCCCATCTTTAAAAAAAACTTTAAAAATGTAAACACATGAGATCATCTCTCATTGCCGGCTCTCCCTCCTCACACTGAGACAGCATGTGGGGAGGGAGAGCTTCCGTGCTGCAGCAGGAGTGAAAAAAAAAACAGTTACACGAACACAACACAGTGCCATCTATCCCCAGTGCCACCTATCAATGCCATCTGTCCCCATCACCTTCTGTCTCTAGTGCCATCAGTCCCCAGTGCCACCTGTCAGTGCCATCTGTCCCCAGTGCCACCTGCGTCCAGTACCACCTGCCCCCAGTGGCACCTGTCTCGAGTGCCACCTGTCAGTGTCACGTGTCATCAGTGCCACGTTCCAGTGCCATCTGTCATCAGTGCCACCTGTCAGTGTCACGTGCGATCTGTTATCAGTGTCACGTGTCATCAGTGCCATGTATCAGTGCCATCTCTCATCAATGCCACGTATTAGTGCCATGTGTCATCAGTGCCACGTATTAGTGCATCTATCATCAGTGCCACGTATTAGTGTCATCTGTCATTAGTGCCATGTATTAATGCCATCTGTCATCAGTGCCACATATTAGTGCCATCTGTCATCAGTGTCACATGTCATCAGTGCCACGTATTAGTGCCATCTGTCATCAGTGGCACATTAGTGTCACGTGTCACTGTCCTGGTGCTCCAGGGGATTCAAAGGTGTAATAGGTAGTCAAGAGGTTAGATGTGTAATTTATGCTCCTAGAACACCTGATGGTGCTCCCTGCATGTTGGGCCTCTTACCATTGCCCAACACCAATGGTAAAGGTCAATGGGAGACTCTCACCAGTGTTCGAGATGTTCAACGAAACACAACAAGGATGTCCGCTTTCTCCACTTTTATATATACTATCAATGGAACCATTTTTGGCGACAGATATTGGAGGGGTGCGGGTCGG
This sequence comes from Lithobates pipiens, assembly GCF_037356315.1. Lineage (NCBI taxonomy): Eukaryota > Metazoa > Chordata > Amphibia > Anura > Ranidae > Lithobates > Lithobates pipiens. The sequence continues at coordinate 72,082,152 of NW_027507791.1, read as the reverse complement.
AGAGAAAGAGCACAAAATCGTGGCATACGCAGATGATATCTTAATGTATGTAACTAAACCAAGAGTGACCTTTACAAATATAATTAAGGAAATTAGAGAGTATGGGGAACTCTCAAATTTTAAAATAAATCCAATAAAAACAGAAATATTAAATTTGATTAGGAAAAAGCAAAGCTCAGACTCTCCAAAAAGAATTCCCATTTACATGTGTAAAAGAAGAACTAAAATACCTGGGAATTAAATTAACAGCAACAATCAAAAATATATACTCTGCAAATTATATTCAACTAATAAATGAGATTAAGGAAGATATTAAAAATGTATGTACACAACAAATATTATGGATTGGGAGAATAAACATGTTTAAAATTATGATTTTACCAAAGTTGATATACACATTTCAGATGTTACCAATTGGGCTCCCGCAGAGTTTGTTCAAGATAATAAAAACAATGTTGATAAAATACATCTGGCAAAACATAAAGTCGAGAATCAATTTTGCACAAATCATGAGGAGTAGGGAACACGGAGGATTGGCAACACCCGACATTAATCGATATTGTAAAGCAGTAGTTCTAGCACGAATGATTGAGTGGACAAATGGAAATAGTGAAACAAAAAAAATGGGTAGAGATGGAAAATACAATAAGTAGGATAACATTGCACAAAAATATATGGATACCCTGAAAGTATAGAGTTATGGATGTACAAATTCACGACCTGACTAAAAATGTTTTTAAAATCTGGGACACAGTATATCGGAAAAATAAATGGAAATACAATTCACCATTAATGGCTCTCACTGGAACAATTTTTTTTACATCGGGGAATGAGATATTTGTAAATCGTGAGATAAGAAACCCACAATTGAAAGATATCATGATTAAAAGAAGGATGAAAACACGAATAGAATTAGAAGAATGCAATAAGTGGAAGATAAGTGAATGGAAACTCAATCAATTAAGACACTTGGTAAATACACTTCCACATCCAATCAGAGATGAATGGGAATTAAGACCCCTGGAAAAACTTTCCTTCACCTAGATGTCACTGAAAAATTGAATATCAAAAATATATGGAATATTATCAGACTTAGAAGGACAAGGAAGTCCTGCCTATATAAAACAATGGGAAAAAGAATTGGATATAAAGTTAGACAATCATCAAGTGAAAAAAATGATAGGAAAAATGATAGGAATGGGATATAATAATGCATGGGATATGAAAACCATTGAAATTCATTATAAATTCTTAACAAGATGGTATTTGACACCAGCAAGAATTCACAGATATCACCCAGAGAGATCACCATTGTGCTGGAGAAACTGCAAACAAAGGGCAATGATGATGGTTGGAGTGTCCAGAAATAAAAGGATATTGGAAAGAAATCGTAGATAATATAAAGGAAATAACTGGTGAGATAATATAAAAAAATATATGGACTTGCCTATTCCATGATTCGAAAATCCCAAAGAAACAATATATGAAAACAATGACCCCAAAACTTTTGAATGCTGCAAAGGGTTTGATCCCCAAAAAAATGGTTAAACAGTGAAAAACCAGGAATAAACGAGTGGTTTGAACAAATAGACTATAAGGCTCGGTTCACACAGGGGGCAACACGAGGCGACACGACTTGCCGCGCCGCGACCTGCCGCGACCTCAGCGGCGACTTGCAAATGACTTCTGTATAGAAGTCAATGCAAGTCGCCCGAGGTCGCCCAAAAGTAGTACAGGAACCTTTTTTCTAAGTCGGAGCGACTCGAGTCGCTCCTCTTAGAACGGTTCCGTAGTACAGAACGGGGGCGACTTGTCAGGTCGCGGCACGGCAAGTCGTGTCGCCTCGTGTCGCCCCCTGTGTGAACCGAGCCTTATAGTAAAATGGACCTATTAAGCAGTAGGGATATAGGACACAAGAGGAAATACATCAGTACTTGAGAAGGTTGGAAAAACTTTAAAGCCTTGGATAAATATTTGGAGAAAATGAAAGAAGGAGTAAACCAGATATTGAAGGGCCATAGAAACAAACCAAACAAAGGGGATGAGGATGAGGGGGGTAGTAGAAAAAGGGAAAGAGAGAATAAGGAATAGGTAAAGTAATAGGAGCAGCTTTATTTTTGCAAAAAAAACATTTAAAATATTTAAATAATTAATAAAGAGATTGTTAAAAAGAAAAAAAGAGAAGGAAAGGCCACTATGATGTGAGCACGAGATGGGACAAAATTGAACTGCAAAGTTGAAAATGTCTCGGAAAAATTTCACTGAAGTGGTAAAAAAAAAATAGTAATAATAATACTCAGGAGGAGTAGCAGAATGTATTTTGGGGTGTCATTTGTGGTATACACATGCCATGTGAGAGAAACAACCTATTACAAGGACAATTTTGTGGGGAAAAAAATGTAATATTGTAAAGAATTGTGGGGAAAAATGACAACATCAAAAACCTCACCATGCATCTTACTAAATACCTTGGAATGTCTACTTTCAAAAAAGGGATCATTTGGGGGGTATTTGTACTTTCCTGTCTTGTTAGGGTCGCAAGAAATGAGAGGTTGTCAGTGGTGTGATCATTTTTTTATGATTTGCACCACAACTTGTAGACTCTCTAACTTTCACAAAGACCAAATCATATCCACTAATTTGGGTTATTTTTACCAAAGATATGTAGCAGTATAAATTGTGGGCAAAATTTATGAAGAAAAATTAATAATTTGCAAAATTTTGTCACAGAAACAAAGAAAAATTATATTTTTTTCAAAATTTTGGGTCTTTTTTTAATTTATAGCACAAAAAGGTTGATCAAATACCACCAAAAGAAAGCTCTATTTGTATAAAAAAATTACAAAGTGGTTAACATATGTGAGATGGCCTCAGCCTTGCACAACTACAGGCAGAGTGCATGGCTTGTGGAGTGGTGCAAGTCTGAGGCCCTCTCACATATGTTAACTACACAGGCTGGATTGGGAGAGTGGTAGTTTTTCTAAAAATGCTGCCTACACGAACTCTAATGCCACGTACACGCGATCGCACATTTCGACAACAAAATCCATGGAATTTTTTCTATCGAATGTTGGCTCAAACTTGTCTTGCATACACACCAATTTCCAAATGTCAAGAACGCGGTAACATACAACGCGTACGACGGCACTAGAAAAAGCAAGTTCAATACCAAGTGCGCCACCCTTTGGTCTCCTTCCGCTAATCTTGTGTTAGTAGCAGTTTGGTGACAGGCGATTCGCACTTTTCAGCCTCCTGCTTTTACAATCGTTACTGCTCTTTAGTTTGTTCTTGTGAGTTCGTATTTCTATTATTATTTGATTTTCAGTGCATTGTTGTATGCTCGTATCTGATTTTCAGCTCCGTCCTTTGTTTTTCAGTGCTTTCTGTTAGTCCGTTCTGACCAGCCGACGGTTTTGAAGCCATGAGGACTCTCACCCCGGACCAGATGGTTTATAACTACCATCTTGCCAGAGCCAGAAGAGTGGTGGAGAACGCTTTTGGGATAATGGCCAGCCGTTTCTGCCTATTTCTTACGCCAATCAACATGGCAGAATATAAACCTAACCATATAATCCTTGCATGCTGCATTCTACACAACTCTTTAAGGAGAAATTCAATGAACTATGTGGCCTGACAGGGCTTGAAGCTGTCTGTCCTGGCTTGCCACCCCCAAAGCGCCAGCAAAGTAAGACAGAAGTATGTTGCATTCTTTGCGGGGGGGGGGGGGGGGTGGCATTGATATGCCAGAAACTGTTTAAGAAACTGTTTATCATACATTTTTTTTAACTTAAACTGAAATATTTCCTTTGGTTTACTGCCTGGGCATCTTTTAGCTGTCTCCTAGGTTCTCCAATGGGCTTTTCTTTTTGGACAGTTTCTTCAATAGTGCAATTGTAATTTATTTGATACATGAGGTAACAATCTCTTCTTCAGTGAACTATTATGTTGTGGGTCTGCTACACACACCTTGTTTTTGGTGTTAATGTATGTAATGCATTACTGGGAAAAATATTCATAATTTTCAGCACCATGAATTTTGTGGAGTCATGAAAATGGCGTGATTGTGGCAAATTAGAAAGCACTGTCGGAGTTATTTATTATAGGAAATTCCACTTTGCACTCCAAGTGCACTTAAAAGTGCACACAAAACTGCACTTGTAGTGCAAAGTGGATTTGCCTTTAGTAAATAACCCCCATTGTCACTGTAAACACCAACTTACTACAAAAATTTCTATTGAGCATTCAAAGAAGAAGCCATACATTGTTGAGTAGAAAACATTTTACTCAAAGCACATTCACATGTGCGTTAGAAAAGGGGTTTGGAACAAACCAACATCTTTGGTGTATATTTCTTTTTTGTTTCACATTGTATCCTTTTTTTGTTTAAACAGGCATGTTTCAAAGCATAACATACACAACTCGGGAACTTACAAAGTTCAACTGACAAAGAGAAGGCAATATCAGACATGAATATGTCCAAACTGTGTTGCTCTTGCCTTCTTCGGATGGGGTGATGTCCCCCCTGTAAAAGCCAAATTTTGAAGATGCACACAAATAGGGATTCAAACTGGGAATTCCCTCCTGATCCCATGCCTAATGTCAACATGTGCTAGCTCCCATCATGGGGGATCAATGGATGTGTTTTGTGGGTGCAATCCCTTCCTCTCACCTAATTGAGCTGGAAGGAAGGGGTTGCACCCACAAAATGCGTACATTGATATCCCGTGATGGCAGATAGCACATGTTGTGATTTAGATTCTGCCTAAAACATCAATGACGTTCTTAATTTTTTTTTAACATCATTGATGTTTTCCTTTACATTTTCTAAATCACGATTGCACCCCATTCTCTCCCCGATGAGGATCTGGGCACTTTCACTGGTGAAATGAGATTCTTCTTCCACAACATCCACATCACCTGAAAGAAAAAAAACACACCATGTATTAGAACTATGAAGGAACAGATATCTTACCTGAAGCTGTGGTCTCAGACACTCACCTGTTGTGGTGAAAATTTCGCCCACTTCATAAACCTCTCCCTACTCATCCTCTGCTTGTGGTGTGGAGATTTCCCCTTCTTTAGGAGATGGGGGGTCCCTGGTGTCCTCGGATGTCCCGAGTCTTTTCTCCCCTATGTTAAAAAAAAAATATGTATACTTGGCACACAGATATTGGAGGGCAGAAATAGGAATATGAAACATTGCTTGGAAGTGTCATACAATTGTCTGTTTTGGCAGAGTTTCAAGCTGAATGACGTTTTATTTCCTTTCTAAAGCTGGAATACTTACCTTTTTTGTTAAAGTATCACACATTATTATTATTATTATTATACATGATTTATATAGCGCCATCAGTTTACGCAGCGCTTTACAATGTATAAGGGGGGGGGCAACAAAATTAATAGTACAATACAAAAGGTACAGGAGGGCCCTGCTTGTAGAGCTTACATTCTAAAGGGAGGGGGTGGTGGTACAAAAGGCAATAGCTGCAGAGAATGATTTGATGGGGGTGGCTTGGGGACATTTGTTAGGTGGGTGTGGGATAGGCTTCCCTTAATAAATGAGTTTTCACACATGTAGACACCCCTATATTATCCACTGGAGCACCTGTGTGGAGCACCCCAAAAAGTTTGATTCTGGTATCCCACACTAGTGATCCTGCGTCCAGCTGTGTAAACAGCTGCTGAGTGTCCTCTCCTTACACTGAATCAAGTTTGCATTTCATTCTAGTTACAAACCCATTTAGACAACAAACTTATTTTAATACAAATAGGCATGAACAAATGTAGTTAACCTGTATCTGCCTAAAACATCTTATAAGTGGGCGAATGAACGATGTTTCCTACGACCAATTACTGTGCCCATGAACATGAAAGTTGCCATTTTAAAATGTACAACAGTAAAGAAAAGCACACGGAGCAGCACGAACGTTAAGAAGAAGAAAAGGAACACATGACAAAATACTTACTTTTTTGCATCATACTCTTGATTCTTCTGTAATGATCATGCTCCCTTAATTTGAGGTCTGACCATCATTTCCTCAGTTGATCCTTGGATCATTGTACCCCAAAATTCCTGTGCAGACTCTTCACAACTTTAGGCATGATTTTGGCCTTTCTCACATTTGGGTTTGGGTATGATCCATACTTCGCATTATAGTCGGCCCTCTTGAAGATGTCCACCGTCCCCACCATCTTTATAAAGGCCATAATTGAAGCCTTCAATCTCCTCTGGGATCGGGAGGTTCAGGGCTCCGGCCTTTTGTCTTTGCACCTGTTGTCTCTCTGCCATGTGCTCTCCCACTGTGCCGAAAGACAAGAGGCAGGGAATAGACTAGAAAGAACATCAGGGGCGGGCAGAGTTTCACTCATGTGCAATGTATATAAAGCGGAATATGCATGCGTCGTACGTATGATCTATGACGAAGTAACGGAAGTGACAACCGTTATAACGAAGGTACAATTTTAAGTTGGTGCATCAGTGGCCTATACTGCTTATAGATTGTGGCCTATATTGGGTCAAGATTAGGAGAGATTTGCCTGAATTTAGGGTTTGTCTTGTGTTGTGTCTTGCAGAGAAAATTGATCTATTCAATGATGAGGACTTTATCCCCATATTCATTGATATATACAGGGAGCTGCCCTGTCTGTGGCAGGTAAACCACCCCTTTTATAACAATAAACCAAAGAGGAAGGCAGCACTGGATCAATTGCTGGAATTTGTGAAACTGGTGATCCCCACAGCAGACATCCCCTATTTGAAGGCCCTAATTGGTGGCATGAGGAGCACTTATAATAGGGAGTACATGAAGGTCCAGGATTCCCTGAGATCAGCAGCAGCAGTTTACATTTATGTACCCAGGCTGTGGTACTATGACAGACTGCATTTTCTGCCAGGCCAGACTGAACTAGGGCTGCAACTAACGATTATTTTCATAATCGATTAGTTGGCCGATTATTGTTTCGATTAATCGGTTAATAACCTTAAAAAAAAGTGTGGTGTATAATTTAGTTAATATGTAAATAAAAAAAAAAGGCAATTTATTCTTAAATATCTCTATGCAGTAGTAAATATAAATAACTATATGGTTAGGGAGCAAAATATCTAATCGACTCTGAGAATAACAGACAGAAGAGATATACTGTATATATATTAGAGGGGATATATACTGTATATAATATTAGAGGAGAGAGATACTGTATATACCGGTACTATTAGAAGAGATATACTGTATATACTATTAGAGGCTATATCCTATTAGAGGAGAGATATACTGTATATACTATTAGAGGCTATATACTATTAGACCAGAGATATACTGTATATACTATTAGCCCTTGTACACATGGTCGGAGATTCCGACGGAATGTTTCCTATCGGACCGTTTTGTCGGATATTCCGACTGTGTGTGGTCTGCATCAGACTGTTTCCGTCGGAATATCCGACGGACCAACTTTTCCAACTTGCCGGTAAAATTTTCCGACAAAATGCTCCGATCGGACATACTCCGATCATGTGTAGCCTACTCCGACGGACAAAATGCCACGCATGCTCAGATCAAATTCCTAGACCAAAGCTATTGGCTACTAGCCTGTACGTAGTCCCGTCGTAATGAAATAACGTCATCACGTTATGCACAATCAGATTTTCCGACAACTAAGTCCGACTGTGTGTATGCAACATGCGCTGCATTAAAAGATTTCAAAATTTGCAGCGTCACGAATGTGCTATCTCCATTACAAACGCTAGTCTTACCAGACCAAGCGCTTCCATCTCATAATTTACACTTTGTGCGTCAGAATTGTGTACACGCGATCGGAATGTACGCAAATGGATTTTGTTGTCGAAAAATTTGAGAACCAGATCTCAAATTTTTTGCGACAGATATTCCGATAGAAACTGTCCAATGGAGCCTACACACGGTGGGAATTTCCGACAACAAGCACCGATCGCACATTTGCCATCGGAAAGTCCGACCATGTGTACGTGGCATAACAGCCAGACAGCAAGCATCTTCAAAAGGGGAGTTCAGCAATGAAAGTCTCATTATATAGTTCAAAAGGTTTCCTTTAATAAGTGACTCCCCGAAAAATAAAATTAATGCTACTTTTGGTAACAAAAACTTTGCCACAGCAGAAAACATGTGCTATTCTACTATAAGCTTTCAAATATACAGTGCTGTCACACAGACTAGCAAGGATGACCGCAAAGTCCTTTTTAAATATTAGAAAATTCACCAATTAACTCATATTGTAACATGTCCAAAAAGAACAGTTGCAAGGAGCATCACAGTGTCAAGCAATTAGGTCTTGAAAGTATTCTGGATGAGTGCCTACATAGTGGAATAGTCTTTGCGCCCTCATTAATATGTTAATTAGGAAGATGCAAGTGATTTATAGTAAGGGGTTGATTAATATAACCGACATCACTCAATGTCTTATCATCTTTCACTTCAATTCTTCAGCTCCACTCAATGGTAACGTGCATAAATGGGGGAGGTATATGTTTTTATCCTAAAGCCTGCTGAATCCATTCAGTGATGCATTCTCTAATTGCAGCACACACACATACATACACACATACATACACACACACATATATATATATATATATATATATATATGTATATATATATATATATATATATATATATGTATATATATATATATCACATAAGTGAGTACACCCCGCACATTTTGTTAAATATTTTATTATATCTTTTTTTTTCCAAAAAATTATTATATTTTTTCATGTCACAACACTGAAGAAATGACACTTTGCTACAATAGAAAGTAGTGAGTGTACAGACCCCTGAGTGCAGGAGAGATTTCTATTGTTTTTGTACAGCTTGTATAACAGTGTAAATTTGCTGTCCCCTCAAAATAACTCAACACACTAAGTGAAAATGTCCAAATTGGGCCCAATTAGTCATTTTCCCTCCCGCTGTCATGTGATTCCTTACTGTTACAAGGTCTCAGGTGTGAATGGGGAGCAGGTGTGTTAAATTTGGTGTTATGGCTCTCACTCTTTTATACTGGTCACTGCAAGTTCAACATGGTACCTCATGGCAAAGAACTCTCTGAGGATCTGAAGAAAGAACTGTTGCTCTACATAAAGATGATATCAAAAAAGATACAGGGGGTGTAGAGCCCTCTGTGAAGGGAGTTACAGGTGGACCAAGTAACTTGATTAGGGAATTTATTGCACAAAAATGTATTAAAAAACTGAGTAACCCTGAGTAACCGTGAGTAACCCACCACCAACACTTGAACTGTAATTTAAAAAAGACAACGTTAAGACGTACATTAAGATCAGCTGCATTACACTATACATCAAGCACGGCCATTTACACATAGTTGATACAGATCAGATCAGAACCATTAGGGGCGCCGGGAGCTGCCCCCTCTGTCAGGCCACCCCCCTATATGTAAAATGGATAGATTCATGCATTACACTAATCTATTCATGGCCGCTGTAGCCACCCCCTATTCAGGCGTCTGGCCCCTTTTCAGATGCCAGGTGCCCTAATTACAGCAGTGGGGTGTTTTTGTGAAGCACCTGATTGGAGCGATAGGCTCTAATAGGCTTCAAAAAATGTGGACTCAAAGCCCAGAGCAAATTAATATTCGCTTTTCTAACGCTGAACCTCCACTCAGCCAATCATGAGGTGTGGATCTAATACCAGTCCTTGATTGGCTGAAGGCACAGGTGCTCCAATTTGATGCTTAGAGACAAATGGAGGACACAGGAGCCGCCACCTGACCTACTGCTCATCCCACAGCTCGCCGCTGTCACCCGCTGCCTGTCCACAAGATGGGGTAAGTGGCGGGCAGTCAGCCAGCAAGTGGGTGGGTGGGGTGGTTAGGAGGGTCACAGTGGCTGCATTTGATGGGGCACAGTGGCTGCATTTGATGAGCACAGTGGGGGCATTTGATGGGCACAGTGGCTGCATTTGAGCGTACAGTGGCTGCATTTGATGGGCACCGTGAGGCTGCAATTGATGGGTATTTTTTCACCATAGCCCCCAGCCGAGGGATATATGTGTATGAATTGTGGACCCGAGCATTGTGTAAAGTCTACACCCTGAGTCCATAGATGGCAAAATTAGACAGCCATAGATAGATTGGCCTGCTGGTAAACAGTTACTATATATTGTATTGTATAGATTAGCCACAGCATGTCAGTTCATCTGAGCCATTTGTTTAGGCCGGACCATATGTACAGGGGTTGGCTCAGTATAACAATCTATGCAGGTGAGCCATGTAAAAGAACTAGCAAAAGATCATGAATGATGACACTGGTTAGCTAATAGAAAGTCAAGGACCACATTGGTCTGCTCACCCAACCAGAGGGCAGGAATGACCCATGACAGGTAGATGTCCCGGATGCCTCAAATGAAGCCCGCCTGATGATGGAAATATCACAGTGACCAAGCCTGGTCACCCGTTGGGCTCAGATCTCATCCCCAGGATCGTGGCATGTGAACCTTGTGGGTACACTTGCTATTGTGCCATAGTGCTGTCTTAACACGTCATCCTTGCTTCCTTCACAAAAATGGCTCCAGCTGTCCTAATGGAGTGCATAGTGCTTGCACAGGCGTTATGAGGTGCGTATCCGTGATGTCAAGCGTGTCACTGCCGTGGTGTCGTAGCTGACATGTTTCGCGCAGTCACGTGGGCTTTACCTACATAAAGATGGCCTAGGCTATAAGAAGATTGCTAAGACCCTGAAATTGAGCTGCAGCATGGTGGCCAAGACCATACAGCGGTTTAACAGGACAGGTTCCACTAAGAACAGGCTTCACCACGTTAGACCAAAGAAGTTGAGTGCTCAGCGTCATATCCAGAGGTTTTCTGTTGGGAAATAGACGTATGAGTGCATGATCCCCTCCCTTCAGAGACTGGGCCAGAGGGCAGTAATCCAACATGATAGCAACCTCACACTGCCTTGCTAAAGAGGCTGAAGGTAAATGTGATGGACTGGCCAAGGATGTCTCCAGACCTAAACCCTATTGAGCATCTGTGGGGCATCCTCAAACGAAATGGGGAGGAGCGCAAGGTCTCTAACATCTACCAGCGCCATGATGTTGTCATGGAGGAGTGGAAGAGGACTACAATGGCCACCTGTGAAGCTCTGGTGAACTCCATGCCCAAGAGGGTTAAGGCAGTGCTGGAAAATAATGGTGGCCACACAAAATATTGACACTATACAAGCTGTACACTCACTACTTTACATTGTAGCAAAGTGTCATTCAGTGTTGTCACATGAAAACATATAATTAAAATATTTACAAAAATGTGAGGGGTGTACTCACTTTTGTGAGATACTGTATATTAATGCCACATTTGCTTATCAGACAATAGAGATGAGTGAAAATCTGAAAACTGAGGAGATTTCTCTGAACTCTTTCAATTTCACACAAATACATTGGAGTGGATAGGGAAGGCAAAATTAAAGGAAGACGAACCGCAAGAACAAAAATCGAATATCCCTTCCCCATGTGAGGGGAACAGTAGTTTACAGAAGGAAAATAATTGGGATTAACAAAGTCCAACATGTTTAAAGTCTTTGGTGGGTGAAAATTCTTTCCATAGATACAATGAAGGAATAAGCATAGATTTAAATAGGATTGCACAGAGAATACAATCATATTATAACATGTGTCCAGCTTAAGCATTGCCAAGATGATGGAGAAATGCCTTAAAAGGCCAGTCCAATATAAAAATTTCAGTGGATTGAATCTTACCCTGGATTCTTACATACAGTATCTCAGAGACTCCATTAGCGGGATCTCTATAGTTAAATCGTTTTGTTCACCTGGCTGTTACAATCTAGTCTCTCTTTCCTTGTAGAAATATGTTTTTTTATTTTAACCAATGAAGGCAGGAAAACAAAGACTCTCTGGTTATTACTCCCTCTTCCATGTGACAGTGCAATTGGCTGCTAGACCCCAGTACTGTCAAATAAGAGGAGGTCATATGCTCCTCCATACTTGGAAGCACCATGAATTATCATCGGCGATGGAGAGTTCTGGCAAGGTAAGTATAAGTGTACCTGGTCCTAAAGCTGAAATACTGAGAGGGCTCTCCTAGTGGCTGGGTGCTCAGTGTCCTTGAAAGTGATAACAGTGAACACAAAGCAAAGGGATTGGCAGCTGTGCCACAGATGAGAGATGGTGGTGTGGAGATCTCTCTGCAAGTGGATACTAGATGGGATAAGCAGCAGGACCCAGGAGAGCTGATGGTGGTGCAGACTGTACACAGCAGGAAGCAGGTTGCAATGGTAAGTGCAGAAGGCTGGATACAGTAGGTAAGTACTGATTCACTTGAATAGGTTGCAATATGTGTGACAAACGTGCCAAAGTAGCTCATGTGTATTTTTTTGGCACTGAGTCAAGTGTGTTTTGCAGTGCATGTTTCTCATGCGTTTTGTTGCACAGCTGAACTAATCTGATCTCATTTGATCACGGAAGCTAAGTAGGGGTAGACATGTTTAGTACCTGGATGGGAGACCGCCTGCGAATACTAGGCGCAGTCTCCTTGCAGGATTATAATCTTGTGTTGATTGTTAAACACAGTTTGTATTTTCTAGTTCATGCCTTTTGATATTATTTGTTTTGTAAATCTGTAGTAGAAAACAAGTATTTTGAGATTTTTTTTTCTGTTCCTGAGCTTTCACAAGTAAATTGTGTTGCAATTTTTGATGGTTGTTAAGGAATACATTGGTTTCCCCTCCTGGCCCCCTGTTTGAACATTAGTTGTTATGTTTGAGTATGTTTAACTGATCAAACATCAGGAGGCGGGACCATACATGTGTTGTGTTATTTAATGAGACTTTTAACTTGTTCACAATGGATTTAATAAAGGCCCAAGTGGTTGAAATGCATCATCCAGATGTGCTTGTTTTTTGTACCTGCCATGCATTGTGTTTAAATGGGATCTAATAAAGGATTTTGTTTTACATTCCAGCTATACTGATCAACTTGTGGTTTCAAACTTGACAACTTGGAGGAGCACACGGATTGTGCACCCAAGATCTATTTCCAATGAGAACACATGGGCTAATTTGGACATTAAGCTCTAACTGCCGGCATATATGGCAGGTGGACTTTAACGACGAGAGGCCGCATATATGCAGCCCTATGTAAACATCTTTTTTTGCTTAGAGCGTACACCCTGCATGCTCCAAGTAGAGACCAGTGGGTACTGAAAAGCTCCCAATGCATACTTGCAATCGGGATCTTTCCGATCATGTGACCTCTGTGACAGCCAATCACAGCGGCCACATGATCGAAATGCCTGCTTTCGCCTTCCAGCATTTAAAACCTCTTAGAGGGCCTGAAGGCGGTGGAGGTCAGGGGTTAACCTTAAATTTATTTTGCTTTTTTTCTGGCATGGATTAATAAAGAGGGATGAAATAGCATCCTGGAGAAATTGCTGCTCTGTGCACCCCGCAGTACTAATTACACATCTAAAGGCCCATGCATTTGGTCCATGATCTTTGTTTAAGAGGAGGATCAGACTTTACATTGGCTAGTCCACAAAAATTGCAAGAGCAAATGCATAGGCTTTTAGGGCCTTCAATATAGCCCACTGGCTTTTGTGACCTGAAGGTTATGATACTATACCTGCTTTCTATTTATTGTTACCATTGTTTAACATTACTTCTTGTTCTACATTGAATTTCGATTGGCATATCTGGGCTGTATGAGTTTGGATGCATTTTGTGACAGACTGACCCGAGACAGAGGCTTTTGGAGGGGACTGAATGCTAGCCTCTTGCATCTGCCCTGGCATTTGAGGGAGCTTCAGGCATTTTGGAGGATATTCTGTTATGTAATGCAAAAGGACATTATTAAGGAGGCCATGATGGTCTCTGACAGCTTAGGACTAGTGGACAGATGTATGTGAAAGGAATGCTGATTAATGAGACCTGTAAAGCCCGGGTCTTTCACCCAAAAGTTTATTGTGCTGATTAACACACCTTTGTCTCCTAGGTGCACCATTGGGGATGTGTTTATACATATATGTATGGTAAGTTGTAAGTGAGGAGATGGCAAGTCTACCCTGAAAGGTCATATTTCTGAGTCACCAAGTCTGGGTAAATGGTTAGATAATTAGCTCATGTTAATTATGTTTCTGGTTACAGGTGTATTGTTCGAGTAATATGAGCAGGAGGGGGGAACCTCCTCTTCAACTGTATATAAAACTGTATTCTTGTTCTAATAAACAGTCCATGTTCAGCAACCAAATGAGTATTGTCTTGTTTGTTGTTAGCGGTTGGAATATCTGATATCTATATTCAGACTGAGAGGAAGCACTATATGACGAAAGCACTCAAGCGGCGTGTGGGACATTTTGTTACACATTTAATAAATAAAAGTGAATAAAAATAAAATGGGAGCCTAGGTCACTGTATATTTCCTGTTCTTCTATTGCAAAGGAAATAGGCAAACATGTTTAAATGATTGTATTTGGTAATTTTAACACATTTTTATTTTAAAGTATATTTAAAGCTCACTTTATTTATTTTTACATTTTTGTAGAAAGTATAGAAGGATCACAACCCCTCTTGGGTTTTTATTGCTGTCGGTGACCTTTTGGGGAGATTTACCCTCGCTAAAAAAAGTTAAATATAAAATCCAAAATGTTGTACTTGCCACCAGAACAGTGGCTGAAACAAAACCTTAAAAAAGAGATATCTATTCCAGTGACAACTATATAAGGGGTGATAGGGTTCCCTTCACTTAGAAGAGATTTGCTCTCACTTCCAGTTATTTCATTGGGACAGAAAGTAAACGTAAATCTTCAGAGCGTGACACAGAAAAAAAGCTTTGAATTTACATACGTACACTTTAAAACAATTATTACCTTAAATTGGAGTTTATCCTATACTGTAAAGTACATCTAACTAAAATAAAGAGTAAATAATAACTTGGTATACATTTGTATATGTATCTATATGTGTGTGTGTGTGTGTATATATATATATATATATATATATATATATACATACCATTTTTTTGCACCATAAAATATTTTCAAATAAACATTTTAAATCGAACACAAACAAAAAAGAACCTTCTGTTTAGCAGCCTCCCCTTAGAATGGCATTTGTTAAAATGACCTTTTTGTTACACAGTCATAGTCAGCATTAATCCTATTACTCCATGATGATTTTTTTTTTTTTATCAAGGCAATGCAGCTGCCATTCCGTCTTGCACTAAGTGAATTGAGGTGCTCAGTTGGTGTGCATGCCGCACTCTTAGATGTGTGAAAGAGCCAGTGACACAGCGCACTCATCAGCGGGTCAGCTTTTCTCCTGAGACGTACTTCTTGCCTCAATATCTACATTAGGGCTGTCAGGACGTATCAGCTCAGTGTCAGGATATAGAATTCTGGCTACATCTCCTTAGTATGAGAAACATGTTTTCAGCTCCTCGCCCCGTCTCATAACAAAAAGCCCTTAGTAGGGATCTGTCTGTGACTTTTACACTTTATCACAGACTGGACAGAGTTTTAAGGCTTCTAAAGAAATAAATAAAACCAGTCTCCACTATGTATTCATAGCAGGGTTTCATTTGCAGCTGAACCCATGGCTTAGAATATTCAGGCTTTTAGGAGGAACTGTAAAGTATTGTCTCAGTCTGCAACAACTCAGGTACATTCTAAGCTACTTCTAGTTAGATGTTGACCACCGCAGGTTACGTCCTTTTTGACTGAACCAGACTGGATTTGGAATAATTTCATGACTATAGGTGCCTGTTCATCAACTGTTAGCCCACGTACACACGGTCGGAGATTTTGCCAAAGAAATCCGTCGGATTTTGCCCGTCGGATTTAGTCCGACGGATTGTGTCCGAAACTGTTGCATACACACGGTCGAGCCAAGTTGGAGAAAAATCCGATCTTTCAGAACGTGATGACGTAATTTTGTTACGATGGGACTACATTCAGACTAGTAGCCAATAGCTTTGATGTAGGAATTTGATCTGAGCATGCGTGGCACTTGGTCCGATGAAAATGCTCTACACATGATCGGATTAGGTCCGTCCGGCCCAGTTGGTCGGGAAATATTTCCAACATGTTGGAAAATTGGGTCGGACAGAGATTCGGACGGAATCAGTCCGATGCATACCACACACAGTCGGATTATCTGACGACACGGTCCGATAAGATTCATTCCGAGTGTACAAGGGCTAATGGGGTTCTGATCAGACGGTTTACAAAGTCTGTACTAATTGCTAGCATTTCCCTTGACATAAGTATAGCTTGAAGCTTTTGGATATTCCACTCTCTCTACATAGCCAGAAACATGAACGATCAGCAGTCAGGTGCTCTTCCTGAGGGTAGTCCCATTAAAATGCTTTGCCAAAGCCTATATATCATATTTCTTGTATGCTGTGGTAACTTTATAATAACTTTTGATTTTTATATAGAGGCCTAGGTTTATAGAAAAAAATAGCATTTAGAATTACCCTAGAAAGAGTGCCACACCATTGGTTGAGAGCTGGAATACTTTTATTTCATCTTAGTAAATCCAAAATAAACAGGCCAACACATTTTGAGGAGTTCTAAGGGACCCTTCAAGGGCTCATGATCAAGGCTCAAAATGAAAGAGAATGTGAGAAAATACATGAGAATCAATGAGAAGGCAGGCTTCTGCAGCTGATTCAAGACTGCTTGGAACCTGCTGCTGAAACTCACTTTCTCATAGATGCTCAGAATTTATTTTTGAACCTTTTGACCCTTTTGAGTCTTGCATCACTCAAGTCTAATTTTCATTAGCAAATGAGGAGATGGGTCCATTTGAACCCCTGAAATTGTTTGACTTGTTTTTTTTCCGATACACTATTATGAACTAAAAAATACTCAGATTACCAACTATTGGTGTGGGCTCCTTCGCTTCTAAAGCTCTTGGGTTTTATCCAAACGCCTCCCAAGGACCTGGATATGCATGATGGCAGCCTAACTTGAATCATTGCACTCCAATTTATATATTCTTCACACTGCAAGAGAAAACCCATTTGGATATAGCACCTCCAACTCATTCCTTCTCGATTACAATGACTCTGATTTACAAGCTCCAAGGGTCAGTTCTTCAGAAGTGATAGTTCAGTAAAAGGTGTTCTAAGAAGTCACTGCTTGGCTTATATATCTCTTGAAGATACATTTCTTAGGTTTCAGGCTCTGCCCCAGCCCTGTTTAAGGTTTGGGAGCTAGAAACCATTTTTTGGTGTTCCTATGCCTCCTTCTCTACAGCAGTTATCAAAAACTGTAATATATGTTGAAGATGACCTGACTCTTTAAAGCAGAGTTACACCCACATTTCCATGTTTGCACTATCCATTTCATAGCAGCAAGTTAAAACCATATTGGCCTTTTTTTTTTGCCTTTATTTACCTTGTTTCCATGGGGTCATCTGTTTTCTTCCTGTTTAGCACTGCCGCGGCAAGGTACGTCATTTCCGTTATCAGATCGTGCTCTCCTCCTCGCCCCAGCCTGCATTCTAGGACATGTGTGTGTCCCAGAAGACTACAGGACCAGAAAGCGCTGCATGACTCGTGCATACACAGTAGAAAACTGGCAGTGAAGCCTAAAGCCGGTTTCTCTTACTAGCAATGCCGGCGCCTGCTCTCATAGCCGATGGATGGATCAGCTTGGGGTGCCGACATCTCAGGCCCCTTGGACAGGTACAGTAAGTGTCCATATATTAAACGTCAGTAGCTACAGTATTTGTAGCTGCTGACTTTCAATTTTTTTGCCCCAGGCTGGGGCAATTTTTGCATATCATTGATAGTCCATATTTTTTCCTATCTGAAAACATAGCAATATTATTGTGATTGTGACTTTAAAATACAGTGCCTTGAAAAAGTATTCATACCCCTTGAAATTTTCCACATTTTGTTATGTTACAACAAAAACTGTAAATTCATTTTATTGGGATTTTATGTGCTAGACCAACACAAAGTGGCACATAATTGTGAAGTGGAAGGAAAATGATAAATGTTTTGCAAAAATGTTTTATAAATAAATATGTGAAAAGTGTGGGGTGCATTTCTATTCAGCCCCCTTTACTCTGATAACCCTAACTAAAATCTAGTGGAACCAATTGCCTTCAGAAGTCACCTAATTACATTACAAATGATAAAAAATTGGATATAAATAAAGAATAAAAAAAAAGTCACCTAATTAGTAAATAGAGTCCACAGATAAAGGAGAAAAAAGAGAGAGAGGGGCGCCTCTGGGTGCAGATTTTTCAAAAGGTTTTATTTTCAGTGTAAAAACATAACATTTTGCACTCACATTTAGTAGGCAAAAGGTAGGCATTTAAACACAGAGGGTCATCAGGTGTATCTGATTATGGGACGTCAGCCAGTGATCCGGTCCACATCTGTCATCTAGTTGTTCCTGTTCCTCTCACATAAGGTCCACTACAGGTGTTTTTTAAGAAGCAGCCGGCTTATGGTGGACACGAGATGTGCGGTCTTCAGAAGGAGGCTTGGGAAGCAGAGATGACCAGGGCGCGGTGCTGTGACGTCAGAGGGTATGCGACGCGTTTCTTGAGCGTGCGGGTCGAGATTGTCGGACGACCGCGCTCTTTCATCAGGCAGAATCAGAATAAAGTGAAGGGGACTCAGGATTTAAATAGGGGCAGGCTGAGGACAGTAGGCGTGGCTGGAGGCGGACTGGGAACAGGTGAAGGGGCGTGGCTAATTAGGGGCAGGCTGAGGACAGTAGGCGTGGCTGGAAGCAGACTGGGAACAGGTGAAGGGGCGTGGCTATGGCTTAGTATGGGGAAGGAAACGATGAGTAATGAGGGGGGGGGGGAAATGGGAGAGAAAGAGAGAGCAGCAGCGGCTTAGTATAAGGAGGAAGAAAACGTCTATGGGGAAATCTTATGTATATGTCGGTAAAATCGTCTATAGAATAAAATTCTATGGGAAAAACATCAAAAATAATTGTGAGAATACCGTATATACTCGAGTATAAGCCGAGATTTTCAGCCTCTTTTTTGAGGCTGAAAGTGGCCCCTCGGCTTATACTCGAGTCACCGCTGTCTGACTGCTCGATCAGCGTATCGAGCAGACAGACGGCGGACATTAAAATTTAAAAGCCGCGCCTCCTTCTCCGCCTCCGCCTGTGATAGGCGGAACACTGAATTTCCCAGCAGTCAGTGTTCCACCTATCACGGACATCCGCTCATTCTCATACTACGGACGAGTATGAGAGGATGTCCGTGATAGGCGGAACACAGGCTGCTGGGAAATTGAGTGTTCCGCCTATCACAGGCGGAGGCGGAATTTTGAATTGTAGAATGGCCGCCGAGAAGAGCGGCGATCCATCGGCACGGCACGGGACGGAGGAGGCACGGGACGGAGGAGGCACGGCACGGGACGGAGGAGGCACGGGAAGGAGGAGGCACGGCACGGGACGGAGGAGGCACGGGACGGAGGAGGCACGGCACGGGTCGGAGGAGGCTCGGGACGACGGCGGCTCGGGACGGAGGCTTGGGACACAGGTAGGCTGGACACACACACAAGGCTGCACGGACACACACACACACACACACACACACACACACACACACACACACACAAGGCTGCACGGACACACACACACACACACACACACACACACACACACAGGGATGGATGGATGGATACACACACACACACACACAGGGATGGATGGATGGATGGATACACACACACACACACACACACAGGGATGGATGGATGGATGAATACACACACACACACACACACACACAGGGATGGATGGATGGATGGATGGATACACACACAGGGATGGATGGACACACAGGGATGGACGGACACACACACAGGGATGGACAGCCATGTCTCACCCTCGGCTTATACACGAGTCAATAAGTTTTCCAGTTTTTTGGGGGTAAATTGGGGGCCTCGGCTTATATTCGGGTCGGCCTATACTCGAGTATATACGGTAAGTAAAAAGGGTAAAAATTATATATATAAAAAGATAAAAAAGCTTAAAAAAGCTAAAAGGAGGGGAGTAAAAAAGAAGGTAAAAAGAGGCAAGAAGCATCCAAAAACTTACACCCGCACATATATGCCTACATGGACACATGTGTGTATGTGTCCATGTAGGCATATATGTGCGGGTGTACATTTTTGTTTTTATTTCTTTTTTATTTCTGTTTTTATTTTCATTTTCATTTTATACATCCCATTTTTTTCATTTAACACGGGTAAGCGTACGTATTTATATGTGTATCTGTATATGTGTATATACACATACACCATTTTTATCCCCTTATACACATATGTCCTGCATGTCCAATCCCCAATACAATTATATCTACACACTTCATGTATGCTTCTTGCCTCTTTTTACCTTCTTTTTTACTCCCCTCCTTTTAGCTTTTTTAAGCTTTTTTATCTTTTTATCGTTGAACAAAACATTAAAAAAATAGATGATAAGAATTTACACAGATGTTTGTAATAGCATGCAGCAAATATATGTGGACCAGGGCATTTGTTACATTTTAGATATTTAGTTGCTCCATACTGTTTGTTATAGGAGTCATAGAAGTCCATGGAAAGATTGTCATGAATGGCTGTTATACATATTCATCAGATATTCCGATCATGTGTGGGCTTCATCTGACTTTTTCTTTCAAAAATTCTGACGGACCTAGAAATAGAATATGTTTTAAATCTTTCCAACGGAATCAATTACTATCGGGAAAACCGTTCGTCTGTATGCTGTTCCGACGGACCAAAAACAACACAAGGGCAGCTATTGGCTACGGGCTATTGAACTTCCTTTTTCTAGTCCCGTCGCACATGTTGTACATCACTGCGTTCTAAATGATCGACAATGGCCACCTGACATCAAGAAGTGGGATATCCAGTGCATGAGAAATCATGATGTCCTTTCCACATGAGATCTGAAGCCTTATCACCTCACCTGGACACTGGACAGTCGGTTAGAGGATTTGCCTGAGAGGATCGTCTTACATGCCTGTTAGATTCACCACCTTATGTGTGTGTGGGTCCACAACTGAGGGTAAGAGTATTTAATACACATTGATATTGGAGTTTCATCACTTGAATTTGCATACCTTTCTCGAAGATGAACTGCACCTATTTATTGTTGCCTTATCACCAAGGATATGCATATTGAGCACGTTTAGAGAGACTGTATGTTATTTTGAGCAGCCTTTCGTGCTGTTCACACAGAGACTCTAACGGACCAGGGTTTATTCACCTTTGGATGTTGCACAGTGCACATTATTGACATCAGAATTCTATTTATATTTGATTGAACCATTTTCCACTACAGTTACTAGGTAGAGGTTTCAGCAGCACTGCATTTTTTTGTTTTTAGTTCTAAATGATCGGACTTTGGTGTGATCGTGTGTAGGTAAGTCTGTTTCAGCGGAACTCCGTCAGAACTCCGTCGGAAAAACCATCAGAGTTTATTCTGACAGAAAAAATGGTCGTGTGTACGCGGCGTAAGGCCGCGTACACACGGGCGGATTGTCTGTCCAACTTAGTCCGCTGAACCGTGTTTCAGCGGACAATCCGCTCGTGTGTGGGCTTCAGCGGACTTTTTCAGCGGACTGTCTGACGAACAAAGTCTTACGGAATTTCCGAAATTTTGTCCGTTCAAACTTGGTTTTGTCCGTCCAAACTTGGTTTCAGCGGACAGTCCGCTCGTGTGTAGGCAAGTTGGACGGACTAAGTATGGCGCATGCTCAGAAAGGATTTACACGGCCGAAGGTTGCATTGCAGTGTATAGGACGTCGTTTTTCTAGTCCCGTCGTACGTGCTGTACACGTCATCGCGCACGCTTTCAGCGGACTGTCTGATCGTGTGTGGTCAAGTCCGTTCATGCAAATTTTGAACGGACTGTCTGTCGGATTGTCTGACGAACTTAGTTGGCCAGACAATCCGTCCGTGTGTACGCGGCCTTAGACTTCATAAAAGCACAGCTGAGGCCGGCTCCACTGTTTTAGCCTTTTTAACTTAAATCATCTTTAGTACCGGCCAAGCCTGCTCAGTTGGCATTCCTAAAGTCTAAAGCCACGCACACACGATCAGATTTTCCGACAACAAAACTGTGGATTTTTTTCCAAAGGATGTTGGCTCAAACTTGTTTTGCATACATGCGGTAACACAAATGTTGGCCAAAAATTCAGAACGTGAGAACGCGGTGATGTACAACACGTATGACAAGCCTAGAAAAAGGAAGTTCAATAGCCAGTGCGGCTCCTTCTGCTTGATTCAGAGCATGCGTGAACTTTTGTGCGACGGACTTGTGTACACACAATCGGACTTTCCGACAACAAGTTTTGTTGGCGTAAAATTTGAGAACCTGCTATCAAACATTTGTTGGTGGAAATTCCGACAGTAAATGTTCGATGGAGCATACACACGGTTGGACTCTCCGACAACAAGCTCACATCGAACATTTCCCGCCGGAAAATCAGACCATGTGTACCCTGCATAATTCCACCCTTTGCAAAAAATAAATAAATGCACCCATATTTGCATAAAAAAATACATTTATTATTATTATTGTTTTTTTTTGCAACTATGTTTAGTGGATCGAGAATGCGATGCACAGGCTCATGCAGACTCTTCCCCCACCTCAAATACGCATCTGCCTCAGTGGTAGACAAGGCTTGTATTTCATTCATTCAAAGATCTATGTGAATGAATGATGCAGTTGTGCATGTGGAGCATCACACAGCCATGCAAAACTCCGAAGTGAAAGCTGCTGCAGAGGAGATTAACCCCAAAATGCTGTTAGATAGAGGTCAGTTTGGGGTTTGGGAAGGTAGGGATTTCACGTGCAACCAAGTTACAGGTATACCCCAAAAATAGGTGTACCATGGTTTAAATCAGTGGACTCCAAAGTTTGGCCCTGGAACCGGATGTGGCCCTTTGCTTACCTTTATCTTGCCCTTGGGTCACCATTTCATGGACTGACACCAACAGTGGGGCACTATTCACGTCACTGACACCAACAAGTGGGCACAATTCCTCCCACTGACACCAACAAGTGGGCACAATTCCTCCCACTGACACCAGCGATGGGACAGAATTCTTTCCATTGGCACCAACAATCGGGCACTGGATGCCAGAACATTTTCAGCTCCCACTAGCCCTAGTTTGGCCCCACTATAGTCTGAAGGACAGTAAACTGGCCCTTTGTTTAGAAAGTTTTGAGACCCCTGGAGTAAACAGTGGAGTTAGTCTTTAAGTTTGTAAAGTAATGAGTGTCTGCGTTCCAAAAATATTAAACTATGAAGGCTTACTGTGCAGGCACTGCCAGCCCTGATGTGAATATCTTCTAGAAAAGCAGCAATCATCAGTAGGCCACAGGTGTGCTACTAAGATAGGTAATCAGCTGAGGTGGAGGGTATAGGTATAGTGTAGAGTGGTTCAGAGGGTCTAGGGAGGAAGGGTTCGCATTTGTTTTTTCAAAAGTTTAGCTGTCCTTTAAAGCCCAGCTTTAGCCATTTTATGGGGGGTTTGGTGAGTCCATAGTTTGTTTTTTGTTGTTTTGCGTAATTTTCTTATTCTTATTAATAGCAAGGTAAGGGGGAACATATGATCAGCACTGACAAATGACTACGGTTCCACTTAACTCTAGAGAACAATAACAATTAGGGCTGGATTTGTACACTCTCCAATCCACATTCCCCCAGAATGGGTCAGGGTAGCCTACAAATGTGAGAAATCTTCACTATCCTTCGAAAAATAATACCGTATATACTCGAGTATAGGTCGACTCGAATATAAGCCGAGGCCCCTAATTTAGCACAAAAAAACTGGGAAAACATATTGACTCGTGTATAAGCCGAAGATGAGACATGCAGCAGCTACTGTTACAGCAAAAGTGTGGAAAAGAGGGTCAACAATGCCCATCTGCAACTGCATACCTCCCTGTGTACCTCCCTGTGTACCTCCCTGTGTCCATTGCAGCCTACCTGTGTCCTGTGCATGCCTCTGTGTGCCAATCTGCAGCCTCTGTGTCCTTCTGCAGCTCTGTGCCCATCTGCAGCTCCGTGTGCCATTTTGCACCGATCAGCATAAAAACATACGGCGGCCATTCCACTGTTCAAAAGCCGCACCTCTCCTCCTCGTCTGTGACAGACGGTGGCCATTTCACTGTTCAAAAGCCGCGCCTCCCTGTCTGTGATAGGCGGAACACTCAATTTCCCAGCAGTCAGTGTTCCGCCTATCACGGACATCCGCTCATCCTCATACTACGGACGAGGATGAGAGGATGTCCGTGATAGGCGGATCACTGACAGGGAGGCGCAGCTTTTGAACAGTGGAATGGCCGCCGTCTGTCTGCACGACACGCTGATCAGGTAGGCAGACGGCGGTGACTCGAGTATAAGCTGAGGGGGGCACTTTCAGCCTAAAAAAAGGGGCTGAAAATCTCGGCTTATACTCGAGTATATACGGTACTAGTTTGGGCAACTGTCACTTTATTTTAATTATCACCTTTACAGAAAGTCTGTTTTTTTCAGTCAAGTCACACTTGACCCATAAACTTCAGAGAGCAGAGCAGTGAAGCACAGACTTTATTTCCTTTTTAAGAAGTTGCAGTCAGTTCTGTTCACTGCTTGTTTTTTGTTAACGTCCACCATCTAGAAAAACCATTGCATAAATTGCTAAATTCCGATATTCAACCGTTTTCTGCGACTCCACACTCTCTAACAAATTTCATTCTTGATTAGTGAGCACCTTTTGTAATGCAGATGGAAACCATCTTGTCCCAGGATTACTATTTAGCGATAACAAGCAATTTTAAGCTCCCCTACATTTGATGGAACAGAGCTGTCTATGAAGACATTACCGTGTCTACTCTTCCACATTACAAGTGTCCTCAGAGGCAGCTGATAAGTCGTAGTTTATTTGCTACAAATGCGTGCTCTACAGTCCAACAAACACAGCCTTTCCTTATTTCACTTTTTTTTTATTTATTATTCCTCAGTCTGTATGGTTCTGTGATTTACGGGAGTGTGCCTTAAATCTTTAACAATCGATGCACAGGCCTGACTATTCAAATTACAACTTCTCCAAAAAAAAAAAGTTCTTTAAAATGCATTAAGTTATTAATTGCCTGCTGGCACTTTAATCAAGAAGGAAAATTGACATCGCCAGAAGCATGTAGTTTTGCGGGAAGGAAATATATTTGAAGGGAAAAAAAAAAAACAGTATTTCATACTGCTTAATTTAAACTGAGAAACGGAGGAAAATCAACTGCTATGGAAAATTAATAAAACATTTCCAGCTGCAAACAGTGACTAATTGTACAAGACAGGACTGCCTGGAATTAATAACTTGCAATCTTCTATGTAGAGAACCCCCCACTAGCTCAATTTGCCGAGAGATTAAATGATTTCGAAGTTTGCCATATTAAAACGAAACATGAATAAAATTTTAGGCAAAATACATTTATTATTTACCGTCTGTGATATGGATATAATTACTTCTAAACAACACATTATAACGTGACCGGTAATATTTAAGTTTTGCCTCACAGCAAATGGCACCTGTTGGATTGGCTTCTGCGGACAGTAATTTGCAACGCCTGGCTAACCGTCTCCGAGTGCA
Source organism: Lithobates pipiens (assembly GCF_037356315.1). NCBI lineage: Eukaryota > Metazoa > Chordata > Amphibia > Anura > Ranidae > Lithobates > Lithobates pipiens. The sequence continues at coordinate 72,056,530 of NW_027507791.1, read as the reverse complement.
GAATATAGATGTCCTATTGCTCCATAAATTATAGTATTGCTACATAACGACAATGCCTTGGTAAAATAATCCAAAATAAGCTGTTTTAGTCCAGGGGAGGGGAAATGCCTAAAACTAATATAATGGGATTGTTTCTGGAGATTAGATGAGAATTAAAAGGGAAACTCCATCTTCTCACCGCAGGAAATACATGCTTTTGTCATATTTGCGTATTTCCTTACATGTATATTTTATTTAAAAAAAATTGCCTCCAGGTTGTATTGTTTCAGTTCTATATTTGCAGCTCTTCCTGAGTCTGGTGTCACATTGGCAGGCCAAAAGTTTTAAGAGTTGTAAGCTGCAGCGAGTTGTACTGTGCATTGCTATTAGTACAGAAGAATTTATTTTGGTCTCCGTACAAATCTTAAACCCGGAAGTCCGATGAGAGCTTTTGGTTGGAAATTCCGACCGTGTGTATGCTCCATCGGACTTTTGCTGGCAGACTTTCTGCCAGCAAAAGATTGAGAGCAGGTTCTCTATTTTTCTGACCTGCTTACAAACACATACTAGGGACAAGATCTGATTAACCTCCCTGGCGGTATGATTCAGTCTGGTTTTAGGTGCTGAAAGCGGTACAATTATTTTGCATGTAAATTTGGCGTTTTTTTTATTGTAGTCCTGTAATTCTTAGGAATAACTCTCTTAAATCTGTTTAAACCAGAGTCTAGCAGACATCCCGGGTATGATAAAGTTTATAATATAATAAATAATAATAAAAATTATTCAATAATGTAATCAAATCCAAAAACACAAAAATTTGCTCATTTGCAATATTTTCGCTGTCATTAGATTTAGTGTTTGATGACGAATTTCCCCACAAATCGCTATTGCTCAATTCTGCAAGTGATTCTAATTTATTATCGCTGTTTTCTAGTTGGTCTAAAATCACTTTTGACATAAAGGGACAGTTTCTGGTTGCTATGGACAATCTCCAAATTCCAGGCAGAAAAAACTGTATTTATAATATAAAAGTGCATACAGGGCACTGCACAGACCACTAGGGAAAAAGGGGGTGTGTATTTTTTTTATACAGTACTGTAACCTCTAAGATTACAGTTCTGTATGTGTATTGTGTGTTTTTACTTTTTTGAATTTGGCGCCGATCTCTGTTCCTGTGCGTCGTAATGTTGCAGGGAACGGAGCTCAGCGGCATTCGGGCACTGTGTGAATCGAGCGGAGGACGGCTCGCTCACATAGTGCGGAGGACATCGCTGGATCCAGGGGACAAGGTAAGTAACCTCTCCCTGTATCCAACGATGCGATCCTGAGTCTGGCTCGGGGTTACCGCTTGTGGAACTAAAATCTCAACCTGAGCCAGACTCGGGACCACCACCAGGGAGGTTAACTTACCAGCATGTCTTTGGGAGGAAACCCACGCAGGCACAGGGAGAACATACAAACTCCAGGCAGATGGTGTCATGTTCAGGATTAGAACCAGTGACCCTATTGCTTCTAGGTGAGAATGTTAACCACTACACCACTGTCCTGCCCTCATGTTATGGTGAAGAGGTGAGGGTGAGGTTTTTGAAGTCCTATTCTTTTTCCTGTGTCCTGATACAGTAGCATAAGTGAGTATTGGCATCCAACGATAAGAAGCTTGAAAAAAGAGAGAGAATGCAGCCCCACTACATCTAAGGACTGGTAAGCCGCAATACACAGTAGTATATTCTCAGTATAAAGTGTGGATTTAAAGCAAACTCTCCATCAAAAATGGAAGGTCCACTCTATATACAGCCCCCACTCATCAAAGACAAATTGATTACAAAAACAATACGAAAAATAACGTTTAAAAAATATCCTTGGCTTTGCCCCAGGTTCCAATGTTTTGGGAGGCACGGGTGACATCCAAATGCCTCCTCCTGCTGCCTCCCGGGAAAGCTGAGCATTTGAAAAATTCCATGAGAATGAATTCAAACCTATTGCAAAGCCACATTCTCGTAGGAATTTGAGCACTCATCTTTCCCAGGTGATGTTGCAAGGCCTTCCAGAAGCTTCAGCAGCTAGGCCAAAGTGGTGTTCCTGCCAGTCCCTCTGCTTTCCTATTGGAAACGGACCACACTAAGCAGGAGAACACACTGTGGTCAGTTCTCTAAATATGCTGGGAACTCAGTGTGCTCTCCTTCAATGAGCAGACTTGTCTTGACAGTCTCCTCCCCCCAGCTCCTATGCAGCTGAGAACAAAGGGAATGTTATCACTTATATAAAAGGGGAAAAAAGGTAGTTATAATGTATTTTTTTATATCTATACACAAATGTTTTGCCTTTTATTTCTATTTTAAAGTTAATGGGTTGTTTTCCAAGGTGATTGTTTATAATCGCTCATATTTACATGTATGAACTGACTCTTTTTTTTTACTTTTTGTTGATAGGAAACCCAGTTTCAGCCATGTCCCACATACATGGTGTGCCACCTTTTCATGCCTGCAGTACGTAAGGAGGCATAGCTTACCCTATTTTTGGCATATGTATTAAAAGTAATCTTGAGTGACCTTGAATTCCACAGTAACCACAGTACTGTGCAGTCTCTGATATTGACATGAATGAGACCAATTACAATTAGTTCAGCTTGGCATTGGAAGGTACCTTTTTGTTATGCAAGTCTGGGTCCTATATCGTGACATTTGTAGATGTGAGAGCCGTTGAGTTCTGGTAATCAAATCAGTGCTTGGAAATGACGTTGTATAGAGTACAGTACAACTATGAAATATTGCATTGCCTTTCTATGACAGCAGGTATTAAATCATTTCCATCACAAATTTAGAAAAAGAGTTTACTTTTTAGTAAAGAGACAGTAATCAGGACAATTTAAAGTGATTGTAAGGCTCTTTTTTTTTTAAATAACAAACATGTCATACTTACCTCGTTTTGCACAGAGTGGCCCAACCCTCGACTTCTGGGGTCCCCCCGGCGGCGCTGGTAGCTCCTCCCCGCATTGTATAACCCCCTAAGAGAATCACTCTCCCGGGGGGTTACCATGCGAGCGCACTCCCGAGTCCAGCATTTGCATTTGCAACTGGGGCCTGCATCATTGGATTTGATTGACAGCAGCGGGAGCCAATGGCTGTACTGCTATCAATGTATCCAATCAAGAGCCGAGACAACGGGCAGAGGGGAAGAGTGCCTCTCCGGCAGAGGAATACAGGACTAAGGTGAATAAAATGGGGGGAGGGGGCACTAGGGGTGACAGCCAGTGACAGAAGTTTTTTCACCTTAATGCATAGGATGCATTAGGGTGAAAAAACATGAGGGTTTACAACCCCTTTAATTTTCCTTTTTTTTTTGTTGCATTTATTTAAGTCAACTAGTGCTTTCAGTACAGATATATTGTAAAGCCAAGAGCCATTTACCCAACAAGTTATGTCTCCATTAGTACTGGTTATAATGGCCATATAGAGTCCATGTTATTTCAGAATGTGATTAGGCTGCTATGCTATCATTCTAGTGGGTGAGCTCACAGTGGGGATTGAAAACATAGAGCAGCTTAAACATTGCATTTTGTGTTCAGCTTGATGTACCATGATTTATATGAAAATATGTACCGAATCTCTTTCCTACTCAGTGTCTAGGTGACACTTTGGCACATGTTGAAAATATAATCTGGGAAAAGTGACAAGTTCTCATGATATGGCTACCCACCCACTGAAGGTTGCCTTTGCCATGCGCCTCTGATAATCATTTGTCTGCTGGAATTCTAAAAAATACCCAGTGTTTCCAGATATGGGGGAGCCTGTGCCCTTCTCCCCTTTCTCCCAGGATGCAAGGCTGAGGCCCTCAACAGACAATTGCTATACGTCTGCCACGTGAGAAAAAGGACAAGGTCATTAACCTTATGTGAGCTCTGACAGGGTGTAGACTCAATGCACACCTAGATGAATGGAGCAGCAGGAGGGAAGAAGGTAAGTTACGTATCAGTGAATAGGGGGTTAACCTATCAAGAAAACCTGTAAGGGCAAAGTGACAGGTGATCTTACAACCTGTGGTCACCTTGGCTTCTGTTGAGTTGTTTGGGACTAAAAGAGTAGACAGATCAATAACTGAGCAGGCGTATCCGCTTTGTGGAGTCTCCCTCGTCTACAAGAGGCCTTCATTTCTCTATGCCAAACAAGAGGCCTTCTATCCTCTGTCATGAATCTATAAAGGAGATTTACATAGTATTTGCATACTAACCAATCAGTTTCCAACTTCAGCTTATTGAATTAAGCTTTGCCAATAAAGTCTAGAAGCTGTTTGGTGACTATGCACAGCTGCACCAAATTTTGCGTCCACCAGTTTTAGTAAATCCCCATCCCGCCATATGTTTTTATCTTGCTTTGTGCACAAGGGCAAAGTCATGTTTTTACAGAAAAGGCCATGCCAAACTGTTGCTATAAGGTTTGAAGTGCACAATAGTCTAAAATGGACCTTTTAATGCTCTAGTAGCAACAGTATTCTGTAACTGGAAACTCTTGAACTCAATGATTTGCCACACACTGTGTATGTGTGATGGTCAGGTAGCCACCACATTATAGCTAAAAAGTGTAATAGGGCTCTTTAGGGATGAGCTTCGAGTTCGAGTCGAACTTATGTTCGACTTGAACATTGCCTGTTCGCCTGTTCGGCGAACAGTGAACAATTTGGGCTGTTCGCGACAAATTCGAAAAGCCGGAACACCCTATACAAGTCTATGGGAGAAATCTAAAGTGCTAATTTTAAAGGGTAATATGCAGGGTACTGTCCTAAAAAGTGTTTGGGGACCTGGGTCCTGCCCCAGGGGACATGGATCAATGCAAAAAAAGTTTTAAAAACAGCAGTTTTTTCAGGAGCAGTGATTTTAATAATGATTAAAGTGAAACAATAAAAGTGTAATATTCCTTTAAATGTCGTACCTGGGGGGTGTCTATAGTATGCCTGTGAAGGGCGCATGTTTCTGGTGCTTAGAACTGTCTTTTAGACAGTCTTTTAAAAAGTCTTTTAAAATCACTTGCGGCTATATTGTCGGCTCCCCGTAATACAGAAAACACTCAATGAGTGTTCTCTGTATTAGCCGACAATTCATTCATTCATTGATAAAAAAATTAAAATAGAAAAAAAGCGTGGGGGTTCCCCTAAATTCAATTACCAAGCCCTTCAGGTCTGATATGGATATTAAGGGGAACCCCGCATCAAATTAAAAGAAAAAAATTTGACGTGGGGTCCCCCTAAAAATCCATACCAGACCCTTTATCCGAGCATGCAACCTGGCAGGCCGCAGGAAACGAGAGAGCGCCCCCCCCTGCCTCCTGAACCGTACCAGGCCACATGCCCTCAACATTGGGAGGATGCTTTGGGGGTCTGTGACCCCTCAAAGCACCATGTCCCCATGTTGATGGGGACAAGGGCCTCATCCCCACAACCCTGAGCGGTGGCTGTGGGGGTCTGCAGGCGAGGGGCTTATCAGAATCTGGAAGCCCCCTTTAACAAGGGGACCCCCAGATCCCGGCCCCCCCTGTTTGAAATGGTAAGGGGGTACAAAAGTACCCCTACCATTTCACAAAGAAAGTGTAAAAATGGTTAAATAAGACAAACACTCTTTTGAAAAATTCCTTTATTAAAAAAAAAAAAAAAAAAAAAAAAAAAAGATTCCAGCGGTGCTAAGCCACTCTTGCTATCCAGCGACGGATCTCCGGGGTCCAGCGATGGATGATCATATCCAGCGACGGGGGATCTCTCAGTCCAGCGCTGTCCATACATCCATCTTCTGTCTCCACTGCGGAGACACTGTGGGGATCCCAGCGCTGACGTTTCTTATATTAGGAGGGCGGGGCCACCCGTCACCTGACCCCACCCCCTCTGACGCTGGTGACCCGTCTAACATGACCATTATTAGGCTTCAGATTCTACAAAGTTATCGGATTCCTAAAAGAGATTGTTGAATCAGATTGCAATGTGCATTATTACCGGCTTCAAGTGATCTGCCCAGAATACAGATGAACATGTAAACTGGAATTGCCATACATTTTGGCTCCAGTTACCATACTGGAAAAGGCAGCATGTTAATTATGTTCATGCACAGAGACCCTTCTGGGAAATGGCATGGTGGTATTGTACTCCCGGAGGTTGGTTTGATAACTTTACTCATAGTAGACAATGGTATTCTGCATTCACAGATATCACAGGCTGGCACTTTATTTTCCCTAGCATCAGAGGTTTGCATCATAGATTTACAGAAACCAGGGCCTGGCACTACATATTGCCTGACCCCAGAGGCTAGCATTAAATTTTCCAAGCATAGGTTGGCATGATACATTTACTGACATCCGGGCTGGCATTATGCTTTTAATGACACAAAAGGCTGACATATGGCTTATATTTTTTCAAGCATCTAAATTTGGCATTATACATTACCTGACAACAGAGCTGGCACTAGACTTTCACTGTCACCAGAAACTGGCTCTATATTTTTTCCAAGCATCAGAAGTTATATTATATATTTACTGTCACCAGAGGGTGGCATTATGTGTTTTACAAACACCAAAGCCACTATTCTTTTTGCTGTCACCACAAGCTGGTTACATCTAGCACACTGAACATTGCATTTAAGCCCTACATTTTATATTCGCCCTAGGCATCAGTTTGTGATAAGATGACCTTTTGCTATCTACATTTTTAAAGATGTCCATCTCTGGCTTAATGTGTTCTGAGTCACCAGTTTGGAACCCACACGCAGCAAAGGAAGTTGGGATGAAGTCCTGATCGATATACTCATTTCAGATCAGTGACTCCAAATGTTGAAGCAACTGGTAAGACAGCCAAGCAATTAGGACAGCAGTCACTTGCCGTAAATGGCGTAAATGGTTACGCAGTTAATAAAACATCTAGTTGCGAGATTCAGGTTGTGATCACATTGCAATAGATTCACATTTCGAGACAGTGGTTCAGATAAGGAGTGAGATCCATACTGTTGTGTAAAGCATGGTTATGCCAAAGTCAGCAAACTAAACCTAAAAACTGCAACAAAAGCAGACTTGCTTTGACCAACCAGAGTTCATCTTTTGTCCATCTGGGAAGATTAAACTGAGTATCTGATTGGACACCATCACCACTTTTCTTTACATTATCCTTTCTCTATAATGAATGACTATGCCTTGCCTTACATTGTCCTTTGTTTTCACATACCATAATAATTAGTAGGAAAATAAAAAAATCACATGGACATGTCAGCAGGGACAGTTTTAAAGTGACCTTGTCAATCAGTTAATTTGAAATTCCCAAATAGGGGATTCATTGCTACCATGGGTTCGAGCTTCCTAGGGGAATTTTTTTAAATGCACTGCATTGCCTTTGAACTATGGTCAAGGTTAATAAGGGGGGTTTTGGATAAGCCTGCCCTCTCAATATAAAAATGGGAGGGCACAAGACAGCCATCTTGTCAGCAGGTTGACTGCACAGGGACACATTGGGATCATTTAGTAAACTTTAATTCTGACTGCTAGCTCTTTGGGCGATCCACTCCTTCGCCATGATTTTTTTGTTCTAATCATTGGCAGCTTTTTTAATTTTGTAGTTGGTTTAAGGTCAGTTCACTCCAGAGTAAACTTTTCCTTTTTTTCCTTTTCATTTTCTGCAATTTTAACAAATGGGTTTTGTTTCAGGAGTTGATATTTTGGGAGCATATCAGTTTGTATTATATTTTTATTGGGTCTTTATTTTGAGTTAAATGGCTTTTTTGATGCAAGGCAACTTATTTGCTTTTTTTTTTTTTTGACAGGACTCTTCTTTTAGGTTTGGGGTGCTCAAAGTGGAGCATTCACCTGTTACTGACTTTTTGTTCTTGGAGCTACCTTTGATTGCAGCATGACACTGCATTGTTTGAAAGAAAAAACTAAAGGTAGCTGCTGTACATGGATCAAAATTAATCCGGTTTAGCAGGGACCAGCCAAGTTTTGATCCATGTATGGGCAGACTGGATGTACAGAAATTCACTTACTGATCTAAAAACAGCCTGTCAACTTTTTCAAGAACAACATGATGCCGGCTATATCTGGCAACACTGATCAGTGTGTTCTGATGGTTGGGAAGTTTCCCCACTGTCAGAACACACTAGTACAGTGGAAGTGATTCCCCCATCCACATTGAATGTGTGGATGTGGGAATCAAGGTTTTATTTGTAACAACCCGCTGATTGAATTGAAAAAAAATGTTTACTGTATGGCCAGCTTTAGTGTAAGAACAGAGTGCACTGTAACACCACCCCACATTATATGACTCACATTCATTGCACCCCCCATTGACAAATTAAAAGATACAATAATTGAACCTGCTATCTACCATCCCTATTTAAAACTTCCATGCTTTCATGTTGTATTATCTGTAGTATCTTAGTAAATCCACTTTGTCTCTAGTGAATTCTGGCCTAACCTTGCTGGTTAAACTTGTTCTGCTTTTGCTAATTTTACCTTGCTTTATCATATACTATCTTTTATTTCTTGTAGTTAAATGCCTCCCTGTACTAAATGACTCTGGTAAAATGGGCCTACTGCTGTAACATCTGTGATCAAATTCTTAATGGGAGCTTGAAAGAAATTGCCCAGCAACAGGACAGTTTTGTATCAATGAGAATAATGGACAGTTTCTTTCTGATAGTCAAAGCAGGTCTATTACCTTTTGTTAAAAAAAAATGCATCATTGCTAGGCTACCTGCAAAAGAAACCTAATTGTCTAGCTGAAATAAATCAGATTGGGGTGTTGTTGCTGTAAGCTGTATGTCAAGCTAATTGTAGAAGATGAAAATCAATTTCACAGCCCAATATGTGCTGCCAGTGTACGTCACACCACTTACAGCTTTAAGGCATTCCCAAGCATGTTATTTAAATAATTTACATATATTTTTAATACTTCCCTTGAAGCTACATGAAAAGACTGTCTCCTTGCTGTACAGTATTTTTTTAAAAAAAAATTCCATTGGTAAATGTCCCCATGGCAGTGGCCCAGCTTTCCATGCCTGTTTTGACAGTAATTTGCCTGTTAGCCCTACAAATGGCCAGATTTTAACAACGTGATAGACACCATAGACTTTAATGAGACTGGCCTTTACTGTATGCTGGGCTTTGGAAAATTGAAAACATTTTCATTGAATCTTTGGCAAATGGAACATGGGCAAATTCACCCATCACTACCTCCAAATAAACATACCTATAAAAGAAAATTGTAAATACTTAATTTTACTACTTCTTAATCTGCTAGAACACTGCTTCGTTCATGAGAAATCTTCATGAGAAGGTCAACTGGGAAACCAACACTTCAGGGAGTGTTGGTATCCTGTGCCCTCCATAGCTGGTTCCTCCTGATGACCTGATCTTTACCTACTACAGGATGGCAAGTGGAGGTCACCAAGCGCCATTCTCAGTTTTCTCCTTTCATAAGTATGCCTGTATGGAGGTTTTTGATGACAGGGTTATCTTAAAAAGTCTAGCTGTCATTACAGAACAAACCCACTATTACCAGGTCAGTGTACTAGTGATTTGACTTACACTGCAATAATGGTGCAACAATGACAACATATTGGCTTGTTTAAGTAGGTAAAGAGCAATGTGTAAAATTCAGTTATTGGTCTAAGTTTATCAGCAGTTGTCTTTTACTATTCCTCTTGATGGAAACTAAAATTTGTTGTTGGTCACTGAACTTTGTACAATCATTGATCTCTGCACTACCTTATGCTGACTATGCTTTAGTTTATAATTAAAGATCTTTCTACCAACATGCAGATTTACATTGGGTAAACTTGTACATTTGTGCCTAGGGAGAGTGGATTGGGAGATCAAAGGAAGGGGAATGATAGTGATCAGAGAAGAAAATCCAATGGTTGATGGACTTCCCCCCTAGCAGGTACATCAGCCTTAAGCCTTGTACACACTACAATTTTTTTCATTCAACCCAGAGGGCTTAAAGGCGAAAAAAAACTGACACCTCAGGTCAGACCAGCTGTACTTACTATGCCAGTGATGGCGAACCTTGGCACCCCAGATGTTTTGGAACTACATTTCCCATGATGCTCATGCACTCTGCAGTGTAGCTGAGCATCATGGGAAATGTAGTTCCAAAACATCTGGGGTGCCAAGGTTCGCCATCACTGTACTATGCAATGTTAGTACTTCAATCTCCCCTGCTGTTCTATTGTGTTCTGACAGGGAAGCATTTGCCCTGCCAGAATGCTCCGGTCAACACTCTCAGCCATTGGTTGAGAGGGCTGATCGGGAGCCAATCGGCAGACCTTTTTTGGTCATGCCCCTTTGACAGAAGCTGGCTGAATGGCTGGTTTCTGTCGGACCGGCTGCAGTACATACGGGCTGAATGTTGGCCAGTTTTTATTGAACTGCCCGATGCTGCCCAACATTCAGCCCATGTGTAATAGGCTTTAGTCTGTTAAACCTTTGCTGTATATTATCAGTAATCCTATAGCAGTGTTTCTCAAAAGTTTTTCAGTCAAGGCACCCTTTAAAATTCTGCACAAATGTCGAGGCACACCATTATAAAATATGAAAAACAAAACTAATAGTTATATATATTTTGCAGTAACATCCACATGTAGGACACCCAACATTGGAGGTGATTTATTCTTACAAAGCAAAACACACCTTTGCGCACTGGTACTGATAAGTATTCCAATGTTTCTCTTCCTTTCTCAGCTAATTTGTCCACAGTGCTGACAGTTAAGGGCAGAGGATGGCCAACCAAGGATGCTATGCAGTTGCCTGATGTCCTTCTTGTCAATCAACAATGTCATTGGTTCTTAGGAGGCCAGCGAATAGAAGAGTGTAATGGTGAATAATGAAAAATGTGTCTTTCTGTAACTGAAAGGCAAGCTTGGTCCACCATAAATTTTTAGGAATTTTGCCAAGGCACCCCTGAAGAAACCTGAAGGCACCCTGGTTGAAAAAGGCTGGGCCATAGATAATGTCAAAGTATCGAATGGGCTGTGCTTAGAAGAGGGTGTATTAGAGAGGGGGAAGATTACTATTTATAAATCCCCCCCAAAAAATAAAATCTTATAAGAACCATATAAATCCAGAATCAGATAAATCCAGCCCTGTCACCTTCATTCTCCCCCTGGTCCCATTGTGGGATTAGCTCACAATCACATGACAATAACCAGAAACAGGGAAAAATATGTACAAAATGAAGGTCCCCTCCATGTTTGATGTAAGGAGATCTTTTAAACCTATTCTAAATGCTTTCCTTATGCTGTTCTAAAGATATTAATACAAGTCTAAGCCCTTGTACACACGGTCGGAGAATCTGTCGGAATGAGTCTTATCGGACCGTGTCGTCAGATAATCCGACTGTGTGTGGTATGCATCGGACTGATTCCGTCCTAATCTCCGTCCGACCCAATTTTCCAACATGTTGGAAATATTTCCTGACCAACTGGGCCGGACGGACCTAATCCGATCATGTGTAGAGCATTTTCATCGGACCAAGTGCCACGCATGCTCAGATCAAATTCCTACATCAAAGCTATTGGCTACTAGCCTGAATGTAGTCCCATCGTAACGAAATTACGTCATCACGTTCTGAAAGATCGGATTTTTCGCCAACTTGGCCCGACCGCGTGTATGCAACAGTTTCGGACACAATCCGTCGGACTAAATCTGACGGGCAAAATCCGACGGATTTGGTTGGCAAAATCTCCGACCGTGTGTACGTGGGCTTAGCCCTTGTACACACAGTCGGACATTCTGACAACCAAATCCGTTGGATTTTGTCCAACGGATTTTGTCTGAAACTGTTGCATAGTGATGGACGAACTTCCGACGGGACGTTTCGCGAACGCGAAACGCGAACGGACACAAACGTTCGCGAAAACGACCGTTCGCCGCGGGCTCCATTGACTTCAATGGGAGGCGAATTTCGCAAACCTTTAGGTCGAATTTGCGGCCACGGGGTAATTATTAGGGGGTAGCACGTAGTCCCACCACCTGGACAATAGCATAATACATGTATGAGGTGAATTTGGGATCGATAACTACAAGCATTTTTTTTTTATTTGGGAAATTGTTCTGACAATTCAGGACTATGGAGCTAATGAAGGCAATGGAGGAGAGGGAAGGTCAGGGACCAGGGTAGGCAAACAAGAGGGTGCAGGAGATACAGAGCACTGACAGCAGCACCGTAATACAGAGCACTGACATCAGCACCGTGACATACAGCGCTGACAGCAGCTCCGTGACATACAGCGCTGACAGCAGCTCCGTGACATACAGCGCTGACAGCAGCTCCGTGACATACAGCGCTGACAGCAGCTCCGTGACATACAGCGCTGACAGCAGCTCCGTGACATACAGCGCTGACAGCAGCACCGTGACATACAGCGCTGACAGCAGCTCCGTGACATACAGCGCTGACAGCAGCTCCGTGACATACAGCGCTGACAGCAGCTCCGTGACATACAGCACTGACAGCAGCTCCGTGACATACAGCGCTGACAGCAGCTCCGTGACATACAGCGCTGACAGCAGCACCGTGACATACAGCGCTGACAGCAGCTCCGTGACATACAGCGCTGACAGCAGCTCCGTGACATACAGCGCTGACAGCAGCTCCGTGACATACAGCGCTGACAGCAGCTCCGTGACATACAGCGCTGACAGCAGCTCCGTGACATACAGCGCTGACAGCAGCTCCGTGACATACAGCGCTGACAGCAGCTCCGTGACATACAGCGCTGACAGCAGCTCCGTGACATACAGCGCTGACAGCAGCTCCGTGACATACAGCGCTGACAGCAGCTCCGTGACATACAGCGCTGACAGCAGCTCCGTGACATACAGCGCTGACAGCAGCACCGTAAGCAGCCCCAGGAGGAAGTCAGCACAGCACAGGGATGGTGTGATCCCCTCATAATAAGAACCCCCAGGAGGAAGTCAGCACAGCACAGGGATGGTGGGAGCCCCTCATAATAAGAACACCCAGGAGGAAGTCAGCACAGCACAGGGATGGTGGGAACCCCTCATAATAAGCAGCCCCAGTAGAAATATGACACCGCTCAACCTCTTCAAAGAGGAGGGTAGGGGCATATAGTACGGTGTGCTTTTTTGGGTCAGGGAAGTGAGCCAAATGAATTAAGAAGGTCTGTGTGCTTGATTCCAAAAATTGTTTATAGACATATACATGGTCTACTGATCACATGTGTTGAATTCCTCCGAGATCCATGCCTCATTCATTTTTAGAAATGTGAGGTAGTTAACACTGTGGTGAGCTAGGCGAGTACGCTTATCGGTCACAATCCCCCCTGCTGCGCTGAACGTCCTTTCGGACAGGACACTGGATGAGGGGCAAGCCAACAGTTCGATTGCAAATTGGGCAAGCTCTGGCCAGAGGTCAAGCCTGCCCACCCAGTAGTCTAGGGGTTCATCACTCCTCAGAGCGTCCACATCGGCCGTTAACCCAATGTAGTCGGACACCTGACGGTCTAGGCGTTCCCTGATGCTGGATCCGGATGACACCTGTCGATGGGTCGGCTGAAAGAATGACCTCATATCCGAAGTCACCAACACATCTTCAAACCGGCCTCTTCTTGCAGGCGCTGTTGGATTGGTACCCGCAAATCCTTCTCTGGGAGTGGGAATTGCTCCTCTGCCAGCGCACGCAAAAGCAGAATGCAGCATTTCTCGAAGCAAGGCCTGGAAGTGCTGCATTCTGACAGCCCTCTGCGACGGCGGTAACATTTCCGCCATTTTGTGTTTGTACCGGGGGTCTAAGTACGTTGCCACCCAGTACTGGTCCTTGACCCTCATGCTTTTTATACGGGGGTCCCTATTAAAACACTGGAGCATGAAGGCCCCCATTTGCACTAAAGTGGAAGCGGTGTGGTGGCCTGGCTCCTGCTCATCATCCAGGATAATGTCGTCCTCTTCATTCTCCTCTCCCCATCCTCGCACAACAGGGATCCCAGAAAGGTTTAAAGCATGCTCTTCTTGCTCCTGCTCATCCGCCCCGGCACCATCCTCCTCTGACTCCTCATCAGACTCCTGTTGTTGACTTGTCTCAGATAGAGTAGCCCCCCCTGGGAATTCATCCAGCATTGCGACTTCCTCATCTTCCCGCTCCTGCTCCTCCACAGCCTGATCAATGACACGACGCAATGCACGCTCCAGAAAGAAGGCATAAGGTACCATGTCACTGATGGCGCCATGGCTGCGACTGACCAGTTTGGTGATCTCCTCAAATGGCCGCAGAAGTCTGCATGTGTCGCGCATGAGCAGCCACTGGCGCGGTGAAAAAAAACCCAGCTCCCCAGAACCGTTTCTTTCGCAGAGTTCATACAGGTAGACGTTAACTGCACGTTTCTGCTGGAGCAGCCTATCAAGCATATAGAAGGTTGAGTTCCATCGCGTCGGGCAATCGCAAATAAGACGTCTGACCGGCAGATGGTGTCGCCGCTGAATGTCAGCAAGGCGAGCCATGGCCGTGTAAGATCTTCTGAAATGGGCCGAGATTTTCCTTGCCTGCCGCAAGATGTCCTGGACCCCAGGGTATTTGACAAGGAATCGCTGCACGACCAAGTTTAAGACGTGTGCCATGCACGGCACGTGCGTGATTTTGCCCTGTTTCAATGCGCTAAGCAGATTGGCACCGTTGTCACACACCACTTTACCAACTGTCAAATTGAGCGGTGTTAGCCACTCATCTGCCTGTGAACGCAAAGCTGAAAGGAGTGCCGGGCCAGTGTGGCTCTTTGCTTCCAGGCACAACAGACGCAGCACGGCATGGCAACGTCTCACCTGGCATGTGGAATAGGTTCTGGGGAGCTTGGGCGGTGCAGTGGAAGAGACGCTAGCAGCGGAAAAGGAGGAGGCAGCTGAGGAGGAGAGGGAGGAGGATGGAGTAGGAGGAGGAGAAGAAGAGTCAGGCCTGCATGCAATCCGTGGCGGTAAAACCAAATCTACACGGGTGCCACGGGTTACATGCTTGACGGCCGTCAGAAGGTTCACCCAGTGGGCAGTAAAACTGATATACCTTCCCTGCCCGTGTTTGCTAGACCACGTGTCTGTGGTCAGATGTATCTTGGCACCGACACTGTGTGCCAGAGATACATTCACTTGCCGCTGAACATGGCCATATAGCTCTGGGATGCCCTTCTCTGAGAAATACTTCCTTCCTGGGACCTTCCATTGTGGTGTTCCAATGGCCACAAATTTGCGAAAGGCCTCCGAGTCCACCAGTTTATATGGCAGTAGTTGGCGGGCTATGAGTTCTGACAAGCCAGCCGCCAACCGTTGGGCAAGAGGGTTATCCGGCGTCATCATTTTTTTACGCTCAAACATTAGGCCCACGGAAGCCTGCCTTTTTGCAGAAAAATGTGAGCTTGGCGTGATGGAAGGTGGAGTGGAGGACAATTGTGAGGAGAGAGGAGAAGGAGAAGTAGAAGACGAGGCTGGACGGTGAGAGCCTGCAGTGTGGCTTTGTGTGTTCCGTTGCTCCCACTGGGCTCGGTGATGGCTGCTCATGTGCCTTCTTAAGGCGGTCGTCCCTAGGTGAGTATTGGGCTTACCGCGACTAACGCGTTGACTGCAAAGATTGCAGATGGCAACGCTATTGTCAGCAGCGGACACGTTAAAAAAAGCCCACACTGCGGAGCCATGTGCCGGTGTCCTGGGAGCGCCAGATGTGACCGTACATGGTCGATGACTCGCTCCTGATACATTTGCAGTCTGCTTTGTCCCTGCTGTGCAATGTAAGTCATTGCTGCTTCTCCTCCCTATCTGCTGGTCCATATCTCCCTCTGAACTCCCCTCCTCTTCCTCTCTTGTGGGCACCCACGTGACATCACTAGACACGTCATCATCAACGTCACCTTCCCCACCGCTATAAGTAGAGTAGGCAGCAACACCGGGGACCAACCTCCTCCTTGGGCTGATCTGGGTACTGGCGTCAGACTGCTGAGTAGCGCTTGTTGCTACCTCCTCTTCCTGATCCAATACCAAGAGTGGCTGCGCATCAGAAATGTCCTCTTGATATGGATCGGAAAATAATTCCAGTGACTCAAGCGGAAGGTATGTGGTGGTGGTGGTGGTGGTCGTGTTGTTGGTGGTAGTGTCTTTGGGGGTGCACATAGCAGAGAGTGAAGAAGAGGGTGCAGATCGAGAGGATGAGGAGGGTGCAGAAGAGTAAGGCTGAGCGAGCCACTCAACCAAGTCTGGTGCATCCTTTAAAGTAATTGAACGCACCTTCTGCAACTTCCCACTTTGGCTCAAGCCTGTTGCTCCTGCCCTACCCCTACCACCCCTGCGGAAGGGCCTGCCTCTTCCTCTGCATGTCATTTTTTAAATGACCCTGTGACAAAACTCTTAGTCCCTATACCGCTGAAGGACTGCTGCAGTATAGGTGAGCGGTCAGCAGTGGTGCACGTCAACCCTATCTATTGTGGACCTATAGCGGTCCTTACAGAACAGCAGACTGTACCGCACTCAAGCCTATGTACCGTAGCACCCTATACCAAGTTACCAGTCCTTATAAGAACTTTTGTGGACCAAGCAGGTTGTGTATTAGTGTTTAGCAGACTGTACGTCAGTCCCTATACCGCTGAAGGACTGCTGCAGTATAGGGCAGCGGTCAGCAGTGGTGCACGTCAACCCTATCTATTGTGGACCGATAGCGGTCCTTACAGAACAGCAGACTGTACCGCACTCAAGCCTATGTACCGTAGCACCCTATACCAAGTTACCAGTCCTTATAAGAACTTTTGTGGACCAAGCAGGTTGTGTATTAGTGTTTAGCAGACTGTACGTCAGTCCCTATACCGCTGAAGGACTGCTGCAGTATAGGGCAGCGGTCAGCAGTGGTGCACGTCAACCCTATCTATTGTGGACCGATAGCGGTCCTTACAGAACAGCAGACTGTACCGCACTCAAGCCTATGTACCGTAGCACCCTATACCAAGTTACCAGTCCTTATAAGAACTTTTGTGGAACAAGCAGGTTGTGTGTTAGTGATTAGCAGACTGTACGTCAGTCCCTATACCGCTGAAGGACTGCTGCAGTATAGGTGAGCGGTCAGCAGTGGTGCACGTCAACCCTATCTATTGTGGACCGATAGCGGTCCTTACAGAACAGCAGACTGTACCGCACTCAAGCCTATGTACCGTAGCACCCTATACCAAGTTACCAGTCCTTATAAGAACTTTTGTGGAACAAGCAGGTTGTGTGTTAGTGATTAGCAGACTGTACGTCAGTCCCTATACCGCTGAAGGACTGCTGCAGTATAGGTGAGCGGTCAGCAGTGGTGCACGTCAACCCTATCTATTGTGGACCGATAGCGGTCCTTACAGAACAGCAGACTGTACCGCACTCAAGCCTATGTACCGTAGCACCCTATACCAAGTTACCAGTCCTTATAAGAACTTTTGTGGACCAAGCAGGTTGTGTATTAGTGTTTAGCAGACTGTACGTCAGTCCCTATACCGCTGAAGGACTGCTGCAGTATAGGGCAGCGGTCAGCAGTGGTGCACGTCAACCCTATCTATTGTGGACCGATAGCGGTCCTTACAGAACAGCAGACTGTACCGCACTCAAGCCTATGTACCGTAGCACCCTATACCAAGTTACCAGTCCTTATAAGAACTTTTGTGGAACAAGCAGGTTGTGTGTTAGTGATTAGCAGACTGTACGTCAGTCCCTATACCGCTGAAGGACTGCTGCAGTATAGGGCAGCGGTCAGCAGTGGTGCACGTCAACCCTATCTATTGTGGACCGATAGCGGTCCTTACAGAACAGCAGACTGTACCGCACTCAAGCCTATGTACCGTAGCACCCTATACCAAGTTACCAGTCCTTATAAGAACTTTTGTGGAACAAGCAGGTTGTGTGTTAGTGATTAGCAGACTGTACGTCAGTCCCTATACCGCTGAAGGACTGCTGCAGTATAGGTGAGCGGTCAGCAGTGGTGCACGTCAACCCTATCTATTGTGGACCGATAGCGGTCCTTACAGAACAGCAGACTGTACCGCACTCAAGCCTATGTACCGTAGCACCCTATACCAAGTTACCAGTCCTTATAAGAACTTTTGTGGACCAAGCAGGTTGTGTATTAGTGTTTAGCAGACTGTACGTCAGTCCCTATACCGCTGAAGGACTGCTGCAGTATAGGGCAGCGGTCAGCAGTGGTGCACGTCAACCCTATCTATTGTGGACCGATAGCGGTCCTTACAGAACAGCAGACTGTACCGCACTCAAGCCTATGTACCGTAGCACCCTATACCAAGTTACCAGTCCTTATAAGAACTTTTGTGGAACAAGCAGGTTGTGTGTTAGTGATTAGCAGACTGTACGTCAGTCCCTATACCGCTGAAGGACTGCTGCAGTATAGGGCAGCGGTCAGCAGTGGTGCACGTCAACCCTATCTATTGTGGACCGATAGCGGTCCTTACAGAACAGCAGACTGTACCGCACTCAAGCCTATGTACCGTAGCACCCTATACCAAGTTACCAGTCCTTATAAGAACTTTTGTGGAACAAGCAGGTTGTGTGTTAGTGATTAGCAGACTGTACGTCAGTCCCTATACCGCTGAAGGACTGCTGCAGTATAGGTGAGCGGTCAGCAGTGGTGCACGTCAACCCTATCTATTGTGGACCGATAGCGGTCCTTACAGAACAGCAGACTGTACCGCACTCAAGCCTATGTACCGTAGCACCCTATACCAAGTTACCAGTCCTTATAAGAACTTTTGTGGACCAAGCAGGTTGTGTATTAGTGTTTAGCAGACTGTACGTCAGTCCCTATACCGCTGAAGGACTGCTGCAGTATAGGGCAGCGGTCAGCAGTGGTGCACGTCAACCCTATCTATTGTGGACCGATAGCGGTCCTTACAGAACAGCAGACTGTACCGCACTCAAGCCTATGTACCGTAGCACCCTATACCAAGTTACCAGTCCTTATAAGAACTTTTGTGGACCAAGCAGGTTGTGTATTAGTGTTTAGCAGACTGTACGTCAGTCCCTATACCGCTGAAGGACTGCTGCAGTATAGGGCAGCGGTCAGCAGTGGTGCACGTCAACCCTATCTATTGTGGACCGATAGCGGTCCTTACAGAACAGCAGACTGTACCGCACTCAAGCCTATGTACCGTAGCACCCTATACCAAGTTACCAGTCCTTATAAGAACTTTTGTGGAACAAGCAGGTTGTGTGTTAGTGATTAGCAGACTGTACGTCAGTCCCTATACCGCTGAAGGACTGCTGCAGTATAGGGCAGCGGTCAGCAGTGGTGCACGTCAACCCTATCTATTGTGGACCGATAGCGGTCCTTACAGAACAGCAGACTGTACCGCACTCAAGCCTATGTACCGTAGCACCCTATACCAAGTTACCAGTCCTTATAAGAACTTTTGTGGAACAAGTGAGTTGTGAATGTTTAGCAGACTGCAGCAGAAGGGCAGCAGTCAAGTATAATATCCTTTCTATATTTGGAAGAAAGAATATTATACATGTACAAGCCTATTACTGTACCACTGATACCAGTCCTGAAAAGAACCTTTGTGGAACTAATAATAACAGCAAGTCTTTAAAATTACCCTCACTGCCTGACAACACTGCTTCCTTCCTGTCCCTATACAAATTGGCAAAAAAAGAGAACGATTAGTGGTTACTGGAACAGCTCTTTTGTGGACCTTGATAGTAACAGCTAATGATGATGATGATGATGATGATGATGAAAGACTAATCTGGCTGTCCCTGTAGCATACACCGTCCTTTCCCTTTCTCTAAACTAACAAAAGACACTCAGGCTGCTGCAAGAATCAGCAGCACAGCAAACCTATCAACACCTAACACCTATACCAGTCCTGAAAAGAACTTTTGTGTACCAAATAGCTAGTGGTTTATCTCTCCCTACTCCACACAGGAACCTGTCCCTATCTTAACAGAAGAAAGAATGTAAAATGGCCACCGGATCGGGTGTATTTATAGGTTAGGGGGAATGTACAAGTGTCCATGTGCTGTCATGTCTCAATTGGCTGTCCTGTATCACATGATAAACGTGTCACCAAAGGTTAAAGTTCTTGTATACATTAAACACGTAAGTCCGCCGCGGCGAACGACGGAAAAAGGCGTTCGAACGTGCGGACCGCGAATGTCGGAAATTCGCCGCGAAACGACCGCCGGGCGAACCGTTCGGCCATCACTACTGTTGCATACACACGGTCGGACAAAGTTGTCAGAAAATCTGATTGTACATAATGTGATGACGTTATTTTGTTACGACGGGACTACATTCAGGCTAGTAGCCAATATCTTTGGTCTAGGAATTTGATCTGAGCATGCGTAGCACTTTGTCCGTCAGAGTAGGCTACACATGATCGGAGTATGTCCGATCGGAGCATTTTGTCAGAAAATTTTACGGACAAGTTGGAAACTTGTCCACACACAGTCGGATTATCCGACAAAGCGGTCCGATAGGACGCATCCCGTCGAAAATCTCTGACCGTGTGTACAAGAGCTTACCATGTCTTACCACAAAGTGACTGCAAAGTAGAGGAAGACTTGCTTTCACTATCACCACCTGATGATCTTGGTTTTGTAAAAGGAGCAGCTCCAGCATCACTTTAGTCTGTAGATTCTATGGGAGTACTGTATCTTTACAAAAATGAAATTCTTATTGCAAGGAATGTTTGTAACTTGATGTCAAGTTCTTTGCAGGCTAAAAATTGATCCAGTCACACAGTGTACAGGACGAAGAAATGTGGTATTTTGATTTGTTTTGATATTCAACTTTTGATATTTTTTAAAACAACATTTTAAAAAAATGACCAGATTTTAACAAGATAGACACCATAGACCTCAATGAGACTGGCCTTTACGCTTGGCTTTGGCAAATTTCAGACATTTTTGCTGAACCTTTGGCAGTTAAACTGGCCTCCAGGCAAACTACATACAGTATGTGTGATGTAAGGAGATCTTTTAAACGTATTGTAAATGGTTTCCTGCTGCTCTTCTAAAGATATTGATACAAGTCTTACCATGTCTTACCACAAACTGACTGCTAAGTGGAGGAAGGGAAGCCTGCTTTCACTATCAACACCTGAATAATCTCAGTTTCTCTAAGCTGGCCATACATAATACAGTTTACTTGTTCAATTTCCTTTACATTTGCCTTCAACTGTGTAATACAAGGGCCTGCTCGATTGCATACAAATTGAAAGTGTTTAGGTTTGACCTCATATTATATGGTTTTGGTAAAGCTAAAGGGAAATTGTACAAGAGAATTGTATAACGGATGGCCAGTCTTAAGCCTAATACAGTTCGATTATTGGCAGGGGGTTGTCTGTTGACAGACTGTTGTCCTAAAATCTTATCGTTAGTACGCTCCTTTTGACAATTGTTGTCCAATTTTCAGCCAACAAATGTTGGATGACCGGCTAGTAAATTGTCATCGGGCAGCAGCTTGAAGTCTTATTTTTGTATGGTCAGTACACAAATCCATCACACAAAAGTCGAAAGTACAAACACGCATGCTCGGAATCAATGCTCACCAAACATAAAATTAGCAGAAGGGGCCTCAAGAGCTGAAATTCCTCATAGTACGTCACTACGTTCGTGTTTGTGGCACGACAATTGTGTTACGTTAGTATGCAAGACAAGATACTGTACCTATAAAAAAATGTAATTGCTATTACAGGAAATGTCAGAAACTTGATGTTCAGCTCCTTGCAGGTAAGTATTGACCCAGTCACACAGGGTGCATAATGAAGAAACGTGATCTTTTGAGTCATTTTGATATTTAACCTTTGATATTTTTTTGACAAAATTTTTCGAATTTGGCCAGATTTGAACAAGATAGACACCATAGACTTCAATGAGACTGGGTGAAGAAATATTTCTGGCACCCCCATATGGGTGTGGTCATCTTACTAACTCCTCCCTTTTGGCAGGGGGGGTCACAGTGGCACTATTTGATGGGCACAGTGACAGTATTTTATGTGGCACAATTTGATGGGCACAGTGAGAGCATTTGATGTGGCACTATTTGATGGGCACAGTGGGAGCATTTGGTGGGGCACAGTGGCAGCATTTAATGGGCACAGGGGCAGCATTTGATGGGGCACAGGGGCGGCATTTGATGGGGCACAGTGGCGGCATTTGATGGGCACAGTGGCAGCATTTGATGGGCACAGTGGCTGCATTTGGGCACAGTGGCTGCATTTAATGGGCACACTGGCTGCATTTGATGGCACAGTGACTGCTTTTAATGGGCACAGTGGCTGCGTTTGATGGGCACAGTGGCTGCATTTGATGGCACAGTGGCTGTGTTTGATAGGCACAGTGGCTGCGTTTGATGGCACAATTTACTTGTAGAACAGCCTAGTGGCAGAATGGACAGGGTTCAGAGCCTCCAGACCAGACAGTGTCAGGTTGCAACACCAGACTCAGGCAGCGGCAGCTGACAGGTACTATGCTGGTGCAGTGTAGGTGGACCGCGTGCTCAGCTCAGTCACTTACAGGCAGGCAGCTCCCCTCCCTCTGGCTCTGAGCCACACTGTCTGAAGAACATGGAAGTGGTGGGTGGAGCTAGTTTACCAGGTGCGGAGCGCTATGAATGCTGGGGCGGCCACGGCCTCTGATGTCACTGGTTGCTAGACGGCGGGTAGCAGGTAATACTAGCAATTAGTGCAGCATGCAGCAGAGGCAGCCAGCCAGGGAAGGCATTGTAGACAGGATGACTGGCTCTCGGGCAGCAGCTTGCAGCGCCGGGTCGTGGTGCACCCCGTGCACCCACCCAGGATCGGCCCTGCCTGCTTTCACTATCACCACCTGAATAATCTCAGTTTTGCAAAGGGAAAAGAAGCAGCAACACTAATGCCGCGTACACACGACCGGACTTTTTGACAGCAAAGTTCTGACGGAACGAGTCTGTCGGACAATTTGATCTTGTGTGGGCTCCATCGGACCTTTGCTTGCCAAAAATCCGGCGGACTTTAGAAATAGAACATGTTTTAAAACTTTCCACCGGAACTCCGCCGGACCGAGAAATCCGTTCGTGTGTATGCTAGTCCGATGGACAAAAACGGACGCTAGGGCAGCTATTGGCTACTGGCTATGAACTTCCTTATTCTAGTCCAGTCGTACGTCATCACGTTCGAATCCGTCGGACTTTGGTGTGATTGTGTGTGGCCAAGTCCGTTCATTCGGAAAGTCCTTCGGAACTCCGCCGAAACTCCGTCGGAAAGACCGCCGGACCTAGTCCCTCGAAAAGTCCGGTTGTGTGTACGCGCCATTAGTCTAAAAACTCTATGAAAGTACTGTATCGCTTAAAAAAAAAAAAAAAGATATAGGCAATAGATAGTAGGGAACAGACACAAAAAGATACACTCAGTATCTTTCCAAAATAACAGTTCCGTTTATTTGAGGAAATTTATGTTTTTTATACAGAGGATTACGTAGGTATCACATTAATAATAAAATTGCACTTTTATCGTAAAATAGGCTAGCTAATTCTAATTAGGACTCGGTAGAATGCAAACATTTAATGAAAACATTATTAGCGCTGTGTGCCCAATGAGTGCAGTGTGCAATACAAAGGCAAACCATACAAAAGTAGAATACAGTTTTATACAGAATTTACAAATTTCCTTTACAGACATTTACACAGTTACACAGTTAGTCTTGTTGAAAAAAAAACACAAGTCCATCTAGTTCAACCAATAAAAGGAAAAAAAGAATAGAATTTTGACATTTTTTAACCACATTTTTAGAAAATCAAAGCAGCTGTAGAATAAAAAAAAAATACAAGATGCAGTTCAATATGTAACATTTATTTGCACAAGTGGATTTTTCATTTAAGAGAATCCCGTGGGGGAATTTGTGTTTGGTGCAGCCGTAGGCATTTGTCTACAGGTGCCATATAGTAAATATGACCCTGCATAGCAGGAATATATACAACAGGAAGTTGCAATAGAACTAAAGAGAAGACTTTCTGCTAGACTGCCATAGACAGGGCCCCTTTAAGGATTGTATTATCAAACACCATAGAATTCCTGTTTGTTTGTTTGTTTTTTGTTTTTTTTTATATAAGAAAACATTTTCAATTTTATCTCGTTAACCTAAAGTTCTCGCCCAGAGGACTTTTTTTTTTTTTTTGCAGGGCCCGGCCTCTTAATTCCGAATTGAGCAAATTGAAAGCCACAGAGGGGTGTGCCTTAAGGCAGTTTGTAAATCCACTTCCTTTGTCATAACAGAAACAAATCCCATCTTTGAAGTTTTTTTCCTTCTTGTTACAAGGGGAATGCCTTTTGTTTAATCCATTTTAGCTCTTAATACCTGACCTGGATCAATCTTGTTGCTTAGATTACACAGTGCTCATGCCGGCTATAAACTAACCCACGGGGTCTATACTTGCCTCGTTCGCTATGAAAAATCAGAAGTCTAATCAGGATCCCCGACTTGTGCTGTACTTTACTTTGAACTGCAAAATTGTCCTTTTCTCCCAAATATTATTAGACGTATAATTAACTTGTTTCAATTTTTGTCATGCCAATTAGCTGAGAATTACACAGCCAACATTGCCTTATCGTCTGCCATCCCTTTTTTGTTATTCACTCCGACAAGAATAAGATGCCGTAGAAAAAAAATAAAGATATGCCAGGTGCTGATAAACAGGTATTTTTCACCATGACAAATACAGTTCCAGGATCATTTTCTAATCAAATGGCCCCTACAGTGCTACTTTATTATATATCAGTAATGCATTTTCATGATACTGGTTAATGTACAGAGTAATAGTTGAAGGCATATTTATATTATACATTCATTTTACAATCTTTTATTAGATAACCAGAACTTTGCATGTTTGTATATTAAAATATATGTAGTCCCTTTGTGGCATGAAATAGCTTAAATTGCAGTGCCATCTGGTGGTTGCGTGGATAGTTACAGCACAGTGACAACCTCATAAAATACTAGGAAATATACTGAAATATGGCTTTTGTACTCCAGGCACTTGTGTTGTGCTGAGGAGCACCTAAACACAAAACTCCTTGTAGGTCAGTGTGAGGAAGCCAGCAGTCACTCATCTGTGCTTTTAAAGGTTGATTAAAGTGTGACTCCAGCCAAAACCTTTTTTTCTGTTTTGGATTGGGAAAAGGTAAGGGTTAGAGCCCCTCTCAGGTCTTATAACTGTTTAAAGTCTTCATGGGGGGTTTTAACCTCTTATCCTGCCCCACGCTATGGCACACTGTGGTTAAAAGCAGATATAGCTTTTCTGAAGTAAGCTTTAGCCCTGGTTCCCACTGTTGCGGCTTTGAAACCGCGCTACTTTGGTGCACTTTCAAAGCTGCAGACCAGTTTGCACCACCAATATCATTGCAGCTTTCTACTTCATTTAACAACACTATGGAAATTGCATGGACAAGACCAGTTTACACAGGCACCAACATCCCTTAATTCAAGAACTAAAAGGAAATGGGGGGGGGGAAATATGGTACTTTTCAGGTGCATGGACACATAAGTACACAGAAATATTTAGTATAAAATTAAAAAGTTTTATTTAATTACAAAAATTTTGATTAACAGCATACTGTACAGTCATATAATGTCATTAATCATGCATGTTATTCAACATGTTTCCCCTATTCAGGCTTCTTCAGGAAAATACAAGGTCATGCTAGTGGCGAAATAAACAGAAATGAATCAAAACACTATCATACAAACATTGTTAAATCCACATAATTAGTTTACTATACATGTGTGACAATAAAGGCTACGTCTAAATCCATGAAATCAGACAGAGACAGAAGTACAGTTAAAGCGGTTCTGCACCTAAAATAAAAATATTAAAAGCCAGCAGCTACTAATATTGCAGCTGCTGACTTTTAATAAAATCACACTTACCTGTCCCAGGGTCCAGCGATGTCGGCGGCAGGTGACGAGCGATCGCTCGTCTCGCTGCTGCCCCCGCCACCATCCTCTGTCAGGGAATCGGGAAGTGAAGCATTACAGCTTCACTGCCCGGTTCCCTACTGCGCATGCGCGAGTCGCGCTGCGCGTCTCTTATGGTCCCCCGCTGTGTCTCTGGGCACTGTGTGTTTCCCAGAACACAACGGGGGGGGGGGGGGCGGGGCGTCTGTGGGGGTCTGTGGCAGTCTGGCCGGAAGTGGGTGCAGTTACCTGGATTATCCAGGTAACTGCACCCCCCTCCCCCCTGAAAGGTGCCGATTGTGGCACCGGAGGGGGGGAGGGATCAGATTAGCGGAACTTCCCCTTTAGGGTGAAGAACCGCTTTAAATCACACTTGTTTAATAATAAAAGTAAATAGAACAAACGTATTCAAAACATAGCCAGAGTTCAGGAGCCAGAATGGATAGTCAGACAAGCCAAACGTCAGGGAGCCGGAGATGAGCATAGTAAAACAGCAAGCAGGATCTGGAGCCAGAAGGGATGTCAGCCAAGCAAGTCTTTTAACAGGAATGCAGGAGAGAGTCTCTGTGCTGTTGACTAAGGCGAAGGCAGAGATCCTCTGGGCTGGATGGCTTAAGTAGGCAGGACTGACGAGCAGGATATCATCAACAGCTGAGTACCTGTGGAGAAATAGGAGCTGGCAATTAGCTGACAGCTGAGTGGCCAGCCTAGGGAAGGAAGGGCTGAGGCCAGCTCTGACAGGATCCCTACCTCCGAATGATGAAGAGGCAAGGATTTATTGTACAGTGTGTGTCTGTTCAGGAGTACCAATGTGCATCCACCAAGTAGAGCCAAAAGACCAACCATCAGGCCTCCCGCAGAGAAAAGTATAGAACCGCAATCATTTTAATATGGATCAAAAAATATATATAGATTCAAAAAATAAACAGCTCATAATATATTTCCCAAAAGAGTCCTAGTATTTTCTCTATTATACAATTCTGCAAGCTTAAGTTCCTCTGTTTGACAAATCCTTAATAAGCACTCACTTCTTACATCTACGTTCATTTAACCACTTCCCGACCAGCGCACGACGATATACGTCGACAGAATGGCACGGGCAGGCATATTGGCGTACAGGTACGTCCAATATTCGATGCCGCCCTGCCATCGGGACCGCGCCGGTGGCGGCGCGCTCCCGCGCTGGTCGGGACACCCGTGAGTCCGGTCGCGGGACCCGCGGACTCGATCGCCGCGGGCATCCCCGCGATCGTCTCACGGAGCGGCCGAATGGAGGAAATGCTGTGTAAACAACATTTTTCCATTCTGCCTAGCAACTAGTGACGCTGATCTCTGCTCCATGTGATTGGAGCAGAGATCAGTGTACACTAAATGAAAGCCCAACCCCCCCACAGTTAGTAACACACCCCTAGGAACACTTAACCCCTACACTGCCACCCACTGGTTAACCCTTTCACTGCCAGTGTCATTTACACAGGAATCACTGCATTTATATAGCAGTGATTACTGTATAAATGACAATGGTCCCAAAAATGTGTCAAAAATGTCCGATGGGTCCCTGACAATGTCGCAGTCACAATAAAAATCGCAGATCGCCGCCATTACTAGTAAAAAAAAAAATTATAAAAAATTATTAATAAAAATGCTATAAAACTATCCCTATTTTGTAAACGCTATAACTTTTGCGCAAACCAATCAATAATCGCTTATTGCGATTTTTTTTACCAAAAATATGTAGAAGAATACGTATCGGCCTAAATTGAGGGAAAAATTTTTTTTTATATATATATTTGGGGGATATTTATTATAACAAAAAGTAAAAAATAATGCGTTTTTTTTCAAAATTGTCGCTCTATTTTTGTTTATAGCCCAAAAAATAAAAACCGCAGGGGTGATCAAATACCACCAAAAGAAAGCTCTATTTGTGGGAAAAAAAGGACGTCAATTTTGTTTGGGAGCCACATCGCACGACCACGCAATTATCAGTTAAAGCGACGCAGTGCCGAATCGCAAAAAGTGGTCTGGTCTTTGACCAGCAAATTGGTCCAGTCTGAAAGTGGTTAACAGATGTGTATGCTAGTCGCAGTGGAATTGTAAAAAAGTTGCGCACAAAGCTTTTTTAGAGTTGCAGTGATATGAACGGTTCCATTGCCGGCAATGGGGTGTGACTTTTCATGCGATTTGGAACGAGGGCTTAGTCACAATGATTATGGTTTCTCCAACATTCTGATTAGAATTTTTTTTCCTTCAACTGGCAACTAGTAGGTTATAAAGTGGCGCTACAAAAATTTTAATTTAAATTTAAATTTAAATTTTTGAACTCCCCCTTTCTTATAGTTGCAGGTTTGCTGTAACTGACAAAACATGCAGATCAAAGGACAATACTTTGATTTACACATAAGCACTAATTGACATAATTTACATAAGCACTGATTTACAAATGTAGATTGCAACTGCTGCTTGTGGACTTTCTTCATACAACAGCCAGTGTCAGCACTTTTAACCACTTAAGGACCGGAAGGATTTACCCCCTTAATGACCAGGCCATTTTTTGCGATACGGCACTGTGTCGCTTTAGCTGACAATTGCGCGGTCGTGCGATGATGTAACCAAACAAAATTTATGTCCTTTTTTTCCCCCACAAATAGAGCTTTCCTTTGGTGGTATTTAATCACCTCTGAGGTTTTTTGCGCTATAAACCAAAAAAATTACAATTTTGAAAAAAAGAATAATATTTTTTACTTTTTGCTATAATAAATATCCCCCCCCAAAAAAAGAAATGTCTTCCTCAGTTTAGGCTGATATGTATTTTTCTACATATTTTTGGTAAAATAGATCACAATAAATGTATATTGATTGGTTTGCGCAAAAATAATAGCATCTACAAAATAGGGGATAGATTTATGGCATTTTTGTTATTTCCTTTTTTTTTTACTAGTAATGGTGGCGATCAGCGATATTTAGTGGGACTGCGACATTGCAACGGACAGTCAAAGGGGGAGAGCAAGGGGGGCTCTCCCCCTTTGACTATTACAGGGATGGAAATACATGACCTTACCAGGTCAGGTTTTCCCTTAAAGTCCCAAGGGATGGAAATAGGTGACATTACCAGGCCACATTTCACTTTAAGTCCCTTAACCCTCCGTTTATTTACTAATTGCGACGGACAGATCGAACACTTTTTTTTTACACTTTTTTGGGACCGGTGACATTTGTACAGTGATCAGA
Organism: Lithobates pipiens; assembly: GCF_037356315.1. Classification (NCBI taxonomy): domain Eukaryota; kingdom Metazoa; phylum Chordata; class Amphibia; order Anura; family Ranidae; genus Lithobates; species Lithobates pipiens. Next base: position 72,027,401 of record NW_027507791.1, on the reverse strand, counting down.
GTTAAAAATAGCCACCGATTACTGTATAAATGTCATTGGCAGAGAAGGGGTAAACACAAGGGGGCGATCAAGGGGTTAAGTGTGTCCTAGGGAGGTGTTTCTAACTGTGGGGGGTGTACTGACTGGTAGTAGAGAGAGGTCCCTGTTCCTGATCACTAGGAACTAGGAACAGCAGATCTCTCTCTACTCCCCTGTTATAACAGGGATCACTCTGTTTACATTGACAGATCCCCATTCTGGCTCTCTGAGGAGTGATCGCAGCTGGCCAGCAAACATCGCGGCAGCTAGCCACACGCATCGCCTCAAGAATGGCACCACACACGTGCGTGCCCCCTATTGCTTTTTGAAGCAGCCAACGTACAATGACACCAATTCGCACAGCCATGCCAACCTGCCGCAGTACAACTGAGGCGGCTGGTAGGCAAGTAGTTAATACGCAGAGCATGACTTAAATTGATATATAATATATTTTTTAGGAGCCCCGTTTGGGGCTTTGGTGAAATATCAAGGGTCTAAACAGACCTCTGGTGTCTCACTTTTGAGACAGAGAAAGGGACTGAGGACAGAGCTGCAATGGAGAGTGAACGAATGGGAAGTGCTCTGTGCTGAGTGGCTTCCCGTTCATTCACAAACTGAAGCATGGTAAACATAGTATACTATGCTTCAGTTAAGAGTGAACACAGGAGCAACTTGTACAGATCACTCACTGCGCTCATTCAGAAAAGGAAGGGGCTGGTAAATGAAATACTGTATTTATCGGCCCCTCTCTCCGCTCTTCATCCTGAAACATCCCCTGCAGCAGCTGGCAGGAGAGGAGATGAGGGAAGCTGGCAGCACTGCAGGGGGGAGACAAGAGGCACCAGAAAGCAGGGGAAATTGTCACTGCACAGGGTAATTAGGCTGTGGGAAAAAAAAGGACAAATTTTGTTTGGGTACAACATCGTACAACCACGCAATTGTCAGTTAAAGCAGCGCAGTGCCCAGGCACACCCGAAACACCCTGTGCGTATACCTATGCACATCTCTTGCAAATGGGTTGGACTTTAATTTTCCATCCTTTCTGGTTGGTTTGTTCCAAGATCATTTTTCAGGGATGACTCTGCTGCTTCTGAAATAGACGTCCTCTTAGATTGTACCTGACAACTGATAGTTTGTGTTTCATGCATGTTTGTGTTTTATGCATGTCAGGCTTAATCTTCAGCCCAGTACCTTTTAAGTCTATTGTATGCATATAATAATGACAACAGCCTGTCTCCCACCATGTCGTGGAATAGGCAGCCTTTTGTGGGTTGTTTTCAGGAATGCAACTTTATTGCATATCCAGCATTGTAAAAAAATATGAACAGCACATCCAGCATTGTAAAACGTAGGTGTTTTATCCATATCAATAAAACAAAACACATATAAAATAAATCCTAGCCAACCCATGCATCAAACTTCTTTTTCTAGTAGCAAAATTGACCTTGTTTTGAGATTTAAAAGAAATTGCCCTTGACTACCCCAGTTATTCTGATGCACAAAGCACCCCTTTGTTGGCCAAACTAGCATTACCAATGCTTATGTCAAAGTAGCCTTAGGCCCTGTGCACGCTGGCATTAGAAACAGGAGTTTGGGTTGCATTTTTGCAGCTCCCCGAACTCCTAGCAAAGCAGTCTACACGTGATAATATGGAGCTGTTCATGCAGCATTTGCATCGCTGTGCGGCAAAAACAAAGCTGCATGTTGACTGTGGGAGGAGTTAAAGCTTGTCAATGCCTCTCATTCAAGTCTAAAGTAATGCGCCTGAAGCGTTTACAGCACATTTGACAAGCGTTTATCAAATATCAGTGAGGTGGAAAAAACACTTTTCCTTTAAAGGAGAAGTACAGCTAAAGTTCCTTTGTCTGTACTTTTCCTATGGATCTCAGGAGTGCAGTTTGTTTTGGAATCCTGTGACCCGTTTTCATCAGAGAGTGGGCTGATGTCATAGTGTCGGTCCAGGCTCGGGCGTCATCGCAACCATGGGATCACGATCTGCCAGATCCCTGGACTGACAACCCGACTCAGCCTCTTAGTGAGCCGCTGAGAGCCTGAGCCAGCCGATCCCCGCCCCTCCACAGCCCAGTGCTCCAATGAGCGAGGTGGGGGGAGAGCAGAGAGCTGTAACTGACAATCACCAGCTCTCTGCTCAGGGAGCCCTGAGAACCGAGCGATCGGCGATGTTTGATCGCTCGCTTCTCAGTGTTAAAGGCACCAGGGGGACAGATGCAGCATCAGACCAATGCTGCATCCACCTAGGTAAGTATGAATCAAAAAAAATAAATAAATACCCATACTTCTCTTTTAATGAAAAAAAAAATCTGAGTGTCTGAGGTGTGTGTTTTTTAATCGTTTGCCGACCAGTGCACGACAATATATGTTGGCACAATCATCCCCTTTAAGACGCAGCATTGTGGGCACGCTCACGCTGCCAGTGGGGTGCGTGCGCCGTGCCTGAGGGTCCCGTGGACTCTATGTCCACCGGTGTCCCACGATCGTGTCACGGAGTGGCAGAATGGGGAGATGCCTATGTAAACAAGGCTTTTCCCCATTCTGCCTAGTGACATGACAGATATCTACTGCTCCCTGTCATCTGGAGCAATGATTGCTGTTATGTCCTAAGTTGCCCATCCCCCCACAGTTAGAATCACTCCCTAGGACACACTTAACCCCTTGATCGCCCCTAGTGTTTAACCGTTCCCTGCCAGTGTCATTTACACAGTAATCAGTGCATTTTTATAGCACTGATAGCTGTATACATGACAATGGTCCCAAAAATAGTATTAAAAGTGTCCGATGTGTCCGCCATAATGTCGCAGTCACGATAAAAATCACAGATCGCCGCCATTACTAATAAAAAAAAAAATAATAAAAATGCCATAAATCTATCCCCTATTTTGTAGACGCTATAACTAAAAGAGGTGATCAAATGCCACCAAAAAAAGAAAGTTCTGTTGTGGAAAAAGGACCTCAATTTTGCTTGTGTACAACGTCGCACGAACGCACAATTGTCAGTTAAATTGACGCAGTGCCGTATCGCAAAAAGTGCTCTGGTCAGGAAGGGGGGAAATTCTTCCGGGGCTGAAGTGGTTAAACACGCTTTCAAAGCACATTATCACTATGGGCACTTTGGATCGTGTTAGAATTTTTTGCACGTTTGAACTTGACTGGAGTTTCTCTTTAATGATTGTTCTAGGAAAAAATAACAAAGGTTGACGATAGCAGCATCTTAACAGTATCCACATTCAATTACAAAGTTTCTGTTTTACTCTAAATTCAACTTTTAAAATACAAAATAATTTGTATAGTTAAAGGAGAAGTCCAGTCTGAGCTCGTTAGGCTGGGCTTCTCCTATGGGTCACAGGAGTACAAATCGTTTTGCAATCCTTTGACCCATTTTCAGCAGAGAGCGGTCTGAAGTCCTCTCTCTGTTGACTTCACTGGAATAAGTCCAGGTACCTCGTCTTCCCGACAGTGGGAGTCTGGATCCACCAGATGCCTGGACTTATACCAGCCTCAGCCTCTCAGCGAGCCGCTCCCGCCCCTCAACAGCTCAGCGCTCCAGTGAGCTTGGAGGAGCAGAGAGAACTGCTGATTGACAGGCAGAGAACCGAGCCATCGGCGATGTTCGATCACTCGGTTCTCAGTGCAGAGGTGCCAGGGGGACAGATAGAGCATCCACCTAGGTAAGTATAAAAAAAATACTTCTCTTTTATGATTGAGTTTATTCACTCCACCCCTAAAAAATCTAGGATGCTTATTAACTATTGTATGCTTTTAGATTCAATAAAATATTATTTTTTCTGCGTAAAAAATTCAGTCCACTTACTCAAATATTACATGGCAGTTTTCTTCCTAGAATTTTTTTTCAGTCGGGTGGGAGGAAGGAGTAGCTGGGTAATTAAAAAAAAAAAAAGGGGGGGGGATCACTGGGAAATACATCCTAAAATCCTTTACAGCTCATCACTTAATCTTAATTTAAAAGTTAATCTACCGTATATACTCGAGTATAAGCCGAGATTTTCAGCCTCTTTTTTGAGGCTGAAAGTGCCCCCCTCGGCTTATACTCGAGTCATCGCTGTCTGCCCGCTCGATCAGCGTGTCGAGCAGACAGACAGCGGCCATTCTATAATTCAAAAGCCGCGCCTCCGGCTCCGCCTTCGCCTGTGATAGGCGGAACACTGAATTTCCCAGCAGCCTGTGTTCCGCCTATCACGGACATCGTATCATCCTCGTACTACGGACGAGGATGATACGATGTACGTGATAGGCGGAACACAGGCTGCTGGGAAATTCAGTGTTCCGCCTATCACAGGCGAAGGCGGCGGCGCAGCTTTTGAATTTTACAATGGCCGCCGAGGCGCCGACGAAGAGGGCACGGGACGGAGGCAAGGCAAGGCACGGCACGGGACGGGACGGGACGGGACGGAGGCAAGGCACGGCGGCAAGGCACGGAGGCAAGGCACGGAGGCAAGGCACGGGACGGAGGCTCGGGACAAAGGCTCGGGACACAGGTAGGCTGGACACACACACACACACACACACACACACACACACACACACACACACACACACACACACACACGGATGGATACACACACACACAGGGATGGATGGATGGATGGAGACACACACACACAGGGATGGATGGATGGATGGATGGAGACACACACACACAGGGATGGATGGATGGATGGACACACACACACACAGGGATGGATGGACGGACACACAGGGATGGACGGACACACAGGGATGGACGGACACACAGGGATGGACGGACACACACACAGGGATGGACAGGCATGTCTCACCCTCGGCTTATACACGAGTCAATAAGTTTGCCAGTTTTTTTGGGGGTAAATTGGGGGCCTCGGCTTATATTCGGGTCGGCCTATACTCGAGTATATACGGTAAATGAGAGCCGTAAGGTTATACTTCTATTATTCTGGTGTGTGTTGGGATATCTAATGCCACGTACACACGACCGGACTTTCCGGCAGAAAAGGTCAGACGGTATCATGTCATTGGATATTCCGATCGTGTGGGGGGCTTCATCTGACTTTTTTTTTTCAAAAATTCTGACCTAGAAATAGAACATGTTTTGAATCTTTCCGACGGAATCAATTCCTATCGGAAAACTGTCTGTGTGCTATTCCGACGGACTAAATAAGATGCAAGGGCAGCTATTGGCTACTGGCTATTGAACTTCCTTTTCTAGTCCCGTGGTATGTCATCACGTTCAAAACGTTCAGACTTTGGTGTGATCGTGTCTAGGTAAGTCAGTTTCAGCGGAACTCCGTCGGAGCGACCGGTCGTGTGTACGCGGCATAACGTGCTACAATACAGGCGTTTCTTACATATGTAGGCAGTGTGCATGTATGTGCATAAGGGAGTATTTTAGTGGGGCTCCACACCTGTATCATTGTGATAATGTGTGTCGTGTTGCCATTCTTTCTGTAGCAAATAAATGCACCCGAAGCATAGAAGTTGGTGTGGTGCACTGCATTGCCAAAAGTAGTGCAGGTGTGTTTTTTCAGGCACCCAACCAAAATGACTGGGCTGATTTGATGCTATGTGCCTCAATGCACGCAGGGGTATAAGGGGCCCTTATTTTCTAAGGTATTTATTTTTTACTTAATGCTGAACTCCTGAACTCTGGGCACAAAAAATGTCATTAAAATATATTCCTCAGTAGTCTCAAGGAATACAAATCCACTTTGTGTGCACCAAATTCCTTTGCAACCCCAGACATTACTTTGTAAAAGTGACATCATCATCATCATGCTATACATAGCCTGTGCAGAGAGCAGAGCTGTAAGTGGGACCCAAAAAAGCCCCCCCCCCCCCCACCACCTCCCCCCTCCCAGCTCTACAGGCTGCTTATAGAAACTACAGGAGGGGGTGGAGACAAGACCAGTCACTATGTCCCCTATGTAGTAATACTGAGTATGGTTGCCCCAAGGGGTGGACTGACAACTCATGGGGCCCCCGGGCAATAGGAGATTATGGGGCCCCCAGGCAATAAGAGAAGATTATGGGGCCCCTGGGAAATAGGAGATTATGAGGCCCCTGGGCAATAGATTATGGGTCCACATAGTATACATATACACACATGCAGTATACACACACACAGACACACAGTATACACACACAGAATACACATACACACACCGAGAAAGTACTGGAGAGGCAGGGCAGCTATAATCTTGGGATTTTTAAAAAACACATATTTTTTCATACTGTCCCTGGTTTTATTGAGGCTGGCAACCCTGATGGGGCCCCTTAGTGGCATGGGGCCCTCGGGCACTACCCGAGTACCATAATGGTCAGTCCACCCCTGGTTGCCCCAATACAGTTTGATACTTGTTGCATAGCTCCCAACTGTCCCAGATTTCGAGGGACTGTCCCTGATTTGGAGCAATGTCCCTCTGTCCCTCTTTCCTCCTTATCTGTTCCTCATTTTGGTCTGATCTATATAGATGTATATAAAATGCACTTTTTATCTTGTGCTTCCCAGAGCTAAACCTTTCATCCAATTTCTAAATTGCTGCATATGTAAAATGTAAAAGTCAATATAAAGTATTAGTCGTGGTAAAAAAAAGCCCTTGTGGATTTAATTAACCTTTTTTTGCGTTAATTCTCCTTTAAGGGGTAGTGACAGGGGGTGTGGCCTATGCCTACATACATTTGCTAGTAGATGTCCCTCATTCCCTTCTCAAAATGTTGGGAGGTATGCTTGTAGGTATAAGGCAGAAGTGATGTCAGCTTGGGGGCCGACTGCCTATACATCTCCAGCCCTAGGCAATCCTGGGCCCAAAAAGGAGCCATTGGAGCCTAGATCAGGAGGTCAGACTGGGGTGTCTTGCTCGGTAGCAGCAGCAAACAGCCAGGCTGGTTATCCGGCAAATAAAACCCTGGGGAGAACATTGCATAGGTGCACATTGTCTTTTTCTCACAAAAGGGTATTTATCTATTCTACAGTATAAAAATACTTTATTTTGTGGGTCTTTACGTCATTTTTATTGTATGTTTTGTCATAAATGATTTATTAGACATTAATAAATAAAAAATGATTATTTTAACCTCAGATTGTTCCTTATTCTGGTCCCTTACATCGATAACATATAGAGAAAATGAAAGCCTGTCAAATGTTAGTAACATTTTAAAGTAAATATATGTCTAGCTATGGAATTTTTGGGACTGTCATCTCTCGTATCAGGGCAGAAAATAGGGAACAATACACAAATTCCTCAGTGCACCTTTCCTTTGAAAATTATTAATTGATTTGAGTGGCCGCAATTTTTTTTTGCTTTGTTGGGTTGGGTAAAACAAAGCCATGTGATCACTACATTGCTGCTGATATGGTGATCACTGGCTTAGTTGGTAAATGTAGGATTATCCGAAAATGTTTGATGGAAGCTTTTTTGTTGGAAATTCCGACATTGTGTGTGGGCTCCATCAGACATTTTCCATTGGAGTTTCCAACACACAAAATTTGAGATCTACCCTGCATCGGATCCTGATGAGTGGAAAAAACCCACAAAACGCGTAGAGCCTTTTTTCAATGCTACACTATCACTACCATCTGATCATACTTGCTTTTACAATCATGATTCATTGTGGGCTTTTTTATATCAATTAGAGAGGTTTAGGTTACCAACCAACACCACCCACACCATGGTGGCGCAGCGATATGTATGTACAGTGCCTTGAAAAAGTATTCATACCCCTTTGAAATTTTCCATATTTTGTCAGGTTACAACCAAAAACATAAATGTATTTTATTGGGATTTTATATGATAGATCAACACAAAGTGGCACATAATTGTGAAGTGGAAAGAAAATGATAAATTGTCTTCAATTTTCTTTACAAATAAATGTGTGAAAAGTGTGGCGTGCATTTGTACTCAGTCCCCCTGGGTCAATACTTTGTAGAACCACCTTTCACTGCAATTACAGCTGCAAGTCTTTTTGGGGATGTCTCTACCAGCTTTGCACATCTAGAGAGAGTGACAATTTTTCCCATTCTTCTTTGAGAAATAGCTCAAGTTCAAGCTTTGTCAGGTTGGATGGAGAGTGTCTGTGAACAGCAATTTTCAAGTCTTGCCCCTGATTCTCAATTGGATTTGGGTCTGGACTTTGACTGGGCCATTCTAACACATAGTTTCATAGTTAGTAAGGTTGAATAAAGACACCAGTCCATCCAGTTCAACCTGAGTGTCTACAATTGTCCCCATCCCTGTACATTGCATACTCACATTGGTCCCTACCCTCAAGGAGCCCACAATACAAGGTCCCCACTCATATACTAGGGCCAATTTTGGACAGAAGCCAATTAGCCTACCTGCATGTCTTTGGAATGTGGGGGGAACCTGGGGTACCCGGAGGAAACCCACGCAGGCACAGGGAGATTTGAGGTTAGGTTGGGATTCAAACTGCTTTGATCTAAACCATTCCATTGTAGCTCTGACTGTAGGTTAAGGGTCGTTATCCTGCTGGAATGTGAACATCTGCTCCAGTCTCAAGTCTTTTGCAGACTCTTACAGGTTTTCTTATAAGATTGCCCTGTATTTGGCTTTATACATCTTCCCATCAACTTTGACCATCAACTTTGACCAGCTTCCCTGTCCCTGCTAAAGAAAAGCATCCCCACAACATGTTGCCACCACCATGTGTCACAGTGATGATGGTGTGTTCAGAGTGATGTGCAGTGTTAGTTTTCTGCCACATATAACGTTTTGTTTTTAGGCCAAAAAGTTCAATTTTGGTCTAATTTGACCAGAACACCTTCTTCCACGTGTTTGCTATGGCCCCCACATGGCTTCTCGCAAACTGCGAACGGAACTTCTTATTGCTTTCTCTCAACATTGAATTTCTTCTTTCTTCATTGGCTATAAAGGCCAGATTTTTGGAGTGCACAATTAATAGTTGGCCTGTGGACAGATTCTCCCATCTGAGCTGTGGATCCTTTGCAGCTCCTCCAGAGTTACCATGGGCCTCTTGGCTGCTTCTCTGATTAATGTTCTCCTTGCCCCGCCTGTCAGTTTAGGTGATAGATTGAACAGTGCTCCATGAGATGTTCAAAGCTTGTTATAACCTAACCCCGCTTTAAGCTTCTCCACAACTTTATCCCTGACCTGTCTGGTTTGTTCTTTGGCTCTTATGATGCTGTTCCTGAGGAAGGGGAATACTGCACGAAATGCGTTGAGCCTTCTAAGATGCAATTATTATATGCCTTTATATGTTTGATATTTTAGACTTTAATCTTTTGCCAATCATGAACTCTATTGTATTGTCCTATTGTGATCTATTCACACTATCGGCTTTTAACCCAATATCCACTTGTCATAGTGTGTTATGATCATATTGAATCATTTACCAAATGTTTTATCACATGTATGTATTACTGTAAATATGATATATATATTTTTGCATTCTGTTAATGAGGCTATTCAATAAAAACTGCTCTCAACAATATTACTTTATATGCATTTCTGTATGATTCCACCTATATATACATATGATCTTTTAACGTGGTATTACACTTATCATTCACCAACTGTTTCGTACGCACCTCATTAAAGTCCCAACCTCCTTTCTCCTCTTTAATCATAATGCCAATAAATGTTCAATATATCACAAATTTAGAAATACCTGCAAGTATAAAACTTCATGACATTGAGTAGAAAGATCTCAACCGTATATCACTCGGGGGAACATACCAACAGTCATAACATTAAAAACATGAGGATGAACAACAATAACAAAGGTCCAAAGAATACACTTATGACCTATTAGGAACCAATTGTGTGGTTTCCCAATAAGAACATCGAGCAGTGGTGGCCCATTTATAGGGGGGGGGTGCAGGGGCGCCGCCCCCCTAATCCATGCGCCCGGCCCCTAATTTACATGCAGGGCGCCAGATGCAGGGATATCAATTGGGTTTTTCTATTTTTTTGAAGCACTTGATTAGAGCCGGAGGCTCCAATTGGCTTCAAAAAGGGTCATCCAGGTGTGCCTGACACTTTGGCTCGGCTCCCCTGTTCTCTGGTCCCGCTTCCAGAAGGGTTAAGTGCTGGGCTTGTCGGGGCAGACAAACGAATGAGCGAGCAATGGAGGGGGGGCTTGGTGGGTAACCGGCCTACCAACTGGGGGGGGTGGCAGGTGGTTTGCTTGCCGCTCCCCACCCACCCAAAATGGAGCACCAGCAGCCACTGCTATCAGGTAGTGCAAGAGAAGGTTATTGCACAGTAAGGAGGAGCAGAGGGCTAGGAGAAGGGGAGGGTAGAAGAGAGGGGAGGTGGGAGAGACCTATAAGACAGGGAAGCCACTATGTACTTGCCTAAAACATCAAACAGATACTACTGTATGCTCAATCAAAACTATCTTGAGTTTATAAATGAATATCAACCAAGGAAAAATAAAGGGGAAGAGGGAATAGAGCGAATGAAGAAAGGGAAAAAAAAAAAAAGGTCAGAAAAGAGAAAAAAGAAAAAACAGAAGAGAAGAGAGGTCCAGCCAGATATTCCCTAATGCCGGCTATACACGGTTCGAATTTCGAAAGAAATTTCTTTCAAAAATCGTATTTAAGAATTTTTGTATGAATTTCGCACCATTAGTGGGCTGCAGCAACAGCTCATTTTCGTGTGGAAATAAAATTTGAGGAATCGGACATGTTGGAAATTTTTAGAAAAACGAACGATTTTCTAATCAATGATGGGAGAATCGTGCGAGAAACGTAATAAGAAAAGAAAATGTACGGAGATAAAAGAAAATGTACGGAGATAAAAGAAAATTTACGGAGAGAAAAGAAGATTCCCGGCCAAGAAAATTCTTTTCTGTAGCAACATGAGGTGAAATTGAAGGCTTGGTCGGCCGAATTTCGAAAATCAATGGTGGCATCATCGGATCACAAAAAAAACGAATTTTCTGATTTTGAAAAGAAAATTTGTTTAAAATTCGACCGTGTATGGCCTGCTTAAGGGGCAGATAGATATTGTATCCATGGATCCCATGTAGCGTCAAATTTCTAGGTAGAATTGCTGAGAATACAGGAGGGCCTATTGTTAACCATGATCCAGTTGAGTTTACTCTTCACATAATCAAGGGGAATCATTGACTACTTCCAAAATTTGGCTATAGTTATTCTTGCTGCCAAGAACAAATATGTAATTCATTTCACAAATTTTTTTGGGTGACCCCCTCCCCCCAGGAAATCTTTAAAAAAGTGCCGGGTTCCAGGAATCTATGAATATTAACCCCTGTCGCTGAATACTTTAAATTAAACATTTGAATCTTCTGACTACAGGGCACCGCCACCAAATATGATACATAGTACCCATCTGGCCACAGTGTCTAAAGCAAGCGGGAGATACAGAGGGGTATAGCTTTGCAATTCTATTCGGGACCATGTACCAATGTAGACGTTTTTTTGTAGATAGATAGATACTTTGGATAGAGTATAGGCAATCCAACAGTTCTAAAATGGTATTCAAGTTCTGTTCCCATTGGTTCATGTAGGGAAGCTTAGTGAACGGATCAGTAAGAGCATACACCGTAGATATTTGTCCCCATAGGAGGCCCTTCGATTGGCACAAATGTTCAAAAATTGTAAGTGTAAGGCGTCCAGTTAACAAATTAGGTTTAGAGCGTACAAAAGAAGAAAATTGACTATATGTAAATATCTCACCCGAGGGCATCTGTAACGGGGCTTTAAAATATGGAGGTTATATTTAAATGTAATCTGTGCTTTGCCCATGCAGGGCAAAGAAGTGGGTTCACTTTAATGCCCAGCCCTCATCCATGATATACTATACAGCTTCCATTTACTCCTCTATTGAGCTATTCACTGCTAGGAGGAGAAATACCTGGGCAAAACATGGGTTCACCTTTAGGCATTCAGCTAACATTACTTAGTGATCAGTGGAGTTATCCTTTCTTTTGATTTTGATCCCTGACTCACCATGAGTCTAACATCAAACACAGATAGAGGATGACGCTTTTAGCTCATTGGTATATGCATAAAATTCCCTATGTACCACTACGGTAATCAGAGGTTGTTGAGGTTGCCAAAGTGTATTGTGATATAGAAAAGCTGCATTATGTCATACCCTGTTCTGGCAAATGAAGTATGTATCACTGCAGATCTACAATTTGAATGAATACCAGCCACCTGGAATTTGCTGATGGGTACACAGCATGATGATGCAATAGGCAAAAGATAATGATGTAATAATGAAATTCAAACTCTAATAATACAGTTTAATGATTTTTCACTGGGACCTCAGATTAGCTGCACAAAGTTACGTCTGAGGATTTGCCAGCTAATCAGCAGTATAGGATTGAATTCTGTAATCTGTTAGCTGGTATTGATCACAAGCATCATGGGAGATTAATTTTTTTTTTTTAACAATGATGCACCTGGGGATGAGCAGCTGGACAGAAAGGAAGTTTTATCTATCACAGGACATACAAACCGGTAGGCAGTAAAGCAGGTATTCTACCCACCTGGAAATGCCGACTACCCGCAGCAGCCAGGGAGCAGTGAAGTGACAGTGTTTCAAGACATGGCCTACCAGAAACGTTACAATTGATAGGCTTCTTTTACAGTCCTGGCCTTCCATGAGAGCGTTTTTGTGATAGACAAACACAAAATGGTTTTAAAAAATTTTTACAAATAAAAGTGTGGCATGCATTTGTATTCAGCCCCCTTTACTCTGATACCCCTAATTAAAATCTAGTGGAAGCAATTGCCTTCAGAAGTCACCTAATTTGTAAATAGAGTACATCTGTGTATAGTTAAAAACTCAGTATAAATGCAGCTGTTCTGTGAAGCCCTCAGAGGTTTGCTAGAGAAGCTTGGTGAACAAACAACATCATGAAGGCCAAGGAAAACACCAGACAGGTCAGAGATAAAGTTGTGAAGAAGTTTAACCACTTTGCGCCCGTGCTATAGCCAAAAGAAGGCTGCAGCGCGGACGCTAACTGCTGGACGTCCTCCCTTTAACTTCCCCTCTGCGCGCCGCAGCGGGCGCGCATCGGGGAAGTTCTGTGCTGGCCGTGTCCCCTGGACACAGCCAGTCACAAATCGCTGTACATGGCCAATCACAGTGCCACCTGTCATCAGTGCCACATCAGTGCCATGAGTCATCAGTGCCACATAGTGCCATCTGTCATCAGTGCCACATCAGTGCCACGTGTCATCAGTGCCACATAGTGCCATCTGTCATCAGTGCCATATCAGTGTCACCTGTCATCAGTGCCACATATTAGTGCCATCAGTCATTAGTGCCACGTATCAATGCCATCTGTCATCAGTGCCACCTGTCAGTGTCACGTGCCATCTGTTATCAGTGTCACGTGTCATCAATGCCAGGTATCAGTGCCATCTGTCATCAGTGCCACGTGTCATCTGTGCCACGTATAGGTGCCATCTGTCATCAGTGCCACATATTAGTGCCATCTGTCAGTGTCACGTGTCATCAGTGCCACGTATTAGTGGCATCTGTCATCAGTGCCACGTATCAGTGCCATCTGACATCAGTGCCACGTTGGTGTCACGTGTCATTGTCCTGGTGCTCCAGGGCCTTCAAAAGTGTAATAGGTAGTCAACAAGTTAGATGTGTAATTTATGCTCCTAGAACACGTGATGGCGCTCCCTGCATGTTGGGGCTCTCTATGTGGCCAGGCTGTGGAAAAGTCCCACACATGTGGTATTGTAATACTCAGGAGGAGTAGCAGAATTTATTTTGGGGCATTATTTGTGGTATACACATGCCACGTGAGAGAAATAACCTATTAAATTGACAATTTTGTGGAAAAAATTTGAATAAAATAAAAAATCTTAATTTTGCAAAGAATTGTGGGAAAAAATGACAACATCAAAAAGCTCACTATTCCTCTTACTAAATACCTTGGAATATCTACTTTCAAAAAAGGGGTCATTTGGGGGGTATTTGTACTTTCCTGGCTTGTTCAAGTCACAAGAAATGAGATAGGCCACCAGTACATCAGGTGTGATCAATTTTGTGTGATTCGCACCACAGCTTGTAGACTCTCTAACTTTCACAAAGACCAAATAATATCCACTAATTTGGGTTATTTTTACCAAATATATGTAGCAGTATAAATTGTGGCCAAAATTTATGAAGAAAAATTAATAATTTGCAAAATTTTATCACAGAAACAAATAAAAATTTGTTTTTTTACAAAATTTTCGTTATTTTCTCATTTATAGCGCAAAAAATAAAAAACCCAGAGGTGATCAAATACCACCAAAAGAAAGCTCTATTTGTGGGAAAAAAAGGACAAAAAATCATTTGGGTACAGTGTTGCATGACTGAGTAATTGTCATTCAAAGTGTGAGAGCACCGAAAGCTGAAAATTGGTCTGGGCAGAAAGGGTGTTTAAGTGCCCAGTAGGCAAGTGGTTAAGGCAGGGTTGGGTTATAAAATAATATCCCAAGCTTTGAATATCTCACGGAGCATGTTCAATCCATCATCCGAAAATGGAAAGAGATTGGCACAACTGCAAACCTACAAAAACATGGCCATATACCTAAACTGACAGGCCGGGTAAGGAGAGCATTAATCAGAGAAGCAGCAAACTCTGGGGAAACTGCAGAGATCCACAGCTCAGGTGGGAGAATCTGTCCACGGGACAACTATTAGTCATGCACTCCACAAGTCTGGCCATTATAAAAGAGTGGCAAGAAGAAAGCCATTGTTGAAAGAAAGCCATAAGAAGTCTTGTTTGCAGTTTACGAGAAGCCATGTGGGGGACACAGCAAACACGTGGAAGAAGGTGCTCTGGTCAGATGAATCTAAAAGTGAAATTTTTGGCCTAAAAGCAAAAAGCTATGTGTGGCGGAAAACCAGCACTGCACATCACCCTGAACCCACCATCCCCACTATGAAATATGGTGGTGGCAGCATCATGTTGTGGGGATTCTTTTCTTCAGCAGGGACAGGAAAGCTGGTCAGAGTTGATTTGAGAATTGGATGGAGCCAAATACAGGGCAATCTTAGAAGAAAACCTGTTATTCCGCGTACACACGACCGGACTTTCCATCGGAATGAACTCTGACAGACTTTTTGGCGGACTTTTCAACGAGTTCCGCTGAAACAGACTTGCCTACACACGATCACACCAAAGTCCGATCATTTAATGGAATGGCGTAAGGCGGGACTAGAAAAAGGAAGTGCAATAGCCAGTATCCAATTCCCCCCCCCCCCCCCCCCCCCTCCATTCAGTACCTCAGATCAGCACGACGGCACATGCTCAGCAGATCCCCTCCCCCTGTTTACACATAAACAGAGAGGAGGGGAGGCGGCTGCTCGGCTGTGCCTGTGTGACATCCATGATCGCAGAATTGGCACTCACTATCTTCATGTGGCAGCACCTCTATTGTCCAGACACTGAAAAATATTTGTGGCCATTTTCTCTCAAAAAATAGACTCAAATTTTTTGTGATAGCTAAAATCTGCCTATTTGCCATCTGTTCAATTGCTCGTCTACTGTCCTGATGCTAGCCAGTTTCTAACAAACACATATTGAAGTCTATAATTTATAATTTGGGAATAATTAGGGATACAAGGGATTCAGCTATCATCTTTAACATAATACACAAATTTTTATTTAATGATAAAAAACAGCC
This sequence comes from Lithobates pipiens, assembly GCF_037356315.1. NCBI lineage: Eukaryota > Metazoa > Chordata > Amphibia > Anura > Ranidae > Lithobates > Lithobates pipiens. The sequence continues at coordinate 72,011,725 of NW_027507791.1, read as the reverse complement.
TCAACTCTTTTTTTTTTTTAACAGTAAAGTTTATTGGAGAAACAAAAAACATACAAAGCACAAGCAGAATGTCAAGTGAAATCCTTGCCTGACGCGCCAAGTCGCATTGATACCACAGGATTGAGATTAACACAGCAGTTGCTTATTGTGAAAAGATAGCAAAGTAACAGTTAAAAGAACAGAACATATAGAAGGAAGAGCTCAGCAGGGATATAGGCAGCCAAATGTCCTATCACTGCGTTACCCCCAATGCCCGGAGGTAAGTAGCAGGTAAGTGAAGTGGAGGGGAGGGAGAGAAACGGGGGGGGGGATGGAGGGGGGAAGAGGAAAGCCTGGGACCACCCATTACAAATACACAGATTTCTGTAATTGGTGTCCTTGTGGATTGTCGGATCTCAGCCACAGGCATCGAACCAGTTTGACCAAATTTTGTCAAATTTTGCTTGGCGATTTCTGCTCTTGTATGTGATTTTATACATTGGTAGCACTCTCTTAATTGTTTTTTGCCAAGAGGATCTCGTAGGAAGCTCCTTCCCCCTCCATCTCAGCAAGATTTCTCTTCTGGCATAGAATAGGGGAAAGTTTTTCACAGTTTGGTATATCTATCTCCTTCTATGTCTTATAGATAACTCAATAGTAGGATCAAGGGATCCATCGGTATAGCAACTCCACATATCCCTGTTAAAGTGTCTGCCATCGCCTGCCAGTAGGGGCGAAGTTTGGGACAGGACAAGACCATATGAAAGAACGTCCCTGGTTCAAGAGTACATCTTGTACACAGCTGGATAAGGGAAAATTTTGATACCAGCTAGCCTCTGCAAAGTGTAATACATCCTGTGTAAATGCTTCACCCGAATGTAGCAATCTCTGGCCGAAATCATAGAGGGAATGATGGAAGAGACACAGTACTCCCAGTCATCCTCCCTCAAGTCAGGGATGTCCACCCTCTTTTTACTCAAAGAGGCAGTAGTTTTAACATTATGGGCCATGCTCAAATATAGGTGTAGGGATGAAAGCGGTTTCCTTATCAACCCAGAGGTCAGTAGTCCCTCAATTGGGTCTGATTCAAGAGTCACTGGGTTTGGGAATTGTGAGTTGAGGGCGTGCTGGAGCTGCAAGTATCTGAATTGAAAGGATCTAGGGAGACAGTATGCCTGTCGCAGTTCTTGGAATGACGTGACTCTACCATTCCTACCGCTCGTCATCACATGCTTCAGTGTGAGAATTCCTCATTTAGCCCGGATTGCAGGATCCAGTATTGCATATATGTGAGGGAGTAGGGGGTTTCCCCAGAGTGACATGTGAGGAGAGACGCAAGGTGGTTTTGGGCCTGCCACCCTAGAACACTGCCACACTCACATCGTAGTCCTCATGGGGCCTGTCACAGAGAGATGTGCCTTACACCCCCTGAATATCAAGTTAGACAGTACTGTGTAGGATCCCAGAAGGGCCACCTCTAAAGTTACCGCTGTGTTCTGCTTAGGCTGGGAGAACCACCAGAACCGCCACCCAGTAGTATAGTAAAAAATTAGGTAGTGCTATCCCGTCGCCAGATAATGGGAGGAAGAGAATTTGTCACGCTACCCTTAGGGGGCGACCAGACTAAATAAAGGAGGTCACGATGCTGTCCAATCTCCGAAAGAAGGACCTAGGGATAGGGGTAAGGGTTTGCCTGCAGAAATGCAGGAGTTTGGGTAGATAAATCATTTTAATTAAATTCTCCCTACCAGCAGGAGATTGCGCCATGTCACACATCACCTGGTGAGTTAGTTCAGCACCGGGAACACATTCTTTGTCAGGTATCCTACTGCTGTGGGGCCCACCCTCACCCCCAAATACGTAAATTTATCCACCCAGTGTAGTGGTGTGTGGGTGTCCATACGGGGCAGCGACGGGTGTAATGGGAACAGCACCGATTTGTACCAGTTGATGCGAATCCCCAAATACCGACTGAATTTATCAAATTGGGCCAGCACTGAGAGTAAAGAGGTGGAAGCATCTGCTAGGTATAGCAGGGAGTCATCCGCATATAAGATAGCTTTTCCTCTATTCGACCTACCCGTATGCCCTTGACTCCCTAGTCCATCCAAAGGAGGATGACAAGCAGTTCCAGGGCCAAGGCAAATAATTCCGGTGACAGTGGACAGCCCTGACATGTCCCTCTCCCCAGGGAAAATAATTCTGAAAAGTTCCAATTAGTGCGTATGCACGCCCTAGTGGGACAACAGGTGCCAGCCGACCTACAGCAGTAAAGGTGAGACACAGATCAGCTTCGCAGCTGACCTGTGACAGTACCCCCCTCTTACGAGGTCCCCCTACACGTCTAGGGGCTGGCTTGGAGGGAAATTTCCGATGGAATCTGGTCACCAAAAGTGGGGCTGAGACATCGGTGGCAGGAACCCAAGACCTCTCCTCCGGGCCATAGCCCTTCCAATCAATGAGATAGAGTAGCCTCCCCCGGGAGTACTTGGAGTTCAATATTTCTTTAATCCCATACTGATCCGAGGTATCAGCCACAGGAGCGGGGTGAGAAGAAGGGCGAGAGAAGCAATTGAGGACCAGTGGGCTGAGCAGGGAGACATGGAAGGTGTTGGGTATCCTGAGATGAGAGGGCAGACAGAACTTGAAAGCAACTGGATTGATCTGACAGCGAATAGGAAATGGACCAATGAAGCGAGGGGAAAATTTCATTGAGGGCACCCGGAGTCAGATGTGCTTGGTAGAGAGCCAAACTCTATCACCAGGCAGGAATTTAGGAGCCGGACGGCGATGACGATCTGCTGCCGTTTTATGCCTGGAAGCAGCTAGATGAAGATTCCCAGAGACTTCTTTCCAGATTGAGTTGAAGGACCTTTGGGTCTCAGCTGCTGCTGGTACAAGAGGAGAAATGGGAACAGGAAAGGGAACAGATGGATCCTGCCTGTAAACAGTGAAGAAAGGAGATTTTCCAGAACTGGCATTGGAGTGATGGCTTAAGGCAAACTCTGCCCAGGGCAAAAGATCCACCCAGTCATTTTGGTGGGTGGAGATGAAGGCACGGAGAAAACGTTCTACATTTTGATTGACACCTTCCGTTTGCCCATTGGACTGGGGATGAAATGCAGATGAAAAATCCAATTTAATCCCAAAACCGAGCAGTAAATTGAACTCCTCTGTCAGAAATGATATGTGAAGGCATCCCATGAAGACGAAAGATCTCCTTAATGAAAGTTGTGGTAAGACTGGCAGCAGAAGGTAGGCCTGGGAGAGGAATCAAGTGACACATTTTGGAGAACCGATCCACCACTACCCAGATGACTGTAGAACCTGTTGAGGGAGGCAGATCTGAGATAAAATCCATGGAAATACAACACCAAGGTATATCGGGCACTGGTAAGGTCAAAAGCAACCCAACAGGGGCAGACATGAAAGATTTGGATAGTACACAAACTGTACAAGCTTGAACATATTCCTTGACATCCTTACGAAGAGAGGGCCACCAATAATGACGCTGAAGAAGATCACAAGTACAAGGTATGCCAGGATGTCCAGAGAACTTGGAGTCATGTGCCCAAGCAAGTAGTTTGGGATGAAGTGCGGGAACTACAAAAGTTTTACCTGGAGGAGGCTGCGTAGACTGGAGCTGAGTAGTGGCTATATGATGCGGAGGGATAATGGGACCAGGATCTAGGTGATTCTCAGAATCATTGACATCAAGTGGCCTGGACAAGGCATCGGCTCGAAGGTTTTTGGCACCTGGACGAAAAGTAATGTTAAAATTGAAGCGGGCGAAAAAGAGGGCCCAGCGAGCTTGACGTGGGTTCAAGCGTTTTGTGGATTGTAAATACTGCAGATTTTTATGATCAATATAGATGGTAATACAATTGGGGAGAACCCTCTAGAAGATGTCGCCATTCTTTAAGAGCTAGTTTAATAGCGAGTAGCACACAGTCCCCAATGGTATAGTTCTTCTCCGCATCAGAAAACTTATTGGAAAAGAATCCGCAAGGCTGAGACTTGCCCTGCTGAGCTTGGAGTAGGACGGCACCGACTCCTACAGAAGAGGCATCTACCTCCAAAGAAAAGGGTTTAGTATTGGTAATGTCTGGACGTAGAAGAATTGGGGTGGAGAGAAAGATGCCTTGAGTTTGCAGAAAGCATCAATGGTTTTAGGGGACCAGAGCCGAGCATTGACACCTTTGCAGGTGAGAGATGTAATAGGAGTAGTTACGATTAAATTGGCGATAGTAATTGGTGAAGCCCAAAAAGCGTTGGGTGGCTATAAGACCAGAGGGCTGGGGCCACACAGAGATGACCTGAAGTTTGGCTGGGTCCATGAGGAGGCCTTGTGATGAGATTATGTAGCCCAGAAATGGAACTTGTGTTTGTTCAAATAGACATTTCTCCAATTTTGCATATAGACAATTGTCCTGTAGACGCTGTAGCACAGTTTTCACATGAAGACGATGGTTAAGTAAGTCTGGTGAGAAAATAACAATGTCATCTAGATATACAATAACACAGACATACAGAAGGTCACGAAAGATCTCATTAACAAAATTTTGGAAGACCACTGGGGCATTGCATAAGCCAAAGGCATCACAAGATACTCATAATGTCTCTGGTGTTAAAGGCGGTCATCCATCCGTCTCCTTCCCAGATTCTTATTAAATTGTAGGCCCCTCTAAGATCCAGTTTAGTAAAAACATGAGAACCTCGCAGTCTGTCAAAGAGTTCTGAAATTAAAGAAAGAGGGTATTGTTTCTTCACTGTGATGGCGTTAAGACCCCTGTAGTCGATGCATGGATGGAGTGAACCATCTTTTTTCGCTACAAAGAAGAACCCGGCTTTGGCAGGTGAGTTAGATTTCATGATGAAACCCTTTTGCAGGTTTTCCCGAATGTATTCAGACATGGCTTGTGTTTCGGGGATAGATAGAGGGTAGACTCGGCCTCGGGGAGGAGAGGTCGCAGGTAAAAGATCAATGGAGCAGTCAAAGTCTCTGTGAGGAGGAAGGCGATCAGCCGACTTTTTGCAGAAAATATTTCGGAAGGACTGATATTGGGCAGGCAACATGGGAGTTGTGGAGGTCTCAAGAGGAATGGAAGGAGGAGGTAGCACCTTGGAAATACATTGTTGCTGACATGGAGGACCCCAAGCCAATACTTGTCCAGAACTCCAGTCAAGATATGGGGAGTGTTTCTGCAACCATGGAAGGCCCAGGATGATGGGACTGGAGGATTTAGGCAAAATTAGAAAAGAGATCTCCTCACCATGCAAAACCCCAATGCGTAACTCTATAGGAGGGGTTTTAAACCAGATGGGACTCATAGGCAAGAAGGAGCAGTCTACTGCGGTCACAGAGAGAGGGGTATAGCCAAGGCAACAAAAAAGATGCCCAACTCGGAAGCTAAAGATTGTTCAATGAAATTCCTGGCAGCACAAGAGTCCACATATGCAGGACCGTTTTTAAGGCAGGGCAAAAGGGGCAGCTGCCCTGGGCCCCATCATTGTAGTGGGACCCAAAGCAGCTGCCTCATACTTGCCAACTATCCCAGTTTAAATTCCCTTATCCCTTGAAGATTTAATCCTGTGCTGTGTCCCGATATCTCAGTGTAAACTTCTTCTGCTGCTCAGCTTTGCCCTATTGCCATGTACAGATGAATTACCTGCAGACCCTGTGTTTACATGTAAATAACCTGCATTGATATGTAAAAAGTACCTGCAATAATATGCAAATAGTCGTGGACCGTGGCATTGATATGTAAATAGAGGCGGCATTCATATGTATATCATGTCCCCCTGAGGTCACATCCACCATTACTTCTGCTGAATGCTGCCCACTGGGGAGGTAAAGGGGCATGCTTGAAAGTCCTACCTATTACTGTGGTCATTAAGTCTAACATCAGCCTGTTTTGCAAAGGCAGGAAGTGAGGAGATGATGTGCTGTAACCTTTAGAAACCAATCAGTGAGCAGTAATGCTGTGCAGTAACCTCTAATGACCAATTAGTGAGTGGTATAGATGTTCAGTAACCTCTAGAAATCAATCAGTGAGCAGTATTGATTGGTACAGTAATCTCTAGCAACCAATCAACAAGCAGAAGTCATGTGCTGTAACCTCTAGCAAATAACAGTGAGCCATAATGTGTGCTGTAACCTCTAGCAGCCAGTCAGTGATCGGTAATAATACACTGTAACTACTGGCAACCAATCCCAAATGCTGCCTGATCTGATTCAGTAAACTGAATTTGAGTCTATCTGCTATTTATTGTACGTCTCAAAGCATGTGGAGAGCAAAATTGCGTGGAAGAGGGGGCCCAAGAAAATGTTTGCCCAGGGTCCAGTCAATATTAAAGACGGCCATGCACCTATGCAGAGAGTTGAGGCATTTTGAGCCTAGTGGATAGCCACGGGAAGGGTGAAATGAGGGAAGTGGACAAAATTAACGGATCTGTCTAGATCACCTCCCTCCGAGTGACCTAGACCCTGGACTTTCCCGGACGGACTGGACAGGAGTTCAAAAGATGTCCTTTATCGCCACAGTAAAGGCACAAGCCCAATCCCATGCATCGGGCGCGTTCGTCGGGAGTGAGGCGGGTTCGCCCAAGCAGCATAGGTTCTTCCAACGCGTGGGAGGTTGAAGACGGAGAGGATTGCACCGGTCTTTGGACTACCTGTGCTGGACGACCAGCAGGGGTATGATTGGATCTGGATTTCTCCAGGGCCCGCTCCTGGAAGCGAATGTCTATTTGAATGCTCAATGCGATTAAGTTATCCAATGTGGTAGGAATGGTACATCCAGTGAGTTCATCCTTGACACGGTCAGATAGGCCTTGCCAGAAGGTAGCAGTAAGGGCCTCATTATTCCATTTGAGATCAGCGGCCAGCGTATGGAATTGAACAGCCTATTGGCCAACTGTCATTCCTTGCGAAGACAAAGGAGGGCCCCAGCAGCCGAAGACACTCTGCCGGGCCCATCAAAAGTTTTCCGGAATGCATCCAAAAAGAGCTGGAGGTCGGAGGTGATAGAATCGTGTGATTCCCGGAGTGGAGAGGCCCAAGCTAGAGCATCATCGGAGAGGAGAGAGATGATATATGCGACTTTGGTGCGATCAGTTGGAAAATGGTGGCTGGAAAGTTCAAAGTGGATGGAGTGTGTGGGCTCCATCGGACTGTTTCCGTCAGAATATCCAACCGACAAAGTTTTAGAGCTGGAGTATAAAATTTTCCGACAACATGATCCGATCGGACTTAGTCCAATCGTTTGTAGAGATTTCAGATCGGACAAAGTGCCACGCATGCTCAGATCAAATTCCTAGACCAAAGCTATTGGCTACTAGCCTGAATGCAGTCCCGTCGTAACGAAATAACGTCATCACGTTCTGAACGATCGGATTTTCCGAAAACTTTGTCCGACCGTGTGTATGCAACACCAGTTTCGGAAAAAATCTGACGGATTTTGTTGTCGGAATGTCCGACCGTGTGTACAAGGGCTTAGGATCGCCAGAAAAATGAGGTGGCGATGGCAGATGCAGACAGGGATTGCCAGGTGTAGCAGGTAAGACGGGAGCAACTGAAGCAGGAGCAGGAACGGGAGGGGCTGAAGTTGCAGTAACTTGCAGACGATCCAGACGGGAGGCAAGATCCTGAAGAACCATCATTATTTGCTCTTGATTAGCTTGCTGGAAGTTAAGTCTCTGAACTAGATGTTGCATTTGATCCTCAGTCAGTGGCCGATTCTCTGAGGCGCTCAAGACTTGAGCAAACTGTCACGATACTAACAGTGAGCACACAGGCAAGCAGGTGACACGGGATCCCCCGGCCCTCACCGGCCCTCACCTGTTGCCTAATATATGATTCCTTCCTGCTACTTCCTGTCCAGCCCCTCATGTGCTTCTCTATTTAAATCCCTTTCAAACGAGCTACTGATTGCTTGAGCAACATTTGTTTCTGAGCTCCCTTCGTGTAACCTGTTTTACCTGACTTCTCGTGAACTGATCTCTTGTTTACCGACCCAGCTTCTTCTGATTACGTTGTCTGCAGCCCGCCCTGACCTTGGCTCACTATCCGGCTCTCCTTTGCTTCATCCATCCAACCTTGTCTAACAGTGTCTTCTGGTACTTCCCTAGCGAGCAGGGTGAACTTGGGGGTCGTGACCTGGGGTCAGCATGCAGCTAAGCCCAAACCCTCGTGAGGGGGTCCCTGGCGGAATACCGGCTGGCCCTTTGAATCCACGCCGTGGGGGATCCCGTGTCACCTAGTACCGTGACAAAAGTAGTACCATGACAAAAGGATTTATGAGGTGCAGAGTGAAGTGTGAAGGCTTGGGATAGGGGGTATCTCCACCTCCATGCATTTGTGAGACCATAAGTATTGGCCCAGGTCGCCTGTCCCTGATGGGTGGCCCCAGCAGCTGCACATCTGTCCATGTAAGTGTCCAGGATGAGGTTGAAATTCCCCATTAGCACCACATTATCCGAGGGAAACTGTGCTAACTTGGCAGTAATCACGTTTAGCAATTTAAGTGACACAGGGGCCTGGCAGATAGAGGCCTACGATGACCCACTGTAGATTTTGGATCAGTGCATAGACCATCACAAACCTACCCTCTGGGTCCAATGCCAGATCAAGGAGTTTAAAGGGGAGCTTCTTGAGTACAAGAATACTCACCCCCCCTGGCAAAATTGGAGTAGGTAGAATGATAGCAATGGCTTACCCACGGTTTCTTAAGGCTAAGGGTTTTGCCCCAACAAGATGCATCTACTGGAGCACACAAACATGTGGCTTATGTATTTTGATAAACTGGAATTGTTTCATTGAGGAGTTCAATCCGCGTGTGCTCCAGGAGAGGACATTAAGGGTAGACATGGAGATACACTGCAAATATGGGGTGAGGAGAATTAGTTTGTTCCATCTGGCCCGGGGAGGGCAGAGGAAGGAACCAGACATCCATTCCAGTACAGGCAAAGTGACAAAAAACATTACGGTCATGCAACATAACACATATAAATGAGAGCCAGCAAAGGTGGCCCAATGTAACCAACCCCCCCCCCCCCCCCAAGGGTGGAGGAGGGTCTGCATCCCCAAACGAACACCAGCCCTATGGCCGGACATAAAGGCTCTGTGCAAGAGGTGCCTAGCCCCTTTCAATAGAAACAGTCAAAGTATTTAGGGTATTCCGGCAAGGAGTGTTGGTGTAGATCACCCGGAGCCCTGGGGGCACAAAACGTAGATGGACAGTGAAAAAAACAAAAACAAAAAGGGGGAAAAAACAGGCACAAAGGGAGTACCAACAGACAGTTTGTAGGATGTAGAACCAACATCTTCAGGGCCACAGGTCGGGAGTGGGCACCCACACTGTAACCACATACCTGGATAGGGATAACAGTTGTGTACAAGAATATGTTCTTAGGAAGACTCGGATCCCCAGAAGTATAGCCCCAAACAAGCCACCCGGAACCCCTTACATAGCCCACAACAAGTCACCCCATTCTCTCGCAGCATGGCACAGACCTGGTCAAAGGACTTTCATTGTCTCTGTGTTTCCACAGAATAATCTCGAAAAATTTGTAGTTTGACATTATCGAATTTTAGTTCTCCCTGCAGGCGGGCTGCACGAAGCACCGTGTCTCTGTCTCCTCTGGTTGCCGGCATGAGGTGGGCACGTTCAATTGAGAAATGCGGAGAGAATTTCGCCTTTGGGAGCAAGGAGGGGAGTAGGTGTTCCATGAAGGCAACGGGGTCTGAGCCCTCAGTACCCTCTGGCAGCCCCAGAACCCGCAGATTGTTATGGCAGTTCAGATTTTCGGCATCTTCTGCCCTGGCCTCAAGGAGTTTAACCTTGAATTTAAGGATTTGCAGGTTCGCATGGTGATCTCTCTGCACATCCTCTGTCCCAGACAACCGTCTCTGCACTTCGGTCACCCACTCCCTAAACTTGTCCATGTCTTGACGAATGAGGGCCGTCTCCATCTGGACATGGTCAATCTACTCCGTAAGGGTAGATTGGCAGGTAGAAATGGCCAATATCAGGGCATCGAAAGCTGCGGAGCCGGCCTGGATAGTGCCGTCAGACAGGGGATCAGTCTCCATGTGGCAGGCCGAGAAGGAGGTAGGCCTAGGCTTCTGTGATGTACTCACTGAGTCCGATAGTCATTTCCTCTGGTTCCCCCTTTTGCCTTTTTTCATTCCTCTGTACTCGAGGAGTCAGTCTGCAGGGTAGTAAACTGAAATATGGCAATACTACATTAAGGATTAAGGATTATAATCCGTAATGGGAGCTCCACTACAGCACGTCTGCTCCCAGCGCCATTTTGGACATGCCCCCCCCCCCAACTCTCCCTCTTATACTGTGGTCTAATCAAACCAGCTGTGTATATATTATCCAGCCACTGTATTTTATGTGTGACTATTGTCTCTGAAACAATACACTCTTTTTTTTTAATAAAAACTGCCTCATCTCTGGAGTGTGAAGTTTTTCTATTTTGACATTTTATCAAATGTTTAAGAGAACACATTGTAGTACTGCAAAAAATAAAAAATAAATAATATATATATATATATATATATATATATATATATATATATATATATATATATATATATATATACTATACTATACTATACTATACTATACTATACTATACTATACTATACTATACTATATTATATTATACCATACTGTCACTGACCAGTTTGTACAACGGTGTGGGCTTTAGATTTTTTTTTTCACACATGAGTTATCACCGCTAACGTCACATCGTGGACAGTAGTTCTAGAACTAGAAGCGGCAGCTCTGTCCCAATTGACATGAATGGCACATGGGGGGCGGATTCATTTGCCCCATGTGAAAGAGGCCTTAAAGTGGTGTTGCCACCAAAAAATTAAAACTACTTAAAATTCGTAAAAAAAATCAAAAAAAAAATAATTGGCAAAAAAAAATTTTAGGGGGTCCCTCGTAATCTGCCTTCTTCATTGCCCGGGCTGGTGACATCACTTCCCCTCGCGCCGCACATTCACCTGGGACCTGTCATGTGTCCCAGGTGACTGTACGGCGTATCACGGCGCCCTGCGCCGCTCGTGCATGCGCAGAGGGTGCCCTGCTGTAAAGCCACAGCCGGGTGCCCACAGTATGCATGACGGCGCCGCGAGCGGAGCGGGGAGCGAGGGGGGGCTTCGTTCCCCCGCATCGCTGGACCCTGGGGCAGGTAAGTGTCCGATTATTAAAAGCCAGCAGCTGCAGTATTTGTAGCTGCTGACTTTTAATTTTTTTTTTTTAGGGGGTACCCCACTTTAAGCCCCATGCACACTATCAGATTTTCTGCAGATTTTTTCCTTCAGATTTACCAAAACCATGTAGTAGAAGAGCCTGCCTGATTGCATACAAATTGAAACTCCTAATGTTCGACCTCATATTATATGGTTTTGGTAAATCTGAAGGAAAAAATGAGCGTCAAATCTGAAGGAAAAAATTTGCAGAAAATCTGATAGTGTGTATGGGGCTTTAGAGTAAACTTTCCTATAGCTTTTAGATGTTGATGTTGATCATTTAAGGCCAATTCAGATCACTTTATAAAAAGTAAGGTGTTGCAGCCAAAACCTAACATAACCAAGTTTTTCTTCGTCAAGTTGAAATTCATCATATTGGGAAGCTGTTCCTGTAAATAAGCCAAGCTAAATGTAGAAGTAAAAGTAAATCAATTACACAAATACAAAATATGTGATGCCAAAATATGCTGCTGTTGACGCTGTCCCTGAAAATCGTGCTGTTGAATAACGCCACATAAAACTTAAAAGCATTTCCCAAGAGTGCAAATTAAATTGATGGTGGTTTTCCCATGTCACTATCAAAGTAACATTAAAACATGTTTTTCTTTGTTAAATGTTCACCAGCTTCCCAGGCCCTTATTTGAGAAAGGCCTTCCAATTGGACTTGAAAATTGCCAGAATTAGTTTCATGATTTGACCCTATATACTTCAGTAGGGTTTACAACTAAGTTCGTGCTTCATGGATTTCAAAGAGGATTCAATTCATTCCCCACAAATTGAAACCGGTCAGATTCGCTCATCCCTATGTGTAAGCTTCATAAGGGTAAGTTCTAGAACTAATGCCGGCCATACACGGTTCGAATTTCGAAAGAATTTTCTTTCGAAAATCGTATCTAAGAATTTTCGTATGAATTTCGTACCATTAGTGGACAGCCGATTTTCATGCGGAAATCAAATTTGAGTAATTGGACATGTTGGAAATTTTTTGAAAAACAAACTATTTTCTAATCAATGATGGGAGACTCGTGCGAGAAATGTAATAAGAAAAGAAAATTTACAGAGAGAAAAGAAGATTCCGGGCCACGAAAATTATTTTCTGTAGCAACATGAGGTGAAATTGAAGGCTTGGTCAGCCGAATGTCGAAAATCAACGGTAGCATCATCGGATCACAAAAAAACGAACTTTCTTATTTTGAAAAGAAAATTTGTTCGAAATTCAAGCATGTATGGCCTGCCTTACACAAAGTTAACCACTTTCATTTGATGTCCTCATGCTGTGCTGCGGGCGCAATCTGTCACCTGCCATGTCCACTGGCACAAAAATGCGGCCTCTCGTGCCAAGTCCTTGGTGCCGAGGGGACCTATATTTGCGCGAATTGCTGTCCAAACAGCTGTGCCGAAAGTGCACATGCTGCACGCTTCCAACACAGCTACCGGTGCCTAACCGAAAGAGCCTGATCGCTGCTTTTGATTGGGAGTTTTCGGGAACATGTGACAGCCAATCATGACAGGCACGTGATCTTAAGTCCCGCCCTGCTTCCCAGCCTTATAAAGCTCTTAAAGAGCCGGGAGATGCCGGTGTGAAAAGGTTAATGATGAACCCATTTTAGTATAATTTTTCCTTCCTCATAAACCAGGGTATAGCCTCTTCCAATTCCAGTATTCCAATATACTTGATTGATACATAAATAGGTCTATGTCATTTTCTGGTGTATATGTGTTGCTATGTTTGAGGGTATTTCTGTGCATGGGTGTCTGCATCTACAGTATATCCTCAGCCTTACCAGGTGTGTCCGAGAGTGCAGAGCTGTTAGTAGAGTTGTGGGCACAAGAATAGAGGACCCAACACATTAAGAAGCTCCTTTCAGAGGGGTAAGCACTACATGTAACTTATAATGATGTCAGCCCTGGTTAAAGAATACAAGGACATTGTAAAGTAGACTGACCCTAAAAATGTCAGTAGATGGCAGCATTGTACTTGCAATGCAAATTTCTGGCAATCTGTCACCAGATTTCCTGTGTGCATGTTGCCTTTCCTCTCACACTAGATTACCAAGAATAGCCATACATTGGCAACATTTCATTTAACCATTTAAGGACTAGCCTCATTTGAGATTTTGGTATTTACATGTTTAAAACAGTTGTTTTTGCTAGAAAAACGACATAGAACCCACAAAAATTATATATTGTTTTTTTTCTAACAACCTAGAGAATAAAATGGCGGTCATTGCAATACTTTTTTTCTCACAGTATTTGCGCAGCAGTCTTATAAGTGCACTTTTTTGGGAAAAAATTAACTTTTTTGAATAAATTAAAACAACAGTAAAATTAGCCCAATTTTTTTTTTTTATATCATGAAATGTTACACCAAGTAAATTGATATCCAACATGTCACGCTTCAAAATTGCACCCACTGGTGGAATGGCGTCAACATTTTACCCATAAAAATCTCCATAGGTGATATTTAAAAAAATTCTACAAGTTGCATGTTTTGAGTTACTAAGGAAGTCTAGGGCTAGAATTATTGCTCTCGCTCTAACGATCGCGGCGATACCTCACATGTGTGGTTCGACCACTGTTTACATATGCAGGCGCTACTCACGTATGCAAATACCACCATTTAAAAATTAACTTAAAGAGGAACTACAGTCTGCTCACATAACTTGTAATAAAAACATCTTAGCCATTTTGAAGCTTCCCTCCAACCACGTTGCATATTATTTTATATATACTGTGATTCTGTACTTGCCAAATATGCTGCAGAAATCTCCCCCCACTAAGCCCCTGTACACATGGTCGGAGATTCTGCCAACCAAATCTGTTGGATTTTGTCCGTCAGATTTAGTCTGACGGATTGTGTCCGAAACTGTTGCATACACACAGTCGGACTAAGTTGTCGAAAAATCCGATCGTTCAGAACGTGATGACGTAATTTTGTTACGATGGGACTACATTCAGGCTAGTAGCCAATAGCTTTGATGTAGGAATTTGATCTGAGCCTGTGTGGCACTTGGTCCGATCAAAATTCTCTACACATGATCGGATTACGTCCGACCGGCCCAGTTGGTCGGGAAATATTTCCAACATGTTGGAAAATTGGGTCCGACGGAGATTCGGACGGAATCAGTGCGATGCATACCACACACAGTCGGATTATCTGACGACATGGTCCGATAAGACGCATTCCGACGGATTCTCCGACCGTGTGTACGCGGCCTAAGTCTGGCTGCATCCATTTTTAACTGTGGTCAGCTGAAGCTGCTGCCTGTTCACTTCCTGGATTTACACAGACACACACCTCCAGCTCTGCAGCTCTCATTGGCCCTCTTATGACTCATCCCCCCTCCTTTCCTGGCAAATGCTCACGAGAGGGAGTGAGAGAGCTGTGCATGATGTCATAAGCCTAGGTTTTTTTTAACAGACAAGAAACAGGAAGTGGGTTGTATAAGGTATTCAGTGGCAGAAAAAATATGTTTTACTATCCAAAGTTAAAACAACAAGAGCAGAAGATTTAATAGATGGAAAGTTTAAAAAATTACTGAAGTTCCGCTTTAATAACTTCTGAAAATACATGAACATGGTAAATCTTATAGGCAGGGCTGTCGATAGGGGGTTGGAGCCAGCCCTCTTGTACCTGGCCTGAACGCCATCAGTTCAGCAGGGAGCCCAACAGCAAAGATAAGACTTTTTAATTACCTTTGAGCTCATGCAGAGTAATCCTGCAGGCCCCAACTCCTAGCAAATAAAGTAAACGTTGTAAACGTTCAATTATTTAAAAAAAAAATAACAAACATGCCTATACGTACCTGCTCTGTGTAATCGTTTTGCACAGAGCAGCCCCGGTCCTCTTCTTCTGGGGTCCAGGCTCCTTCTCTTCATCAGTGTCCCCACTGAAAGCCGTATTCCCCCTGCCCCCCGCTCCTGTGTCACAGCTTTAGATTGACAGCAGCAGGTTCCCGCTGCTATCAATCTGTCCAATGAGGAGAGCGACAGCTGCTGGAGTCTCTGCGCTCATGCACATCGCTGGATTGGATTAGGGTAAGAAAAAGGGGAGATTTGGGGGGCAGCTGCAGCACAGAAGGTTTTTCACCCTATCACATAGAATGTATTAAGGTGAAAAACTTTAAAGCGGGGTTCCACCCTAAAGTGGAACTTACGCTGATCGGAACCCTCCCCCCCTCCGGTGTCACAATTGGCACCTTACAGGGGGGAGGGGGGTGGAGATACCTGTGAAAGACAGGTATTTACACCCACTTCCAGGCATAGACTCCCATGGGAGTCTATGTCATTTCCTGTCCTGCCGCGCTGTCTGCTGGGACACACACAGGTCCCAGTGACAGCGCGGACAATTCCTATTGTGCTGTGCGACTCACGCATGCGCAGTAGGGAACCGGGAAGTGAAGCCGATTCGCTTCACTTCCTGATTCCCTCACCTAGAATGGTGACGGCAGCAGCCGAGAGCCGAGCGATCGATCGGCCTCGGCTGCCAGCATCGCTGGAACCCGGGACAGGTGAGTGTCCATTTATTAAAAGTCAGCAGCTGTAGTATTTATAGCTGCTGGCTTTTAATATTTTTTTTTTGGGTGGAATCCCTCTTTAAGGCTTTACAACCACTTTAAAGAAAAGAGTCCTGGGCCCCATAGGTTTAGCAAGGGGGACCTGGGGCAAGTCTCGAAACAGAGGGGACTATTTTTGGCCACAGGTGGGGTAATCCAGCAAGCCACGAAAAATCAGCATGAAATTCTGGCCTGCCCATTGGCTGGGCCAGTGGTTCTTGCACAAAGCCAAGAGTAAATACAGAGAAGAGACTGGAGGTTTGCTTTTTGGTGGCACTGAGTGAATCTGGAACAAAGATAATAAATGTGGCCCTGGGAGAAGCTAATAATAATCATAATAATAATAACAGGACATATAATAACAATAATAAATTATTAATAACAATTAAGGTGATATTAAAGGTTTTTTTTTTTGTTCTATTATAACAAATATGTTATACTTACCTGCTCTGTGCAATGGTTTTGCACAGAGAAGCCATGAACCTGCTCTTTCCACTGGCCCTCCAGGACCCTTCCTCCTGCTTAGTGCCCCCACAGATAGCAGCTGGCTATGGGGGCCCCTGAGCAGGCTCACTCTCAAGATGCTGCTCCGTGTGCCCATTAACACAAGGAGCTGGGCTCTGCCCCACCCCTACACTGTTCTCATTGGCTCACTGGCTGTGATTGACAGTAGCAGGAGCCAGTGGCTGCCGCTACTGTCCCAGCCAATGGGGAGGGAGAGGCCTGGGAAAGCAGAGGTCTTGCACAATGCTGGATCGAGCTGGGGTTTAGGTTAGTATTAGGGGGATGGGGGGGGGGGCTGCTGCACAGAGACATTTTTTACTTTCTTGCATAGAATGCATGAAAGTAAAAAACCTTGAGCCTTTACAACCACTATAATAATAACCCCTGCAGGCAACAATATTATTCCCCCTTCCCCAGGCAGCAATAATAATCTCAACCCCAGACAGCAATAATTATTTCTACATCTAGGCTGAGGCAGCAATAATAATGCCCCTCCGGGCAGCAAAAATAAATGATCATTTCTACCTTGGGGGTAGATTATTATTACTGCCTTGGGAGAAAGGATTATTTTTTCTGCCTGAAGGAAGTCTATTATTGGTGCATGGGGAAGGATTATTGCTGCCTGTGGGGGATTATTTTCACAGTTTGGAGAAGACATTGTTATTTCTGCCTGAGAAGACGGTGTTATTTTGCTACCTGAAAGCCCCATGAACTCAAGTGGAGATAGGAGATGGTATTGTTTGGCTTTATACCTATTTTAAAGTGTTACTAAACCCCGGACTCTGCATTCACTATATCTGGTCTCCCACAGTGCACAGAACACGAAAATGCAAATATTTTAGTAAATATAAACTGCTAAATATCTTTTCTCATCAGCAGTATATACTGTAGCAGTCTTATGACCTCTATCACTGTCTGATTAAAGCTTGTAGGAGGAGTTTTCATTCTCCCCCGACTGTCCTAGGAGGCTGCATGACTCCTGACCCTCTGTCTGGACAGTGCTGATTGGCCCTGTGCTGATCACATGCACCCTCCCAAAAAATAAATAAAACTCTAGCAATATACACCAAACTGAGCATGTGCAGAGTGCCTCCAAGGCTCTGTACTATCAGCAGATGGATTAGGAACAGTAAAAGGAGGGGAGGATCAGATAAGACGCGATCAAACTGCCTTTTTACACAATGTGGAGGATTAACCCCTTAGGTTCCACAGCCAGTATAACAAACATGATATACTGTATATACAGATTGATTTTTACTGTTGTAGCTTTAACTTCCAAGCATGTTTTATAAAGTTATGAAATTAAAACTGTCATTTGTGTTGACTGTTTTTCAAAATCCATGTCCTTTTACAAAAAGAGGAAATCAAAAGCAAACATACATAAATTGATATGCCAAGAAACAAAAAAAATGATGACTTTTAATACATGACAAAGAATTGCCAGAGTGCTGTGGATTTACCAAACACAGCAGACAGTGCTTCTAAAAAAAAATCAGTTTGATCAAATCTTCGGAGCTGTGTAATGAGGGAGGAATCATTGTTCCAATGACTCATTCCATTGTTTGTATAAATATCAACTTGAGCTATTGAGGTCTTTATACAACAGTTTTGTTTTTTTACAGAATGTAAAGCATAGAAGAAAATATGTGGAAATGAGCCTTAAACTCTACCTGTTGACTAAAAAAATGCTAAATGATAATATAAAAGATTTCATGTTTTCCTATATCAATTAAATTACCTTTTACATGTTTATATATTACACAGTATATTTAGACTATAATAAATAAATAAATAAGGAAAATACTTTATGTGCAGAACCATATTCCCATCCTCAGACCTTGGAAGGTTAGTGAAAGGATAAGCCTACCCTTCAGGCTTGGAGCAGAAATTGTTTTTTCTTTACCTTTTGAGCTGTTAGCTGGTTTTGCTGTTTGGAGCAGATTTGGACTTACATGTGGTTATGCACTGGCCTTCACCCAAAACAGACTTCATTAGAGACTATAACAGTGCCATTCGGGCTGAGAATATGAGTTTTCTAGACATTTCCTAGTAGCAGCCAGCCCTGAGTAGTGATCACCGCTCAGCACAGATGTCTGGGGCTTTTGGAAAAGCTTTAAGGAAATTATTTTTCCCTCTTCTGTATTCCAATTCGCAGTTTAATATCAAACTTTAAACATTTTGTTGTACCATTTCAATAAATTAAAAAAATACCTGTTGATTCTTGTCAGCTGAAATCTTTCTGTGATCACTGCACTGTTATTCCCTGTTCTTTTTGCTGACTATGGAACACCTCCTGTATGCTAATAAGAAAAAGGAGGGGGTAAGTATTTTGTAATCCAGTCCTAGAGTGAAAATGCTTCTTCTCCATAGATGCAATGGAGTAAGAGGGTTGTCACGCTAGAACAGGAAGTGTGTTGCTGGCAGGATCTCTGGATAAAACCCAAAGCATAGGAAGCCTTAAAAGAGAAAACAAATGTAACAACCACATCCAAGGATTGGCAGTCTGCAATATATTACATTTTTGTTTGTGGTTTTAGATTAAAATTCTCAAATTCCCAAAATGAAATCCAGGGACACTCTACCCACAACGACCACTTCACCTTAAAGTGGTTTCTAAAGACTTCATTCTAAAAGCAACATTCTATGCATTAAGGGAACAAAAATTTCTGTGCTTGAGACCCCCCAGCCCTCTTCCCCCGTGTTCCTGTGTTGCACTTGAGATATTATAAATATATATATATATATATATATATGTAAGAAAAGTAAAACACAATGAAGGGAATTTATCAAAACTGGTACAGTCAGAATCTGGAACAGCTGTGCAAGACAACCAATCAGCTTCTATCTTCAGCTTGCTCAGCTTTGAAAATAAAAGCTATGAGCCGATTGGTTGCCACTCACAGCTGCTCCAGACTCTTTCTGCTCTAGTTTTGATAAATTCCCCTAAGGGCTCATTCAGACAGGTGCTGAGACAGGTCCTGTATGCTGAGCCACTTTTTGCTGTATCTGCATCCACAAGAGAGCTTCACCTACAGAAGTGAGTGCACAGATCCAAATGTAGACACTGAGTGTTTGGATAAATGCATTCCTTCCTGTCTGCATGTAAAATTTTGACCTTCGACTATGTCCATGCAGCTGCTGTGTCCCAATTGACTATGACTGGACTGCCGGCACAGGGATGCACAGAACACCAAGTATCCCCACGCGGTACACGCCCATCACACTGGGCACGGGAGCATATGCTCCATGTAAATGAGGCCTAATTGTCATGTGTGATAGCAGGAAAGAGGAGATGTCTGGTATGTGAATTCCGATCCTTTGCCACACCAACACCACTTTTCAAGTCCAGGGCCTCCGTTGTACTCCCCTCCTAGTCCAGGGCCTCATCTGCATCACCCAGTCTAGGGCCTTCACTGCACCCCCCCCCCCCAGTCTTGAGCCTCCTCTGCACTCCTCTAGTCCAGGGCTTTCTCTGCACCTCCCAGTCCAGGGCCTCCTGTGTACTCCCCTCCTAGTCCAGGGCCTCCTCTCCTAATCCAGGGTCTTTGATACATAGTCCAGGGCCTCCTCTGCACCCCCCCAATCCAGCGCCTCCTCTGCACTTGCCCAGTCTAGGGCCTCTACTGTACTCCCCCCCCCCATCCAGGGCCTCTTCTGCACCCCCCCCCAGCCCAGTGTCTCCTCCACACCCCATCAGCCCAATGTCCCCACTGAACCCCCCAGTGCTCTGAGCCCCCCCCCCCCGGTCCAGGGCCTCCTCTGCACCTCCCCTCAGCTCATGGCCTCCACTGTACTCCTTGGTCCAAGGCCTCCTCTGGACCCCCTCCCACCCAGGGCCTCCTCCTTTGCCATAACAACCTCAACTTCCTAGTCCAGGGCCTTCTGCACACAAACCCCTCTCCTTGTTCTAATAAATGTCTTCCAGTTCCACAAAGGCTCTCCCATGCTAAAGAGTCACTCTGGAATTCCTTTCTCTAGTGCTGGTGGGTGGGAGGAGCAGAGTGATTCAGTGCTAGTGCACCTGTGCAGTCTCCCTCCTATTTGGTTCTCTGATATTTGGCAAACTAGGGCATAGGGCGCTGCCTGTCCATTACACTTGATCAGGCGGCAGTGATACCCTTAGTGCATTGCTTCCCAGTGCGGGTGGGGGTGAACCCCTGGCTCCCCCCCCAGATGCGTCACCAGGGAATGTGCCCCCTGTCCCCCCCCCCCCCTAGTTTTGGCCCTGATTAGTGTCTTTCTATTACACAAGTAGAGGATGTGATTCTTTGTACAGTCCCAGCAAGATTTACTAGCAGCTTATGCATGCTTCCCTCTGAGCTGCAAAAATGGAAATAAAAGAAGGAATGTTGCCTAGAAATCCCATTGGCTTTGTAATGGTCCTTGTTCTGCAGTTATTGTCACATCTATAATTATATTTCTATTACAGGCTGACGCTGGAGTTAAGATTTGTTCTAGTTGAGTCATCCTCAGTAGTTAACATCTGTTAACCAATAATGCGTATATTATGTGTAATCTACTCCTATTTAAAAGCTCTGGATTTATGTTATTGGAAATCAGGTCCCAACATGCCTCATCATTATGACACCAGGGAGGAATTTAGATTTTTGAAGCATGTACAGTGGGTATAGAAAAATCACACCCCTTTAAAATAATCACATTTGTTGCTTTTCAGCCTGAAATTAAGACAGACACAGTTTTTGTTTTATCCAGCTGTATTTACTCAGTGCAACATATAACATCCAAGTGAAAGATATAACACCAACATGTCAGAAAAAAATAAAGAATGTAGTCTCTTTGAAGAAAACAGGGCTACCCAAGGTATAGTAATATAGCGGAATTCCTCTTTAGTAAACACAGGTAGAGTGAAGAGTCACTTTAGGGACTAAAGATTTTGGCTGAAGTATGTCCCTTTAAATGGGAACCAGCACTTAAAAAGCAAATTTCTTCCTTGGATAGCAGCTTGAGTCTGAAGTAAAGTGTGTGTAGAATTCCTGACTAGCAGGGAGGCAAAAGGGGTGTAACTCTGGTATCCTGCAGGTAGTGTGGATATAGACAGTAAGGGTGGTAGATTGCAGCACAGGATGGCTATAGCATATGTGCCTAAAGGTAGAGGGCTGTACTGTAAACTGTTCTGAACTTAAGCAACTGAAAACAAGCAGGCAATAGCAGCGTTTTGTGTTTTAGGAGCTCACCCGCAGCAGGGCAAAGCATTGACCTTTTCGTTTTGAAGAAGCCCCTTTCTCTGGTATGGCTGTGAGGATGGCAATGACCAGTTCTGCCTGCCTGCAGGTTCTGGCATCCTGTCTCCTCAGGATGATCAGCTCTCTGACAGCTTTTGAAAATTCTGGCCTAGGCCCGCGGTGGATCCACTCTGCCCTCTTATGTCCAGCCCCCAGCAAAGTCTCTTCCCCTGTGTTCCCAGGTTCTTTTCTTTTTATATGCTCCCACTCCTTTACCAGTCCCTTTGGGCTGTGTAATTCAGCTTCTGATAATCTGGATGAAAGAATCCTGTTTATAGTCCCAGTTTACCCAGCAGTCCTGTATGGGTTGTGTGATAACTAAGTTACGAAACACTGCCATCTTGTGGCCATATACAGTTCTGCATATCAGTAACATTGCACAGTGTTACATTCCTGAAGAAGTGGCAATAAGTGTCCATGAAATGTGTTAAAGTTCCCTTCGCTACCTACATTGGTGACTCTTGGATTTTCATGTGGTTTTAAAGTAAAATATCTACATTGGTACCTGTCACAGTCCCATATTAGTCATTATTGAGGTATTTTGTAATAGGGATGGTGGCACTTAGCTCTTAAGAGTTTTGAGAGGCTGAGCCAGGTGTTGGTCCAAGGTTGTGGGCAGATTCCGACCCTATTGTCACGATCCAGCCTGGACAGGCTCTGTGACATCAACCAACAGTGGGCTTCAGCCAGTGTGTTTTAGCCAGCCTGTGGGTAGGTGCAGCCTGGTGTGGTGGCAAAAAAACACTAAGCCCTTGTACACACGGTCGGACATTCTGATAGAAAATGTCCGATCGGACTGTGTTGTTGGATAATCCGACCGTGTGTGGGCTCCATCGGACTGTTTCCGTCGGAATATCTGACCGACAAAGTTTTAGAGTTGGGCTATAAAATTTTCCGACAACAAGATCCGATTGGACTTTGTGCCATGCATGCTCAGATCAAATTCCTAGACCAAAGCTATTGGCTACTAGCCTGAACGTAGTCCTGTCGTAACGAAATAACGTCATCATGTTACGAACGATCTGATTTACCGCCAACTTTGTCCGACCGTGTGTATGCAACACCTGTTTCAGACAAAATCCGTCGGACAATAGTAACTGAAGCAATACACAACAAGCCCGACAGGAAGGCTCACAGGATGAAACAGCGATGAGTAGTAGCGGTAGGTCTCTGCTGTGCTGACAGATTCTGTCTCGAGGGGCGGAATGCAGCCTGGTTGGTCCGTACCCAAGTGGGGAGGCTTCCAGGTAGGATAGCGCATCTGGAACCTCTCCCTGACCTCCCTAAACATTGTCCCTGACAAACAGGTGGCCTGTCCCTTCTCTAGCCACACACAAAATGCGTGTCAAAGCTTGGAGTCAGAGTCTTAGCCCTTGTACACACGATCAGAGATTCCGTCGGAATGTGGCCGATCGGAGCGTTTTGTCGGATATTCCGACTGTGTGTGGTCTGCATCGGCCCGTGTTTCCGTCGGAATATCCGTTGGACCAACTTTTCCAACTTGCCGGAAATATTTTCCGACAAAATGCTCCGATCGGACATACTCCAATCATGTGTAGAGAATTCCGATCGGACAAAGTGCCACGCATGCTCAGATCAAATTCCTACACCAAAGCTATTGGCTACTAGCGTGAACATAGTCCCGTTGTAACGAATTAACGTCATCACGTCGGATTTTCCGACAACTTTGTCCGACCGTGTGTATACAACAGTTTCGGACAAAATCCGACAGACAAAATCCAACGGATTTGGTTGTCGGAATCACCGACCGTGTGTACAAGGGCTTAGACTTTGCTTGACCTAAGACGGCTGCCAAAGTCACTTGGGGTGCCAGCATCCCATCAGATGCGGTCTCTCTGTGACTGAGGGAACCATAGATGAACTAGTTTCCTCTTGACTTCTCCCTCCACCTGCATTGTCACTGAGGATGAGCTTCACCTGCAGTGGAGAAAATAGACTGCACCTACATTTGGAAAGAACGAGGCGCTTAATTCTCTAGTTTTCGGGGGTTCCTTTTCAAGTCTGTTGGGGTCCAATTCCACCTCAGAAGTAGTTCATGTAGCTTTTTGGAACATCAAACGTCAAGTTACTGGCACATGAGCGCTCATATGTGAACAGCCACCGTGTGTCCAAGGAAGGCTTTTTAGTATGGAGGCGATGAGTGCATGTGTTAGAGAGTTGGGGAAGAGGGTTGAAAAAGCCTGCCTTGCAGCAAGACTTTAGTTCAGCTTTAAATATACCATTACATTTTTTTTTATTAAGTTTGTTTGACAAGTGCAAAAAAAAAAAAAGTTGTTCATCCAGCCACATATTTTGTGAGGGGATAACTTTCTGTGCTCTCTGCCTCTGGACCGTTATCAATTAGCATTAGGGATGCACCAATACAATTTTTGTTACAATGAATACAAGTATACTGTATACTGTATGTGTTCCTGTATTTATCCATTTTATTGTTTATATGAAGTTCCACCAGCTCAGATTTCAATCAGCCACAGATCAAATAAAATGGGAAGATAGTGGAGCGTCCAGAGCGGCAGAAAGTTTTCAACTTTTTCCAAACTAAACACAACTTATAAAGAAAAGAAGAAAGCTGAACTTCTGGAGGGACAGAGAATCTAGCGGAAGGGAGAGGCAGAACTGGAGGTGGCGTCAGCTCTCCAGCGAGATGAATCCTCTTGTTTATTTATATAGTTATAGCCCAGTACTGTCTTTCATTTAGATCTTTCTAAAGGAGCCACAAACTGTAATTTTGTCATTGTACTATTGGTTTGTTTGTTTTTTTCGTTTTTTTTATTGCAATTTTTTTTCTTTTTATAACAAGTCACCCTCATATAGATATCATTTGGTTTATGGAAGATCAAGCTTAAATTTGCATGCAACTGTTTTAAGCTCCTTCATGCTTATCGGTGCAAACAACAAAGAGCTTGATGCATTAAAGGAAGCTTGCTTGAAATTTTAATGTGGACTTCTAGTTTAAAAAAAAAAAGTAAAAAAAAAAAAAAATCATGCTCAGGGCTTGTAAAAATACATTTGGAGTTTGAAAACTTTGCTGTATCCACAGTGTTGATGTATAGTGTAGCTATTTTTTTTTTCCTTTATGATGTTCGTGTTTTCAATCAAAATTTCCACAAGGTGGCAGTATCTTGTTTTAAAATGAATGGTACATTAGGCCAAAACTACACAGGCGTTTTAATTCTTCAGTAGAAGTCACATAATTTGCAACATATTTATTTTATTGTGCTACAAATTAGATCCAATATCAAGGGTATAATACCAATTAAGAGTCTTCCAGCTAACTTAGTCCTAAGCAGGTATCACATGTCCAGTGATTCATTTTGACGTCAAATTTCTATTTAGTTGTAGTCATAGTCTTTTGACTAAAATGCCATTTTAGTTTTAGTCCTATTTTAGGCATTTGAAGTGTTTAAGTTTTAGTCATATTTTAGTCAACTTAAATCTCCAGTACATTTTAGTTGACTAAAATCAAATGGGTTTAGTTAAATTGTAATGCATCATTTAGGCATTTTTTTCTAGAATTGCCAAAGTACTCCTGGAGTAAAAATCTAATAACGTCTTATTATTTATGTTATTAAGGTTTAGCCATTGTGATATACAGTATAATGTCTTTATAAATAAAACCAAGTTTCATAAACAAACAAAAATATTGCTTTTTGACAAACAGAAGTGCAACTTTAACCACTTAAGGACTGCCCACCGCACATATACTGTGGCAGGGCGGAAGTGACGTACCTGTACGTCGTTTCATGCACAAGACACTGCGGGTGCACGTGCTGCACAGCGGGGGAGCCAATGCGTGGGTCCAGTGACCACGATGTCAGCTGGCCACCCGGATAACACCACGGGGAGGCACAACGGGGATCTGCCAATGTAAACAAAGCAGGTCCCCGTTCTGTCAGGGGAGAGTACAGTGAGAGCATCCTAGTGATCAGGAACAGCGCTCTCTCCCAGTCAGTCCACTCCCCCCCCCCCCCCCCCCACAGTTAAAAACACCTCCCTAGGACACATGTAACCCCTTATTCACCCCCTAGTGTTAACCCCTTCCCTAACAGTGTCATTTATACAGTGATTAGTGGATATTTTTAGCTCTGATCACTGTAATAATGTCACTGGTCCCAATAAAGTGTCAAAAGTGTCTGATCTGTCTGCTGCAAAGTCTCAGTTCTGCTAAAAATCGCTGATCACCACCATTACTAGTTAAAAAAATAATAATAATAAAAATGTCATAAATATATCCCCTATTTTGTAGACACTATAACTTTTGCAACCCACTACACTCACCACCACACTAACTTACCTGAGTCCTACCCTCACCTACACTGTCCACTACACTACACTCTACTGACCTACCTGATTCCTATACTGACCACTACACTGACCACAACACTAACCTACCTGATTCCTACACTCCTCACTACACTACACTGACCTACCCGTCCACTGCACTAACCTACATTGACCACTACACTACACTGTCCACTGCACTACACACTAAAGTGACCACTACACATTTCACTGACCACTACACATTACACTGACCACTACACTGTCCACTACACTACACTGTGCTGACCACTACACTGACCACCACTACACATTTCACTGACCACTACACATTACACTGACCACTACACTGTCCACTACACTACACTGTGCTGACCACTACACTGACCACTACACATTACACTGACCTCTACACTACACTGTACTGACCACTACACATTACACTGACCACTGCACATTACACTACATTGACCACTACACATTACACGTTACATTACACGCACGCGCCCCCTAAACCGTGCACACTAAATCAAGTACAGGTATGTGATTTTGTGCAACTGTTCTGCACGTGGGGCAGTCCAGAAGCAGTTAAAGCTGAGGTTTAGGTATTGCAATTTTCACATAGTTACATTGGTACAAGATGTGCCAATGTAACTATGCATATACCATGCCTGTGGGAATCTTCTAGAAGCTGGAAATCACTGGAGCGGGCACCATGACTCCAGCCATCTCCACCAACTACCAGGTCTCATTCCAATTAGTTGCCCTGGTGCTTAGTGAACATAGGAAGTTGCTCACTTGGTGCCATTCAGGGAACACTTTGCATTCTGTCAATCAGAGAATAATTGGACAAGGCAGGGAATCACAGAACACTTGCATTCATTGAGAAAATGCACAGTTGGTAAGTGGTTAGCACTAAGGCCCAGTTCACAACTATGCAGGTTGCAGTTGATGCATAAAGAATGAAAGGACAGGTTCCCCTTGGGGTTTTCAGGCAGCGACAAGAAGCAGAAATAAATTTGTAAAAATATATTTATTTTGTTAGTTCAAAGGCTTAATCGCCGTCATAAATTTAAAATACGGACTCTGGTATATGTTATTACAGCATATCGATGGGTAAAAGATATATGCAACATTTGGTACAGAGATAGTTACAGGAACAATTTACAAATACATCAATATTTCAAAAACTACAAATAGCACCCATGCTACCCCAATGCATTTCGACCTTCAGGGAGTCAGGGTCTTCTTCAGGGGGGGGACAAAACCCAAGCAGAAGGGGTGATTATATCATATATTCTGCAAATAGTCAAAAGAAAGAAGACTTTCAATAGAAAAGTTTTTGCCTAAAAATTAACTAATTATTATACCTTATTTCAGTAATATTTACCAGTTCCACCAAACCGTTACTGTTCAACCAGAGACTTTTATTAAAATCTGAAAAAGAAAATAGTGCCTTCTCTCAAAGGCTCATCCTGGTACCGCTGCCCTGCTGTTCTAACCCACTTCATCCACCCACCAAACTGGGGGAAAGAAGGGGGGGGGGAGAGGAAAATGACTTCACGGGGGCATCGATCGCTGACTTGCAAGAATTGACAGTATCTGGAGTTTATCCAGGGGAACCAGAGGGACAGAAGAGGAGGTTCTTGGCACACCCTAGGTGGCCACACCTAAAAATAATGAAATATAATAAAATATAAAATAAGTGTTCCACGTAAAGATATTCTAAGTGAATATATAAATGTTGTGTTACAATATTATACTATTATATAAGTGCATATATAAATATAAATAAGAAATAGAAAGTGGAAGAAAAGTAATGCTTAGTTGCCCAAATAAGATATGTTTATACAAAAGTAATTTAGTAAAAAAAGTGTGGAGTCACCAGTATGATGATTATCGTTATTGTGAAGTGGTGTTACTATTGTTCGTAAATGATTAACAAGTGGTGCGAGAAAACCAAAATGTGTAGGTTGTGGATGAAAAAAAAAATTTTAAAAGACTGAAAAAACTGACATAGGAGTGTGCTTAAACCACTGACCCCATCTGCATATGGTGATGTGATTGTGATGGTATTAGTGATAGAAAGTGCAGTGAAAACTAAAAAAATATTAGTAGCATTAATGATTGATAATATAATACCTGTATACTCTATCTGCTGCACTTGTTTTGTAGCCTGCAGATGATTAAGTTAGCCCCTTATGGCAAGTAAAATAGTGCAGTTGATGCATATTCCAAGTGCATTGTCTCCAGACCTAAACCCTACTGAGCATCTGTGGGGCATCCCCACATGGAAGATGGAGGAGCGCAAGGTCTCTAACAACCACCAGCTCAGTGATGTCGTCACAGAGGAGTAGAAGAGGACTCCAGTGGCAACCTGTGAAGCTCTGGTGAACTTCATGCCCAAAAGGGTTAAGGTAGAGCTGGAAAATAACGGTGGCCACACAAAATATTCACATTTTGGGCCCAATTTGGACTTCACTTAGGGGTGTATTCTGAACATGCATGGCACTTTGTGTGTCTACACACCATCAGAATTTAAACAATCGGATTTTGTTGTCGGAAAATTTTAGATCCAGATCTCAAACTTTGTGTGTCGGAAATTCCGAGGGAAAAAGTCCCATGGAGCCAACACATGATCGGAATTTCTAACAACACAGTTCGATCGCACATTTTCTGTCGGAAAGTCAGACCGTGTGTACAGGGCATTATACAAGCTGTACACTCACTACTTTACATTATAGCAAAGTGTAATTTCTTCAGTGTTGTCACATGGAAAGATATAATAAAATATTTACAAAAATGTGAGCGGTGTACACACTTTTGTGAGATACAGGGGCTGATTTACTAAAACTGGAAAGTGCAAAACTGGGTGCACCTGTGCATTGTAGCCAATCAGCTTCTAACTTCAAAAAAACCTGGAAGCTGATTGGTTTCTCTGCAGAGCTGCACCAGATTTTGCACTCTCCAGTTTTAGTAAATCCACCCCACTGTGTGTGTGTGTATATATATATATATATATATATATATATATATATATATATATATATATATATATATATATATATATTTATGGTGACTGTTATAACTGAAAGTGAAAGACACTCTCAAATTTTGAGTGGTCTTTAGAACAAAGACAAAGAAGTCATTCTTAAATGGGACCCAGTCTGACCAGACAAAATGGTCACCTGCTGTCTTGGCACCATCAACAGGCTGCTTAAATCTTCAGTAAGACCCAGAAGCTGAATCTAATGCAATTTTACTTTAGCTAACTGCAGTACAGATGATTTTTTTTTGCAGTCTTTGAAGTGTAAGAAGACAATGGCTTTCCTATCTCTGTGAATATCACTGACTTAGAGAACATGGAAGAAATGTAGAATTCTAGCTAGGACTGAAATAACTAGCACTAAAAAGGAGTAATCAAAATCACATAAGTAAACATGTTGTAGTTGACCAAAACTACCTCTAGATGTCAGGATACTACAAAATCAAAATAACCTTGTGCAGCTCAATACAATACATACATGGAAGTGGGGCAAAACATTTCAAATGCAATGAGACACAGATGGCAAAACAAAACCTGACAGGGGTTATAACCCTCCCTTTTCTATCAAAAATAAAAAAAGTTTGCATTAAATTCTACTTGAATATTCTGCTGTTTTCAATTCTTCAATCCACATAATAGGTGAAGCCCTTGTTTCCTTTTCACATCATTACCAATACATTGTGCTAGAAGCCAAATTGTTTATTTAGCTCAAGTCAGTTTTTACAGAAGTGACTAATCCCTCATTAGAGTCAGAGGTTTCAGTCAACCTAACATGTAATGCTCTGGTAGTCCTTTCTCTTGTATGGTGCTTGTTTTTTTTAAAACAAATTGTATATAACTGTGTGAAAATGTGAAAAAACATAGAACAACATTTTTATATAAAAACCTATAAAAAATAAAACTGACCCAAAACCATTAAAGTTTTTATGTAGGACAATGTTGTCAATAACTTTGGCCACTCCCTCACTACAGTGACTTAGCAGGTAGCAGAAGGGCCCACAGAGCAAAGTAGGGGACCAGGCATCCAACAAGATTTTGTCTGGCATGAATCTTTAATCCTTTCACATCCCAATCACACAACCACTGTGACTGGCTATCACAGTGTTCACAAGACCAGAAACCTGTCCCAAGACAAGAGACCTAGAGCTGTCTATGACTGTTCTGTCTCTGGGACAGAGAGCTAAACCTGCTTGCTCCAAAAATTCAGATATCATATTTCTTTGATCTTAAATGTATTAGAACAAGCCAAGTGAAACTACAAATTAATAAAACAAACATCAATGGGTACAATATTGCATATAATAGAGAAACAATGCTCTATAACACAGAATGGGATAACAAAAATGTACTTTTTAAGCTCGCTAAGAGGTGATGGCGAGAGATTGGAGAAACAGTCTTAATGTCTTGTTGAAGATTCTTAAATCGGTGGCTGACTCACGTCCTCTAGAGAATTCTCCCAAAATGCACTGGTTCCTAACAACTTTATTAACACATTCTAGGAGAATACAATATATAACTATGCAAAACAGAAAGCTATACCAGAAAGGGAACAGTAGGTGGCGCCTGCGCTCTTCATACAACTAGCTTGGTGTAAATCAAGAAACCCAACATGTTATTTAAGCACATAATACCAGTAAACTGAATAGAAGCTTGGGGGCGGAGCCAGCGTGAGACATGTGAGGAAGTCCAGGACCTGAGCTTAGTCCACAGACTGACAATGCTGCAGTGATCCTGTGCGAGCGGCGTGTTGTTTGTGGGATCTGCAGCTGGGGGTGCGTGCTGGGACCCCCAGGGCACCTTCAGGGATGGTAAAGTACGGCCCCCCTTACTCCAAATCGACCGGAGAACGGCTGGCGCAATTTGCTTGGGGCTCCCAAAATGGCGCTGACACGCGGGAGGAGGGGGACTGGCCGCCGCTCCAGAGAGGCATCTCCAGCGGGCATCTCCCACACAAGACAGGTCCTAAGCCCCAAAGGGAGACAGAGCTGAGAAGGTGAAGATCCCTGGACAGGCTGCAGGCTGACTGATCGCTGGGCCAGAGATGACAAGGAAATGGAGGGGGGGGGGGGGGTGAGCCATCCCTAACACAGATAATGGCTGTCATACAGGGGTGTCAGAATAAGCTTATTGACCACTTTGAGGAGCTCAAAATGGAGTTCTCTTTTATGAAACATGATATACAGAAGCTGAGGGAGAAAGCACAGACCCCTGAAGGCCGCGTTGCCTCCCTGGAAGATATTGTCAGGCCATTAGACCAACAGAATATCCTGCGCGGGGCTAGAACTGGCCCTGAGCTCCTGGCTGAGGGCAATCGAATATCAATCTATCCTGACTTCTCAGCTGGCACCCAGAAGCAGAGAGCTTCCTTCTTACCTGTAAAGAAAAGACTAAGGGACCTCGGCCTGATAGTACATATATATACCCGGCTAAGTTGCGTGTAGTGGAAAATGGGAAAACCTACTTTTTTACCAATCCCACTGAGGCCTCGGACTGGCTGGACACACGCAGACGCCACAGGGATGGAGCTTCTCCCCGTCCGCCCTGATATACAGTGGATGCAACAAGTACTGGCTGGGAAAAATACTGGGGCTGACAGAAGGGGTATACCTGGAAGCTTCCCTTGCTTTATTATTTACCTCTGCTGTTCAGTTGGAATCTTCCTCTGGCACTAATATACGTTAATGTTTGTTCTGGCAGGAGAAAGGTGTCTGTTGACTTTGCACAAGTTTTTAATGCCTGGTCTATAACTATTTTCTCATGATTTTTTTTTTTTTTGGCTGGCAACCTTTTTCTGACAAGAGCTAACAGCACAGGCCCCTGTTTTATTATTGGTGCTCCCATTGACTTCCGCCCGCAATATATACAAAGTCGGTGGACTGCTCTTGCTGCTGCAAACTTGGATATTGTTTTGAAAAAAGCAGTTGTTTTGTTTTCTCCGTTTTTTGACAGGAGAACTGAGCTGGGACTCACGGTGAGGCACGGTTACCGAGGTGACCTGGTCCATGTGACGGTTTAAGTCGCATCTTCGCTGCCTAAGTGAACTAAGGTTTGGGGAATAAAATACCTGGCATGTTGGGGCTGGGTTTAGGGTGGGTTGTTTTCCATGTTGGGAATTCTACGTCTGCTTTTGGTTGAGAACGTCCGCCTTCGGTCTGCTTATAGGGGATTATTTTACTGGTATAAATCATGCTCACTATGCTATCTGTCTGGGAGGAGGGAGTTCTAGAGTTCTTTTTTCAGGCACACTATTTTTTCTGGGGGGGGGGGGGGGTGGTGACACACCAACTCCCTTTCTTTCCTTTAAATCAGCCATGGAGGTCTCCTTTAAGATTTTGGCCTGGAATGTTTTAGAGGCCTTAATTCCAATTTTAAGCGTTCATTGATTTTTGATTATATAAAAAAACATAAACCTCATATAATTCTACTACAAGAAACTCATCTTCATGGCTCCAGGGTTCTCTCCTTGAAACTGGCTCATATTGCAGGGGCATATCATGCTACCTATTCATCGTTTGCTAGGGGGGTCTCCACGCTGGTTACCAAGGCTTTGCCCATATTGATACATGCAGTCCGAACAGACATTAAAGGGTGTTTTGTTAATATTAGTGGTACAAGTGATGAACAGATTTCTAACGATTGTGAATCTGTATGTTCCTCCTCCCTTTTCGCTGGCACACGTGGATGATGTGCTGCGGGCTACCCATGAGGTGGCGGAAGGGAGGATCTACATACTGGGTGATTTTAATTCGGTGTCTGACCCGACCCTGGATAAACTGGGAGCCACTACTGGTGCACCGGCCCCCCTTGCTGGCTGGATGTCTACTCATGGTTTTAGAAATGTTTGGTGTTTTCTTCATCCTGATGTGAAAAAGTACTCTTGCTATTCGGAAATGTATAAAACGCTCTCCAGAATAGACACTATCCTAACGGAGGGTGATGGTATGGCATTGGTCAAGGGAGTTACCTATCTGCCCAGAGCCCTTTCAGATCATTCCCCTATGCTACTTGAGCTTGGCCTAGGACCAAAACCAGGGTTACGCATTTGGAGGATGGAGGCCAGCTGGCTGCAAGAGGAGTATATCAAGATTAAGTGTGCAGAGGCTATCAAACAATTCTGGGCTGAAAATGTTAACTCTGAATCCTCTCTAACTCAGTGGGAGGCCTTTAAAGCTACCCTCCGAGGAGTATTTTTGACTGAAGTACAGGGTTTCAAGAAACAGTTGGCCTCCACCATTCTACTTAAAGAAATGGAGGTGACGTTAGAGGAGGCAGAATATGTTATAGACCCTAATGAGGAAAGATTACTGGCCTTACAGGCCAGAACTAGGGAGTAAAAGACAGTGCTAAGGTACCGTACCACAAAACTGAACCTCTGAATTTGGCAACAAGAATGACTCCTGGCATACTTGGCACGACCAGACTATGTTCCTGTCTATATTAAATCGATATATGACAATTCCAGAACTGAAATATGCGACTCAGTTGATATACTGACAGTATTTGCTCAATTTTACAAAAAACTGTACAGGTTTTGTACTCCTCTGGGGATGGAGAATCTGGTGACTTACATAGCAGATATTGACCTGCCTAAGTTGTCAGAGGAGGATAGCCAGGCTTTGGAGACCAGTATTACAGTGGAGGAAGGGGAGAAGGTGATTGCCTTTCTCCCCTAGGAAGTCCCCGGGTTTGGATGGCCTCCCCTCGGAATGGTACAACACTTTTGGGACTGGTTTGGCCCCTAGATTGTTGAAAGTGTTCAATGCTGCGAGGTCGGATGGTAGGCTACCTCCCTCTATGAGAGAAGCCTTGTCTTGATCCCCAAAGGGGGAAAGGACCCCCGGGAATGTGATTCCTATCGCCTGATCTCGCTTATGACTGTTGACACAAAAATTCTCGCCAAAAAACTAACCTCTAGGTTACAATCAGTTATTCTTGGATTGGTAGACCCCGACCAAACTTTCTTTATTCAAGGCAGATGTGCACAGATGAATGTCAGGAGGATTTTTGTGAATCTACAGACAACTCATAACAACTCCGAAACTAGAATAGTGGCCTCCCTGGATACAAAAAAGGTCTTATGGCTTTGGTCCTGTTTTTGTCTCACGGGTGCGGCTTTTGTGCACAGAACCGATGAATAGATTGAGGGTTAATGGTATTATCTCAGATTCCTTTTCTGTATTTTGGGGCACCAGGCAGGGGTGTCCACTCTCACCCCTCCTGTTTGCCCTGGCTATAGAACCTCTAGCCATTAAACTGAGGACCGCTCGGGGAGTGAAGGGTCTGCACTTGGGGGAGTTCGAGGAACGAGTATCTCTATATGCAGACGACATGCTATTGTACCTGCAGGATCCTGGGCCATCACTTTCTGAGGCCTTCCGATTGATTCAGGAGTTTGGGGATTACTCCGGATTCCGAATTAATTGGAAAAAATCATCCCTCTTCCATATTGATGAGGCAGTGGTAGTGCCAATGGATTGCCCCATCCCGTTGTCTACCTCCTTTAAGTACTTGGGGATAGAGGTTCAGCTCCCTATCTCTAAATTCCTTGGGACGAACTTGGTGCCAATAATAAAGTAGAAAAATGTAGCACTAAAAAATGTGAAATCAAATAATGAAAACGAAGCAAGAGTCCACTAGAAGTTCCCCCAGAAAGATGGTGGGCCACCGGAAATCAATGGGAATCAGCAATCAGCTGTGCTTGAAGGAGTAGTAAAATCCGAAACAATCAAATATGACGAAATACTCTTACAAGAGTTGGTGGACCTGTATGTCAGCGACACCAGATCTTGTAGGCATAACACGATAATCACTTGGAGAGAGCTGGCTGTATGAGATCTTTCACCGCCCACAATCGTCAGGGAGGTTCGGCAGGCCAAAGCGCAGGCACCAAGGAACTCAAAATGTGTGTTTCTCAAATCAATCAAAGTAAGGGGCACGTAGCATGTAAAAAACATAAAAAACAAGCTCCCAATGGTGTAGAACTGAGAGTACAAGTTGGCGTTTTTATTTGCAAAAAAATGCCAAATATACAAATTATAACAAAAAAGATAAAAACTTGTGATCACATGATTTAAAAAGCAATATGGGAAGCATAAGAAGCATCCCTACGCGTTTCATCCAAGTTGGACTTCAACTTGGGCATCGGGGGAAGGTACAGAGATGGCAGAATTTACTGATCACTTTGATGGGATGGATAAATCTGTTTTAAGATGATTTTTCTTCCCAAATTTCTGTACATTCTCTCGAACTCCCCGACGTATGTGACGCTGCAAATCTTTAAGCAGATTGACTCCATTATTGTGAACTTTTTGTGGGGTTCCAGGGCGCCCAGGGTTTCCTTGGCAGTTTTGAAGCTCCCGGTTAGAAAGGGTGGGATGGCCCTTCCAGATTTGAGGTCCTACTTCATGGCCTCACAATTAATCTTCCTACACTGGCGACTTTTTCCGCAAACGCCACAGCTCTACTGGAGGATGCAATTGCGACCTCACAGGAAACTCTACAAAATATCTTGTATAGGAAGGGGATTCCGGGGAGGAAGATGGGATTGATTATGGCTTTGCCTGGGAGAGTGTTTCACCTATGCTCACAATAGAGCAAAGATGACCCCCGTGGTTATCCCCAAATAGTCCTCTGTGGTGTAACAAACCCTGGGGGAGTTCCTTACGCTACCAGATGGGCAAAGCACCTGGGCTAAATATGGCATAAAATACTTACATCAAATATACCAGGATAATCGTCTCTACCTTTGCACAACTGCAGGAAAAGTTTGGAGTCCCAAAGTCTTGGTCTTTTAGGTATGCACAACGGCGTCATGCTGAGATCGCACAATTTGGGAATGGTGAAACCATGGTTCAGAACACAGACCTGGAGAAGGTTCTGATTGATCCAGATCCAACTAAGAGAATTTCTAGGTATTATGGAGTGGTGGGCCCGGGGGTAATTACTTCAGCTGATAGGCCTAGGATAAGCTGTCCCGGAGTTGTCTGAGGAGGTGTGGCAAGAGATAATGGACACATATTTGGTGTCTGTTGTCTCCTCCACGGACAAAATGATTCAGTTTCATTACCTTCACCAACAGCAATTTACACGGGCTAGACTTTATCGAATGCAGAGGAGGGAAACGCCCATTTGCCACAAATGCAGGTGGGCTGAAGGCACTTTTATACATATGGTTTGGGACTGTGAAAAAGTGAGACCACTATGGTCACAGGTGACTCAATTTATTTCAGATCTCCTTTGAGATCTCTTCCTCAAAGATCCCAAGAAGACGAGATTAATGTGAACACAAAACTTTTCCTCATGATCCTGTATTTTGGGGTGAGGAAACTCATTGCCAGGCGTGGATACATGATGAACGACTGACACTGGGGATGTGGAAGAAGGTCATAAATGCGGATGTGCTGATGTATAAAATAACATATGAAGCTAGAGGGGCTCCTAAGATAGGGTGACCAGACATCCCCGGTTTCCGGGGACAGTCCCCGGATTGAGGACACTGTCCCCCGGCCAAGTCTGTCTGTCAGTTTTGTCCCCGGATTGGATTTGAACAGGGGTTGGGGCAATTTCAAAGACAGGCAGTGCAGAATTAAAAAAAAAAATGCATTGCACACCCCTGCTCCACCACTCCTACTAGCTCCGGAATTCTTCCTGTGGTTATGCAGGGGTTTGGTTTACTTTTATGTTTTTTTTAAACCAAAAATGAACAAAATGCATATATGTTTTAGTGTATGATGAGGGGTAGACATTGAAGGCTCAAATGCGTGAATACGGACATGTACAGGGTTATTGCTACCACTGTATGTTGATTTCCCCTGTTGTCGGGGGTGTTTATATTCGTGATTTACTGCTCTGTATACTACTTTTTTGTGCAATAAAAAAACATTAAAAAAAAAAAACAATAGAAGCCCAGTGGGCAGAATAATGACAGCTCGGTGAGCATACTGTCAGCACAGAAAACTTGACTATCTATGGATGTATATGTACGGCATGTGGGAATTAAAGCCCACCCTCTTTGTCACCACACATATGCGTTACATGACTAGGGTAGCCAGATACCTAGCCCATACATGCTTAACACTTACATTACTTAATATTAAATATAATAAAGACACCAACACCTGCTGGATGTAAATGGCCTGTCCGGCCTTTAACAACAGTAACCAAATTCTCAACTTTTATTCAAGATTTTAACCTTTACTACACATAACCATTTATTATGACTATGTATCTAATCAATCCAACTCATCCAGCTTATTAGTTGCAGATCCCTGACGACCCCTTTTATTTTGAGCCTGAAGTCCCATTTCCTGTTGGTATTCGTCCCCAGCCGCCAACTCGCCTCGGGGACTTGCCAACTGACCCCAGACCCCCAACTTATTAACCTGTCAGTCTGGCCAACCGCCAGACTAACCGGGAGGACTCCATACCTGTGATGGGTCCTAACTTTCTCAATACCTCAACTTAACTGGGTAACTGTTTATCTGCCGTCAAGGAACATCCGCAAACCACCAACCATCGACCAGTCGTTTTACCCCCTTACCCAGCTCAAGGGCGGGCGGGAGGGAACTTCTCTCATATCCTGCTGACTCCGGACTGCTGATCTACAGCCTTCACCTTACCACACACTCACCTATACTCCTCCCTCCCAACATTACTCCAATAAGGTAAGCTCCTATGTTACTAACCACACCTATTCAACTCCTACTCAGTAAAACTTGCACCCTGTCATGTCTGCACTCTGCCTACATTACATTACAGCTGCGTGCATGTCTTGAGCTGCAAGAGGTTACAAGAGCTGACAAAAGTTGCTTGTTGCATGTTTTTATACCATTTTACTAAAAGTAATTTGTATATGGCTTTCATGTGTGGGGGTTGTACGGTGCACCACTGTGACATGCCAGCAAGGAGTGCAAATATTCTGATTCTGATACGGCAGCAAAAGAAAGAAAGGGCTCCTAACAGAAGTTGCTGCACAACAATTGCCTTGGAGTTAGGAAGCATTATAGTAGTATTGCCCAGCTGGTCATTTATTTTAGTTCCTGGGGTTGAGGGCATAATTCAGTCTACTTAACATGAGGCTAGCACATGATCTTTACATGGAAAAGCAGCATCTCTATAAGCAGATGAGAGTGTCCTCCTGAAGGGTAATCAGGCTTTTAATAATGTCTTTGCATAAAGTGATCTACAATGCCTTCATAGTATGCATACGTATGGAGTCTGATGGCTACACAAAGTTCATTGACTGTCCTTGTGCCAAAGATTTGTCTGTTCAATACTGATGTTCCTGTGTATATAGTGTACTGCATATACTATCAATCATTAATCTAGGCATGAATTCGGGCAAATTATTATTCGGATTATTATTCGGATGTATCCGAATTTCTAAATTACAGTAGTAACGAATTAAAACAATTTCTAAATAATAAAACGAAAATTTCAGACAAAATTTGAATAGTTTTCAAATCAAATTCGAATCGTTTTCAAATCTATTTTGAATTTCAAATTAATTTGAAAATAAAATAAAATAGAATAGAAAATAAAGGAATAGAATAGAAATGAATATAATAGAATAGAAAATAAAAGAATGGAATATAATAGAGTAAAACAGAACAGAATAGAAAGTAAAAGAATAGAAAAAATAGAATAGTAAATAAAGGGATAGAATAGAAAATAAAAGAATAGAATCGAATAGAAAAGAATAGAGTAGAAAATAAAGGAATAGAATAAATAAAATAGAATAAAATCTAAAGAATATAACCATAATATAACCATCTTCTGAAATATGAATTTTAAATAGAATAAATTTGAATTCAAGTAGAATAGAAAAAAATAGAATAGAAACAAAAGAATAGAATAGGAAAGAATATAACAATATAACCATCTTCCTCTTTTATAGAATAAAATGAGAAGAATATAACCTTCTTAGGAAATAAAATTTTTGAATAGACTAAATGTGTATAGAATAGAAAAATAATATAGTATAATATAAAAGAAAAGAATAGAATGGAATAAAATGGAAAGAATTAGATTAGAATTTGAATAGAATAAAGTAGAAAAGAATAGAATAGAAAATTAAATAATAGAAAAGAATAGAATAGAAAAAAACAATAGAATAGAAAGAATATAACAATATAACCACCTCATGGAATAAAATGGAAAGAATATAACATTTTTCCGAAATTCGATTTTCGAAAAAGACTAAATGTGCATAGAATAGAAAATAATATAATTTAAAAGAATAGAATAGAATATAAATTAAAATAATAGAATAGAAAATAATAGAACAGAACAAAAAATAGAAAAGAATACAAGAGTAGAAAGAATACAACCATCTTTCAAAATTCTAATTTGGAATAGAATAAATTGAATTCAAATTCTAATTGATTCAGATTTTTCAAATGTGGTGTGGTGAGTTCAATTTGACTGAATATAGAACATTCAATTTGATTTGACCTCGACTAAACAAAACAAATTCCGAAAACGAATTAAACAAATTTAGCTAAACAAATTTATGTAAATGATGAATCTTAACAAATGTCTTTGTTCTGCACATGTCTGGTATAATCTGCCAATAATTGTGGCATGTCTGAGCCCCTAGCTAATTATTCATAACTGGTAGATAATCTGTTGATATCTATTGATATTGAACTGCCAGGCAAAAGAGTAAAGTTGGCCATACACTGTTATTTATTTTTTATTTTTCATCCAGCCACACAAACAAGGTGGATGAAGGAATACGTGCCCCCTTCCTCCCCCCAGGAGGTTATATTCTGACAGCAGTACACGCCACGCCACAACATCTTGATAAGCAGCTGCTGAAGATTGGCTGCTGATTGACAATTCATTCACATTAGCACGTCTCCAAAGTCACACGCTTTCCGACTTTGGAGCGACAGTCGGTGCGATTTTGATCCTACTTCAAATTCTTTGGATCAAAGTCGCCAAAGTAGTGCAGGCATCTCGTCAAAGTTACTGTGACTTTAGTCACAGCAAATTTGATTGGATGCCATTGAAAAAAAAATGGGGTGCGACTTGTCATGCAACTTTAACTGTCCAACTTTGATGTCCTAATCGCACAAGTGTGAATGGAGCCTGATGGAAATTTTTCAACATGTCCCTTCAACAGAAGCTAATCAAATGGTGTTGAGCAAGAACTGCCATACACTGATCGAAATTGAGACAGACGAGTTTTCGATCAGTGTATGACCAGCTTCTGTAAATAGTTCTTAGCACTCTATAACACTACAGAATATATTTCTTACCTATAAATGAAAGACATTAATAACGTGTCCCTTGTTGTGTGCAGTACACACTCATGCTGGAACAGAAAAGGGCCTTCCTGAAAGTGTCAGCACAAGGTTGGACGTGCACGCTCCATTTTTTATTTATTATTCATTTATTTCTATAGCACTTTGCTCCCTGGAGGCTTTATCTGCTTTATCTGCTGTTGGGACAGATGGCAAGGCAGCCTTCCTGGGAGCACCCAGTGGACTATTATATGAGGGCCAATTTTAGACAGGAGCCAATTGAGAAGAAATAGGATTACCCAGAGGAAATCCACGCAGGCACAGGGAGAACATGCAAACTCCAACTGCTCCAATTCTCTAGCATTAGGCTTAATGTACGCGGGACGTTTTACAACCTCTCCTGAACACTTTAACTACTTTCAGGCGGGACCATTTTGCTGACCAAAGACCAGACCACTTTTTGCGATTCGGCACTGCGTCGCTTTAACTGATTTAATTGCCCGGTCGTGCGACTTGGCTCCCAAACAAAATTGACGTCCTTTTTTTCAAACAAATAGAGCTTTTTTTGGTGGTATTTGATCACCCCTGCGGTTTTTATTTTTTGCATTATAAACAAAAAAAAAAGCATAAATTTGGAAAAATAAAACACTATTTTTATAATTTGCTATAATAAATATCCCCCAAAATGTATAAAAAAAATTTTTTTCCTCAGTTTAAGCCGATACTTATTCTTCTACATATTTTTGGTATAAAAAAAAAATCACAAGTGATTATTGATTGGTTTGTGCAAAAGTTATAGCGTTTACAAAATAGGGGATAGTTTTATGGCATTTTTATTAATATATATATTTTTTTAACTAGTAATGGTGGCGATCGGCAATTTTTATTTTGACTGCGACATTATGGCGGGCACATCAGACATTTTTGACACATTTTTGGGACCATTGTCAATTATACAGCAATCAGTGCTATACAAAAGCACTGATTCCTGTGTAAATGACACTGGCAGTGAAAGGGTTAACGACAAGGTGGCAGTGTAGGGGTTAAGTGTGTCTTAGGGGCGTGTTGCTAACTGTGGGGGCGTGGCTGTGTTTTACACATCACTGATCTCTGCTCCAATCACAGGTAGCAGAGATCAGTGACACTGTTGCTAGGCAGAACAGGCAGATGCTTGTTTACTTTAGCATCTCCCCATTCTTACTCCCCGTGAGATGATCGTGGGCATCCCCGTGGCGATCGAGTCCGCAGGGCCCGCGATCAGACTCACAGAGGTCCTCGGCATGGCCCGAGATCACCTGCCGACACCTCGTTCTAAGGTAAGAAAGACCCTGGGGAAATGCCTTGTTTACATAGGCATCTCCTCGTTCTTCTTCTCCACACTGTAATCACGGGCCGCTGGAGAACATCAAGTTCCCGGGACCCACGGCACACTCCTGCAAAACACTCCTGCGACACGCCCATTTGCCTGCCTGTGCCATTCTGCCAACGTACATCTGTGTGTGCCGGTCAGCAAGCGGTTAGTCCCAACCAGTGATGTAAGTAACAGAGTTAAAATAAACGGCGTTACTTAACGCCGTTAATTTAGAGGGTAACGAGTAATCTAACTGATTATTCTTCCCCTCATGGTAACACCGTTCCCATTACTTTGGCGGCGTTACTGCAATTACATCTACCGTCACAGGAGGTGGTAGATGTAATTGCCATAACGCCGCAATTACATCTAACGACACTAGGGGCGCAACAGATAGTCATGCCCTGTGCTCCGGAGCGCACCTCGGCCTTAGGAAAAGCCGTGGCTTCAGCCTAGCTCCTGAGCGGCGGCCATCTTGGTGCACCAGTCGACCGGGAGACATCGGGTTGGCGTCCCATGATGCCCGCCGTGTGGTGAAGAGGGGAGGAGCCTGAGTCGCCGGGAACGACCGAAAAAGGACAACCACTACCGTTCAGAAAATGGAGCTCCCTTTCCTATCCCCCTGCGCTTTGTCAAAGTCACGGTAGTCACTGGCAGGGTGGAATATAAAGCATAACAGACACTGGGGGATGGACCAATCAGCTGTCTGAAGTAACCTTAGATTTAACCCCGTGTTGGATGCCTCATATACATAGCATAGCAAGGCTAAGAGATAAT
Source organism: Lithobates pipiens (assembly GCF_037356315.1). Classification (NCBI taxonomy): domain Eukaryota; kingdom Metazoa; phylum Chordata; class Amphibia; order Anura; family Ranidae; genus Lithobates; species Lithobates pipiens. The sequence goes on along the minus strand of NW_027507791.1, from coordinate 71,969,452 downwards.
ACTATTAGACATTTACTACAAAGATACATATAAATATAGATAATATAACATATTGTATAAAATGTGTATACATATAAACCAATTGAATCTAAAAGGCTAAATTAATTGGTAAAATATATATATATATATATATATATATATATATATATATATATATATATATAAATAAAAAATCATATATTTTACATATAAAATAAACTGGATAGTGGGTAGCTTATTTTCAAAAGATGGTAATAATGAATATATCCCCATGGGTACAGATATACGCATACACGTAAAGGCATATAAATTGTGTCAACTGACAATCAGACCCAGGGGCTGGGCTCAACTTGAAACTATACTGAGGACGTCAAGTTCTTCGGGCATAGCCTCAGGGGCAAGGGACCCCAGACGATAGATTCAGAAGGTTTCCCTTTGACACAGAAGGGAAAACCTTTTGTTCTCCGTGAGGGTTTCCCTGGGTGTAGCCTCTATGGTCCGAACCTCTACTTGGTTAAAATCTTTATTGTGAGCTTGGCGACAGTGACGTGAGACACTATGTTTAGTGCAGCCTTTCTTTGTCAGTCTACGGTGTTCACCCACCCTGCTACGTAGGGTATGTATTGTGCTTCCCACGTAAAGCATACCACATGAACATCGCAGGATGTAAATGACAAATTCAGTTTAACAGGTAATGAATTGTTTAATTTTAAAAGTTTTTCCCTTACTGATGGTTACCTCAGAACATCCATGGGGAATGGACTGACAGGTAAGACAACCCCTCTTACGGCACTGAAATATACCAACCTTGTTATCAAAATAAGTTCTAATATCGGAGAGGGGACCCCTCACAGAGTTTGTCAACTTGCTGGGAGCAATAATATTCTTCACTGTGCGAGAACGTCTGAACGTCACTTGTGGTCTCGAGGGAAGTATCGGAGCCAGGAGATGATCAAGTTTAGAATGGCATAATTTTTATTTATGATTTTAGAAATAGATCTGAACTTAGTATTAAATGTGGAAATTAACCTTACTGCATGGCCCATTTCGACTGGATCACTACTGTTCTTTTTTGGGGGACATATCTCATTTAAACGAAAAGCCTCTGCTATTAGTTCCCTGGGATAACCCTTTTCTTCGAACTTTTTGGTCATCACTTGACCCTGTTTCCCGTACTCCTCCATTTTGGTACAGTTCCTACGTAGCCTCTGGAATTGTCCACTGGGAATGTTGTTTTTTCAACTACCATAGTGGAGGTAGGAGTTGCCAGCCGTAGGTTTATTATGATTACTGCTAACCTAACCATGGGACATTGGGAGCATTTGAAAATTTTGGCCGAGAACCCTTTTTCATGATATATCGTCTTTTACGGACGTTATATCGATGATGTCTTGTTGATCTGGAGTGGTAGTAGAGAACTTTTTCTCACATTTGTAGCCTATTGTAATGATAACTCTTTTGGATTGACTTTTACGCATGAGATAAGCCAGAGCGAACTGTTTTTTCTCGATCTGGTCTTGTCACATGAGAACAATGTTATCATTACCAGTAATCATAATAAATTAATTTGTTGGGCAAGTGGCAGCCAATGGAGGGATTGGCAGAGAGGGGTAGCAGACACTGTGCGGTTTGTAAGGTGTATGAGTCTGGCAGCAGCATTCATGATGGACTGAAGGGGGGATAGTCTATTTAAAGGTGAGCCAATGAGGAGGGAGTTGCAGTAGTCCAATAGGGTTTATTATGAAAAGGTCAAGGTTGGTGCGAATAAAACATTTACAGAAAAAGGATGTTTCAAAAAATAAACACAATATACAGCCACAAAGAAATAAGGTAGAATTGGGAAGGAAGAGAACTTGCAATTAATGTCCGAGGGTTGATCAGAGTTCGATCGATGAGCAAAGGTAATCGGTTCTCAAAACTTGGCAGATCTTCCTGCTTGGATAGTAAAAGGAGAACTGACCATTGCCTTGGCCTCTCCTCTTTTCTGTCACATCAAAGGGGTGTTGACACAGCGACCAGTGACCAATCGTCTAGTCGTCTTGTATAGGGGTTGGTTGCTGCGAGGTGTCTACACTCATGACCCTGTCCCAGGTACACTTTGTGATACATATTCATATCTCTGCCTCTCTACTGTTTATAGACTGCAGATATCCATTTTAGTAATCAGCGTGATATTTGCTTCAAAACAAGTACACACATGACAGGTTTCCCATTTCAAGGTTACCTAGGAGGAGTAAGGGATCCCAGTGGCTTCCCATATGACCTGACGGAGGGGTGTCTGGACTTGAAATGTTACAAATTATCTGAAGAAACTAAATATGTCCATATTATGGCTGTGCTATTATTACTTTGGAAGTTATGAAACATTGTGACGTTTCAGAACTTTACTAATCTGTCTGCACTCTGGGTCCCTTGCCCCTGAGGGTATGAACGAAGACCTTGACGTCCTCAGTATAGTTTCAAGTTGAGCCCAGCCCCCGGGTCTGATTGTCAGTTAACACAATTTATATGGCGTATATATGTACCCATGGGGATATATTCATTATTACCATCTTTTGAAAATAAGCTACCCACTATCCAGTTTATCTTATAGATAAAATATATCGTTTTTTTAAATGTAATGTATATATATATATATATATATATATATATATATATATATATATATATATATATATATATTTTTTTTTTTTTTACCAATTAATTTAGCCTTTTAGATTCAGGTTTATATGTATACACATTTTATACAATATGTTATATTATCTATAATTATATATATCTTTGTAGAGAATGTCTAATAGTATTATCTCTTAGCCTTGCTATGCTATGTATATGAAGCATCCAACAAGGGGTTAAATCTAAGGTTACTTCAGACAGCTGATCGGTCCATCCCCCAGTGTCTGTTATGCTTTATATTCCACCCTGCCAGTGACTACCGTGACTTTGACAAAGTGCAGGCGCGTGAAACATGTCAGTCACGGTCATCACGGCAACTTACTGAGCTTCATTGACTGTCCTTTCCTTCCGAACAGGAGCTCCATTTTCTGAACGGTAGTGGTTGTCCTTTTTCGGTCATTCCCGGCGACTCAGGCTCCTCCCCTCTTCACCACACGGCGGGCGTCATGGGACGCCAACCCGATGTCTCCCAGACATACACTATAGGACGCTGCTCATCATGAATAGAGGTACTCTGGTGACTGTCTTGGCGCAGCGCTGTCTGATCCCTGGTCATCTCAATTTGAAATTAAAATTGCGCACATGTTTTTCAAGTGCACAGCAGCCTGCGATAAGTGAATTGCCAAGTTACTGCAACATGGAGATATGAGTCCTTTATGCTTTGGCTACCTGTTAATAGATCTATAGCCGAGATTTAATCACTTGTTTCCTGAAGGAAGGCGGCACAGTGTACTATTACTTTTGCTTTATTCCTACTTTTGGATTTTTACTTGACTGTGCAATAAGTACATCCCTCACTGTTGTGCTGGATATTAATGACTTTACCTCTGTGCTTCTCTTTTGATTAAATGTGATATTTTTAATTAATTGATTGCATTTATGTTGAGTTCCACTGAGCGCTGATTTTAAATTTGTATTCAAGTAATCTAAATGCTGCCTCCGTTTTGGCCATTTTTGCCCCTTGCCCATATCGCCATACCCAAAACACAGCTGCATCAAAAGATGTGTATGAGACCGCACACATCTGTGGATCAATGGCGTCATTAACCGACCCCCCTTTCGGGTAAGAAAGGTGATGAATCAACCTATATTTGGATGGTTCCTTTTTGGACACAACCCCCAATGGAGAAACCACCAAATCTGGAAGTGGGATATTAGAGAAAGGGCCCGCCATGCACCCCAATGCAACCTCCTTCCGTAGTTTCTCCAAAACCATGTCCGGGTGCTGCAACGCACACCGCAATTTCTTGGACATTGGAGGGGAATTGACCATGACTGCTGGTATCAGGAACCCTTCCGCAAACCCTCGGCCAAATATCCGTGCTGCCTCCCTATCAGGGTATCTATCTAGGAAAGGACGCATACTTTCCACTTTCACTGGTGTCCTCCCTTTTGCTTGCAGGCTCTCCAGCCCTACTTTTTCCCTGCTTGAAGCACAGAGACACTGTGTGAGCTCCCCCACAACTGGAACACTCGTGCTTGTATTTACAATTTCCCCCGAATTTACAGCTTCCCTCATTGTATTGCCAACAGACTCCCTTTTTCCTTATGGACGATTGTCCGGAAGCCCCTGAGCTACCGCCCCCCCCCCCCCCCTGAAAAAACTGGTTGGGCGTCCTCGCTGACGACATCAGGTGCATCCAAAGACTAATATCCTTGTGATCCCAACGTAGAGCAGGACGTATCGCCCTCTGCTGATGAATTTGCTCATCGTATCTCAGCCATGCTAGTCTCCCTTAGACTCTGTGAGCTTCACCTATCGCATCCAGGTAGCAGAAGAGTGCAGAGCAATGCTCCGGGTTCCTCTCCCCTATCACACTGGCTAGAATCGAACGCCTGGAGCCAATTCTGGAACGTCTGCGGAATCAGTTCCTTTTTGTTATCCTCTGGCTTAACCCTGTCCAAATTTAACTTTTCCAGGGGTAGTGGTGAAAAAATCTCTACATATTCCCCTTTCCAAATCTTTTCTCGGACCTTCTGCTTCAAATGGGCTCACAGGGGCCCCTAAAAGCACACATAAACTTTCCACCGCGCCACGTCCACTAACCTGATCACATCTTGCTTTTTTCCCGATTCCCCTGTCGTCACGTCTTTTCCCCTTCGGTCACTGGGGGCACTGCGGGTGGTGTCGCCACCACTGTGTCCCCTGCACTAGTCGACAGCCTCACCGGGGGTACTGCGGGTGGTGACGCCGCCACATTGTCCACCCCAGCAGTTGTCGTAGCCCCTGCTGATGTCCCGGAGCTGACCTGCGACTCTAACTGCCCTGTAGCCCTTTCCCCTGGTGGAACCCATGCCACCCCCAGCACGACTGCCCTGGTAGTGCCAGGTTCAAACCTGCCCAATAAATCCCTAAGCCCCGCCAGGAACCCTTGCAGCCCTCCATCTGCCAGGGCGTGGTCATGGACCCACGTGGCCAGAAGGAGGGAAGCAGGGAGGGGTCCCCCGCTGTTGAGGGCCCTGGGGGCCCATTGGCACCCCGCTCTCTACCCCCAACCCGACCGCTCCATCCAAAGACCCCAACATAAAATTGGACTTACAGGGCTGCCTGGAAGAGATCCCAGAAGCCGACGTTCCCGTCTCCACCGCTGCTGGAATTCTGCGCCGCTCTTCCTCCTCCGACATTGACAGCTCGCCTTCTGAACATTCCTCGCTCTCTTCTGTGGTTCTCAATGGAGGCCCTCCAGGAGATCCCTCCCTGGATGTTGATGAGCTGCGCCTGGGTCGGCCCCTCCTCCTTTCGACAACTGATTTGCTGGATGCTTTTCCTGGGCCCTTGTGTCCGACATTCTCCCCCTGTCTTGGTGTGCCTCCCCGGCTCGATACCTCCCATCTTGAGTCTTGTGGCTGGGCACCCCTGGCCGAGGCATGGGAAGGCCAGGCTGCCGTGGCTGTGTCTCTCCCCCGCCGAAGCCCCACCCCTGCTGCGGATGAGCCAGGGGCCAAGCCAGAATGTACAGCTTCTCTGCCGCCATTCTCTGCCGCCGCAGCCCGCAGCCAGCTCATCAGTTCCTCCAGGGATGCTGCCATGTTGCTGGAATCTTTCTCCTCGCCGCACTGACGCTGGGGAGGGATCCCAGATACTTTTCTCTTCCAGCTCCGCCCCTTCTCTTGCCTGAGCCAATCGCACCACTCCTCACCAGGGAACAGTCTCCCTGTTAACTCTCTCATGCCAGCCCTCCATCCATTTGTTTTCTCTGTCTATCCTACGGGCTGTTTTTTCTCTGTGGAGTGAGCAATTTAACTCTCTCGCATTCAGGGGAACTTTGTTTGTGGAAAAGTATCTGATTCATCGATTATGCTACTTCTCACTGATTCTCGGGTCAATTTGTTCCTCTCTATAATCATCTGTAAAAACGAAAAAATGATTGTTCAATTTAGAAAAGATTTCCTGGTTGAAAAAATATTTCCTTTTTTTACTTTCAGAGCAATGATCAGCTACACACATAAAAAAAACAACAAAAAGTACATAATAAATTAATGTTGATAAAAAGGATTCTCTTCTTTCTTGGAATAATAATCCTGTCAGCTCATAACCCGCAGACACTGGTGCTTCATGGGAAAATGTGGTGGAACATGTTCTGTGTTTACTGAATAAATCATCTCATGTTGGGGTCATGTATCAGGAACGTCCATTGATCCTCGGGAAATAGGCGTTTATTTCCTGGGGGTCACCATAAAACAGATGTAAGTAGCAGTAGGGAATTGTCAGATAGCACTATTATCATTACAGTCTTCAATGGAGTCCTGCTGGGGTATCAAACAGCTCAATTGCTTTCTCCATGGGACCAAAGGACTGTTATTTCCCAAATAAACCTCTGTTCCATTGCTCTTATTTATTGCACTTCTTTGCTGAAGCCTATCTATGATTTTTCATTTTCCAGCACTGTATCTCACAGAATCCCAGATCTACATGCATGCACTAGCTCTGTCCATCCTTGCAAGCTCTACCTAATCGGATTGTCATGTTTCACATGCTTTGTGATATGCCTTTAAATGTTATATGTATTATTCTGTCCCTGGTTCCTCCCCTTCCTGGATCTCAGCGTATCCTATATAGTTAGTTACTGGGAAATAAACCCCTTTTATTTCCCAGTAATGCATCTCAGCACATCTCATGGACTGGATCACATTATGATCTTTTGATCCATCCAATGTTCATTGGTGTAAGATCCTCACAGTTTATGGATTAAAGTGGATGTAAACCCAATGTCATCCTTTCTAAACTACTGCCATAGGGGTTATCTATAAGGATATACATGTCTCCTGCATGTATCTTTACCTGTCAAATGTCTCCCCTCTGTCTGTTATGAGAACCGAAAAACTGCATATTCTGTGGGTGGGTCTATTTTGTGGAGCTCAGTGGGTGGAGTCGTGATGTCAGTAGACTCCCCACCCACCTCTACACTCCCCTTGTCAATATGCATATTCTCCTGTGTTTTTCTTACACTGAACTTCTGCTATGATCTCTAGCATCCAGTGAAAAGACAGGAAAGTAACCACATGTCTTCAGCATGCCAAATCATGCTGAGGTGGGGAACATCCAATTCTGGCAGAGAGGCAGAAGAAAGGAGTGGGAGGGAATTAAAAAATAATGCATGTCTCCTAGGCTAGTGCACGAGATATGTAAATCACCTGTCACTCACAGCAAGGAGGAGGATTTGACAAAGTTTTTCTCTGTTTGTTAAGATTTATCTCACTGAACAATAAAAGATGATTGTTCAGAGATGGAATAACTCGTTGTGGCAAGACTGGGCTCAAATGATAGGGAATCTTATACTCTACATTATGACATAAAAAACAAAAACAAAAAAAACGGATTTACATCCATTTTAAACTTCACAAGATTGACAAGTTGTCGTCTGGATTGAGTCACTGTCTGTTTATCCAAATAAGATTGGGGTTATCGACATCTCAACACAACTAACTGTAAGTTACGGAGATTACACTTTCAATGCTTAGACTGGAGAGGTGGATCAATATACTCTATGTGCTTAAAGTAGAACTAAAGTTAAAACCTTTTTCTGGATAGAGTAAGGCAGCATTCTAACCCCTGTCAGTTTTTTGTTTTTTTTGCCATCTGTATCCCTCCGATTTAGGCCAGCCATACATGGAGCCACCACGGGTTGAAGGAAAGAAATTAGCTTGATTTCCCCATCAACACAGACAGTGTTGATGCAGGATTCCCTTCTGCCAGGCCATTTTCTGCTCCTTGCAGTGGGTGGGGGAGGGCAAGGGAAGCCATCCCCACCAGGAGAAGGCAGCCTTTCACAGGTAAACCTGGCATGCTAGTTGTACCCAAGTTGAACAATCTACAGTAGCTCACAAAAGTGAGTACACCGGTCCCATTTTTGTAAATATTTTATTATATCTTTTGATGTGACAACCTTCTTGGGCATGGAGTTCACCAGAGCTTCACAGGTTGCCATTGAAGTTCTCTTCCACTCCTCCATGATGACATCACGGAGCTGGTGGATGTTAGACCTTGCTCTCCTCCACCTTCCGTTTGAGGATGCCCCCGAGATCTCAATAGAGTTTAGGTCTGGAGACATGCTTGGACAGCCTATCACCTTTACCCTCAGTTTCTTTATTAAGGCAATGGTCATCTTGGAGCCGGTGTGTTTGGGGTCGTTATCATGTTGGAATACTGCCCTGCGGCACAGTCTCCGAAGGGAGGGGATCATGCTCTACTTCAATATGTATTATATATGGAAAGAATAGGGCCCATGGCGCTACCTCAAATTTTGTGAGCCATATCGATATTAAAGGGGTCTCCAAAAACAACTATTCCCCAGAATACTATAACCATCAAAGGAAAAGGTCCTCTGGGTGAAGGGGAGACAGAGTCACGCTATGTCTCCTCTGGTGTTTGGAGACACAAGGAAAACATACAGTAAGTGCCCCCTCACACTAAATTAGATATATTAGGTTATAATGTCCAATATGGATATCAAATCATGTACATGAAGTTTACCCTGTATTAGTGCGCACCATACACTCTAAATAGGCAAGGACTGGACACGCCGTCCTATGCATTCACACTACCACCTAATGTTATATAAGGCAATTACAGAGTATCGAGATGAATTGAAAGAATAGAAGGTAAATATTTAAAAAAAAATATATCAAAAATATCATAAATTATATATATAATTTAAATACTCAATAAGGAAGCTTCTCTATCAACTAGGCCACAGTATGTGTCTCCATAAGAGAGAAACGAGGAGCAACATCCACCATTAATCAATAGTGTCCAAAATTAGTGAAAAAACATATATCTCTTGTGTTCATAAAGTGCACAAAAGTGCAAAAAACGTGTGCAAAAAGTGCAAAAAAAAAACTTTTTTATATGTACCACATAAAGCTTTCAAAAATGTATATATAAATGATATGCTCAGTCAGTATGTGTCAGTTCACACACATTTAGTACATATAAAAAAGTTTTTTTTTGCACTTTTTGCACACTTTTTTGCACTTTTGTGCACTTTATGAACACAAGAGATATATGTTTTTGGACTAATTTTGGACTCTATTGACTATTGATTAATGGTGGATGTTGCTCCTCGTTTTTCTTTTATGGAGACACATACTGTGGACTAGTTGATAGAGGAGCTTCCTTATTGAGTATTTACACTTATATATATAATTTTTGATATTTTTGATATTATTTTTATATATATATATATATATATATATATATATATATATATATATATATATATATATTTACCTTCTATTCGTTCAATTCATCTCGATACTCTGTAATTGCCTTATATAACATTAGGTGGTAGTGTGAATGCATAGGACGGCGTGTCCAATCCTAGCCTATTTAGAGTATATGGTGCACACTAATACAGGGTAAACTTCATGTACATGATTTGATATCCATATTGGACATTATAACCTAATATATCTACTTTAGTGTGAGGGGGCACTTACTGTATGTTTTCCTTGTGTCTCCCAACATCAGAGGAGACATAGCGTGACTCTGTCTCCCCTTCACCCAGGGGGCCTTTTCCTCTGATGGTTATAGTATTCTGGGGTTGTTTTTGGAGACCCCTTTAATATCGATATCGCTCACAAAATTTGAGGTAGTGCCCTGGGCCCTATTCTTTCCATATATAATACTTTTATATCAACAGTCTTTTTGGGGACTGTAGATATTTAGGGCAGCAGCAACCATTTTTAAACCAAAGCGTGGCCATTTATATAAATTTTTTCTACTTCAATATGTATCAGTACATTTTGGCATTCATGGTTCCCTCAATGAACTGTAGCTCCCCAGTGCTGGCGGCACCCATGCAGCCCCAGACCATGACACTTTCCACCACCATGCTTGACTGTAGGCAAGACACACTTGTCTTTGTACTCCTCACCTGGTTGCCACCACACACTCTTGACACCATCTGAACCAAATAAGTTTATCTTGGTCTCATCAGAACACAGGACATGGTTCCATTAATCCATGTCCTTAGTCTGCTTGTCTTCAGGAAACTGTTTGTAGGCTTTCTTGTGCATCATCTTTAGAAGAGGCTTCCTTCTGGGACAACAGCCATGCAGACCAATTTGATGCAGTGTGCGGGGTATGGTCTGAGCACTGACAGACTGACCCCCCCCCACCCCACCCCTTCAACCTCTGCAGCAATGCTGGCACCACTCATATGTCTATTTCCCAAAGACAACCTCTGGATATGACACTAAGCACGTGCACTCAACTTCTTTGCTCGACCATCGTGAGGCCTGTTCTGAGTGGAACCTGTTCTGTTAAACCTTGGTGGGGGTCTTGGCCACCATGCTGCAGCTCAGTTTCAGGGTCTTGGCAAACTTCTTATAACCTGGGCCATCTTTATGAAGAGCAACAATTCTTTTTTTTTTCAGATCCTCAGAGAGTTCTTTGCCATGAGGTGCAATGTTGAACTTCCAGTGACCAGTATGAAAGAGTGAGAGCAGTAACACCAAATTTAACACACCTGCCCCCCATTCACACCTGAGACCTTGTAACACTAATGCCGTGTACACATGACTGGACTTTTCGAGGCACTAGGTCCAACGGTCTTTCCGAATGACTTTTGGCGGAGTTTCCGACGGACTTTCCGAATGAACGGACTTGGCCACACACAATCACACCAAAGTTCGACGGATTCGAACGTGATGACCAGACTAGAATAAGGAAGTTCATAGCCAATAGCCAATAGCTGCCCTAGCATCGTTTTTTGTCCGTCGGACTAGCATACACACAAACGGATTTCTCGGTCCTGCTGAGTTCCGGTGGAAAAATTTAAAACATGTTTGATTTCTAAAGTCCGCCGGATTTTTGGCAAGCAAAGGTCCGATGGAGCCCACACACGATTGAATTGTCCGATGGACTCATTCCGATGGACCTTTGCTGTCAAAAAGTCTGGTCGTGTGTACGCGGCATTACAAGTCACATGACACCAATTTGGACATTTTCACTTAGGGGTGTACTCACTTTTGTTGCCAGCGGTTTATAGATTAATAGCTGTGTGTTGAGTTATTTTGAGGGGACAGCAAATTTACACTTTTATATAAGCTGTACACTCACTACTTTACATTGTAGCAAAGTGTAATTTCTTCAGTCTTGTCACATGAAAAGAGTGAGATACTGTCTCAGCGTGGTACATTCAGCCTTCCCATACACGGTTTGAATCTTGACTGGTTCCTGCTTCAAGATTTGAACCTTGTATGGCCTGCCTTAGTGTCCCTTCTGAAAGATTTCCCCTCTATCCTGTTCTGGTGACAACCTGCAATTTGGGATTTTCTTCACTTTCACCAGGTCAGAAGGAGAGGTTGATTTCCTCTAACGAGGGCAATAAAAATCAGACAGGTTGTCCTTTGTAGATAACTTTTCCAGTATTAATGTCTTGCCCCCTAGTCTCTGGTCCATGTCAGACTGGAAATCGTTTGCAAGCATTTGGTCCTTCAAACCTTTCATACCTCCCAAGTTTCTGAGATGAGAAAGATGGACGTGTTTTAGTGCAAAGTGTGGTGGCACAAGATGAACCTCTGCCATGCCCCAAGGTATGAAGACCACAAAGAATTATTACACATAATGTGATTGGCTAAAGCATATATAAAGTCCAAAACAACAATGTAATATATTGCTGTGGTGTTCAACAAAATGGTGGTCGTCTGCATACAGACACCGACTCCTAATTGCATGAATGTGAATACATTTAGTAAAAGATGGCTTCAGCTCCTGATCTCCACCTGTAGAGAACTCCTCAGATGCATTTTGCCTTTTTCAGGGATTGTTCATTAAAACGGGAAGGTTGGAAAACTTTTGTCAATCAGGGGTTGCAGCCAAAGTACTGCAGCGGGTTGATTATTGTATTCTGGGAGCGGAGGAGTCCTGCTGTCAGAATACAATGTCCCCGCAAGGATGATTCCTCCACCCGCCTCACTTGGCTGAATGGGAAAAAATATATATATGACCAGCTTGCGCCATTAAGGGAAGTTGAAAAAAGCAGACTCACTTCTGGATCACCAGGTGAATATAAAGGAAAAAACGCAAAAAAATGAAAAAAATGCAGCCACTCCATCTAAGAATTGGTAAGCTGCAATATATTTTGCTTTTGGATTTAGATACCCTTTAAGCCCAAATTTAGTCGTCTCTCCCCCCCCAATCCACTTTATCTTACAATGGCTTTTAAAAATAAAAATGCAATACTTTATAGGCTGGATTTGTGTAGTATAACACATTTGGTATTTATAAAGTAACTTTTTTAAGTTTTTTTCTTTGTTTTTTTTTTTTTTTGCAATCTATACATCACACCAAAAATAGGAGGAAAGAGCAATAGAGGGATTTGGTTTTTGAAAGTAGTAAATTCCCTGCAAATGAGGGACATTTGGGAGCTATGATCTTGCCCTTATTATGCAAGCTTGTAGCAACAGTAACAGATTGAAAATGACCTGACTCCTTTCAACTCCTGATTTTTTTTTATTTAGGTACTCCCCACCCTAAAAGGTGAGGGATTTATATATGAGCAGTTAGCAAACAGAGGGGCATAAAGGATAGATTAGACAATAAAATGTGAACGCCTGCCCTTGAAATGTCCTATAGGGCAGAGGCACAGCATAACAGCTCATCCACAGTTCTATCACCATATGCTCAAAGTGCTGATCACTCGCCTTTGCCGATAAGCGTTCCCGAGCCAAGCTCTTACTTTGGCAATGGGAAGCTTTTTGCTACCGCACTGGTTAAATTAACTAAATGTTACAGCAAATTATGTCATTATGAAATCTAGATGTGACGACTGGGAATTCTTTTGCCTTGAACTGTTTCAAAGGAGCCGTTACCATGTAATGTTAGCTGAAGGTTTGCAGAGAAGCACACATGCCACTTCAATTATATCAAGGCACACTGCCCCAGGCACAGTCATACAGGTGCACAAGTGCGTTGTTAGAGATTCTAATGAACTAGAGAAATTGTGTACTGAGCCTATGATCTGTACAGTGCTTCAGCACTCTGGGACGCGTTAAATCAAAATCTGAAGTAAGGTCAGTGAGGTATTTTTTAGCATGCATAATTGTTAAAATCCTTTCATTTCTCTGGTAAAGATATAATTTTTTGAACAATATGATATCTTGGATATCTCTATAACTACTGCAGCCTTTACAGCCACTCTGGTACTAATTTGCACTTTTTCTACTTGGCTCCTAATTGTACCCTGACCCATTTGGTTGCAGACAGCACTGCAGAAGCTTATCGCTCATTGTTCCTAACAAACTAATCTATTTAGGGTAAGGGGGGCTCTTTAAGAAGTATAGTCTATCCCCTAAGATAATGTCATTTACTTTGGACTTGATTGGCAATTCTGAATGTTTTAAATGGACATTTCTGATGTTGGTCTGGGACCCTGTACAACCTGCCCTTGAGATCTCCTACCCCCCTTAAAGTGACACTAAAGTATATATATTTTTTTAAATAACGAACATATCATACTTACCTCCACTGTGCATCTCGTTTTGCACAGAGGAGCCCCGATCCTGATCTTTTGGGGTCCCTCGGCAGCTCCCTCGGCTCCTACCCACTTTAGATAACTCCCTGGGAGAGCGCTTACCTTGCGGGCGCGCTCCCGACTCCAGCATTCACCATCCATAGATGCAGAATGCAGGACTCAGCCCCGCCCCTAGCGGCCACGTCATTGGATTTGATTGACAGCAGCGGGAGCCAGTGGCTACGCTGCTATCCAATCAACACACCCAAAAACCCCAGGCAGAGAGATGGCGCATCCCCATGGGACAAGTTTGAGGGTTCAAGTAAGTAAAATGGGGGGGCTGGGGGTCGGTTACAGACAGGTGTGCATAGGATGCATTAAGGTGAAAAAACACTTACCTTTGCAATCCCTTTAATGTTACAGCAAGAGACAGGGAAAGTTCCAAGGTCAGATCCTAGCAATGAAATTATCCTTTATGTAGTAGGGTTCTTGATGATCAGTCCTCAGCCAACTTGTCTTCAGGTAGCAGGCCTCTTGATGACCAAGCCATCTGCATGTTGGTTTTTAGAAAGCAGGATTATTGATGACCAGGCCTACTGCAAACTGGTCCTTAGGCAGCAGGGTTTTTGATAACCAGCCCAAATGTAGACTAGTCATTAGGCAGCAGGATTCTTGATGCCCATGCCTACTGCAGACTGGTCCTTAGGCAGCAGGGTTTTTAATGACCAACCCAAATGTTGACTTGCCCCTAAGCAGCAGGGTTTTTGATGACCAGCCCAGCTGCAAACTGGTTCTTAGGCAGAAGGTTTCTTGATGTCCATGCAAACTGCAGACTGGTAGTCAAGTATCAGAGTTCTTGCCAACCAGCCCAAATACAGACTGGTTCTTTGGCACCCGGATTCTGGGCAACCTGCCCAACTACACAATGGCTGATATCTTCTTGATAACCAGCTCAACTACAAACTGATTCTTATCAAACAGCCAAGGTGCATTGAAGTTCAAAGCAACCTTTAAGCCCCGTACACATGGGCCAAATATCGGGTGGTGTCGGCTGGTTCAGTAGAAACCGGCTGGCATTCGTCTCATGTATAGACGCCGGGCGAAACGTGCGGCCAAAAATCTGATTGGTATCCGAGCAGCGCTCTCAGCCAATGGCCCAGGGTTAACAAAAGCAACCTTTAGAGTACTGCCTTGGGCCAGCAATATCATGTACACACAGCTTACCTCCCTCATAACCAAACCACACAAAAAATGAAATGTAAAGCTTCTAATGATATCACTAAAAACGACCATGTAGATTGAACAATTATTGGAAAAAAAAAACTACTACCATTCTATTTCTACCCTATCTATAAAAATAGGAGTTGAGAGCAGCTTCTAAAATAAAATTGGTGCGTTCAGTAGATGTTTATTTAAAGTTATCAGCTTCATGTGATGTACCAGGCTAGTCCCTGGGGTTAACAAAAGAAATTTAATTTCCAGCTAGTCTAGACAGTCTGTAACCAAGAGCAAAAACAAATTAAGATTTTCTTAATATACCACTAAGTAAAGCCACCCAAATCTCCCACTCCTCATTACTTTGCTGTTGAAACGCACATTGAATACAAATGTACATTGCAGGACAGTGATTATCTTTAGAAACCGGTGTTTTGTATCCAGACTAAGTTTAAAAATAAAAATGACAACATGCCTTAAACTAGCAGGTGTGTGTTTATGCGGCAATTATTACTTTCTCTTCCCAAGTTAAGGATAGCTTTTTAATACATTAAAGTACGCCATTGAACTTTGTAGATATGACCTTTTACCTTGAGTATTATGACAGCCAATGGTGCAGGCTGTCAGAATACAATAGCCACAGTGGTAGATTTGTCCATCTGTACTGTTTAGTGTGAATAGAGAAATCTGTTAGGTTTTTCCCTCCATCCCCAGGCTACAAGGAAGAAAATCCTTGCATTTGTACAGTGCATCTGGAACGTATTTACAGGGATTCACTTTTTCCACATTTTGTTTTGTTACAACCTTATTCCAAAATGGATTAAATGTATTATTTTTCTCAAAATTCTACAAACAATACTCCATAATGACAACGTGAAAGAAGTTTGTTTGAAATCTTTGATAATTTATTAAAAATAAAAAATGATAAAAAAAAAACATGTACATAAGTATTCACAGCCTGTGCTCAATACCTTGTTGAAGCACCTTTGGCACCAATTATAGCCTCAAGTCTTTTTGAGTATGATGCTACTAGCTTGACACGCCTATTTTAGGCCAGTTTCTCCCATTCTTCTTTGCAGGACCTCCAAAGCTCCATCAGGTTGGATGGGGGGTGTCGGTACACAGCCAGTTTTAGATCTCTCCAGAGATGTTCAATTAGGTTCAAGTCTGGGCTCTGGCTGGGCCACTCAAGGACATTCACAGAGTTATCTTGGCTGTTTCATTCGGGTCATTGTCCTATGGAAGATGAACATTCACCTCAGTCTGAGGTCCAGAACACTCTGTAACAGGTTTTCATCAAGGATGTCTATGTACATTGCTTCGTACATCTTTCCCTTGATCCTGACTAGTCTCCCAGTTCCCACCACTGAAAAACATCCCCACAGCATGATGCTGCCACCACCATGCTTCACTGTAGGGATGGTATTGACCAGGTGATAAGCGGTGCCTGATTTCCTCCAGACATGACACTTGCCATTCAGGCCATTTGTTTCATGAGACTATAGAATTTTGTTTCTCATGGTCTGAGAGTCCTTCAGGTGCCTTTTGACAGACTTCAGGTGGGCTGTCATGTGTCTTTTACTGAGGCGTGGCTTCCATCTGGCCACTCTACCATACAGGCCTGATTTTGTGGAATGCTGCAGAGATGATTGTTCTTCTGGAAGGTTCTCCTCTCTCCACAGAGAAACGCTGGAGCTCTGTTAGAGTGACCATCATGTTCTTGGTCACTTCCCTAACTAAGCCCCTTCTCCCCCGATCACTTAGTTTGCCCATGCGACCGCTCTAGGAAGAATCCTGCTAGTTCCAAACTTCTTCCATTTACAAATGATGGAGGCCATTGTGCTCATTGAGACCCTTAATGCAGCAGAAATTATTCTGTACCCTTCCCCAGATCTGTGCCTCGATACAATCCAGTCTCTGAGGTCTACAGACAATTCCTTGGACTTCACGACTTGGTTTGTGCTCTGACATGCACTGTTAACTGTGGTACTTTATATAGACAGGTGTGTGGCTTTCCAAATCCATTCAACTGAATTTACTGCAGGTGGACTCTAATCAAGTTGTAGAAACATCTCAAGGATTAGTGGAAACAGGATGCACCTTAGCTCAATGTTGAGTGTCATGGCAAAGGCTGTGAACACTTATGTAAATATGATTATTTTCGTTTTTCATTTTTTATAAATTTGCAAACATTTCAAACAAACTTCTTTCACGTTGTCATTATGGAGTATTTGTTTGTAGAATCTTGAGAAAAATTATGAATTTAATCCATTTTGGGATAAGGCTGTAACATAAAATGTGGAAAAAGTGAAGTGCTGTGAATACTTTCCAGATGCACTGTGTATAGCTAGCTTTAGAATGACCTCTATTTACACCCAGAAATAAATCACATAAGTGAGATCTTTACAGTCTGTTTTCAATGAGGATATCTGATGTGCAAACAGTAAACATAAATTCCATTTTAATGTGCCTTGCTTGAAAAATAGAAACCTACAAATGAGCTATGCTTGGTTTATCATCAATAAATCAATGGAAAGAGAGAAATGAGCCACATAACCAATTGAAGGTGTTATAAACAAGATACCACCTTGATACTTCACCATAGTACATTAACCAAGTCTATTTGCAGTAGATAATCCATAAACGACATAATGGAGCAATTAAGTGCTGATCAAGACACCTTGTGCATATTTTATCTTGCAGGATTGCTGTCCATTTAAAATGTATGAAATATCATTATAATAATATTATAATAAGAGTTGAAAATATTTATAATGATGGATACTTATCTATGAATGTTCTACCCCACGCCCATGTATTTTTTATGTCTTCTATTGTATTGTAGGTATGCTCATGAGCCCGCTGTTTGAATCAAACGGAAGTTCAACATCGCAAATTAACCAAACATAGAGATCGGCATCGCGGGCGCGCTGGGCGGGTAAGTGTCCTTATTTTAAAAGTCAGCAGCTGCAGTATTTGTAGCTGCTGGCTTTTAAAAAAAAAAAAACGGCGGAACTCCCGGCGGACTCCCGCTTTAAAGGAATATTTTATTTTTATTGTTTCACTTCAAGAATTATAAAAATCACTGCTCCTGAAAAAACGGCCGTTTTAAAAACTTTTTTCTGCATTGATACATGTTTTAATTTATTCACGTTCTTGTCCCATAGACTTTAACAATGTTCGAACAAACTTTTTGTCTGGACGCATGTTCTGGTGCGAACCCAACCCTAATATCTAGTGGCTGTTTCTGTACACTACAACTTTATTTTTAGTTTACTAATGTGATTTTGGTATCTTCATCTATCCTTCCCTCCTTTTAAGTGCTAGTTAGTTTAGTCCCAGCTAGAGACTCCCCACTTCTTCCATGTCCCCTCAGTTAGTGTTAGTTATTCACAGAGACAGGACTTAAAAAATGATTGTCTTCTTACATTTCAAAAGACTGGAAAAACATCCTCTGTACAGCAATTATCTGAAGTAAAATTGTGCTGGATTAAATTTCTGTGTCTATTGAAGAGTTAAGCTACCTGTGGATGGTGCCAGGTCAGCAGGTGTCCACATTGTCCAGACAGACAGGGTCTAAGGTGGTACAGTGGGTATAGAAAAGAATCACCCCCCGGCCACACACAGCTGTAACATAACCTTCCTCGGCACTCGTTCTGCTCTTTTCTTTCCTCCACTCTCCATCCAGATTCGTTTGTGGTCTTCAAATGGCCTCCAACACAGGATAGGAGCCTTGTTCATAAAAGTCATCTAAACTAGATAGATAGATAGATAGATAGATAGATAGATAGATAGATAGATAGATAGATAGATAGATAGATAGAGATATACACTATGTTACCAAAAGTACTGGGACATCTGCTTTTACATGCATATGAAATTGAATGGCATCCCAGTGTGTGTATATATATATATATATATATATATATATATATATATATATATATATTTATGGTCAGAGCCCTCCGCTCTTAGCCCACGTACACACGGTCGGAGATTTTGCCAACGGATTGTGTCCGAAACTGTTGCATACACACGGTCTGGCCAAGTTGGCGAAAAATCCGATCTTGACATAATTTCGTTACGATGGGACTAGATTCAGGCTAGTAGCCAATAGCTTTGATGTAGGAATTTGATCTGAGCATGCGTGGCACTTGGTCCGATGAAAAT
The DNA here is from genome assembly GCF_037356315.1 of Lithobates pipiens. NCBI lineage: Eukaryota > Metazoa > Chordata > Amphibia > Anura > Ranidae > Lithobates > Lithobates pipiens. The sequence goes on along the minus strand of NW_027507791.1, from coordinate 71,950,454 downwards.
GCTCTACACATGATCGGATTAGGTCCGTCCGGCCCAGTTGGTCGGGAAATATTTCCAACATGTTGGAAAATTGGGTCGGACGGAGATTCGGACGGAATCAGTCCGATGCATATCACACACAGTTGGATTATCTGACGACACAGTCCGATAAGGCTCATTCCGACAGATTCTCCGACCGTGTGTACAAGGGCTAAGAGATATGAAAGAACACATAAACACGTCACAAGACTAACAACATAAAATAGACCTGAATTGTGCCCTTGGTCTGCTGTAAGGTAAGCCCTGGTGAGCTGGGCGGTGAGCCCTGGTCTGCTGGGCGATATGCCAAGAGAAGGCCGTATACCTTAAGAAAGTAAATGGATGTTTCTGTAGAGAAACGTGTTTTTTTAAGTGAAGTACTCTGAGAAGGGAAATGGGTGGGTGGGTACCTTGCACTGGAACCGACACAGACCGTTGTGGGTGGTCTGATTATATACCCTCTGGGCTCCTCCCATAATTACGGGCCACCATACTGGCCCTCTTATTTATGGTCGGAGCCATCCGCTCTAAGAGATATGAAAGAACACATAAACACGTCACAAGACTAACAACATAAAATAGACCTGAATTGTGCCCTTGGTCTGCTGTAAGGTAAGCCCTGGTGAGCTGGGCGGTGAGCCCTGGTCTGCTGGGCGATATGCCAAGAGAAGGCCACAAAAGACTTGGTTTAGGGAGGTAATTATTAATTTATGTACAACAAGACACTACGGGAAAAAGTTGCTGAAGGCTCAGGACATTTGCACTTGTGGATTGGAGATGTATCGAGTAAAGCAGGTGGATTCCCGCCTGCCCATCTTTGATCGCGTGGACTGGGACCCTGTTTCGTGAGGCTGCTGATGCTGCTCCAATGCGAAAGAATGTCCAAGAAAATGATCAAGGTCCTGGCCTAATTTGCTCAAAAGGAACTTGACGTGACTAATGAACTGGTTGCTGCCTGGGGTACTAATCGGGAACGGTAGTAATTGGCTGTCCTGCGAGGGATCAAACATATGGGCCAAAAATTGATCTAGGATGGACACGGGGCACCAGGCTTTGAGAGTTTGGAAAGGTTTGACCCCTGGACCGGACTATTGTGTTTTGGACACCCTGAGGAGCAAGATGAAGTAAGTCTGATGGCGTGTGAGGTGGCGTCTACGTAACACTTTACAACTGGGATGGTGACAGTATTCACTGGGGCGTAAGAAGCTGTAGAAAGCCAGGTAGATGGCTGCTTGAACGACCAGGCTGAATTTAGCCAAAGGGGAATGTGACAGGATGAAAGACACGTCTCGGAATATGGCGCTAGTGACGGGTAGCCGTTTGATACTGATTTGGGGTCATTACCTGTGAATACCACACAACATGGTCTTGACCGTATGGGTGGCAAACAAGACGGTTTGTTAGGATCTCATAAGGGGATGAAATACTGGATGTCAGCTGAGTGGGGTCTAAGGTATTGTGTGACAATGCCAACTGTGTGTGGTGGCATAATATGAAGACCAGGATGTGATGGAGAACTCTTGGTATTGCTCTGGGGTTTGAGGCTAGTAACCTGACATGCAGTAGAACCTCTAGGCTGCACGGTAGGCCTTCAGGGTGTTGTGAGATAATGAAAGATTAATAAGGCAGGTAGCGTCGTGAAAGTGTTGTTTGAATCCGAGGTTAGCTACGACCAGTGTGGGATAAGAGACATGGTCGGGTCGGTTCCAGGTTCCTGCAAAAAATAACGAAGCAAAGTTAACGGGTAGTGCGTCGGCCAGATTATTGCGTTTGTCTGGGATGTGGACGCATAGGACGTTAGATTGGTGCTGTGGGGATAGTGGCACCAGCCTGTGCAGGAAGGCCATGATGGCTGGCTACTAGAACCTCCTTTATTCATAATACTGGCTGTGGCTTGGTTGTCTGTGGCAAACGTCACTGTTTGTCCTGCCCAGTTGTTGCACCAGACTTGAGCTGCTGCGACAATGGGGTAGAGGTCGAACAAAGAGGAGGACTAACTGAACCCAGGAATCAAGAGGATTTCTGACAGCCATGGCCCTATAAACCCAAGTTGGCCAAAAATTGAGGCGAGGACCAGTGGAGGCTGTGGTGACCATGACTACCTGAGATGAAGAGAAAGATGCTGAGGGAATACACATTGGCATGCCATTCCAATTTGTGAGAAATTCGACTCCCATGGGCAGATCTGCTATAGCTGGCACATCTTAATTTAAGGATTTAGTCAAGGTCTTTACCTGGAAGAGACACACTAAAAGGTGGAAGGTAAAGGATCACCTTGAGTCTGGCTGCTGCCTTGGCTGAAACTGAGCGGTGATAGTCAAAGGATGGGCACCCTGCGTACTTGTGACCTGCTGCATGCAGATACAGGCCCAATTCTACCCTCCTGTTGGGGTTGCTCTGCCTAGCATGTCTCTGACTGTCCCCAAGGCCAGCACAAACTCTGTGACAGTGAGCTTGCGATTAAGTAAAGGGTCTCTGGCCTTCAGGATGACGGAGACATCTCCCCGCAAATATGACTTGTTCTAGGCCAAGTTGTGTACTGCTATGAGGAGGGATGCTAAGTTAACGTCGTTGTCATCCAAGATGTCCTCCTAGATGCCCTGCTAGGACAAGGTGTGCAGGGAAGACGATGGTGCAGAAGTTGGGTGTATCTAAGTGAAGGTACGGGAATGACGGTGGTGACTGGAGCTGGTAGGGGCACGGCTGGGCGTACCTCCGGGGCTGTCACTCTGCTTGGACTTCGGTGACTGCTGTTGACAGTGTGGTTACCCAGGAGTGCAGCTGAGTAGTCGCAAAGAAGATAGACTGAAGTGGTGCCTGGAAGGGCTGCCACTGGCGGTGGAAACAGTAGCCTAAAGGCTTGGTTTCCTGGCTGCGGCAGGGTAGGATTTACTCCTGCGACACCGTTCTGCTATGAGTTTTTTTTTTTTTTATTGGTCCAAGCTCTTGTGAGACTGTAAACCGCCGCTTGCTGAGCCCGTAAAGGGTGATGGCAGGGCTGAGGCAAAGTTCTCACTGTCTGCCTGCGACATGGCGTCAACTAAAAGCAAGAGGGGGGTGCGTATGTTTGAGGTAAGTTGCAAAGGTAGGAGGGAATAGTTGCGTTTGGGTAGATAAGATGAAAGGCGGAAGGAAACAAGAAGAATAGGACAAGGAACGACAGCCATAGTGACAGTTGGTTTGCACTTAAGCGCTGTTGAGTGTGACTTTAGAAAACTCAAAAGAATGCGTGACAACCGAGGTGAGCCAGGAGGTGACTGGCTAGGTAACCGATAGCTCGGGTGTCGGTCTGTGCTCGGCACAGACTAATGAACCAGAGCGCCCCAGGGCGGACTGGGGTGGGTAGCTGAAGTCTGCTATACTAAGTAGGAATGTTGCGATCTGTAGTTAATTGACGTGGGTTCGGTCTACTAATGCTTGCACTGCCAGCAAGTATGGAGATTAGGCGACCTTGTCTGCATATTGAAGGCTTGTGCTTCGAAAACAGAGTGAAGTGCACAGAAGTATGGGACAGTTGCTAATGCCTCAGGAGCATGTCAAATTCTGTATGTGAAGTAAAAATATGTACTGAAAGAGTGTTTAAGAGAAAGGGGGAATCCCATTGAACTAAACACCTGACTTTATGCCCTAGTTGTGAAGTCAACTGGTTGGGGTCGAGAACTGAGTTGACCGGGAGCCTGTAGAAAGGTGACATGAGAATTTCGTTTTGTCAAGGGGGATTGCAAAAAGCTGTTTGGGGCAAAGCTGGCCCCCTGGTGAAGATGCAAGCCCTCGACAATGGTTTTTTTTATTTTTTTGGGAGATACTGTCCAAACCTGGTGCAGGGTGGACTAACTGGTGTTCTAACTGGCCTAAAAAGGGGAAAGCGACAGAGAAAATGATGAGCAGCCGTGTTGCTACTGGAGACGATGAGTGGCAGTTTGAGCCACTTGCTGAAATGCTTGCAGCGATTGCAAGGAAGCGGCCTTATTTGAATTATGAGGTGAGAATGAATGAATCAATGAATGAGGTGAGCAGCTGTGTTGCTACTGGAGATGAGTGGCCGTATTAAGCTATTGCAGAGATGCTTGCAGCGACTGCAAGAAAGCAGCTTTATTTGAATCTATAAATTTAATTATAAGTGTGTAGGAATGAGGAGAGCAGCCGTGTTGCTACTGGAGATGAGTGGCCGTATTGAGCCATTGCATTGATGCTTGCAGCGATTGCAAGGAGCTTTGTTGAAAGGCGAAAGAAAAGGTTATAGAGGAAATGTGATTATGTAGGAATGACCGTGCTCAACACTGAGCAAATTGGTGGAGAGAATTGTGTATGATCATGTATGGATAGACTGAGAAAGTCAAACGTAAGTACTGCTGAATTCGTACAGTCGATGTGACTAGTTTGAACTGGGTTATAGCTATGGAATAGTCTGCGAAAATTTGACTCATTTGAGTCGGTGATGCAACAGGATTCGGCTTGGTTGTTAGAGTTGCGTTTGGCAAGGACTGGAATCGTTGCGCCGATGCGACTAGACTCAAATCCTCTGTAGATGCGACTGAGAGGCTCGTATATGGGATCCGACCGTATCGCTGAGGATATGGCTGGGTTCGGATTGATTGAATTGTGATGGTGGTTGAAGGGGCTGGTGATTACCAATGATCCAAAACATAGAAGCGAAGTTGCGACTAGATTCGAATTGGCCATAGATGTGAGGTGACTACAGGGCTCGTATGACAGATCAGATCCTTATTGCCGATGATATGGCTGGGTTAGAATCAACTAAATGGTGATGGCAGTTGAAGGGGCTTTGTGATTGCCGAGGATCCGAAACATAGAAGCGAAGTTGCGACTAGATTCGAATAGGCCGTAGATGCGAGGTGAGTAAGGGGCTTGAATGTCGGCAAATTCGAGTGGCGCGTTACGGCCATAATTCACTGCGGCATCGCAGTGCATTGCTGGCTGATGATTCGCCAAGCATGCACTATGACCCGCATGCTTTGGCCAATCACAGCGCAGAAAAAACAGAGAGTCATAATTGGCCAAAGCCAGGGTGGCATCCTAGGTGTTGTATATATATTTATACACTGTATTCAGTTTAGCTAGATTCGTTCCTGTTATTCTATTCATAATATACTGACAGGCAGGGAGCTGCAGTATTTTCACTTAGTGTACTGTGTCCTTTTGCACAGTGTGCACTTAAAGCTTATCTGAATACAATTGCTGGTGTTCTCATACAAATACAGGCAGGGAGCTGCAGTATTTTGTTTTAGTGTCCTTTGCACAGTGTGCACCTAAAGCTTACCTGAATAAAATTGCTGGTGTTCTCATAAAAATACAGGCAGGGAGCTGCAGTATTTTGATTTAGTGTCCTTTGCACAGTGTGCACCTAAAGCTTATCTGAATACAATTGCTGGGGTTCTCATACAAATACAGGCAGGGAGCTGCAGTATTTTGATTTAGTGTCCTTTGCATAGTGTGCACCTAAAGCTTACCTGAATACAATTGCTGGTGTTCTCATACTAATACCACAGGCAGGGAGCTGCAGTATTTTCAGGTAGTGTACTGTGTCCTCTGCACAGTGTGCAACTAAAGCTAACTGAAGACAATTGCTGGTGTTCTCATACTAATAATACTACAGGCAGGCAGTTGATTCTGCTAGCTGCAGTATAATCAGTATATATATATATATATATATATATATATATATATACATCCCAGCTTTGGAGATGCAGACTGTCACAAGCCAATAAAAGAGGGCAAGCAGGGCTCTGTGTCTAGAGGCAACAGTGCTGGTCTTGGACACGATGCATCCTCATCAGCACATGGCCGCGGGACACGCTTGTCCTTTTTTTTGGCAGCTGGCCGTGTTGAGCCCCACCATGCCGAATACTTGGTAGAGTTGATGACCAAGCCACCCTCCTCATCCTCTCACCCAGGCTCAGGGTACTTTGGCAAAGCAGCTGCCAGCGCGGCCTATTCCCTCCGCTCAATGGCATCAGTCACTCCTTCCCTAGCCCCACCATGTCCTCCTGAGGAGTCCCCCGAACTGTTTGACCACAGTGTTGGGTACATGCTCCAGGAGGATGCCCAGCATTTTGAAGCTCTGATGATGGTACCCAGCTAGAGGAAGGCAGTAACGTGAGCCCAGAGAGAGGGGGTGCCCAAGAAGGACAGCAATCTGGCAGTCATGTTCCCCCAGCTGCAGCATGCTGCCAGGTTTGCTCCAGTGATGAGGAGGGAGGGGATGATGAGGTCACTGACTCCACGTGAGTGCCTGATAGGAGAGAGGAGGAGGAGGGGGCACATCTCCAATGAGGCAGGATGCCCTCCAGGGGCCAGCTTAAGGGCAGCACACCAACTGCATCACACCGCAGAGCTTTGCATGTGCAGGGCGCTGCTGTCTCTGCGCGTTATTCCAAAAGTTCTTTGGTGTGGGCCTTTTTTGAGACGAGTGCATGAGATCGCACTGCTGCTATTTGCAACATATGTCTCAAGCGTATCTCGCGTGGCCAAAATATCACCCACTTGGGCACCACATGCTTGACCAGACATATGTCGACCTGCCATGCAGTTCGTTGGCAAGCGTACTTAAAAGACCCACACCAAAGAACAAAGCGGACCTCTCCTTGCTCCTCGTCAGCTGGGATCTCCAACTCCACTATACCTTTAGTCGTCTCTGAAACCTGCACTGGGAGGAATGAAGGTGTAGAATTAGGTGTGTCACAGCCAAGTACTTGGGGGCAATCTGCTATCAGTACACCAATGTCAGATTGTACCAGGCAAATTTCCCTGCCCCAGCTGCTGCACTGCAAAAAGAAGTTCACTCCCAGCCAGCCACATGCCCAGCGGTTGAATGCTAGCTTGGCTAAATTGCTAGCACTTCAACTGCTGCCTTTTCAGTTGGTAGACTCTGCCCCTTCCGTGAGTTTGTGGAATGTGCGGTTCTTCAGTGGCAGGTTCCCAAACGCCACTTTTTCTCACGGAAGGCGATTCCAGCTCTCTACTGGCATGTGGAAGGCAATGTCTTGGCCTCACTGGACAGGGCGGTCAGTGGTAAGGTGCATATTACCACTGACTCATGGTCCAGCAGGCATGGACAGGGACATTACCTATCTTTCACGGTGCATTGGGTGACTCTACTGGCAGCTGGGAAGGATGCAGGACAAGGTGCAGTAGTGTTGGAGGTTGTTTCACCACCATTCCTCCAAAATGCTACTACTGGTGATTCTGACACACCTCTCTCCTCCACCCCTCCTCTTCTTCTTCCTCCATGGCCTCTTCCTGTGCTTTGCCCTTGGAACCAGCGGTGCTCCGTAGGTGTTCAAGGGGCTACGCAAGTACGCAGGCAAAAAAATGCCATGTGGTGCTTGAGCTGGTGTGCTTGGGGGACAGGAGCCACACTGGGGCAGAGATTCTGTCAGCTCTGCAGGGGCAGGCTGAGAGGTGGTTGATGCCATGCCAGCTTAAGCCAGGAATGGTGGTTGGCGTCAATGGCACCAACTTCCTCTCCGACCCTCTGACAGGGACAACTGACCCATGTGCCCTGTTTGGCTCACGTCCTTAATTTGGTGGTGCAGCGGTTCTTGGGCAGGTACCTGGGCTTACAGGATGTCCCGAGGCAGGCCAGGGTAGTCTGTATGCATTTTCGCCAGGCAAATAATGCCAATGCCTGGCTGGCTGACCTCCAAAAGAAATTTAACCTGCCCAGGAACCACCTAATCTGTGGCACTGTCCTGTCACCATTTGAGGAGGCCACGAGGATGGTGAAGAGTGACAGTGCATGCATCAGTGACACTGTGCCTCTTGTCCACCTGTTGGAGCACACGCTGCATGGAATAATGGACAGGGCACTTGAGGCAGAGCAGAGGCAGGAAGAGGAGGACTTCCTTACCTCTCAAGGCCCCCTTTATCCAGACTGTGTTCCTGCTGGCCCCCCGATCACACAGGAAGAGGAGGAGGATTGTGTCAGCATGGAGGTGGAGCCTAGCACTCAGCATCAGCAGCAGTCTTTAAGGGATCATTTACAGTCCCAAGAAACCCATGGACTTGTACATGGCTGGGAAGAGGTGGCTGCGGATCATGTCATCCTTAGTGACCCAAAGGACTCCGGACCGAATGCCTCAGCTAACCTACGCTGCATGGCCTCCCTGATCCTGCAAAGCCTGCGGAAGGATCCTTGTATTCATCCAATCAAGGAGAGGCATCATTACAGGCTGGCAACCCTCCTTGATCCACGTTATCTTGCCGTCGCAGAGGGAGCAGAGGATGAAACATCTTTGGGAGGCCTTGCAGAAAGGTCTGTGCAACGCGTTCCCAGAGGCTGGGAGGTTACAAATTCCTGGTCCTGGACAACATGTTGCTGAGGCTTCGATCAGTCAGAGAAGGAGCGGTGGAGAAGGTGGCCGTCTGACCGATGCATTCAGACAATTTTTTAGTCCCAAGGTATGATCGGTTCCAGCAACCATCGCCAGCGTCTGATTTACATGGTGCAGGAATACCTAGGGGCAAGATCAGACTTGGATACCTTTCCCACCGAAAATCCTCTGGGTTACTGGGTCTTGAGGATGGATCACTGGCCAGAGCTTGCACAGTATGCAATTGAGCTACTGGCCTGTCTTGCATCCAGCGTTCTTTCGGAATGCACATTCAGTCGTGCTGGGTGCGCCTGTCCACCGACTTGGTTGATCGACTGACCTTCATAAAAATGAATCAGTCTTGGATCACCACCAGCTACCAAGCACCTGATGCAACCGAATAAATTTTTTTTAAATGTTAGATCCCTTCAAGACTGCCTATGCTGATGCTGAGTGACTACCCTGTTATGCTGAGTGACTATCCTCTTTCTCCTCAATGATCATGCTGATAGCTTGTAAGAACATTTTTGGTTCTGGACACCGCCACCAGTGACTAAGGCCCAGTTTTTCAGCCCCTATTCAACAGGGGTGTGTAATTAAAATTTTTGATGCAATCATTTGCAGAAGGGTTCCTTGCTGCACTCAACTACAATATCTGTGAGGGGTTGCAGTGTTGTGGCACCAGCACCAGTGCCTAAGGCCCAATTTTTCAGCCCCTGTTTAACAGGGGCGAGTAATTACAATTTTTGATGCAATACTTTGCAGCAGGGCTCATTCCTGCGCCCCCAACTAGAGTATCTGTGAGGGGTTGCAGTTTTGTGGCACCAGTACCAATGACTAAGGCCCAATTTTTCAGCCCCAGTTTAACAGGGGCGTGTAATTACAATTTTTGATGCAATACTTTGCAGCAGGGCTCATTCCTGCACTCCAACTAGAGTATCTGTGAGGGGTCGCAGTGTCGTGGCACCAGCACCAGTGCCTAAGGCCCAATTTTTCAGCCCCTGTTTAACAGGGGCGTGTAATTACAATTTTTGATGCAATACTTTGCAGCAGGGCTCATTCCTGCACTCCAACAAGAGTATCTGTGAGGGGTTGCAGTGTTGTGGCACCAGCACCAGTGCCTAAGGCCCAATTTTTCAGCCCCTGTTTAACAGGGATGCGTAATTACAATTTTTGATGCAATACTTTGCAGCAGGGCTCATTCCTGCACTCCAACTAGAGTATCTGTGAGGGGTTGCAGTGTTGTGGCACCAGTGCCTAAGGCCCAATTTTTCAGCCCCTGTTTAACAGGGGCATGTAGTTACAATTTTCAATGCAATACTTTGCACCAGGGCTCATTCCTGCGCTCCAACTAGAGTATCTGTGAGGTGTTGCAGTGTTGTGGCACCAATGCCTAAGGCCCTATTTTTCTGCCCCTGTTCAACAGGGACATGTAATTACAATTCTTGATCTAATATTTCACAGCAGGGCCCATTCCTGCACCCACCAAGAGTAACTGTGAGGACTTATAGTATTGTGGCACCAGCACCACCCCCACCACTACCACCACCAAAGGCCCACATTTTCTACCACTGTTCAACAATGGCATGTAATTACAATTCTTGATATAATAGTTCACAGCAGGGTGTTCCAGCTCCCACCAGGAGTAACTGTGAGGGCTTACAGTGTTGTGGCAACACCAACACCTAAGGCCCAAATTTCTGCAGAGTATATAAGGCAGGCCCCTACTTTCAAACATCCAACTTACAAACGACTCCTACTTGCAAATGGAAGCAGACAACAGGAAGTGAGATGAAATCTAGCCCTAGGAAGGGAAATTCTCTCCCGAAGAGTTAATATGGGAAAACGTGTCTCCTCTCCACTGATGCTTTATCACCAATCCTTGTTTCACTAAAAACCCCAAATGTTCAAAAAACATTTGTCATTGGGACAGAAAGTGAGGTGAAGTCTTCAAAAGAGGTGCACAGACAGAAAAACAAATGTTACAGGGTTGATAACCCTTCCCTATGTTTTCCAAAAAGCTTAAAAATAGATTTTTTGGCTTGAGCTACACTTTAAAAATGTACCAGTTCAAAATTACAAACAGATTCTACTTAACAACAAACCTACAGTCCCTGTCTTGTTTGCACTGCCTGTATACTGCTGTTTAGAGTATATAGGACCTGGGGGCTCCACGCCTTTCCTTTTTTTAATTTGGGTGCGGGGTTCCCCTTAATATCCATACAAGACCCAAAGAGTCTGGTAATGGACTTGGGAGTGTACCCATGCTGTTTGTCTCACTAATTTTCATCCATATTGCCGGGACCAGACATTACATTAAAGCCACAAGCAGTTTTAAATGACTTTTATTCCTTTAAAAATTTAATTTTGTCCAGGGACTGTTCTAAGCATTAGAAACACGCGCCACTTTACAGGCATATTATAGACACCCCCCAGGTATGATATTTAAAGGAATATTTATTTTTTTCCACTTTAAATGTCATTAAAATCACTGCTCCCGAAAAACGGCCGTTTTTAAAACTTTTTTTTTAATTGATACATGTCCCCTGGGGCAGGACTCGGACCCCCAAACCCTTTTTAGGACAATAACTTGCATATTAGCCTTTAAAATTAGCACTTTTGATTTTGAACGTTCAAGTCCCATAGACTTTAACGGGGTTCTAAAGTTTGTGCGACCTTTCGGCCTATACGCGGGTTCTGGTGCGAACTGAACTGGGGGGTGTTCGGCTCATCCCTAATACACACACACACAGTATATACAGTAAACTCACCAGTTATTAGTATTTCAAAAACTTCTGATCTACTGTGATTTTCACACACAACTATCTCTACAGTTTACAGAGAATGGTCTGAAAAAGAGAAAATATCCAGTGAGCGGCAGTTGTGTGAACAAAAATTGTTGGCATCAAAGGTCAGAGGAGAAAGGCATATTGCTTTGAGATGATAGAAAAGCAACAGTAACTCAAATACCCACTCATTACAACCAAGGTATGTAGAATGCCTTCTCTGAATGCATAAAACATCGAACCTTGAAGCAGATGAGCTACAGCCGCAGAAGACCACACTGGGGGCATTCCTGTCAGCTAAGAAGAGGAAGCTCACAGTTCACACAGGCTCACCAAAATTGGGCAATAAAAGACTGGCGTAAACAACATGAGAGCATGGATCCATCCTGACTTGTATCAATGGTTCAGGCTGATGATAGTGGTGGTGTAATGGTGTGAGGGATATTTTCTTGGCACACTTTGGGCCCCTTAGTACCAGTTGAGCATCATGTCACAAAGCTCAAATCATCTCTGAGGAATATTTCCCACACCTTGTTGAATCTATGCCACAAAGAATGAAGGCAGTTCTGAAGACAAAAGAGGTCCAACTCTGTACTAGCAAGGTGTACCTAATAAAGTGGCCGGTGAGTGTGTATATAGAGTATATACTGTATATATCTCATAAGACCAAGACTTTTTAAGTTTTACGTAGTAGTTCTTTTCCATAAACACAAGAAGTGAGAGGAAATCTTTCACCATAACACTTTTCTCCATTGGAATATTTGCCCTATACAGTACTTCTATTCTCGTGGCAACATTTTGGAATTCCTTACATTCATTCTCATTTGCAATGGTCACCAGGGCAAGTAGAGATGGTGAATCTCTGCACTACAAACACAGGCAGCAATATAAATCTAGAAGAGTAAAATGATGACACTGGAACATTGGGTAAGTGATGCTTTAGTCATTTAAAATTATTTTATTAATACTATATTGATAGTGTCCCTATGGGGCATCTGGATGATGTGCAGGCTGGGATGTGAAAATTGTATTTAAATCAAAAAATGTAAGCGCCATACCTAAATATTAGAACCTGAAGTAAGGTCTTAATCCAAACATATATTGGGTGCCACGGCCAACTCATTTCAGGGGCTACACATTGCCCCTTTCTCAGGGCCCAAAGAACTATGAGATCTGCTTATATGGACTCAGTCTGTGATTTATAACATGGTTATATAATGTTAAAATTAACTTAGTAGCCTTAGCAGCTGGTTTGGGCTACCTTGGTTACCACTGTAACATCGAACATTACTAATTTTAGCATCATATACAAAATATAAATCACAATCTGAATCCATATAAGCAGATCTGATAGTTCCTTAAGCCCTGAGGAAGGTGGTGATGTATAGCCCCAGAAACATGTTGGTTGTTGCACCCAAAATATGGTTGGATTAAAACCTTACCTTGGACTCTAATGTTTGGGTATGGAACTTTTATTTTAAAATAGTAATTAAAACCTGGCAAGGGTTCTAACCCTACCCTGCTCTATGCAAAGCTAACAAAATAAATGGTGTTAGTTATACTTTAAATGCAATGATTTTTCGGTGTGGTTGGCTGTATGCTGGTATCCCTGCTGCTCAGGCTTCCTGTCGTTGTTTGGCAGAGGGAGTGGTGGTAGCCCCTGTCCGCTTCATATCATAGCTCAATTTCAAAGCCTACCACTGTATACACAGCCTGTAGCAATGACTAAAATAACACAGAGCTCTTAAACAGTAACCATCGATATTGTGTAATAAAAGAGAATGACAGCTGAGGGCCTTTGTGGTGAAATGTAGATGCATATATTACAGACTGCCAAGTAGCTTAAAGAGGGGAGAGCACTGAATTGAAACCTCAATCTCAGGCCATTCGCAGCCTCGAGAGAAACTTGAATTGTATTTGCAGTAGCAGGTAAGAGTTACTAAATCCTTTAAGACACTTAAGTCCATTATCTGTAGTACAAAAAAATGAACCGTCACATTTATTGCAGGAAATACTTTAAGCATAAAATGACAAAGCCATTGTACTTAACCCCTTCTTGTCTTGGAAACCTTTTTTTGTCCCAACCACATTCCTGTCATTTTCATGTAATAATTGACAATATCTATTTAACTCCTTTGATATGGTTTTATTTCATTTTATTTTTAATAAAATCCTTGGCTGTCATGCTAATTAAGTGCCTTCGGCAACAACCAGTTATAGAGATAAGCAGTTGCAACACTTGTATGATTCTCATTTATAGCATGCATGTTGTCATTATTGCTTTTAAACACCCTTTTTCAACCTTTTTACCCCAGAGGAACCTCTAAAATTATTTTCAGGTCTTGGAGAACCCTTACTACAGCCCCGTGTATACATGCAGCTGCAGTTTGGTGATTGCCCTGTCACAGACAATTGGACTCATACAGATGACAGCGCCTTGTGGGCTCACACACATGGGTTTGGATCCTAGTCTGACCACACTAGAGCTCATCATTATTCCAGAGTCATAGTACATAGTGGAATGTTCAATCAACTGTATTTAGCCTGTGTAGCCAGATGCTGGACTCCAGAAACAGTCAGTTTCATTTTCACTTTCTAAAGGGCCCCAGCGATAGCCGGCAGAAGAACAAAATAAAAGACTGCCCCTCCTGTAAAACCATCCATGAAGGCCTCTTCCATTTTCATAACTTCAATGCCTACCCAGTCGGTTTACTGCAATATTCTTAGTACTGCCACATTGTATTTAACTAGTTCCTTCCTGAACAGTGCATGCAGAGGCCACGAGTCACACAAGCAACAGTTCTGAAATAGATAAGAACTACAATCTACTTCAAGGTTATCTGCTGCTGTTTCTAATTAAAAAGTGTATACATGCATGCATTTTAGAAGCAAAACTCTATGACACAGCGTTTAGATCGGTTACTTCTTACACTTCTGATTTATTCTTGGGCAGCGTTAATATTTTATACACAAAGATACGTCATTGCTATGTCAGTCTAATAGGTACATCTCATTGGTTGAAATACACGAGAAATGGAGAAACCTAATGTTGAAGGTTGATTGAAGCTGGTTATGTCATCATGTATGCATTCTTCTAATGCGTGGGAAGCAGGGTATAGACGCCATCTTTAATTCCAAACAGAGTCAATCTGTATACTACATAATAAGTAAGGAGTTGCATAGAAACATGTATACACATAAGCAAATAGACATTTTTTGATTATCAGTATGTACATTATATTCCTTCACAGTTCATTCACTCCGACTCCATTAAACAGTCTTTTTAAGAATTATTATTTTCAGAACTTTAACAGGTGAGGGAAAAGGGACATAGGATACCTCAAAATGAATAAGAGCAGTTAGCAGAGAACACCCTTCTGTTAGTAAAGGTAGCACAGTCTAGCTCTCACAGGTGGGAGCCATGAGGTAGTTTACAGAACAGTCTATTTTCTTATAGCTGGAGAACATGAGACAGCTACAGAATGGTTAAAATGGTTGCAATAGAATTGCACAGAGTGGCCCCCAAGCCTCCTCATCTCGGCCCCCCCCCCCCCCCCCCCGCCGGCGCTCTTGGCTCCTCCTCTCTTGCTGGTGCCCTCAATGGGAAGCCTGTCTGGTTATGCTATTTTAGGAAGTCAGTCAAGGACTCTACTCACAAGTCCCAGAGCAGCCACATCCTCAGACTTGATCCCTTGGCAGAAAAATCCAGCCTTCAGTCCAGATGTGCTTCAGGAGCAAGCAGCCCCCTAAACATCTCTGACGGGAAAAGACAGTCTGCCCAGGGTTTTCAGCTATTTAACACCTCCCTGGCCACCTTCTGGGCTTGGTCAGGGCATGTTAAATATTCAGGCAAGTCTTTTGAATTTTCCACGCTAAGCTCTGTAAGTTCTCCCAAAGGCAGGGGGAAACAATCAAATTCCTAGCCTGGGAATCTATGACCAGACCAAGGCAAATGATCACTGCTCCTCTGATACACTGCTCCTCTGATACAGAGCAAGCCAAAAACTAAATTTACCTAGAATCCTATACCAAGGTTTCTACATCTGGCCTCACACCTATTTTCTAAAAATTCTATTTTAACCACTTGCTGACCAGCTGCCGTCATTATACTGCGACAGGTCTGGTCTGCGCGTTCCCGCAAACCGTCATAGCTGTACGTCGGCCTTTTAAGCGAGTATAGCAGGCATTGCGGGGCTGCCGATGTGTGATGACCACCAGCCACGCGAGATCAGGGGCACAAGAGCCAGAATAGGGATGTGTGTGTGTAAACACATATCCCTGTTCTGTGAGGAGAGAAGAGACAGATCATGTGTTCCTACTAGCTAGGAACAACGACCTGTCATCTCCTCTAGTCAGGCACACCCCCTACAGTTAGAACACACATGAGGGAACACATTTAACCCCTTGAACCCCTAGTGTGAACCCCTTCCCTGCCAGTGACATTTACACAATAATCAGTGCATTTTTACAGCACTGATCGCTGTATAAATGTCAATGGTCCCAAGCATATGTCAAAAGTGTCCGATATGTCCTACATAATGTCACAGTCCCGATCAAAAATCGCCGATCACCGTCATTACTAGTAAAAATAAAAAAATAAAAATGCCATAAATCTTTCCCCTATTTTGTAGACGCTATAACTTTTGTGCAAACCAACCAATATACGATTATTGCGATTTTTTATTACCAAAAATATGTAGAAGAATACACATCGGCCTAAACTGAGGAAAAAGTTAGCTTTTTTTAAAAAAAATTGGGGATATTTATTATCGCAAAAAGTACAAAATATTGAGTTTTTTTTCAAAATTGTCGCTCTTTATTTTTGTTTAAAGCCCAAAAAATAGAAACCACAGAAGTGATAAAATACCACCAAAAGAAAGCTCTATTGGTGGGGAAATAAAGGATGTCACTTTTGTTTGGGTACTGTGTCGCACGACCGCACAATTATCAGTTAAAGTGACGCAGTGCCGTATTGCAAAAAATGGCCTGGTCATTTATTAACCAAATTTTCTGGGACTGAAGTGGTTAATAAAAAACTTTGGTTGATTTGGGCGATGTGGTGATGCATTCCTTGGGGGTGTATCCATGACACCCTGGGCTCACAGTAAGTGATTTGAATGACCCTGGCTGTAATTGAACCCGGAAGAGGGCTGGTGGTGGAGTTGATTTTCTGCAAAGGACAGCACCAGAAAGAAGGTATTGCCGTGAAAACTGCATTTTATTTATTTATTTATTTTTAATTATAGACAATTTTTTTTAATTTCTTTGCAAAAACTGTAGTTCTGCATTTACTGGTAAGGATACCAAGCTTCATTTCCTGAATGGCGTACATATTTATATTTACCGTGTCACTCATTGATGTGTCCATACCACTTCAGAAATGGCACTTATTAAGTCTTTATTTGATGTGACCATTTATGTCACAATCAGAAGAGACAAACCTGCAGTGTGAAGGAAGATTACATTTCTGTGTACACGTTGCTTGTTTCATATAAACTGGGCTGCCCTTAAACACTCTGGTGTTGAAACTCATTTTAATAGAGTATTGATCGGCATAGCAGTTGAGCAATGCTCAGCCTCTGTGTGCACTTGCTCTTACAATATTAATTGAGATAAAGAAAATGTACCTGTTGAGTAATAATGATCTCCTGCGTTTTTGTACATATTTTTATTGAGAACTAATTGGAGATTATGCAACTGTGAAGAGAGGTAATTGCTTCCATTCTAAATGTATCTAACCAATTGACTAAATAGATTGCAGGTAACCGATTACCTCTCGGTATTGCAATGTGTACAAAGTGAAATGTTAAAGACCTTCAGTTAGCAAAGTCAGCAGTAAACTTACAAACCAAGTTGTAGGCAGGTGCAGTCTACTTTTTGCCCTGTAGGCGGCACTCACCCGCAGCAGCCTTGCAGCTGGAGCTGAAGTCAAGGGGGACAGGGTTCCTCTATGGTTTCTTGGGTCACTGGGGAAGCTATCTGGTTGGATGCTGCTGCCCCATGTGACCCTAGCAGCCATCTTGGGTAAGTCAGAGCCTATTTAAGGCCCTGAATCTCAGGTTTGGTGCCCTTTTACTGCAAGTCGGTAGTGTAGGGAAAGTTGACCCACCTGTTAGGGACAGTACTAGCACTAGGGAAATGTTCCTGATGAGGAGGGATGTGCTTCATCCCGCTTGGGCATGAGATGGCCAGGCCACATTCTGCCCATTTAACTGAAGCTGTCAATCCCACTGATACCTGCTCTCTTTAAATTGTCAGAGCGTCAGCGTACCAGGTTGGGCAGACATCCAACTAGGTTTGTTGTGGGCTGTTGCTGCATTGCTTCAATTCAAGTTTGTTATTGCACCTGAGTGTGTGAATTATTGCCGCTGCACCCCACCTACAAAGTCATATGCAATATTGCTTAGTAACTTTCCTTCGGGCTTAATAAATCTGAATCTGAATTCTAATTCTGAATTCATTATGAGCTGCAGCAGTATCTGCACTAAGGGTTACGAATCAGTAATCAGTAGTGAAGCCTGTTTCAAACCTATGCATTTTCTCAGAGAGTTTTCAGTTTTGCAGAAACGCACTACAGTCCATTTAACATGACATTCACTGGCGCATTTTCTGTAAAGTGTCAGGGACTTTTTTCCTGCAGCAGGTTGTTTTTAGTTTCATAGACTTCAATGGAAACAAAGTAGAAATGCATAAAAAATGCAGTGCTGTTGTTTTTGATGCATTTCTGCAGCGTTTTTGTTAGTTTCTCCTGCATGACAATAGACACTACTGCAAAACGCATAAAAAATGCATTAAAAATTAATGTGCAAAAACACATCAACTGCAACCTGCATAGGTGTGAACCAGGCCTAAAAGCATTAGGTATAGAGGAGAAAGGAGAGCACTGTCAGATGAAATTGCATTGAGGTAACGTCTAGATGCTCTCCAGATACCACAAGGCAAAAACACCAGAGCTTAAACTTTTGTGTTGCATTTTTTTTCCTCCAAATGGTGAGTTCAAAAATAAGATGATCTTGGTAAAAAAAATCATTTTACATATTAATTATTAATGAATTAGCATTTTACCTGCATTGCTAATGACATTTTTTGTAAGATGTGTGTAGTTTGGACTCTCGCACATGGGTAGCAGAGTCCCGTGCAATTTAAATTCCATCATCTTTCCCCTGATCGGGAAGTGTAGGTGTTGCATATAGTCTCCCATAGACTTGGGTATACTCCAGTCCAGTGCTATTGTAAAGCTCTATGCATCTAAGTCAGTGTTTCTTAACTGGGGTTCCATGGAACCCTATGGTTCCTCCAGAGGTTGCGATGGGTTCCTTGAGCAATGAGTAAATCCGGTCCCTCTAATAAGTTCCCACTGACACCATTGATCTTTTTAGCTACTTGTAAGGGGGTAATTCTTTCCAATAACCACAAGTGTAGGGAGCGTTCTTCCCACTGACCATCACACTCATGTAGCATGAGTTGTAGATTTATTAATTTTAACCAGGGGCTCCCTGGGATCGGAAAATTGTTTCAGGGATTCCTCTGTGTTGAAAAGTATGAGAAAGGCTAGTTTGACCCATTAGGGTCAAGCCTTGGAATTTTTGGATACCAGGGAGATGGAGGTACATTGTCCTGCCCCATTGCCAGCAGCCTATCAAAATCTATGTCAGGCTGAAATACACGGCCGCTGGACAATCCAAACCTCAGAATGAACTTTTGCTGTGTGGGCATTTGGATAAACTTCAGACCAGGCTCATTAGGTGTTAGTAACTTTTTCTATAAGTATGACATGATAAGCATAACAAGGCAGAATATCCCTTCCCTATACAACGCTAATAGTGGTTGCCCCAGAGTTTCTGTGCAGGTAAAGTCCATGTGGGTGAAGTCCATACTTGGCATGTCTCGATCAGAGAAATTGAAGCTTGGGTGAATTCCGAAAACCTGTGCTCCATAGAAGAACTGCACGTCTCAGCACAGTCCCGATCTCTTGACGCTGACCTGACCCGACCCTCCGTCTCTTGAGATCTGTACCTCTGCCTTTTATATATCACAAGATGGCTTACTTTCTGCTCGCCCATGCTGTCACCCACCCATGACCAGTGACTGATCGAGTCAGTTCAGTGCGGTCTCCAGCTCCAGCGTTTTATATATCACAGGACAAGAGCCTGGACCCCAAAAGCCTTGAAAATGTTAGTTGTAGAACATAACAGAGTTACCTCTTCCTCTCCCTAACCTGGGCAGCCACGTTATTCTAACTAGCATTGACTAGCATTATCAAAAACAGTAGGCAACCTGGCTACAAGCGTGTGCTGTGTTGTCAGGGGATTTTGTTTTCGGTGTGTGGCGGACATCGTGATTGACAATGGATTTATATCAAGGCACATTTTTGTTTTTTTTTATTTTGTTTTTAATAAAGGACTTGTCAAATGTTTGGGTGAATTTATTGCTTGTTTTATTTTTGTGAATGAGTGGGGAGGGGCAGTATCTGAGGGCCCCTTAATATTAAGGACGGCTTCCAGATTCTAATAAGCCCCATGCCTGCAGACCTTTACAACCACTGGGCAAGGGTTGTGGCGAAGAGGCCCTTGTCCTCATCAACATGGGGACAAGATGCTTTGCCTGGGGAATCCATACCAGACCCAAAAGTCCTAGTATGGAACAGTGACTGGTGATTCGTGGCTACCAATACAATAGCCGCAGTGGGAGATTCGTCCAACTGTGCTGCCAGCTTTAGTACCACTTGTAATCTAAAAATAAGTGAACCTAACGGAGAGGCTTTTCTTTGGATGCCAATGGTAGTGTGCCAATTTGTTTCATTGATCAGATTTCAGCTCTGTATATAATCATATGCTTTTTTTTTACCTCATCCACCTTATCACACCCTAACTTTGTAATTTGCGCATGCAACCACAACTTTTTGAATCCTAGAGATTTCCCCCATAATGATAAGAGGTTCTCTGGAAGACAAACCAGATGCAATCTTTTATTTTTTCAAAAATAAGACCAAACTCTAATGTGGGAAAAAAATCCTCATTAGTTGTGATGGGATTGCTATGGGAAACGGTTGATTTCTTATTCACCATTTATCAGTCGACCCCTTTACATGTAAGCTTCTTCACAAGAGAGCAGCCAGAGCACTATTGTAAGAATAGGATATATTGAGGCTTTATAATCAGTTTACTCAGCTTGTAGGCTGTGGAAGTCACACAGCAACAGTTATTAAAAGAGGTGTCTTCTATAATTAATGTAAAATGAATTACATGCAGAACTAATTATCAGACAGTGGTTTCTCAGTAATTACCGTGATGAATGGAGATGATTTATATTGGCACTGAAGCTTCAATGATACTGCCTGCCACAGTTTGCACACACTAAAGGGCTGGGAAATGGCAAATGCTACCAGGCTGCCACAGCTTCCCTAAATAAGGCTGACGTCCCCAACTGTGAGCCAGCAAAGAGGCTGAATATTAATTGTCAGCAGTGATTGCAGCCAAGCTGGGCTGTTTGTTGCAGAATGTGATGAGCAAGAAACTATTTGTCTTTGGATGACATCATCATTTTCTAAAAAAAGAAAAAAAGGACAGTTACTCAGCTTAGGCAGGTACTGCATTTGCAGATGTTACTTTGTTTTCCAGGCAAAGAACATTTTTACAAAGGGCAGATTTATGGGAACTAACATGCAACTGGCAATAGTGCTGCTACTTGTGTTCAAGAAACTGCAAAATTCGTTTTCAGATTTGGTTCTAAAAAGCTAGAGCCCAACACCTATGATGTTCCAGTGCACTAAGTTTGGCACACAAAATGTACAAAATGTACTAAACTTTTTTGCACATTGCATACCTCCCAACTTTTTGAGGTGGGAATGAGGGACACCTAATGGCCAAAGTATGTCGCCATAGGACAAACACCCCTGCCACGCCCCCTTAAAGGAGAATTAGATAAAAAATAATGATTAGTTAACCACTTCCCGACCAGTGCACGACGATGTACGTCGACAGAATGGCACGGGCAGGTATATTGGTGTACAGGTACGTCCAATATTCAATGCCGCCCTGCCATCGGGAGCGCGACGCCGGCGGCGCGCTCCCGCGCTGGTCGGGACCCCCGTGAGTCCGGTCGCGGGACCCGCGGACTCGATCGCCGCAGGCATCCCCACGATCGTCTCACGGAGCGGCCGAATGGAGGAAATGCCGTGTAAACAGCATTTCTCCATTCTGCCTAGCAACTAGTGACGCTGATCTCTGCTCCATGTGATTGGAGCAGAGATCAGTGTTCACTAAATGAAAGCCCAACCCCCCCCCCACAGTTAGTAACACACCCCTAGGAACACTTACCCCTACACTGCCACCCCCTGGTTAACCCCTTCACTGCCAGTGTCATTTACACAGGAATCACTGCATTTATATAGCAGTGATTACTGTATAAATGACAATGGTCCCAAAAATGTGTCAAAAATGTCCGATGGGTCCCCCACAATGTCGCAGTCACAATAAAAATCACTGATCGCCGCCATTACTAGTAAAAAAAAAAAATAATAAAAAATTATTAATAAAAATGCTATAAAACTATCCCTATTTTGTAAACGCTATAACTTTTGCGCAAACCAATCAATAATTGCTTATTGCGATTTTTTTTACCAAAAATATGTAGAAGAATACGTATCGGCCTAAACTGAGGGAAAAAAAAATTTTTTATATATTTTTGGGGGATATTTATTATAACAAAAAGTAAAAAATAATGCGTTTTTTTCAAAATTGTCGCTCTATTTTTGTTTATAGCGCAAAAAATAAAAACCGCAGGGGTGATCAAATACCACCAAAAGAAAGCTCTATTTGTGGGAAAAAAAGGACGTCAATTTTGTTTGGGAGCCACGTCGCACGACCGCGCAATTGTCGGTTAAAGCGACGCAGTGTCGAATCGCAAAAAGTGGTCTGGTCTTTGACCAGCAAAATGGTCTGCAAGTGGTTAAACCCAAATTGTGTTTTTTTTTTAACCACTATTATTCCTTTATATTGGCTTTGGAAATTTACAAATGCAGCAATTTAGAAATTGTATGAAAGGTTTAGTACTGGGAAACTTTATTACTTTTTTGAAAGGTAAAAAATGCATTTTCTATACAATTATATAGATCAGGCCAAAATGAGGGACAAATAAGGAAGAAAGAGGTATTTGGGTTCAAATCAGGGACAGTCCTTCAAAATCAGGGACAGTTGAGAGCTATGACATTGTAGTAATTCTGCACTTATAATCTTGCACACAGATTTTTAAAGTAAATAAGGGTCTATTTACATTATGTTAAATTATAAACCAGCACAGGGTTGCTTTCTAATTCTGCACTGTATTGTCACCAAAATATTATAAAAGGCACCCGAAAGCTGTGGGTTTGAGGTTTATAGTAATTGACAATAAAAATAAAACAATATGGGAATCCCCCCTCCCCCCACACCCCCTTTTGCTTAACTTGGCAGTTCTCAATCCAGTGCTGTGCATGACAGCAGTGGCTTTCTCCACTCTCTTCTTCCTCACAGGGCATATTTTGTGTGGGCAGGTAGTGGTTAATGCTGCCCCAGCTGAGAAGTTTGGAGTCAACTGTGCTTCCCAGGTTTTTCTTGGTGGGTTTTCCCAGGCCCCACCTCTCGGTCCTGTGTCCCATAAGGGGCAGAGGCCCAGACCCTAGGGCAGTGATGGCGAGACTTGGCACCCCAGATGTTTTGTAACTACAGTCCCCATGATGCCCATGCAGTCTGCAATCTAGTTAAGCATCGTGAGAAATGTAGTACCAAAACATCTGGAATGCCAAGTTTCACTATCACTGCCCTAGGGGGTTCTTGTTGCTGTTCTGCTGGTTTGGTTTGGGTCTGGCCATACCCATTCCCTGCTGCCACTGAAATATGGATGTCTAGTGATGTCAGAGTTCCCTCTGCCCAGGAGGCTTACCTGCAGTCGCTCCTGAACATGCCAACTATGGACTCTATCAAAGATGGACTCTTTCCTATGCAGGTATGCTGGGGTAGCCACTAACTTCAGTTAGGGATTAGGAACGTTAAGGAAATGTTTGCAATTTATTTCGGACTGTGGTCTGATTGTCATCATGTTAACTTATTTAAGTACAGCATTTGAAACCTTGCCTCTGCCTGGTCTGAAGTTACTCAAGGGATGCAATGCAAGTAATCAGTACACATAGCCTACAGTCGGGTCACTAAACACATTGGGGTATGAAGACAATGGTGCAAGAGTCTGATCTGGACAAGGAGCCATCACTACCGCATCCTCATCCCCCTTCACCTGGTTCAGCATTGGTGTAGAGAACAGGGCGTAAGTATCTGTGGCCACCGGATACCTATCTGTCACAGGGTCGGGTGCACTTCCAAGTCAGAATCACCTGGTTAGCCCAGCTCCAACGCTGTATAGAACAGTATGTCATACGGATGAGTATTCCTGTATGTTGCCCAGCAGTTGTATTTGCAACTGGAGAATGAGACACCAAAATTGTAGAGCAGAGCTGTTTGGGATTTTGCTTTGTTTGGAGGTGGACTTGCTGTTGGTTTCAGATCATTGTCCTGCTGCATAACCCAAGTGCACTTGAGCTTGAGGTCACAAACTAATAGCCGGACATTCTCCTATAGGATTTTCTGGTATAGCACAAAATTCATGGTTTCAACAACTATGGTAAGTCGTCCAGGTCCTGAAGCTGCAAAGCAGCCCCAGACCATCACGTTACCACCACCATGTTTGACTGTTGGTATAATGATCTTGTTATGAAATCCTGTGTTCACTGTTTTATGCCAGATGTAACGGGACGCACACGATCCAAAAAGTTAAATTTTTGTCTCATCAGTCTACAGAATATTTGCCTAAAAGTATTGGGGATAATCAAAATGTTTTTTGGTAAATGTTAGATGAGCCTTTGTGTTCTTTTTGGTCAGCAGTGGCTTTGGCCTTGGAACTATGAATTCCTGGATAAGGCCGCGTACACACGGGCGGACTGTTCGCCCAACCTTGTCCGCTGAACAGTGTTTGGGCGGACAGTCCGCTCGTGTGTGGGCTTTCAGCGGACAGTTTCAGCGGACAGTTTGACGGACAAAGTCTTTCGGAAATTCCGAAAAACTGTCCGCTGAAACTGTGTTTGAGCGAACAGTCCGCCCGTGTGTAGGCTACTTTCAAAATGATACATCAATCCGGTGTATGAGTGCCAATGTGCAATATATTAGTGTTGAAATAAAATATAAACTATAAGCAAAAAATATGTGTATATAAAATGTTTGTCACATAGTAAATAATTGCCAGCGTGCTGGCTAAAAAGTAAGATTTAACTCAAGTGCAATAAAAACCTAAATAAGTGATTACCTTATAAACTCTAGATCATATAAATACCTTAAAACATGTGAACTACTTAATATATTGGTGATGAATTAGGTAAAAAATTATACATGTAAAATATAAACCACAAAATTAACACAGTTGTTGAGTTTGAAGTGCACAAATGTGACAAATGAAGTCTATGCGTGCAATGCTAAAATGTACAATAAATCTGTGATGAATATCAATACTTCACGTGAAACATGCCAAATGTTGGGAGTGAAAAAATAAGAATAAAAATAAAAGTAAATATAAATATAAAGATAAAAAATAATAAATAATAAAATAAAAATAAAATAAAAATAAAAATAAAAATAAAAATAAAATAAAATTAAAGATGAATTAAAAATTCCCAGAAAAATAAAAATAAAAATGAGAATATTCGATATTTGTCCCAAAAAAATATAAAAATGTATACAAAGAGAAGATGAACGGTAAAAAAGTAAAAAAGATAAAAAGGCAAGCAGTCTCTGGTGCAGTGCAATTAGTGGGGGATTTCCCGTGGGTAAAGGAGGGGATGTGATGGATCCAAACAACTATTCTTCATGCATTGTGGACACTTCTAGGTTGTACTCTCACCAGAAAAATAACCCCGTCCGGGGTGGATCAGCCTTCACAGTATGAGCTACTGTGTCGCTCTCTGGCTTGCTTCAAATAGGCTGCTGAGGATCCCTCGTTATTTCCAGGTGGAGTATGTCCCAGTGTATATATATTGAAAGAGAGGACCATACATAGTGTGATACTGTATAAATCAGTTTATTAAGAAGATACTTAAAACTACTCACACTTTTGGTAGAAATAATGGCTTAAATAGATGCAGTATAAAGGTGCAATGTGAAAGGTATGGAAGCTGCTGGGAGCGTTCCGTTCGTCTTCCACGCCGTCTGTATTGGAAGTGTGTATTCGATAGAAGGAAGAAGGAAACGAAAGAGGGGTAAAAGAGGAGGCCTCAAGAAAAAGAAGGCGAGAATATTAAAGGGGGCTCCCGGATTCCGATAAGCCCCCCACCCGCAGACCCCGACAACCAACGGCCAGGGTTGTCGGGAAGAGGCCCTTGTCCTCATCAACATGGGGACAAGGTGCTTTGGGGTGGGGGGGCCGCGCGGCCCCCCCTTCCCCAAGGCACCCCCCCATGTTGAGGGCACGCGGCCTGGTACGGCTCAGGAGGGGGGGGGGCGCGCTCGCTCGCCCCCCTTTCCTGGCCGGCCGGGTAGCGTGCTCGGACAAGGGTCTGTTGTGGACTTTGGGGGAACCCCCACGCCGATTTTTTTCGGCGTTGGGGTTCCCCTTTAAGTCCATTCCAGGTGGCGGAGCCCGCGACGTCTCCTTCGCGGGCCCCGCCTACCTGTACACGCGCTCGAAATGGGCGGATTTGCCTCCGCCTTACGTGGGCGAGTCCGTTCATTTCAAAAGTTGAGCGAACTGTTTGGCAAACAGTTCGCTGAAACAGTCCGCTCAAAAAGTGCCTTGTGTGGCCATGTCCGTCCATGCTAATTTTGAGCGGACTGTTTGCCGAAACTGTTTGACAAACAAAGTTGGGCGAACAGTCCGCCCGTGTGTACGCGGCCTAAGTTGTCGTCATGCTCTTGGAGTCATTTTTGTAGGCTGGCCACACTTGGGAAGGTTCATCACTGTTACAAGTTATCTCCGTTTGTAGATAATGGCTCTCCACGTGGTTCACTGGAGTTCCAGAGCCTCAGAAATGGCTTTACACCCTTCCTAGACCGATACATGTACATTACTTTGTTTCTAATCTGTTCTTGAATTTTTTTAGATTGTGGCATGATGTGTGGCTTTTTGTGATCTGTTACCGTGTTTCACTTTGTCAGACAGCTTTTATGTATGTGATTTGTTGATTCAACAGGTCTGGCAGTAATCAGGCCTGGGTGTGGCAAGTGAAATTTAACTTTCCAAAAATTGTGGTTAATCACAGTTCATTCATGATTCAGTATGGGAGGGGGTAATTACTTTTTCACATAGGGCCAGGCAGGTTTTACCAGCTTTTTACCCTCAAATAAAAATTAAAAAACTGCATCTTGGATTTACTTGGGTTATCGTTATGTAATATTAAACTTTTTTTGATGATCTGAATCATTTAAGTGTGAGAAATATGCAAAAAGATAAGAAATCAGGAAGGGAGCAAATACTTTTTCACACAACTGTATATATTTGTATATAAAATGCACTTTTTATCTTTCAAAAAGTGTTTCCCAGTGCTAAACCTTTCATTCAATTTATAAATTGCTGCATTTGCAACCGTTAAACACCAGTATAAAGGAATAGTAGTGGTAAAGATAAAGAACTTGTTGGTTTATCAGATCATTTTTTTGTATAATTCTCCTTTAAGGGGTCATGGCAGGGTGTGTGTCCTAAGCCTACATACTTTTGCTAATAGGTGTCCCTCATCCCCATCTCAAAAACTTGGGAGGTATGTGTTTGTACTGTTCTGTATTTAGTTGCACTCTGTTCCTTACTGTATATCTTGGATACGGAGGGATGGTGTTGGTTTAGCCACATAGAGTAAAGTATACCAGTTGATCTTTTAAGGAGCCAGCCTGCCTGAAGGTAAATGCCGGAGTATATGGTACGAATGGGCCTATGAGAGGGTCCAAAGTTTGGATGTGCCAGTATTTGTTAACTAGCCGTCCAATGTTTGGTGTTGGTTTGAAAATCTGGTAATAAAAGAGATAGGGTTTTGCTTCTTCTTCTTTTTGGATGATGGATTATAGAGAAGGTGATCACAGGTTCTGGTACATGCCCGTTTAAAGGCTTTTTTGAGGCACTTGTTAGAATAAACTGGTGCCAGCAGTCGTGTTTTCAATATATTTGCCTCTTTTTTAACCACTTGCTTACTGGGCACTTAAACCCCCCTCAGTCCCAGACCAATTTTCAGCTTTCAGCGCTGATGCACTTTGAATGACAATTGCGCGGTCATACAACACTGTACCCAAATGACATTTTTATCATTTTTTTCCCACAAATAGAGCTTTCTTTTGGTGGTATTTAGTTACAGCTCGGAGTTTTATTTTTTGCTAAACAAACAAAAAAAGATGCTAAAAAAAAAAAAAAAAAAAATCATGTTTTAATAGTTTGTTATACAATTTTGCAAACGGGTCATTTTTCTCCTTCATTGAAGTGCGCTGATTAGGCGGCACTGATGGCTGCATTGGTGGGCACTGATGGGCTGCATTGGTGGGCACTGATAGGCTGCATTGGTGGGCACTGATAGGCTGCACTGGTGGGCACTGATAGGCATAGTTAAGGCGGCACTAATAGGCACAGATAAGGCGGCACTGATGGGCAAAGATGGGCACAGATAAGATGGCATGGATGGGTGGCACGGATAAGTGGCACGGATGGGCACTGATAGGTACCACTGATAGATGGGACTGATGGGCACTGATAGGTGGCACTGATAGGTGGCACTGATAGGTGGCACTGCTGGGCACTGATGGGAGGCACTGCTGGGCACTGATGGGCGGCACTGCTGGGCACTGATGGGCGGCACTGGGGTGCAGCACCTTTAAGGAAGATTGTGGGCACTGTGGGTGGCACTGTTGGTTGCACTGCTGGATGGCACTGTGGGTGGCATTGTGGGTGGCACTGTGGGTGGCGCTGTGGGCACTATGGGCACTGCTGGGTGGCACTGATGGGGGGCACTTACTTTCATTCAGGATGGCACTGCGGTGGGCAGGTGGGCACTGGCAGGAGGCAGGTGGTCAGCTGTGTTGCTGGCCGTGATCGGGACTGATGTCCCGATCACGGCCGCCGGTGATCGGCTTTTTTTTTCTCTCCTCGCGCTGTCAGCGCGAGGAGGAATAATAGCCGATTACCGGCTCCGTTCTGTCACATGATCAGCTGTCATTGGCTGACAGCTGATCACGTGATAAGGGGTCGGGATCGACCCCTTGCACGGATCGGTGATCAGGCGAGTCTCGTGGACTCGCCGATCACAGAGCGCGCCGCGCGCGCCCCTCAGGGGGCGCGCAGGCCGCTCGTAACCGGGACGACGTCAATAGACGTAGTCCCGGAAAAGTAGATCCGCGCTAATGCCGTCATTTGGCAATAGCGCGGATCTCAAGTGGTTAAAGACCTCATCAGCCGTACAGTTACTCCTAGTATGCAGGTACTGGCTGTACGGGATTGAGGAGATTAGGGGTTGGGGGTGAAAGCTGCTGGTATGCAGGATTGAATTGCCGACTGATGGTTTCTTGTATAGGCTAGTGGTTAGATATTCACTGATGTCTTTGTGTATTCTGACATCCAGGAAGGTGATGAATTCCTGGTTCCATGTCATAGTGAATGACAGGTTGAAATTGTTGGAATTGAGTTCCTCAAGGAAGGCTGGCAGTTTTCCTGTGGGTCCATTCCATGCCAGTAGGATGTTGTCAATGTATCGATACCAAAATACAACGTTTTCCATGTAGGGGGCAAGGGACAGTGACTGACTGATTATACTGATTAAACTTTTTTCGGGGGGACATCATTTTAAGGTCACCCATGCAATATAAAAAGATGTACATTCTCTAGGATATATTTATATGGGCATGGTATGCCTGGCCTGTATAATTTCCAATACAAAGTGAAGCTGAATTATCTCTTATATAACACATATATAACACATATATCTTTCTACTGGAAAGATATATGTGTTATATGAGAGATAATTCAGCTGCACTTTGTATTGGAAGTTACTCAGGCCAGGCATACCATGCCCATATAAATATAGCCTAGAGAATGTAAATCTTTTTATATTGCAATACATCTGTTGTGGCCATATTTTGATCTTGATGAAAACAGCCTATACAGCCGGTATAGCTGTTTTCATCAAGATCAAAATATGGCCACAACAGATGTATTACAATACATTGCAATATAAAAAACTTTACATTCTCTAAGTTATTTATATGGCATGGTAAGCCTGACCTGAGTAACTTCCAATACAAAGTGAAGAAGATGAATTATCTCTTACATACACAGACATATCTTTCCAGTAAGGCCCCTTTCACACATGCGGAACGTTCAGATCCACCTGTCAGTTTTTTCAGGCGGATATGAACAGTCGCACCAGCAGGTGTCGGGTTCCTGCCAAGATCCATCCTGAGCCACCTGCTACATCGGCCCTCGTGCCACTCTGTGTCTTCACTTTGCCCCCTCATCACCCATATGACTGCCCAACTGAACTGTTACCGGGTTCTGAAATCCCGTTTGGGCGCATTTTTCCCTTCTCTGAAATGGAACTTAAGGTGTTACGTCAGTACATTGATGAGAATCTGGAGAAAGGCTTCATCCGGTCTTCCACATCCCCCGCAGGCACAGGAATCTTCTTCGTGGAGAAGAAGGCTCATACTCTGTGCCCTTGCGTAGATTAACGGGAATTAAACAAAATTACTGTCAAGAACAGATACCCTTTGCCTTCCGGAGCTTTTTCAACGTTTTAAGACTTCCATTGTTTTCACAAAACTTGACTTGCGAGGGGCATATAACCTCGTAGGAATCCGCAAGGGGGATGAATAGAAAACAGCCTTCCGCACTAGATTTGGACATTATGAGTACCTTGTTATGCCCTATGGGCTATGTAATGCCCCAGCAACGCTCCAGCATTTTGTTAAAGCGGGAGTCCGCCGGGACTCCGCGTTTTTTTTTTTTTTAAAAGCCAGCAGCTACAAATACTGCAGCTGCTGACTTTTAAAATAGTGACACTTACCTGTCCAGCGCGCCCGCGATGTCGGCACCCGAAGCCGATCTCTAGATCGTCTCTCGGGTCCTGCCGCCGCCATCTTGGGTATGGGAATCAGGAAATGGAGCCTTTCGGCTACATTTCCCGGTTCCCTACTGCGCATGCGCGAGTCGCGCTGCGCAATAAGGACGGTCCCCGCTGCCTCTGGGATCTGTGTGTTTCCCAGCAGGCAGCGGGGCACTTGCGGAAAGGGGCGTAATCTATGCCCCTTTCCGCAGAGAGCTATCCCGGAAGTGGGTGCAGATACCTGTACTGTACAGGTATCTGCACCCCCCTCCCCCCTGAAAGGTGCCAATAGTGGCGCCGGAGGGGGGGAGGGTTCCGATGAGCGGAAGGTCCACTTTAGGGTGGACCTCCGCTTTAACAATATCTTTAGAGACTTCCTTGACCTGTTCCTTGTCGTGTATCTAGATGATATCCTTATTTTTTTCAATTCTCTCTCACCACACCGTGAGCATGTGAAAAAGGTTCTCAGTCGGCTAAGAGACCATGGACTATATGCAAAGGCAGAGAAGTGCGAATTTGAGAAAGACACCATCCAATTCCTGGGACTGATCATCTCCACCTTACGAATCTCCATGGATCCCAAAAAAGTCAAATCCATCCTAGAATGGCCCACTCCTACAGACAGGAAAAGCAGACAGAGGTTCATTGGGTTTGCCAACTTCTACTGCAAATTCATTAAGGATTTCTCTGCCATTATCACGCCTGTCACTGACAAAGCAGAATACACGCTTCCAGTGGACTCCTGCTGCACAAGCCGCCTTCGATCAACTGAAAGCCCTGTTCACCTCAGCTCCCATCTTATGCCATCCAGACCCGCATCACCATACGTTCTCGAGCTGGACGCATCAGAGAATGCTGTGGATGCCATCCTGTCCCAGCGCCAGGGAGCAAAGTCTCTACTGCACTCCATTGCTTTCTTCTCCAGGAAACTTAGCCCCGCAGAGAGGAACTATGATGTGGGTGATCGTGAATTGTTAGCCATAAAGACAGTCCTGGAGGAATGGCGTTATTTGTTGGAAGGAGCAACCCACCCTATTTTGATCTTTACAGATCATAAAAACCTTGAATACCTCAGAACAGCTAACCGGTTAAGACCTCGGCAGGCCAGGTGGGCACTATTCTTCTCCCGTTTCTCCTTCCACATAACTTTTAGGTCAGGTTCCAAGAATGGCAAGCCGGACACTCTATAGAGAATGTACCCAGAGGAAGGAGAATCCCACCAGGCAGACACAATTTTGCCAGCACAAAGTTTTCTGCTACTACAAGTAGACCTGATTACCCAGCTCAAGCAAGCATCCACAAGGGACATTTTGCCTTCAGGCATCTGTTTTCAGGAACAAGAAGGGCTATTTTTACACAATTGATAAGTGTTTGTACCCCCAAGATCCTAAGTCTCTGTCATGACCACCCTCTAGCAGAACATTTCGGGGTAACCAAATCAGTGGATCTTGTGCAACGGTCCTTTTGGTGGCCGGGTTTAGGACTAGACTATAAGGACTATGTGAACACCTGTGGAGCCTGTGCCCAAAATAAGAACAATAAAGTCAAATCCTGGGGTCTGCTAAGACCACTGCCCATTCCTAAGAGGCCCTGGGATATGATTAATATGGATTTTATTGTGGAACTTCTGCCATCTGAAAAATTTACCACCATTTTCGTGATTGTGGACAGATTGACCAAGATGGCCCATTTTATTCCTTTGGTAGGAACTCCATCAGCAACAGAAACTGCCTGCACCTTCATTAGAGAGGTAGTCAGACTCCATGGGGTACCCAGCAGTATCACCTCGGATCAGAGGGGGGGGGGGGCAATTTATCTCCAAATTTGGAAAGAGCTCTGTAAGATGTTGAAAATTGAAACTTATTTCTCCTCTGCATACCACCCCCAGACCAACGGTCAAACTGAATGTACAAACCAGACTCTGGAACAATATCTCCGGTGTTTCTAATCCTTTGCCCAGGACGACTGGGCATCACTGTTACCCCTGGCAGAGTTTGCATACAACGATGCGGTTCACTCAGCTATGGGACAAGCCCCGTTTTTTGCAAACTATGGATACTTTCCAACTTTCCTACCTGAAATCTTACCCGACTCCTTGGTTCTTGCAGTCAGGAAAGATTAAACTCCCTTCACTTGAACAATAAGGTTTTACAAAGGAACATCTCCAAGGCATAACAGAACAATAAAAAAATTTTGACAGGAAAAGAAGAGGAGACCTAAAACTTCAAATTGGAGACAAGGTCTGGTTATCCACTGACAACTTAAAATTATCCTGTCCTAGAAACTCGGACCAAGATTTATTGGTCCCTTCCCTGTCAAAAGGCAGATCAATCCTGCAGCCTACAAACTGTCACTTCCAGAGAATTACAAGATCCATCCAGTCTTCCATGTCTCCCTACTGAAGAATGCAAGGTCAGATCCCTTTCAAGGTCGTGAGTCGGATCCACCTGCACCTACCTTAATCAACGGTAATGAGGAGTATGAGGTTGAAGCAATTATGGACTGTAGAAAAAGAAGAAATGTAATCCAGTTTTTGATTAAATGGAAATGTTACGGACCTGAAGACAACTCTTGGGAGTCCAATTTGCATGCCAAGAGGTTGATACAGGCTTTTTTCCAGGCTCACCCCAAAAAGAAACTACAAATGGGCATCCGGAGGTTGCTCATGGGGGGGAGCAATGTAAGGGAAGTTTGGCTAACAGACGTGCACCTGCACACAAGTACGGGCACACCAGTGTGTATCGGCGCATACATGGGCGCGCACAGACGTGTGTGCCAACGCACATGCACAGATGTGTACCAGTGCGCACACAGATGCGCGCCAATGCGCACACGTCTGGGCACCAAGTAGTGTATTTAAACAGAACACTGACACGTGAGCCTTGCTGAGTGGTCTTTCAGCTAGTACCTGTTACCTGTATCTGATCTGTTCCAGCGTTCCTGTGTTTGACCTGGCTTGTACCTGAACCTTCCCGTAGACTTTTGCCTGCCTTCCTTTGACCCCGACTTGTGTTTGACATTGCTCCTGCTTCATGCCCCTGTACTACGCTGCCCGACTGTGTACTGAACCCGGCCTGTATCCTGTCTTTGATTCTGCCATAAGAAGTCCCATTGCAGTTTGTGAGAAGCCATGTTGGGGACACAGCAAACATGTGGAAGAAGGTGTTCTGGTCAGATGAGACCAAAATTGAACTTTTTGGCCTAAAAGCAAAACGCTATGTGTGGAGGAAAACTAAGCCCATGTACACACGGTCGGACATTCCAACGAAAAATGTCTGATCGGACCGCGTTGTCAGATAATCCGACCGTGTGTGTGCTCCATCTGACTTTTTCCGTCGGAATGTCCGACCAACAAAGTTCGAGAGCTGGATATAAAATTTTCCGACAACATGATCCGATCGGACTTTGTCTGAATGTCTGTAGAGAATTCCGATCGCACAAAGTGCCACGCATGCTCAGACCAAATTACGAGACCAACGCTATTGGCTACTAGCCTGAACGTAGTACCGTTGTAACGAACGAACGTCATCACGTTCCAAACTATCGTATTTTCCGACAGTTTTTCGGACAAAATCCATCAGAAAAAATCAGACGGATTTTGTGGTCAGAATTTCCAACCGCATGTGCAAGGGCTTACACTGCACATCACCCTGAACACACCATCCCCACCGTAAAAAAACATGGTGGTGACAGCATCTTGTCGTGGGGATGCTTTTCTTTAGCAGGGACAGGGAAGCTGGTCAGAGTTGATGGAAAGATGGATGGAGCCAAATACAGGGCAATCTTAGAAGAAATCCTGTTAGAGTCAACCCTAAAATTACAGCCATAGCTACAATGTAATGGTTTAGATCAAAGCATATTCATGTGTTAGAATTGGCCAGTCAAAGTCCAGACCTAAATCCAATCGAGAATCTGTTGTAAGACTTGAAAATTTTTGTTTTCAGACGCTCTCCATCCAATCTGACAGAGCTTTAGTTATTTTTCAAAGAAGAATGGGCAAACGTTTCACTCTCTAGATGTGCCAAGCTGGCAGAGACATACCAAAAAAGACTTGCAGCTGTGGGGGGGGGGGGGGGGGGGTGGGGGCGGGGGCTGAATACAAATGCACGCCGCACTTTTCAGATATTTCTATGTAAAAAAAATTGAAAAACATTTATAATTTTCCTTCCATTTCACAATTATGTGCCACTTTGTGTTGTTCTATAACATAAAAGTGGTTGTAAACCCTCCCCCTCAACTTTGTCCCATGTAAATCGGCATAAAAAACCCTAATGATCACTGCTTTGTAGATATCTCCTTACTTGCTTAGTATTGTTGTAATCCTTTTTGTTCTTTAGAATGACATCACTGAGCATGCCCAGATCTCCCCTGATTTATGGCACACTCTCTATGTGCTTATCTATCTGTTATCAGGACTTCCTATGGCACAACACTGAACTCACAGGAGGCTGCATAATCCCTCAGAGCTTTCTCCTACACACCATGCGACCATGTGACATGAGATGCAGTGTAAAGCAGGGTATGGGACAGCAGTACTGCAGTCATATCAGCTGAAGCTGATAGGACTCACACAGGCAAACACTAGATAATCAGCACAAGTAAATACTATGAAATAAAACAAGACGGCTATGAACAGGGAAGCAGGGTTGCCATAGAAACGTTGGATTGAGAATGAGGCTTGGTTAACAGTACAGGAAGTGCTCCATGTAAGGGCGGAAATACTCTACTATGGACTCAGAAAACAATACTTAAGATGGCGCTGCCTAACCCCTGGAAACAAGTTTTTTTAACGTTTCTTTAAACAGTAATAGTAATATGCAATTTGAGCTGGATTACAGTGGCTATAGTTTGATAATTACTTATTATAATGGACTAAATGAAAAGCATCAGAGTGGGAGAGTTCACTTCCTCTTTAACATAACAAAATGTGGAGAATTTCAAGGGGTGTGAATACTTTTTCAAGTCACCGTATGTATGTATATTGTTTTTTGGTAAAAAATAAAATTCCAATAGGCATATATTGATTGGTTTGCGCAAAAGTCATAGCGTCTACAAACTATGGTATGTATTTATACATTTTTTCAATTTTTACTAGTAATGGCTACGATCAGCGACTTATAGCAGGACTGCGATATTGCGCCGGACAGTTGGGACACTGACACTTTTTGGAGACCAGTGACACTAATACAGTGATCAGTGCTAAAAAAAATATGCACTGTCACTGTAAGAAATTATACTGGCTGGGAAGGGGTTAACATCAGGGGCGATCGAAGGGTTAAATGTGTGCCTGACCAGTGCTTTACTACTGTGGGGGGAGGTGCTTGTACTAGGCAAAGGCATGGATTGGTGCCCCTGCTTAGAAGAGACACAGGATCCATGTCTTCTGTACTGACAGGATGGTGTTCTGTCTTGTTTACATAGGCAGACCGCCATTCTGCTTTTGTAGCGAAGAATCGGCAGGTGCCGGCCGATGTCGAGTCCACCGTACCTGACAATCAGCTCCAGCTGTGTCTAACCACAGCGGGAGCAGCCCACCAGCAGCGCGTGACCACACCCCACACCTGGAAGTGCTGGATCATGTATTAGGAATGTGATCCAGCGCAGGAGAGCCGCCTTGCCACCGTATATTTATAGTATATGATCGGCAAGAGGTTAATGCACAAGTAACCATAGTGATGTAATGTACATTGAGAGAGTTTAATAGCGTTCCTCCATCTGTTCAAAGTAAAGGTACCCAGTGTGTCAGGCAGTGACCCTGTACAAAGTGCCTAGTGTAGCCCAGAAGAACTCACCCCAAGGGTAGGCCTCTTATGTGACACTTGCTTGGCACCCAACAAGAAGGGGAGGGACCAAACCACGTTGTCTGTGTCAACAGATGCATATACGGCGGGTCAGACTGAGTGTGCACAAATGCCCCCATCTTTCCTTTCTATGGGGGCACTTGCCGAAGAGGAGGATCCAGGAGTGCTGGCAGGAGACCCCAAAAGAGGAGGATCAGGGCTGCTCTGTGCAAAACCATTGCCCGGAGTATGACATGTTTGTTATTTTATAAAAATAAAAAATAAAAATTAAAGCTTCACAATCACTTTCATAATACAACCAAACCTTTTATCAGATATTCATCTTTGGTGGCCAGGAAAAGGAGGGCAGCGAGCAGGCAGGCCTCTTTACTAAACCTAACCAGAGTATATGTCTTTTTGTAACATTGGTGGGTACATTGCAAGGGGGGGGGGGGGGGACAAAGCCCTTGCCCTTGCAAAGAAACCTTGTCCTAATCGTAAAGGACAGGGGCCTCTTCCATGCCTCAGTGTACTCCCAAAGTGGGGATAAGGGGGTATAGTAAAATTTTGGGAGTTATGGTGGAATTTGGAAGCCCCTTTATAATAAGGGGGCAACCAGATATCTGTCTAAAAGTGGGCAACCAGATATCTGTCCCGCTTCCAGGGGAATGAGTACATTATTACCACAAAGAGTTTAAAATAAAAAATATGCCAACACCAAATAAAAAATCCTGCCTGGAGTGTGCAAATAAAACTCGGTAGGTGTCCTCCTTGCTGCCCTCTAGAAAGACAATGAAGTCTGAGTAACGCTAGTGCAGTGTAACAACCAGATGCTTCCCAGCAGGGCTCCATGCTCAGTTGGCCACCTGTTACAAATAATTACTGCAATAGTAATGGTCTTTATATGAAAATTATAAACAACAATTAAATGGTTCCCAAGGCTACATGAAAAGGAATCTATGATATTGTGTACTGTACTATAGTGATTTGTGTTCACTTTTTAAATAAATATGTGATCAGACTAAAAACATTGGTCATTAACCTAACCTGTTTTTTTTAAATAAAACGATACATCGGCAACTAATTGCTAGAGCTTGTACAAACCAAAGAGCATTCTGTGGTATCAACAGCTGTGCTATTTATACACTCCAGTTGTGTTCTATCAGTTCAGAAGCATGCCCTGTGCTGGGAGGTGAATGTAAAGGGGTATTAGCCTCCATAGTTTCCCTATAGTAAGAATTTGATGTAGTTCTCACTTTTCACCACTAGATGCCCTTATCTGTCTTTAGTTCCCTAATTGGAATATTTTGGCTCAAAAAGTGCTTTCCTTTTGTTTTATCATGGCACAAGAGTGTCCTCTGTCATGGACTTTCGGGCACCATTTTTGAAGTGTCTGTGTCTGTTTGAATGCAAAGTTTTCACAAGGTCTGGGCGGCCATCTTTGAGACAGAGAGGTTATACATAGCCCCCGCCTTGTCATTTTGGACTTGCCTTGTGAGACATTTCAGGTAGGGACATACAGTAGACATGTTTGTGAGAGAAAGTTGCGTTTAGCTTTAGGGGAAAGTTCCTGATGAAAAGGGACAGTTTAGGGACCTCATGGATACCCTTGTAGACCTCCTGGAGTCTGGGGAAAGTGTACTTAGCAGTGTTCCAGAAAACAGATCTGGTGCATTTCTGCTCACCGCTTTGCATTCTCTGATTGGACAAAGTGGCCCTCCTTCCACTTTCCTTGAAAAAAATAGAAGATGTTCTATGACTGGTGGTGATGCTGATCAAGTGGCCCCCCTATAGACAGTGTGCAAAGGAGAGGCCACTTGCATAAAACTTAAGTGGGACCTGAAAAATTGTGAACATCACAATGCTTCCCAGTGGGCCAGCAGGTATAAAATCTATTATACATACTACAGTATGCCAAGCTGGAAGTTTGACAAATATGAGTGCTGTTCAGGGGCGTAACTATAGGGGGTGCAGCAGTTGCGACCGCAACTGGGCCCTGTGATGCAGGGGGCCCATGCAGCCCCCTCTACATATGGCCGGCAGCAGCATAGGCAGCTAGCACACACTATTACATACCCCCTCCATATCCCCCTGGGGACAGGGACCCCTTCTCACGTGGGGACAGGGACCCCCATCTCCCCTGGGGACAGGGACCCCTTCTCACCTGGGGGCAGTAACTTCATCTGCCCTGGAGAAAAGGACCTCATCTCTTCTGGGGACGGGGACCCAATCCTGCCTAGGGACAGTACCCCAATGGGGCACCTAAAAATTTAAAAAAATTAATAAAAACTACTGATACCAGTGGTGGAACTACAGGGCTCACAAAGGTCATACCTGTGACCACGCCCTGGAGTTCCACCGCCGGACTCGGAGGGAAGGGCCCTGGCTGGGGTTCAGGGGGGCCCTTCATGGTTTCTTGCATCGGGGGCCCTGAAGGTTCTAGTTACGCCACTGGTGCTGTTGCTTTTATATATAAAGTCCCAATGTGACCGGCTGGCAAGGTCCTTTGCACTCGGATACCAGGAAGGTATTCACTTGAATGAGTTAAAGTAATAATGGTGCCACAGTGTTCCTCTAACATTATTGTACCCTGTGGCTGCTGCTAGACTATGTTTCTGCTGTTGAATGTTTAGTTCCGAATAACTAGCTGACCTCAGCATCAAATCATTTTATAGTTGCAATTGAACCATACGAAATGGCTTCAGGGTGA
This sequence comes from Lithobates pipiens, assembly GCF_037356315.1. Lineage (NCBI taxonomy): Eukaryota > Metazoa > Chordata > Amphibia > Anura > Ranidae > Lithobates > Lithobates pipiens. The sequence goes on along the minus strand of NW_027507791.1, from coordinate 71,911,737 downwards.
GGCTTAAACCAGGCTCATTGATTTTTCTGGAAACAAAAATCAATATTGGTGCTTACTATTATCGGTTTATTTTTAGCTTTCATTTGTTAAGAAGAAAAGTCGAACATTTAAAAGCAATACTACAACAATATAAAGATCTCAAAGATTATCTCATAGCTCTCTATTATTATCTTATTATTTGTTAATGTTTGATCTAATTAGATGGGACCCCTGACCACCATACCCATATAAGCTTGGTGGACATCCTATTCTAAAACCATGGTCATTAATATGGACTTCCTCTATGATAAACTCACTAAACCATATGGTTATAGAGCTGGCTTTGTGCACAGTGGAACAGTCATGCTGGAAAAACAAAGGGCATTCACCAAACTGTTAGACATGAACAGCTGTCTAAAATCTCTTAGTACTGTAAGCTGTAGCATTGATACTATCCTTCACTGGAAACACCTGAATTCAATGATTTGTAGGAGTGCCCACATACCTATAACCATACAGGTAGGTGTGATGGCCAGGTGTCCACAAACATTGGTTATGTAGTTTATGTTTGTAGTTTATGTGTGTACCTCTATGTCTGGGATCTCAAACTGGTGGCCCTCCAGCTGTTGCAAAACTACAAGTCCCATGAGGCATTGCAAGGCTGACAGTTACAATCATGGTTACCACAGGCAGAGGCATGATGGGACTTGTAGTTTTGAAACAGCTGGAGGGCAGCTAGTTTGAGACCCCTGCTCTATGTAGTTTAGGTATGTAGGTAATCTGCCTCTAGGTGACTCTGTTCCAGAGTAGTGGCTGTCTACAGAAAGCAGTGTCATCAGGTGCTAGGCCCCTTTTAGTTAGAGCTCTTCTGTAGTGATGTAATGGGTGAGTCAGTGCCCATATGTAAGCCAGGTTGAGTGGACCCCTAGTGCATTTAGGGCATGGGAGCCAGAGACCCCATCTTTAGGCAGATGTAGCCAGCAAATGAAGGCCCTGGACGGGGCTGGAGGCCTGGGGGAAATAGACCTGCACCCAGAAAAGTCGACTGTGTACTTTCTAAACCTGATGGAAGTGGGAGCTAGGGTGAGTTGCAAAAAAGCCCTTTAGGCCAGGCCAAGAGTTCCCTGGAATGAGGCTATCCCACTGGAGAGTTGTAACCATGGAGGTAGTGACTCCAGAGATCCTATCTCAGTGAGTACTAATGACCCAGGGTGGGGAGAGACTGTTTAAGGGAAAATGGCTTACTGAAAGTGCTGCATGTTTCAAATATGACTACTATGACTACTGTGGACCAGCCACTTAATGTGATTCACAATCAACTGTCAGGTGACCCTGGATAGTATGTCGATGTGATGTGACTGTTGTGCTATCTTCCAAATTCTATGAGTGCAGCAAACCTATCTTTGTGTGGACATTCCTTTCTTTAGTGATTTAAAGCTTAACGACCAAGAATGTTGGGAGGAGGCCTCTGGCATGCAGTAGGCACAAGATGGTGGAGGGTTCAAGCCTCAAGCAGGAGGGTCACTGTTCTAGCAGGTGTGAAGGCAGGGCAGGCACTTGTGCTCTTGGCACCCAATTCACGCATATTGAGAGCATCAAAGTGACAAAACGCGTCAGTTCGTAACCTGAAGTGACGTCATCATGCACATTAAACCTGGATTGTACACACAGGATCAAGCAGTAAGAAATCGTTAGCCAGAAGTAAGTATGAAGGAGATGCTAGAACACATTATACTTGATACTAAGTGATCTTAATAAGTGATATATCCTTGGTGCAAGGCATAGCACTGTTGAATGTGAGTAAGATTACCTAGTTTTTACATTTTAATAAAAGTTAATGGTTTTACAGTATGGCTAATTAATACCCCTTGTCTTCCATATGTGTCACCTGTGATTGTATCCCAATTTTAATGAGAGGAGAGGTAGATGTCCCACTCCCATATCTGCTGTGGATGTAGTAGGTGAGTTCTCTAGTGTCTCAGTGGTGAGTTACAACAGCTCCTTTTGAAGATTTTTAGTACGTTTTGAAGATTTTTTGCACAGCACAACAGCACTTTGTGGCATTGAGGAAATGATTATTACTATATAAGAGACTGTTATATTGCATGGACACTTTACTTAGTGATGATTACTTTTATGCACATAGAAAGGTAAAAAGATCAGTGCTGTATAATAGAGTGTTTTTATTTCAGTTCTAGCCATTTACAAGCCCCCCTTACAAAACTGATTTAATGAAGTACAGATCTTTCTGTCAAGGGCATAAATATGAACATAACAGACCCTGTGACTGCTATGGGGACCAGATACACAGGATGCCCCAACTGTCTGTCTTCTTATTGATTTAACCTGGTGGCAGTAGTTTTTAGCAGAAAAATTGGGATGTGATTTGGCATAGAATCAGTGTATACTTACAAATTAGGAGGAGTGACCCAACCACTAAGTGGCATTATTTGACAGCAAAAGTAGGGCACAGAGGTACAGTAACCTAACTTTAAATTTAAATTAAACTCTTAGGCCGCGTACACACGTGGGGACTGTCTGCCGAAACTAAGTTCGTCAAACAGTCCGCTGAAACTGTCCGCTGAAGCCCCACACACGAGCGGACTGTCCGCTGAAACACTGTTCAGCGGACAAAGTTGAGCGAACAGTCCGCCCGTGTGTACGCGGCCTTAGTGAAAAAAAAATTATAATAAATGTAGCTGCATACTTTATGTCTACTTTGCCCCATTTTTTGTGCAGTCTTTACAGCATAAACAGCCTGTGAACATTTTCCTTGTGTAGTTTCTAACTATAGGGTGTCTCCTTTACCCTGTAGTTCCTCCCTGTTACACCCTGATGTGCGCACACCTGGCTAGTACTGTATGTACATACACCAGGCTTGGTGCCCTTCTCCTGGGACACATGCAAAATAGGGGCCACTGGAGCTTACTGGCTTGCGCATGTGGGAGCTAACTTTTCTAAGGTCCGTGTTTTGTATTTGGTTGGGGCATATGCAGTATAGGCATTGGTGTATGCGCAGCCTATTGCATTAAGGTGTGCACTCCAAAGCTCAAACACACATTTTTGTATCAATATATGTATATATATATATATATATATATATATATATATATATATATATATATATATTCCCAAAAGTATTGGGAAGCCTGCCTTTACACGCACATGAGCCTTAATGGCTTCACAATCTTAGTCCATAGGGTTCAATATTGAGTTGGCCCATCCTTTGCAGCTATAACAGCTTCAACTCTTCTTTGAGGGCTGTCCACAAGGTTTAGGAGTGTGCCTATGGAAATGTTTGAACATTCTTTCAGAAGCGGATTTGTGAGGTCAGGCACCGATGTTGGAGGAGAAGGCCTGGCTCACAGTCTCTGCTCTAATTCATCCCAAAGATGTTCTATCGGGTTGAGGTCAGGCCAGTCAAGTTCCTCCATCCCAAACTCATCCATGTCTTTATAGATCTTGCTTTATGCACTGGTGCAGTAATGTTGGAATAGGAAGGGGCCATCACAAAGTTGGAAGCATGAAATTGTCCAAAATGTCTTGGTATGCTGATGCCTTAAGAGTTCCCTTCACTGGAACTAAGGGGCCAAGCCAAACTGAAAAACAACCCCACACTATAATCCCCCCTTCACGATTTGAACCAGTGCACAAAGAAAGGTCCATAAAGACATGGATGAGTGAGTTTGGAGTAGAGGAACTTGACTGGCCTCACCTCAACCCGATAAAACACCTTTGGGATGAATTAGAACGGAGACTGCAAGCCAGGCCTTCTCCTCCACATCAGTGCCTGACCTCACATATGCGCTTCTAGAAGAATGGTCAAACATTCCCATAGACACACTTCTAAACTTGTGGACAGCCTTCCCAGAAGAGTTGAAGCTGTTATAACCGCAAAGGGTGAGCCAACTCAATATTAAACCCTGCGGACTAAAACCATTAAAGTTCATATGTGTGTGTAAAGGCAGGTGTCCCAATACCTTTGGCAATATAGTCTATATATTAGGACCTGCAGCTGTGTTTGTACAGTCGCTGTGTCCTCATAGAGTAACAGGCAGCTTCAGCAACACAAACTGATTATTCACACCGTATGAGCCACAGAACCCATGTGAATGAGCTCTTTTTTATTATTTTGTACATTTTTAATTATTTGCACTTTTTTATTATTTGTTACAATTTTTTAGGGGAGAGTTTTTTTCAGGGGAAATCTGCGCCATACGGGGTTATTCCGCATACCTCCTATATGTCCTTGATTTCGAGGGACTGTCCCTGATTTGGAACAATGTCCCTCTGTCCTCTTTTGTCCCCCATTTTGATCTGATCTATATAGTTGTATATAAAATGCATTACGTATCTATCAAAAAGTCTTTTACAGTTCGAAACCTTTCATCCAATTTCTAAATTGCTGCATTTGTAAATTCCAAAAAACAATATCAAGAAAGAGTAGTGGTAAAAAAAAAAGCACTTGTGGGTTTACCTAATAATTTAAATTTTTTTTTTGTAAAATTCTCCTTTAAGCGGAGTTCTGCTTAAAAAAAAAAATTAAAAGTCAGCAGCTACAAATACAGCAGCTGCTGACTTTTAATAATTGGACACTTACTGGTCCCAGGGTCCAGAAATGCATGGGAACGAAGCCCAGCTCCTCTCCCACTCCTCTCTGCGGCGCCGGCATTTTAATGCCCCGTACACACGATTGGAAATTCTGCCAGCAAAAGTCTGATGTGAGCTTTTGGACGGAAATTCCAACCGTGTGTATGCTCCATCTGACTTTTGCTGGCGGAATTCCTGCCAGCATAAGATTGAGAGCAGGTTCTCAATTTTTTGGTCGGAAAAAGTTCAGATCGGAAATTCCAATCGTCTGTACCAATTCCGAGACGCAAATTTCCTACACATGCTCGGAAACAAGTCGGCGCATGCTGGGAGGCATTGAACTTCATTTTCTCGGCTCGTCGTAGTGTTGTCATTTGACGGTCCAAAGTTCAGAGAACTTTTGTGTGACCGTGTGCATGCAAGCCAAGCTGGAGCAGAATTCCGTCGGAAAAACCATCCAAGTTTTTTCAGACGAAAAATCCGCTTGTGTGTACGGGGCATTGCTGTGTCCCGTGACTAGCCGGGCAATCATCTGGGACCTGTGACGTGTCCCAGATGATTACCAAGAGGGAACGGGGAGAGGTGATCTCCCTTCTGGTGCTGCGGTGCGCCGGGAGGAAGTGAAAAAAATCCGCTCCCCTCCCAAAAAAATTACTTGCCAAATGTGGCATGTCAGGGGGTGACCTCCCTTAAAGCGGAAGTTCAATTTTTGGGTGAAACTCTGCTTTAGGGGGGCATGGCGGGGGGGTGTCTTATGCCTACATACTTTTGCTAATAGGTGTGCTTCATTCCCATTTCAGAAAGTTGGGAGGTATGTTATTGGGGTGTGCCCAGGCACACGTGGCACACCCTGTGCGCACACCTATGAGTGTAGACCACAGATGCTGTTTTGAGATGGCACATGTGCAGTACTGTACTTAGATACACCAGCCATACAGAGGCCCTGTTGCGCATGCATTGGGGGAACAGCACCATCAGCCCCCTACTGCCCATACAGTGGCACAAATATCTGTACACATGGCCTGCTCCCAGCCAGATATTAGAGAAAAATTGATGGAGGGACACCGGAAAGTGTAAAGAAAGGTATCGAAAAAGTAGAGACTTGGGGCATAAAAAGAACGCCGCCATTACACTGACCAATAATTATAAACGTCTTTCCCTTCAGACTTGCTCTGGGAAAGGGTCTTATTCCTTTGTGTTTGGAAATCCCCTCAGATTCTTTTAATGAAACAGATAAGATAATTATTTGTGTTTCCTGTAAGTGTGTAAAATGTATAAATGTGATTGTTGAACTGATTTAGTTAAGTGTATGGCCAATCTTGCAGTCTCTGCCTTCAACTGAAATCCAGGGCTAGACAATCCCGGTCATATTTGTGTGCATGTGTTTAATAGAAATTCAATCCATACAGCAGACTCAGCTGACTAAGGTCACCTAGAAAGGGAAGTCAATAGAGCTTTCTTATTGCAGATATAATAAATCCTAGTACGGGGACAGAACAATTTTATGTACAAATCCCGTCTCTTATGCCTGGCGATTCCAAGCGTGTAAGATTTAAAGATGTCATATCAAAGACAGCCAACTGAATAGAAAATCTGCTGTAAGTGAGAATTAAAGGCTGGATGCGCCTACTTCAAGGCCTGGATTTTACTAGAGTCCAGGATAGACTTTTATGTCATCTGTCTGGTCAGTCTGGATTTGTGGTTAAAGAACATTGCTCTCGGCTGTGGCCAGGAAGATTTTAAAGCAATATTAGGGCCAAAAACAAAAACCTATGTAACGCAGACGCTAGACAGGTCTCACTGTTTTTTCTAGGCTATATTTCCTATTGCATGCACGGCAGCCAGGCACAAAGCAGTTTCCCAATCTCTTAACACAATAACCAGGCGGCGAGTGCCTTCTTGTAGTTGTGTTGTAAAGCTTTTCTTTTTTTTTGTATTAAAATAACAAACATATCTATACCTGCTATGTGCAATGCTTTTGCACAGAGCAGCCCGATCCTCTTCTCCTGGGGTCCCCCACCGGTGCTCCAGGACCCTCCTCTTCATCAGGTGACTCCACGGAAAGCTGCTTTCCATGGGGGCACCCTCCAGAGCCCCACTGCTGCCTCCATTGACACAAACAGTGGGACTCGGACCCACCCCGCTTCCATGTCACAGGATTTGATTGACAGCATCTGACACAAACAGTGGGACTCGGCCCTGCCCCCGCTTCCGTGTCACAGGATTTGATTGACAGTATATGATCACCCACTACAGGGAAGTCATATAGCGCCTGTTATAAGCAAAGGATCCACCATCCACAGCAGAATGTTATCAATCTGGCCAATGAGGAGAGAGACAGTGGCTGGGGCCGTTACGCTCGTGCACATTGCTGGATCATATCGGGCTCAGTAAAAAAAAAGGAGGGTCTGGAGGGGAGCTGCAGCACAGAAGATTTTTCACCTTAACGCATAGAATGCATTAAAGTGGTTGTAAAGGCTGAAGCTTTTTTTACCTTCATGCATTCTATGCATAAAGGTAAAAAAAAACGTCAGTGTGCAGCTCCCCCCTCAGCCCCCCTAATACTTACCTAAGCCCGATATCGATCCAGCGTGCATGGGACCCGAGGCTCTCCTGGGTCTCTCCCTAGTGGTTTGCTGAGATTCAGTAGAAAAAGCCATTGGCTCCTGCTACTGTCAATCACAGCCAGTGAGGCAGGAGAGGGGGGCGGGGCTGGGCCGTGCTTATGGATGCAGAAAGGTGGCTAGGGAGCGAGCATGCACAAGTCCTCCCACAGCAAGTGGCTTGCTATGGGGGGCACTAGGCAAGGGGAGGGGTACAGAGTGCCAGTGAGGGATCAGGGCTGCTCTGTGCAAATCCACTGCACAGAGCAGGTAAGTGTAACACGTTTGTAAAATATTTTTTTTTTATAAAAAATAACAATTTAAGGTGAAAAACCCTTAATGCTTTGGAACCTTTAATGCTGGATAAACTTGGATAGCGTGCAGGGTGAGCCTTGGGATACTTCAAATTTAGTGCAAAGTAGAACAGAGGACACCTCTGGCTATAATTAACTCTTCAGGGTGAAACCCCTCTTGTGATTAGTAGTATGTGAACATGCAGCCCAGGAAACAATGCATGAGCAGTCCTGAGCCAGCAAATCGGAGACAGTCTCTGCAAGGACAGCAACTTGGATTTCTCTCTCTCTCTCAGGCCTTTACTCACTGTGGCCTGTGTACTTGAGTGTTTTCCAGCCAGCTTCTGCATTATGAGCCTCCAGGCTAGATCCTCAGTGAACTTCCTCCAATTGCTCCCAGCAACTTTGACCCTGACGATCTCCTGAAACTTCAGCTGAATGACCCAGAGGGCCACAGCCCTCTAGGATGGGTCTTTTCCACCAGGAGGACTCTGCTTTTCCAGGCCCTTCCTATTTATACACACCTCAGCCCCCTACTGGTCATTCTTCTTCCCAGGTATTGGATGAGGCTGTATAAATATGCAAGTCCAGGGTCTCTGCCTCTTCCAACCCACTTAATTTCTAGAACTCACTAGAAACCAGGGGGAAGCAGTTGAGCCTGCAACTAGCAGAACAGCCAAGAGCAATCAACCTTTGCTCCACTGGCTACAGAGGAGCCAAAAACTAAATTTGTCTTAATCCTACTAGCAACCTACTGTAACTAAAAGGGTGTTACAAATATTATATTTCAATGTGGTGATGCTTAGACATAGTTGCTTCATTCGTTTTCTCATTAGGCTTCTTTTTTATGTATAACAGCCCGTTCAGTGTAAAATAGAAATTAAAGGCAAAGCATTTGTGTATATACAATATATAAAAAAACATTCTAAATACCTTTTTTCCCTCTTTTTTATAAGTGATCAAAACATTTTTTTTTAAAGTGCTCCCGTCCCTGTGTGCTTGTATAGTAGTGAACGCATATGTAGTTCATGACCAGTTATGTAAACGGTTTTTGCACCACACATGTGCGGTATTGCCTTGAACACCTGAGCGAGAGCAATAATTCTAGCTCTAGACATCATCTGTAACTCTAAACCAGTAACCTGTATAAATTTTTAATGCGCCACCTGTGGAGATTTTTTACGTACCGTAGTTTGGCACCATTTCAGGAAAATGGTGCCAAAATGTTTTTCCTGCATTGAGATAAAAAAAAAAAATTCCCTGACAGACTCCATGGCAGCCTACATGTGGGTTGACCCCGCCTCCTCTCCAATGCTATAGGACCCCATTCATATAAATGAACACTCACCACTCCACACAGTGTTCCTTTTTTGTCCTCCTCCATATGGACCTTCACATGCTGTTGGTTTGGATTTTGGATTTTCTCCTTTGGCATACCTGTGCGGTGCAAGCTCAGTGCCCGGCCATGGGCGGGCGAGTAGCTCTGAGGCTGGACAGTCCCCTGTATGAGGGAGGTTGCCTCGGTATGCCCCGGATGAACGATCAAGATTACTACGGCTGGCAAGGTCTGTGGTGTTTTTTCCTTTCTCCATGGCAGTCATATATTTGTATGTGTTTGTGGCTTTTCTCCCTGGCATCTTGTTTTTTTCCCCTGTATGGCGGCTGGAGCGCTTTTGCGTTCCAGCTCGCCGCATTGTCTTCCACGCTCTGGCCGGCTTGACGAGCCGAGCGTGCGCAGTAGCCTCTTTCGATACCGAGGCTTGTTTTGCGTGTGCGCGGTTCGGCTGAGCAGGTAGCGGCCACGCAGGCGCAGTATGGCCATCCCTCGACGGTGCAGGTGCGAGGTGGAGGAGCGGTGATGTCATGGGCGGGGATTTTAAAAACCAGGCTGCTGCTTCAGTATCACTGGGTTCTGCCAGTGCATTGGAAGCAGCAAGTCTGTCCCTCCAGCCCCCAGTCTGCGAAGGTGAGCGTCTTTATCTTGGTCTCTTTTTTATATGAAATATATAAATAGAAGCAGGGAGTGCATGTTGGAATGTATATATATTCAAAAATATTTTAAAATAACAAGGGAAAATTATCTGAAACAAATAAATAGATAAATAAATAAAAGTGATATATATAGATATAATATGTATATTTATATTCATGGCTCCAGTATGTTTCGCTTAGGACCTCATCTTCTTTTTGCAGACTATCATTTATTGTGACGCTCTTCGTCCAAAAATTATGGACAAATCACCACCTTTAAGTGGCCAGCCCTTACGCACTAGGTATGTGCTGATGAGGGGAGGGGTTGAGATACAGTCACATTTGTTTGCGTTTTTTCCTTCCCCCTATCTATTTTGTTTTAGCCCTTTCAGGTTGGATCCGCAGGATAAAGACCTTGCCAGGCCACAACGCCATTCGCCTAGATCCAGACGAGAATCTCCGCATGGATCTCACCACCAGAGGAGAAGTTCACATTCCTCCTCTAGACACCGCACCCACCGCCATGATGGTCGCTCTAATCGCAGAGCCTGCTGGGGATGTGGGATTTGAGTCCCGGAGGGCAAATCTCTATGTGATCGGTGTTATGCCCAGGCGGTTGGGGAAAAGGAATCAGAAATCTCTGAGAGACATGGACACTTCTCACATGCTGAGTCAATCCACCTCCTTGTCTGGCCCTCAGGCTGATGAGGCCCGTGATGATCTGGGTACTTCCCAGCCCTACGCAGCATCTAATGCGTCCTCGGAGGATGAGCTCCTAGGTGAAGAGGATATTGGGGTCTTTGACTTTGCTATGGTCTCCCCATTGATCAAAGCAGTTAAGGAGGCTCTTAAGTGGGAAGACTCATCTACCCCTCCAGCCAAACAGAAGAAATTCTTCAAGCAGCTGGGGAAGGAACGTCCAAGCTTTCCTTTTCTTACTGAGCTGAAGGATATTTTTGAGGAAGAATGGAGTAAAGTGGACAGAAAGTCCTCTATGACTAATAAAAACTTCCAGGTTGTATCCATTTAAAATGGAAGACGTAAAACACTTAGAAAATGCCCCTCTGGTGGATGCGGCTTTGATGCGCTTGGCCAAACACGTTACCCTCCCATTGGAGGATTCAGTGTCCTTTAAGGATGGTCTGGAGAGGAAGATTTGGCGCTATACCTTTAAATTTTTATTTTTTTTTAAATGTATTAGTGACTTAATTTGACTTAAGTTTATATGTATAGTGGAGAGAAGGACAAATCCATGGTGTAGTATGTAAACACAATGTTTTTTATTGAATATACGAAAAACTACGATAAATAAGGAACTTTGCACAAATCACTTTTTTTTTTTTTTTTTTTGTGTGTGCAGGACTTTTAACAACTGTCACTTTTATATTTATTCATTGTTTTTATTATAGATTTGCATGTTTATATAATTATTTATTTGCACTGGATTATCAATGAATTTTAAATTATGCACATTTATATAATACATTTTGTAGATACATGTGTACACTAATTCCGTATTGATGTAACACAAGAATTTAAGACACAAAAATTCACCTTTAAAACCTTTTTTTTTTTTTTTTATAATTAAGTCACTAATACATTTAAAAAAAAATTTAATTTAAAGGTATAGCGCCAAGTCTACCTTCTCTATCTTTTGCACATAGCACTGTTCACCTTGTAGGTAAACTATTACGGTAGAGGCAGCTTTACAATTAATTATTTTCTAAAATCAACCATAGTGCAATCTCATCACTGTTAATCTGGAGAGGAAGATTGACCAGGATCTTAAGAGGATTTACGGTCTGGCTGGGATGGCCTGTAAACCGGCTCTAGCACTAGCGGCTATGTCTAAGGCCATGGAAGCTTGGACCGAAAATGTGGATTCCTTCCTTAAGGGTATTTCCGAGGAGCTGGCTAAAAGTTCAGCAGCAGCAGAACTGGAACTTGTGGCAGTCTTTCTGGGGGAGGCGTCCACTGATCTAATCCGTCTGTTGGCACGCGTGATGCTGTCGTCAGTTACGGCTAAGCGAGCCTTGTGGTTACGTCCCTGGCTAGCTGACCCGGTCTCTAAGCAGGTGTGGTGTAAAATCCCCTTTGAAGGCTTTACACTATTTGGTAACAAGCTTGACGACGCCATTACATGTGCTATGGGTGGCAAGTCAGGTTTCCTTCGCCAGGACAGAAGATTGTTGGGTCGGAAGAGGCCACAGTATAAAAAACGCAGCCCAGAGCATCCAAGGGATGCACGCTCCTACAAACCTGGACGGGACTTCAGGAGGAATTGGTACAGAGGGCAAGCTTCCTTTCGTAAGCCCAGTAAAAACCAGTCATCCAGTGGTCGTGAGCAGGCCAAGTCCTTCTGAGATTGCGCCCACCCAGGCAGGTCGGGTGGGGGCTCGTCTATCCCTCTTTCGGCACGACTGGATGGCTTTGATCTCGGATTACTGGGTAGTCAGGATGGTCTCGTCGGCCACAGATGGACCTTCTCCAGCTCCCCTCCTCCCAGATTCGTGTCCACCCTGCTCCCTCGCTCGGAAGAACAAAATCAAGTATTGTTTTCCTACGTGGATCTGTTAAAGGCTCAAGGGACAGTAATTCAGGTACCAAAGGAAGAGTGGTTTCAGGGAGTCTATTCCCCTCTTTTCTTGGTTCAAAAGAAAAGTGTCTCTTGGCGCCCAGTGATAGATCTCACGTATCTAAACAAATTCATAGAGTATGGGAAATTCAAGATGGAAACTCTTCGACTATTCAACAAGCCATACAGCCAGGGAACTGGATGATTTCGATCGACCTGAAGGATGCCTATTTCCACATCCCGGTAGAAAAAGATTTTCAAGAATTCCTAAGATTCCATGTTGGTCAAGACCATCTCCAATTTATTTGCCTCCCCTTCGGGTTGACGACCTCTCCCCGAGTTTTCTCAAAGGTTCTCCTGGCCGCAGTGGCTCTTATCAGATTAAAGGGTATTCGACTGTACCATTACCTGGACGACCTGCTGGTCCTGTCCCAAGACAGAGAACAGTTGCTGGAACATCGGGAGCAGGTGATTTCTACTCTGTCCAGTTTCGGGTGGCTTCTAAACCTGGCAAAAAGTCATCTAGAGCCAGTCCAGCGGCTAATATATCAAGGGGCCCAATTCGACACTCGGCAGAGTACTATCTCTCTCCCGAAATGAAAAAATTCCAACAATACGAGAAAGAGTCTCTCGGGCCCTACACACTCAGCACCTAAAAGCTTCTCAGTGTCTCAAGATCATAGGTACGATGGTCTCAATGGCTCCGATGGTAAAGTGGGCTTTGTGGAGACTTTGCCCCTTCCAGGCAGGTTTTCTCAAGCAGTGGAAGTCAGGAGACAAAAATCAAAGTATTCGTATAACCACAACCATGAGAGAGAGCCTCTTTTGGTGGCTACAGCGCAAGACCCTGCTGAACTGTCATTCCATCATTCCCGTCTCCTGGGTCACGGTCACGACCGACGCCAGTGGGACAGGTTGGGGGGCTCTCTATGGATCACATCTTGCGCAGGGCAAGTGGGATGCTTGTCTCCCTGTATGGGGTTCGAATGTCCTGGAACTCCGAGCAGCCTGGTGTGCTCTCCAGCACTTCTCTCACCTTCTGAAGGGGAAATCGGTGTTATTAAGGATGGACAACTCCACGGCAGTTTCCTACGTGAAAAGGCAGGGCGGTACTCAGAGCTCTACTCTTCTACGGGAGGTCGAACCCATCCTATCATGGGCACAGAAAAAACTGATGAACATCTCAGCGGTCTTTGTGCCAGGAGTTCAGAACTCTCAAGCGGATTTTCTGTCCCGGTCTCAGCTGGACAACAACGAATGGTCTCTTCATGCTCAAACCTTCAAGTGGATCCTGTCATTGGGGGTCAGTCCAGAGGTAGATCTGTTTGCCTCCCCCTGAAATTTCAAGATGGAGAGATTCTACACACAAAGTCGTTGCAGTCAGGCCTGCAGGACAGACGCTCTGACGGACCAGTGGAGGTTCAGGAGGGCGTATGCCTTCCCTCCACTTCCCGTGATCCTCAGATTCCTTCAGAGGCTCCGAGTGGAAGCAGTAGAGGTAGCTCCCTATTGGCCCAACAGGCCTTGGTTTCCCCTCCTGGTCCAACTCAGTGTTCGAGATCCCATGCCTCTTCCTCTCAGGCTGGACCTTCTTTCTCAGGGTGCAGTCCTGCACCCTTGCCCGGCAGTTCTGAGACTGATGGTCTGGTTCTTGAGAGGAAGAGGCTTGAATCCATTGGGTGTGCTTCAAGTGTAATTTCCACCCTTATGAGTGCAAGGAGATCAAGTACAAACAAAGTGTATGGCAGAATCTGGGCCAAATTCGTTGAGTTCTGCTCATCCTCGAATAGATCTTTTGAACATCCAGGAGTCCAGGACATTCTCGGCTTCTTGCAGACTGGCCTCGATCTTCCTTTGGCGATAAGCTCCCTCAGAGTGCAAGTATCGGCTCTGTTGGCCTTCTCAGGTACATCTTGGGCAGTGCATCCATTGATTCGTCAGTTCTTTCGGGGAGCCTCAAGACTCAAACCCCAAAGAAAGCCTAGATTTCCCAAGTGGGATCTTCCTCTGGTCCTGGATTCAATCTCAGGTTTAAGTACGACGAGACCATCCCTGCTCTCTATTAAGGACTTTTCAGCAAAAATTGTTTTCTTAGTTGCAGTCACTTCAGCCAAAAGGGTATCGGAAATCGGATCCTTGGGCTTCGAAGAACCCTTTTTGACGTTCTTAGTTGCTTAGTATTCTCCTATAATTGTCTCCTGCCACCGCACAGAGAAATTGGTGAATTGAACCGTCTATGCACTGTTAAACATGTACATTGGTTTTGCATGCAAGACCATGTGTGCTTCCTTTAACCACTTCAGCCCATGAAGGTTTTACCCCCTTCATTACCAGGCCATTTTTTTCCAATTTAACTGACAATTGCTCGGTCATGCGACGTTGTACCCAAATAAAATTGATGTCCTTTTTTTTACCATAAATAGAGCTTTCTTTTGGTGGTATTTGATCACCCCCTGCGGTTTTTATTTTTTACGCTATAAACAAAAAAAGAGTGACAATTTTGAAAAAAAACAAACAATATTTTTTACTTTCTGCTAATAACATATCCAATGAAATAATAAAAAAAAAAAAATCGAATTTCTTCATCAGTTTAGGCCAATGTATATTCTGCTACATGTTTTTTGTAAAAATGTTTTTCCAATAAGCGTATATTGATTGGTTTGCACAAAAGCCATCACGTCTACAAACTATGGGATATTTTTATGCCAATTTTACTTATTTACTTTTTTTTTTACTAGCGATGGTGGCAGTCAGTGATTTTTATGGGGGCAGCGACATTGCGGCGGACAAATCGGACACAAATTGGACACTTTTTTGGGGAACCAGTGACACTGATACAGTGATCAGTGCTAAAAATATGCACTGTCACTGTACTAATGGCACTGGCAGGGGGAGGGGTTAACACCAGGGGTGAGCAAAGGGTTAAGTGTGTCCCTAGGGGATGCTTTTTAACTGTGGGAGGGTGGACTGACTGGGAGAACACAGATCTGTGTTCCTGCTTAGCAGGAACACAAGATCACTGTGTACTTCCCTGTCAGAATGGCTATCTGCCTTGTTTACATAGGCAGATCACTGTTCTGTGTCTCTGGAGAACAACCGGCGGGTCCTGGCAGACATTGAGTCCGCCGGACCCGCAGACTGGCTCCCCTTCTGGCCAATCGGCATGTGCCCCCGCTGTTTATTGCACAAAATGACATACAGGTACGTCGTTTCGTGCAATAAAGCCGCAGTATATCTGCGGTGGGTAGTCTTTAAGTGGTAATGTACATTGATGAAAAATGGTGGGTGAAAAACAAAATGAAGTCTGGGTCTGAACAGGGTCAGTTGCCGGAAAGTTCACTTGCAATAGTCTGAGCCAACAGAAAAACAGTTTGTACATGTCACTCAGAAATGTTCTAGTTAATGTTTATTTTTATTCTCTTTCAGACTGAAGCCTATAGAACATTGATCTGTAATTAGTGGACCTCCAGCTGTTGCAAAACTACAAGTCCCATCATGCCTCTGCCTCTGGGTGTCATGCTTATTGCTGTCAGAGTCTTGCTATGCCTCATGGCACTTGAAGTTCTGCAACAGCTGGAGGTCCGCTAATTGCTTATCCCTGATAGAACCTATATCATTTTCTTCTATAAATGTATTACACTTTAGATAAATTTGTATCTAAATTAAGTTGTTTTTCCTGTTCTTTGCTGTTTTACTACTGATGATGACGTTAAAATCTGGCAAATTTTCAGACATTCTGTATAAAGATCACTGTAAATTTTATGCTGCTGATATTCATGTTCCAACTGATCCAACTATGCAAGGCTTCTGATTTTGAATGAATCTGCTACATCAGGTGTTTTTAAGCGCATCCCCTTCTTTCTCCAGACTAAACCCTGATCTCACTGATATGCAAATGTTGACTGTTTTCAAAAGTCAACATTTAATCTCTCATCTCCATATTTTCCCCTCCTCTTGGCCTCTGATGTATGCAGAGGGCAGTGACAAATGACTGTCAGATCTGTCTTTGAATAACAGCCTTACAAGAGGATCAGTAATATGTTAGATCAAGATGACCATTTTATTATATTTATGGTACTTATATAGTGCTGTCAATTTACGCAGTGCTTTACATATTTTTCTTTCTTTTATTATACATTTACATCAGTGCCTGCCCTCAAGGAGCTTACAATACAAGGTCCCTAAAACTCACTTTCATACATACACATATTAGGGCCAATTTGGACAGGAGCCAATTAACCTACTAGTATGTCTTTGGAGTGCAGGAGAAAACTAGAATACCCGGAGGAAACCCACACAGGCACAGGGAGAATCCTCCAGGCAGGTAGTGCTGTGGTTGAGAATTGAGCTGATGACCCTAGTTGCTGTCCAGTGGCAGTACATCCATCAAGGGCGCACGGGTGCCACCCCCTCTGTCACGTCAGCCCCCTCTGTGTAGAATGGATAGATTCGTGCATAGCATGAATCTATCCATGGCCACTGTAGCCACCCCCTATTCAGGCATCACAGGCTGCATATGATGGGAACTGAGGCTGCATGATCGGCACAGGCTGCATATGATGGACACAGTGGCTGCATATTATGGGCACAGCAGCTACATTTTATGGAGCACAGTGGCTGCATTTTATGGAGCACATTGGCTGCATTTTATGGGCACAGTAGCTGCAACTGATGGCACAGTGAGGCTGCAATTGATGCAATTTTTGTTTGCATTTAACAACTATATGTACCAGTGAGGCATTTATAGGCTGAGCAGATCATAGTTGGCAGTATTTTCTATAAACATTGGAAAATGAAAGCATATAGTCAAATGACGGTGAGTGGGATGCACTTTTGTTCTGAGACAACGTCATATGACGTTGCCCCACTTTCACTGCTCTCATGTGCCAGTGGGGGCACGTAGCGCATCAATCGTGGGCACACTGTGTCCCTGCGGCACGGCGCGCCCCCCATCTCAGTATAGAGACTATGACACGGCTCTTTACCCATGTGATTGCCTTGTAAACACAGAAGTGCCGGTGTTCTACCAAAAACTGTTCCCCCATTGGATAGTGTTCTCCCCGTACTGCGCAGGCGCAGCGCTTGCACAGTAGGGAGGACAGGGAGACTCCGAAAGTCTCAGAAGATGAACAGCGCCTGGGCACTTGCTAGTACCTTCTGCCCTGAGTCCAGGTTCAAGCCATGCAAGTGGACATACGGTAGCACTTAGTAACAGGGCCCCTCACGGGCTTGTTTCGCTTACCACTCTTCGGGCACGGCCTCGCTTCACTCTGCATTTTTTTATTCTAACTCTATGTCCACTTGGATGAACCTGGACTCAATGCGCAGGCGCCGTTCATCTTTGGAGACCTTCTGCGTCTCCTTGTCCTCTGTACTGTGCAAGCGCAGTACAGGGCGGACACTATCCGACGGGGGACAGTATTCGACACAACACCGGTAATCAGCTCTCCTCCCCTCACACTGAGTGTGGGGAGAAGAGAGCCGATCAGCTGCATTTCCTCGCAGGGGAGACCTGTACTGGTAGCCAGGGCCCTCATCATCAATGCTCTAATCCATCAGTGATGCCAGTCAGTGCTGCGTTTCAGTGCCCATCAGTGCCTGCTCATCAGTGCCGCCTATCCATGCCGCCTATCAGTGCCCATAAGTGTCACCTCATCAGTGCCCATAAGTGTCGCCTCATCAGTGCCCATCAGTGCAGCATATCAGTGCCCATCAGTGTGGCATATTAGTGCCTCTTCATCAGTGCCACCTCATCAATGCCCTTCAGTGCAGTCTCATCAGTGCCCATAAGTGCCACCTCGTCAGTGCCGCCTCATCAGCAGACATTAGTGAAGGAAAAACATAAACAAAGAAAAACTTTTTGGGTATTTTTTTTTTTTTTTTTTTGCAAAAAGTAAAAACCCAGCGGTGCTAAACTACCACCAAAAGAAAGCTCTATTTGTGTGAAAACAATTAAAAAATTTCCTTTTTTTTCATTATTTCTGGTATCTCATGGCTTGTGATCTCCTCTTTGGAACTATTTCCTTTCCATATATATGTACTCCAGCCGTGGTTGCACACCATTTCTCAAGATAAGTGTAGCAAGGTCCCAGGCCTCCTTCAATCTAATGAGGATTTCCAGGGCCTAAGACAGCTGACATTCTTCTGTATATGGTGGGTTGTGAGGCATGGTGGGTGCAAATTAGTTAAAGTTATTGAGCACCAGACACTTCTTGAATGCAAAAGAGAGTTTATTTCTCTTAACAAACTTTTTGGCGGAGAGAGAGTTAGGGCCAGGACTCCCTTAAGTAGTTGCAAGTTCAATTGGCAGACTCCAAGACTTCAACAGGAGGACAGCCATGCACTTCCACTGCCACTACAAACACTCCTTGTAGTTTTTCAGCCCACTGAGCTCCCAGCCTCTCTTACTAGACTAGATGATTCACTGCCACTGAATCCCTTGAGCTCCTTCAATCTTCACGGTGGTATTTTCCTCAAGCATCAACCCTGCTTCTCTGCTGGGTCTCTAGCTTGGTATACAAGATACTGTACCTCTCAAGCTTCACCCAACTGGCCTGCTCAGTCCCTGGCTAAGTTGACACACAAGGCTGCTCTGCAAGCATCACCTCCGCTGGCTGGGTCCCTGGCTTGATACCCACTGACGTTTCCCGATTCTTCACCGTCCCCGGTTGGTGAGAATCCTGCTACTTGCTTCAGTTACTCAGTGTGGTCCCTGGTTATAAGGCAAATGGTCACTTACTGGTGACAGCTTCCCCTCTACCTCCAACCAGGACAGGTTCTCTGGTCAGCAGAACTGTCACTTCTGGTTGGGCTGCAAGCTGCAATCCCAACCCTGTGCTGCTCTCTTGCTTCTGGATAGGCCTTCAGAAAGCCTAGCAGCCAGATGTGCCCGAGATAGGCCCATCTCTGGGCTAGCAGCCCAGACAATACAACACAAGTCCACCCAGACCACCATCCAGGTGGCACATAAAACTGATCACATGACTCCACCCAAATGTATAGGTTTTCCCAGCAGTCCAAGGAATACAAGAAAACCCCTGCCCATTGGCTGGAATACTTCATATACCCATAATCTGACCTTGCATTACCCTTCTCATATCTAATGCCACCAACTACCCGGCCACCTAGCGGCAAAAGAGAGAAGTGCAGCAATTACAGACTTATGCCGCATACACACGATCGGAATTCTCGTCGGAAAAAGCTCTGATGGTTTTCCCGATGGAATTCGGCTCAAGCTGTCTTGCCTACACACGGTCACATCAAATTCCGATCATTTATAACACGGTGACGTACAACACGTAGGACGGGACTAGAAAAAGGAAGTTCAATAGCCAGTAGCCAATAGCTTCTGTCTAGGAAATCAGTCACAGACAGTGAAACTAGGAAAATTCCTCTCTGAATCCCGGGAAGTCACCTGCGGAGTCCCTCAAGGCTCTCCTTTGTCACCCATTCTCTTCAACATTTACATTCGCCCACTCCTTCAAATCATCAGATGCTCAGATCTCTGCTTCCACTCTTACGCTGACGACACGCAACTTTATTTCCGGATCAATGGAAAAAAAGGTCACCAACAACAACTTGAAAACTGCCTCAAATCAATAGAGGACTGGATGACCACCAACTCCCTTCAGCTGAACCAATCAAAGACAGAGCTTCTTATCTTACACCCAAATCATAAGCCCGCAAACCAAAACCTCCTGGTCTCCACCAACCGTCTTTGGGCAGACTATCTCCCCAAAGACCAAAGCGAAGAGTCTCTGAGTTATTTTAGACGCACAAATGTCAATGGATTCGCAAATAGGAGCAGTAGTCAGTGGATCTCATGCTGCACATGCTTCGCAGACTCATCCCTTTTATCCCAAAGAATGACAAAGCAGTGGTAGTTGGAACAATTATTAATTCACGACTGGACAAATTCGCTTTATATAGGATTACCACAATATCAACTTGCGCGATTACAACTGATCCAAAACACGGCGGCAAGGCTGATAACAGGAAAAAACACTGGGAATCCATCTCTCCTTCGCTGAGGAGCTTACATAGGCTAACCGTAAAAAATCGGATCACGTTCAAGACCCTTTGCCTCACCCACAAATGCGTGCATAGAGAAGCTTCACAATACCTAATGGAGAAAATAAATCATTACACACCAAACCGCAGTCTTCGATCAGCCAACAAAAACCTCCTCCTCGTGCCCAAAGCCCGGTATAAATCCAAGGGGGATCGGAGATTCGCTGTCCAAGGCCCTCGGCTATGGAATGCTCTACCAATCAAAATCTGCCTGGAAGAAAATCACCTGGCTTTTTGGAAAAAACTCAAGACCTTCCTCTTTTAGCAGATGATCAAAGCTCGCCACAGCGCCTAGAGGCGATTCAGTTCGCATTGTGCGCTATACAAGTATTTCATTCATTCATTCATTCGTAGTTGAATCTGAGCATGCGTGATTTTTGGCGTGTCAGAATTGCATACACACGATCGGAATTACCGATAGAAAGTTTTTCCGTCGGGAAAATTGAGAACATGCTATCAATTTTTGGCTGGCGGAAATTCGGACAGCTAAATTCCCGATGGAGCATACACACGGTCACATTTTCCGATGAAAAGCTCTCATCGGTCTTTTTCTGACCGGAATTCCGATCGTGTGTATGTGGCATTAGAGTGAGATCAATTGATCCTCAACAACTAGCTAAGGTAGCTATACCTGGCAGGTAAATTTAGGAGTAACCTTGCATAAACACCAGGGTGCTACACAAGTTTCCTGATGGTGACAACAGTGGACCATGCTGTCTATGTGTACCATGGTCTCCATCAGAAGCCCATGTTACAGGGTGGCAATGAAAGAGCACAGTTGGAATACAGAGCCCTGTTATCTTATAACAGGAAGTGACTGCAGAGTGATCTTTATGGCAGAATCACCAGGTATGTAAATACAATATTCAGCACTAATATATATAAAATAAATACTACTGCAAGCAGACACTCTCAAGGTAAATTCAATCAATACCTCAAATAACTAAAAACATATAAACAGTGCTGTGCAAAATGTTAAATGTCCATAATCAATGGGAGACAATCCGAAAAGGTGCAAGTGGATAGATATACGCAAGTTTATAGGTCTGATATTCAGTGATCCCTTCACCACATAAATGGATGGCCTCTCACCTCCAACCTTCGACCTAATACAGGTCACTATGCAGCAAACGAACGGTGAAGCCCACAGGTCCTCCAACCTTCGATCTAGTACAAATCACTATGCAGTAAAACTAACGGTGAAGCCCACAGGTCCTCCAACCTTCGATCTAGTACAAATCACTATGCAGTAAACGAATGGTGAAGCCCACAGGTCCTCCAACCTTCGATCTAGTACAAATCACTATGCAGTAAACGAACGGTGAAGCCCGCAGGTCCTCATATCACAGTAATATCGGAATCCGAATCCATAAAAGTTTCAAAAGCCATATGCAAAAAAGAACATACGATCTAATGCTCTCTGCGTTGCATCTTTAATGATTAAAAACGATGAAAATGCACTTACACAATATCACACTCAGAACCGAGTGCTGGCATTCAAGTAACAGTGTACATCAAACCAATGCGATGGCCGCAGGTGACGTCATGCGTAACACCTGACCCCTCATGAGGTTGGTTGGTTTGATGTACACTGTTACTTGAATGCCAGCACTCGGTTCTGAGTGTGATATTGTGCAAGTGCATTTTCATTGTTTTTAATCATTAAAGATGCAACGCAGAGAGCATTAGATCGTATGTTCTTTTTTGCATAAGGCTTTTGAAACATTTATGGATTCGGATTCTGATATTACTGGGATATGAGGACCTGTAGGCTTCACCGTTCGTTTACTGCATAGTGACCTGTATTAGGTCGAAGGTTGGAGGTGAGAGGCCATCCATTTATGTGGTTGAAGAGATCACTGAATATTAGACCTATCAATTTGCCATTGATTATGGACATTTAACATTTTGCGCAGCACTGTTTATATGTTTTTATAATCACCAGGTAATATTATAATGAAAGCTGTAGATTTAAAAAAAATCAAACATTACTTTTGAATTTACAGTCTCATGTTAAAGCTCATATGAGATTGTAGTGATTGGGTTATATATACTTGAAGTATATATTTGAATCCATTTTCATCCATTCATTGCATATTTATAACTGCATTCATCAGAAATTCATCATATAAATGCAAGCGTTAAGTGTAGCTCATATCTTGTATAATGTAACAAAATGTAACTTAGCACCGTCACCTTGGCAGCTCTCCTTTCTCTTTCTACTTCCAGGAAGCCCGGCACTTTATTGACTTTTGCTCTCATCCTCAGACGGATGCTCTCAGCTCTATCAAGCCGCTGAAAATAACATTACAAATGGTCTTTTTTCTGATGCTTTAACAGCGCAGAATTATGGAGCATTTGCATGTAAAAAGCAGTTTGTAAAATAATAATGGGAGAGACACAGAATGGGGTCTTATGCTGTAATTATAGGATCTATTATTGAAGTGTGTGAAAATATATTTTGTTTTTCTTGATCTCAATAAGAGGAGTGATTTTACTGATTTATACGCAGTTTCCAATTCCCATAATCATTTTTTGCTAGAGAACACCTGCTATTGAAAGAATAATGTTAAAATTTTACCTATATATTGGATTGGATGTTTAAAGCCACATTTTTATGCACTATATTGTGGTGAGGTTTTTGTGAATTTCTATGTTTTATATGGAATTAATTTTTGTACTTAAATGGAAAAATATTCTTTGTATTGACAATTTATTGAGTGCTGCCAATCACCTTAAAAGTCCCGTTCCCTAGGGGGGTTTGTTTTTTTCTACAACATATGTTTGGAATGTGGTGACTGGCAGCGCTTGTATTCTTCCGTGTATAGTGGGTTTTTTCTAATTTAAATATTACCTATAAGCAATTTTATTTCTGAAAATTAGCTTTTAAAAATATACAGTATACTTTATATAACATAACGATTTGTTTTTATTGTCCATCCTTATTTAAAGGAATCTTGTGCTTTCCCAATGCAGCCCAACCCTGAGCCATGTGCTCTCTCAACATAATGAGCCCCTGTTGTAAACCCCGTTGGTTTGTATTTTTTTTATTGGTTTTGCGCCAACCATTTTCAAAGTCCTCAGGCCAATCACATCATGCCACAGGATCTTCATCTTTGCCTCCTCTCCAGGCTGGGATGTCCATAATGATGTAGAAAGAAGCACTGATGTGATGACCTCAATGAAGCTGTAAAGAAAGACTTTGAGCTGTAATAGCTTTTTGTCAATATCCCCACCTCTTTCGTGTGGGGGGATATGTTCCAAGGCAAAGAAGCCAATCATTTTCAGGTTATGGTTGTGGTACAGTTCCATATGTCTGCTAATAGGGGTTTCCTTTTTTCGTTTGGAAATCACAGAGACAAGGTCCCTCATTCTGCAAAAAAGGGCGTTTTGTTTTGCCCACATAGAATGCTCCGCAACAACACTTCATTATATAGACCGCACCAACGGATTGACAGGTGATTCTGGGGGTCCATGAAGTGTTGTTGGGGAGATCAATGTTTTCATCTCTCAAAATGAATGAACAATAGTTACATTTACTATTTTACTCATCTTTTTCCCAATGTGATGACTTGCTACCATAGTATCTGTAATGAACTTTGACCTTTTAAATGTGATTTCTGCACAGGGCTTGATGAACTTATTCCTTTTTTGATCAGCAGTGAGGAGGTACCAGAACATCTGAGCCCTTGTACACACGGTCGGACATTCCGACGGAAAAATGTCAGATCGGATCGTGTTGTCGGATAATCCGACCGTGTGTGGGCTTCATCTGAGTTTTTCCATCGGAATGTCCAACCAACAAAGTTTGAGAGCTGGATATAAAAATTTTCCGACAACATGATCGGATCGGACAATATAGAATTCCGATCGGACAAAGTGCCACGCATGCTCAGATCAAATTCCTAGACCAAAGCTATTGGCTACTAGCCTGAATGTAGTCCCATTGTAACTAAATAACGTCATCACGTTACGAACAATCGGATTTTCCGACAACTTTGTCCGACCGTGTGTATGCAACACCAGTTTCGGACAAAATACGTCAGACAAAATCGGACGGATTTTGTTGTCGGAATGTCCGACCGTGTGTACAAGGGCTTATAGACATTCCATACCTTCCCATTTTGTCTATTGTATTTAGTAATTATACTTTTTGATCCAGATTGTATCTCTCTTCTTGGTTTGTCAATCAATGAATTTCTGTCCTGAATTCTTACTTTATTGTAAGCCTTCCTAAGGTAGGTCCTGCTATAACCCATCACAAACAAGCGTTCTGGGCAACATAGCAGCTTTCCCTCCTAAAATTTTAAATATCCATTTAAAAGGAGTTTCATATGTAAGCAATAAGCATATACGGTACCTTTTTCTCCCTGTTGAAGGATCTAATACTCTAACCAAGTATAGAGATAGATATGCACTGAGGCTGATATGTCATACTAACACTTTGATTATTCCACAGGAAACATTGTTTTAAAATCATATACAAGTCACTGACTTATACCTCTCTCTCTCTGTGGGTGACCCGGCTAAGTGGGGACGTTTTTGGTCAGTGGGACCTCCTGTGTCCTGAAATTCGCTCTGACCTCATTTCTCTACTCTAAGGGCCGGTTCACACAGCGGGCGATGCGAGGCGACACGACTCGCCTCGCCTCGCTCCCGCAAGTCGCCCCCGTTCTGTACAATGGAACCGTTCTGAGAGGAGCGACTCGAGTCGCTCCGACTCAGAAAAAAGGTTCCTGTACTACTTCTGGGCGACTTCGGGGGCGACTTGCATTGACTTCTATACAGAAGTCCTCTGCAAGTCGCCGCTGAGGTCGCCGCAGGTCGCGGCGAGGCAAGTCGGAGACGCCTCGCCGTGCCTGCAGTGTGAACCGGCCCTAAATCTTGCTCTGAGTTGTCAAAACATGGAGGCTAAAACCTTCAGTTGGGAAACTCCTGCTATCTACAAGGATGTATTCATGTATGTATTAATTTGTGTATTAATATGTTTTTGTTGTAACTTTTTCCTTTTTTCTTTTTGTCTCTTCGTTTTCTTTTGTTGATTTATCTTTGTATCTATTTATTAGAAATAAAGTCCACGCATTTCCTGAAGAAGCCGCAGGGCGAAACATGTAGAACAATTGTGTGGAAAATTGTTTGAACAAAGTGACCTTTTTAATGTTATTCTCTTTTGAAAAAAAAAAATTTTTTAATAAATTTATTGTGGTATATCCATTTGTAGCAATAAGCACCCTTAAAGTCCCATACTCCCCAACATGGTCTTTCTTCTCTGTTTATTATAGGGACGATGGTGCCTACTATTTGAATCTGTGTCTTGATCACTCTTATCCCCTACTTCAATGAAGCTGTAGTGATGCCCCATCATGGGTCAGGGACATGATTTTTTGAATCCCAGTGGAGTTCCCAGTCCAAATTATTTGATGGAGGGGGATTATGGTGTGGCGTTGTTTTTCAGGGGTTGTGCTTGGCCCCTTAGTTCCAGTGAAGGTATCTCTTAAGGCGTCAGCATACCAAGACATTTTGGACAATTTCATGTTCCTGACTTTGTGGGAACAGTTTGGGGATGGCCCCTTCCTGTTCGATCATGACTGCGCATTAGTGCAGAAAGCAAGGTCCATAAAGACATGGATGAGCGAGTTTGGGGTGGACTAACATGACTGACCTGCACTGATAAAACACATAGAACAGAGACTGTGAGCCAGGCCTTCTCGTCCAACATCAGTGCCTGACCTCACAAATGCGCTTCTGAAAGAATGGTCAAGCATTCCCATAGACACACTCCTAAACCTTGTGGACAGCCTTCCTAGAAGAGTTGAAGCTGTTAAAGCTGCAAAGGGTGGGCCAACTCAATATTGAACCCTACGGACTAAGCCCACGTACACACGGTCGGAGATTTTGCCAACCAAATCCGTCTGATTTTATCTGTCAGATTTAGTCTGACGGATTGTGTCCGAAACTGTTGCATACACATGGTCGGGCCAAGTTGTCTGATTTAGCGGTTGCCAAGAACGCGGTGACGTAATTTCGTTACGATGGGACTACATTCAGGCTAGTAGCCAATAGCTTTGATGTAGGAATTTGATCTGAGCATGCGTGGCACTTGGTCCGATCAAAATTCGCTACACATGATCGGATTAGGTCCGACCGGCCCAGTTGGTCGGGAAATATTTCCAACATGTTGGAAAATTGGGTCCGACGGAGATTCGGACGGAATCAGTCCGATGCATACCACACACAGTCGGATTATCTGACGACACGGTCCGATAAGACGCATTCCGACTGATTCTCCGACCGTGTGTACGCGGCATAAGACTGGGATTCCATTAAAGTTCATGTGAGTGTAAAGGCAGGTGTCAATACTTTTGACATTATAGTGTATGGTCTGTGGGCCATGCGTTTTTATGTGGCCCACAGCTAGGGTCAGTGGCATATCCCGAGACTCAGTGAGGAGTCAGATCAGTTGGTCTTAGCTTCTGACCCGGATGTAAGGGAGGACTCTGATGTTAAAGGGTGACTCCGATGTGATGGGGGGACTTCTGATTTAATAGGGGGGGCTCTGCTGAAAGGGGGGGGCTTCTGCTTCTGATGTGATGAGAGGGGGCTTCTGATGTGAAAAGGGGACTCTGGTGTAAAGAGGGACCTTTTGATGTTAAGGGGGGGGGGACTTCTGATGTCAGTGGGGGCTCTATAATGTTATGGGGAGGCTTCTAATGTGAAATGTGGGATTTCTGATGTAATAGGGGCTTCTGATGTGAAGTTATTTTTAATTCATTTAAATTGTATTACTTTATTTGCCAAACTGAATTTTTTTTTGACCCAGAATTATTGGTAAAATATGCGATGTAGCCCTTGTACTGAAATGTTTAGAAACCCCTGATTTAGACAGTATTT
Organism: Lithobates pipiens; assembly: GCF_037356315.1. Classification (NCBI taxonomy): domain Eukaryota; kingdom Metazoa; phylum Chordata; class Amphibia; order Anura; family Ranidae; genus Lithobates; species Lithobates pipiens. The sequence goes on along the minus strand of NW_027507791.1, from coordinate 71,884,765 downwards.
GATTATCCCATATTCTCACATTAAACTGTACATATTTGTTATCAGTACACCCTCGGGGAAGGGAAGGGAATCAGGGTAGGCTATAAAAATCAGGAAAACTTGGATTACTGGTAAAGCGTCCTTTTGAGAATCATGGCAGCATATTGCTCTGGTTATTCCAATAAAACAGAAGGAAAGAACAGAAATCTGTTTTTGCTGAAAACTGTTTAAACATGACCCAGTATCTGCTTTTGAAATGGAAATAACCCTCTGATAGCCAGTGGTTAGGAATAAGAAGTTTTATTTCAATAAACAAGGAAGATGAAGCACGGATCACCTGAGACTGGAATACTTCAAAGTTATTCTTAACTTGGGTAAGCTTAGAGGCGTCCTGCATTGAAAATAATTGAAAGTGTATGTCAGGGGAAAAAAATAAATACAGAGTACATATCTGCAGTACATACACATTTTTTATGTTTTATTCCTTTTAAGATCCTGCAAGTACAAAAAATACCTGTTGATCTTCCAAGAATATGCTCAGCTCCTGTTGTGGGATGACAACATACAACATTTTTGTGGACTGAGTGGTGTTCAATGGGTTCCCCCATGATTAAGCCATGTGGGTGAAACATGTTAGGGGCATGGCTTTGGGTGGGAATAAGCGGTGTGCTGTTCTAGCAATAAACCTTGGCTGGAGGTGAATGTCTTTGGTGTGCACCCTATTATTTGGATGGTGGACTACAGTGGAGCAAGAGTGGACTCCAGGGCCCTGGCACCAGGATGATTGCAGGGAATCAATAAAGATATAAGCTGGCCTGTGAGTGGCGAAAGATGGTGGATTTTGTCTAAACAAGTTCTTCTTGCAAGGATGTCATTGTATTCTTCTCATATAAAGGAGCAAAGTATCTTTTGTGCGTAGTGAAATCACTTCAGTGTGCAGTGGTGAGCGTTTCCATATTTTTGGGGTTTCATTGGATATGCTTATTAATGACTTAAAGTGGTTGTAAACCCTTACAAACCACTTTGACCTACAGGTAAGCCTAGATTAAGGCTTACCTGTAGGTCCAAGAAATATCTCCTAAACATATACAGTTTAGGAGATATTTGCCCGAAGACAGGCACCGCTGTCTACGGCGCATGCGCCGTAGACAGCGGCGCGCAGGCGCACTGAGCGCGGCATTTCCAACAATGGAGCTGCCGCGCGTGTCGGCTCCCGTGCGCATGCGCAGGAATGACGTCATCGCGGCTCCGCCAAATGACAGCGGCAGAGCTGCGAGACCCCACCGAAAAGATGGATGCGCCGGACTACAGGGGACAGCGGTGACATCGCTGGCTCCTGTGTCAGGTAAGTGACACATAATGGGCTACTATGCGATGCATAGTAGTCCATTATGCTTTACCTTTGCAGGGAATGAAAGAGGAAGTAAACCCATCAGGGTTTACTTCCTCTTTAAGGACCGGGCCTCTTTTTCAGACTCTGTGTTTACAAGTTAAAAATAATTTTTTTTTGCTATAAAATTACTTCAAACCCCCTAACATTATACATTTTTTTTTCTAACACCCTAGAGAATAAAATGGCAGTCATTGGAATACTTTTTGCCACACCGTATTTGTGCAGCGGTCTTACAAGTGCACTTTTTTTTGAATTTTGAATAAAAAAATAAAACAACAGTAAAGTTAGCCCAATTTTTTTTATATTGTGAAAGATAATGTTACACCGAGTAAATTGATACCCAACATGTCACGCTTCAAAATTGCGCCCGCTCGTGGAAATGGGTCAAACTTTTACCCTTAAAAATCTCCATAGGCGACATCTAAAAAATTCTTCAGGTTGCATCTTTTGAGTTACAGAGGAGGTCCAGAGCTATAATTATTGCTCTCGCTCTACCGATCGCGGTGATACCTCACGTGTGGTTTGACCACCGTTTTCATATGATGCTCACGTATGCGTTCACTTCTGCTCGCGAGCTCGTCAGGAAGGGGGGCTTTAAAAAAAAAAAATCGTATTTATTTAATTTTATTTATTTTTACGCTGTTTTTAAAAAATAAAAGAATTTGGGTCACTTTTATTCCTATTACAAGGAATGTAAATGCCCCTTGTTATAGAAAAAAAACATAACAGGTCCTCTTAAATATGAGATCTGGGGTCAAAAAGATCTCAGATATCATATTTGGACTTAAATGCAATAGAAAAAAAAATTTGTCATTTGAAAAAATTACAACAGAAAAATATGCCTTTAAGACGTATGGGTGGAAGTGACGTTTTGATGTCGGTTCCGCCCTTCTATAGAGACAGGTGGGGGCCATCTTAGCCACACTTGTCTCCATACCCAGCCATGGATAGGACCTGATCGCCTCCGGTAAGCGGTGGAGGACACGGGAGAGTGGCGGGAGGGGAGGACCCCTTTCCCACCGCTGATAATGGTGATCTTACGGCGATTCCGCTGCAGAGACCACCATTATCATTTACCGAACAGCCGCCTGAAGAGATGGATACCTCCGTTGTGGTAGCAGCTGCTGCTGTTACCGAGATATCCCTCTTCAAAAAAGGGACGTACATCGTCGTACGGCAGTAGGTAAGTGTATTAATATTTTTCTTTTATTATTTGTTGTCAACTTTTGTTACTTCTATATACCCATTTTGGGGATTCGCTCATTACTAATTATGCGCTCGGCTTTTCATGTGCAGCATCACCAGAGGTGGATCTTTTTGTACTATCTCCGTGTGTCACTCCACATGTTTTCATAGTGCCCCACAAATATATCTTTGTATCATCCCTTTAGGCTGGGTTCACACTGGAGCGGCTACGAGAACCGGATGTGATTCGCACTGCACTGCAGTGCAAATCACATCCGATCTCTGTGCGATGCGAGTTCAGCCATACAGATAGTATGGCTGAATTTGCATCGCACCCGCCGCAAACTCGCACGGGACCCTTTTTTTGGTCCGCAGCAGAATCGGATCGCATGGGTGTTCACACCATGCGATCCGATTCCTGTCCGAGTTTGCAGATCGCACTGCGATATGCAAACTGATCTGGGGGTGTCATTAAGGTTTCACTGACACTCCCAGCAGTCCGCATAGGGCAGTGTGAACTGCCGGCGGGAGGAATGCGATGCGGGAAAACGCTGCGGCGTTCCCGCATCGCTCCAGTGTGAACCCAGCCTTAAACCCGAACACATTTGTATTACACAAGTTCTGAGGCTAATTTAATGCAGCTAATAGTGATGGACGAACTTCCGACGGGACGTTTCGCGAACGCGAAACGCGAACGGACACAAACGTTCGCGAAAACGACCGTTCGCCGCGGGCTCCATTGACTTCAATGGGAGGCGAATTTCGCAAACCTTTAGGTCGAATTTGCGGCCACGGGGTAATTATTAGGGGGTAGCACGTAGTCCCACCACCTGGACAATAGCATAATACATGTATGAGGTGAATTTGGGATCGATAACTACAAGCATTTTTTTTTTATTTGGGAAATTGTTCTGACAATTCAGGACTATGGAGCTAATGAAGGCAATGGAGGAGAGGGAAGGTCAGGGACCAGGGTAGGCAAACAAGAGGGTGCAGGAGATACAGAGCACTGACAGCAGCACCGTAATACAGAGCACTGACATCAGCACCGTGACATACAGCGCTGACAGCAGCTCCGTGACATACAGCGCTGACAGCAGCTCCGTGACATACAGCGCTGACAGCAGCTCCGTGACATACAGCGCTGACAGCAGCTCCGTGACATACAGCGCTGACAGCAGCTCCGTGACATACAGCGCTGACAGCAGCACCGTGACATACAGCGCTGACAGCAGCTCCGTGACATACAGCGCTGACAGCAGCTCCGTGACATACAGCGCTGACAGCAGCTCCGTGACATACAGCACTGACAGCAGCTCCGTGACATACAGCGCTGACAGCAGCTCCGTGACATACAGCGCTGACAGCAGCACCGTGACATACAGCGCTGACAGCAGCTCCGTGACATACAGCGCTGACAGCAGCTCCGTGACATACAGCGCTGACAGCAGCTCCGTGACATACAGCGCTGACAGCAGCTCCGTGACATACAGCGCTGACAGCAGCTCCGTGACATACAGCGCTGACAGCAGCTCCGTGACATACAGCGCTGACAGCAGCTCCGTGACATACAGCGCTGACAGCAGCTCCGTGACATACAGCGCTGACAGCAGCTCCGTGACATACAGCGCTGACAGCAGCTCCGTGACATACAGCGCTGACAGCAGCTCCGTGACATACAGCGCTGACAGCAGCTCCGTGACATACAGCGCTGACAGCAGCTCCGTGACATACAGCGCTGACAGCAGCTCCGTGACATACAGCGCTGACAGCAGCACCGTAAGCAGCCCCAGGAGGAAGTCAGCACAGCACAGGGATGGTGTGATCCCCTCATAATAAGAACCCCCAGGAGGAAGTCAGCACAGCACAGGGATGGTGGGAGCCCCTCATAATAAGAACACCCAGGAGGAAGTCAGCACAGCACAGGGATGGTGGGAACCCCTCATAATAAGCAGCCCCAGTAGAAATATGACACCGCTCAACCTCTTCAAAGAGGAGGGTAGGGGCATATAGTACGGTGTGCTTTTTTGGGTCAGGGAAGTGAGCCAAATGAATTAAGAAGGTCTGTGTGCTTGATTCCAAAAATTGTTTATAGACATATACATGGTCTACTGATCACATGTGTTGAATTCCTCCGAGATCCATGCCTCATTCATTTTTAGAAATGTGAGGTAGTTAACACTGTGGTGAGCTAGGCGAGTACGCTTATCGGTCACAATCCCCCCTGCTGCGCTGAACGTCCTTTCGGACAGGACACTGGATGAGGGGCAAGCCAACAGTTCGATTGCAAATTGGGCAAGCTCTGGCCAGAGGTCAAGCCTGCCCACCCAGTAGTCTAGGGGTTCATCACTCCTCAGAGCGTCCACATCGGCCGTTAACCCAATGTAGTCGGACACCTGACGGTCTAGGCGTTCCCTGATGCTGGATCCGGATGACACCTGTCGATGGGTCGGCTGAAAGAATGACCTCATATCCGAAGTCACCAACACATCTTCAAACCGGCCTCTTCTTGCAGGCGCTGTTGGATTGGTACCCGCAAATCCTTCTCTGGGAGTGGGAATTGCTCCTCTGCCAGCGCACGCAAAAGCAGAATGCAGCATTTCTCGAAGCAAGGCCTGGAAGTGCTGCATTCTGACAGCCCTCTGCGACGGCGGTAACATTTCCGCCATTTTGTGTTTGTACCGGGGGTCTAAGTACGTTGCCACCCAGTACTGGTCCTTGACCCTCATGCTTTTTATACGGGGGTCCCTATTAAAACACTGGAGCATGAAGGCCCCCATTTGCACTAAAGTGGAAGCGGTGTGGTGGCCTGGCTCCTGCTCATCATCCAGGATAATGTCGTCCTCTTCATTCTCCTCTCCCCATCCTCGCACAACAGGGATCCCAGAAAGGTTTAAAGCATGCTCTTCTTGCTCCTGCTCATCCGCCCCGGCACCATCCTCCTCTGACTCCTCATCAGACTCCTGTTGTTGACTTGTCTCAGATAGAGTAGCCCCCCCTGGGAATTCATCCAGCATTGCGACTTCCTCATCTTCCCGCTCCTGCTCCTCCACAGCCTGATCAATGACACGACGCAATGCACGCTCCAGAAAGAAGGCATAAGGTACCATGTCACTGATGGCGCCATGGCTGCGACTGACCAGTTTGGTGATCTCCTCAAATGGCCGCAGAAGTCTGCATGTGTCGCGCATGAGCAGCCACTGGCGCGGTGAAAAAAAACCCAGCTCCCCAGAACCGTTTCTTTCGCAGAGTTCATACAGGTAGACGTTAACTGCACGTTTCTGCTGGAGCAGCCTATCAAGCATATAGAAGGTTGAGTTCCATCGCGTCGGGCAATCGCAAATAAGACGTCTGACCGGCAGATGGTGTCGCCGCTGAATGTCAGCAAGGCGAGCCATGGCCGTGTAAGATCTTCTGAAATGGGCCGAGATTTTCCTTGCCTGCCGCAAGATGTCCTGGACCCCAGGGTATTTGACAAGGAATCGCTGCACGACCAAGTTTAAGACGTGTGCCATGCACGGCACGTGCGTGATTTTGCCCTGTTTCAATGCGCTAAGCAGATTGGCACCGTTGTCACACACCACTTTACCAACTGTCAAATTGAGCGGTGTTAGCCACTCATCTGCCTGTGAACGCAAAGCTGAAAGGAGTGCCGGGCCAGTGTGGCTCTTTGCTTCCAGGCACAACAGACGCAGCACGGCATGGCAACGTCTCACCTGGCATGTGGAATAGGTTCTGGGGAGCTTGGGCGGTGCAGTGGAAGAGACGCTAGCAGCGGAAAAGGAGGAGTCAGCTGAGGAGGAGAGGGAGGAGGATGGAGTAGGAGGAGGAGAAGAAGAGTCAGGCCTGCATGCAATCCGTGGCGGTAAAACCAAATCTACACGGGTGCCACGGGTTACATGCTTGACGGCCGTCAGAAGGTTCACCCAGTGGGCAGTAAAACTGATATACCTTCCCTGCCCGTGTTTGCTAGACCACGTGTCTGTGGTCAGATGTATCTTGGCACCGACACTGTGTGCCAGAGATACATTCACTTGCCGCTGAACATGGCCATATAGCTCTGGGATGCCCTTCTCTGAGAAATACTTCCTTCCTGGGACCTTCCATTGTGGTGTTCCAATGGCCACAAATTTGCGAAAGGCCTCCGAGTCCACCAGTTTATATGGCAGTAGTTGGCGGGCTATGAGTTCTGACAAGCCAGCCGCCAACCGTTGGGCAAGAGGGTTATCCGGCGTCATCATTTTTTTACGCTCAAACATTAGGCCCACGGAAGCCTGCCTTTTTGCAGAAAAATGTGAGCTTGGCGTGATGGAAGGTGGAGTGGAGGACAATTGTGAGGAGAGAGGAGAAGGAGAAGTAGAAGACGAGGCTGGACGGTGAGAGCCTGCAGTGTGGCTTTGTGTGTTCCGTTGCTCCCACTGGGCTCGGTGATGGCTGCTCATGTGCCTTCTTAAGGCGGTCGTCCCTAGGTGAGTATTGGGCTTACCGCGACTAACGCGTTGACTGCAAAGATTGCAGATGGCAACGCTATTGTCAGCAGCGGACACGTTAAAAAAAGCCCACACTGCGGAGCCATGTGCCGGTGTCCTGGGAGCGCCAGATGTGACCGTACATGGTCGATGACTCGCTCCTGATACATTTGCAGTCTGCTTTGTCCCTGCTGTGCAATGTAAGTCATTGCTGCTTCTCCTCCCTATCTGCTGGTCCATATCTCCCTCTGAACTCCCCTCCTCTTCCTCTCTTGTGGGCACCCACGTGACATCACTAGACACGTCATCATCAACGTCACCTTCCCCACCGCTATAAGTAGAGTAGGCAGCAACACCGGGGACCAACCTCCTCCTTGGGCTGATCTGGGTACTGGCGTCAGACTGCTGAGTAGCGCTTGTTGCTACCTCCTCTTCCTGATCCAATACCAAGAGTGGCTGCGCATCAGAAATGTCCTCTTGATATGGATCGGAAAATAATTCCAGTGACTCAAGCGGAAGGTATGTGGTGGTGGTGGTGGTGGTCGTGTTGTTGGTGGTAGTGTCTTTGGGGGTGCACATAGCAGAGAGTGAAGAAGAGGGTGCAGATCGAGAGGATGAGGAGGGTGCAGAAGAGTAAGGCTGAGCGAGCCACTCAACCAAGTCTGGTGCATCCTTTAAAGTAATTGAACGCACCTTCTGCAACTTCCCACTTTGGCTCAAGCCTGTTGCTCCTGCCCTACCCCTACCACCCCTGCGGAAGGGCCTGCCTCTTCCTCTGCATGTCATTTTTTAAATGACCCTGTGACAAAACTCTTAGTCCCTATACCGCTGAAGGACTGCTGCAGTATAGGTGAGCGGTCAGCAGTGGTGCACGTCAACCCTATCTATTGTGGACCTATAGCGGTCCTTACAGAACAGCAGACTGTACCGCACTCAAGCCTATGTACCGTAGCACCCTATACCAAGTTACCAGTCCTTATAAGAACTTTTGTGGAACAAGCAGGTTGTGTGTTAGTGATTAGCAGACTGTACGTCAGTCCCTATACCGCTGAAGGACTGCTGCAGTATAGGGCAGCGGTCAGCAGTAGTGCACGTCAACCCTATGTATTGTGGACCGATAGCGGTCCTTACAGAACAGCAGACTGTACTGCACTCAGGCCTATGTACCGTAGCACCCTATACCAAGTTACCAGTCCTTATAAAAACTTTTGTGGACCAAGCAGGTTGTGTGTTAGTGTTTAGCAGACTGTGCGTCAGTCCCTATACCGCTGAAGGACTGCTGCAGTATAGGGCAGCGGTCAGCAGTAGTGCACGTCAACCCTATGTATTGTGGACCGATAGCGGTCCTTACAGAACAGCAGACTGTAACGCACTCAGGCCTATGTACCGTAGCACCCTATACCAAGTTACCAGTCCTTATAAGAACTTTTGTGGACCAAGCAGGTTGTGTATTAGTGTTTAGCAGACTGTGCGTCAGTCCCTATACCGCTGAAGGACTGCTGCAGTATAGGGCAGCGGTCAGCAGTAGTGCACGTCAACCCTATGTATTGTGGACCGATAGCGGTCCTTACAGAACAGCAGACTGTAACGCACTCAGGCCTATGTACCGTAGCACCCTATACCAAGTTACCAGTCCTTATAAGAACTTTTGTGGACCAAGCAGGTTGTGTATTAGTGTTTAGCAGACTGTGCGTCAGTCCCTATACCGCTGAAGGACTGCTGCAGTATAGGGCAGCGGTCAGCAGTAGTGCACGTCAACCCTATGTATTGTGGACCGATAGCGGTCCTTACAGAACAGCAGACTGTAACGCACTCAGGCCTATGTACCGTAGCACCCTATACCAAGTTACCAGTCCTTATAAGAACTTTTGTGGACCAAGCAGGTTGTGTGTTAGTGTTTAGCAGACTGTGCGTCAGTCCCTATACCGCTGAAGGACTGCTGCAGTATAGGGCAGCGGTCAGCAGTAGTGCACGTCAACCCTATGTATTGTGGACCGATAGCGGTCCTTACAGAACAGCAGACTGTAACGCACTCAGGCCTATGTACCGTAGCACCCTATACCAAGTTACCAGTCCTTATAAGAACTTTTGTGGACCAAGCAGGTTGTGTATTAGTGTTTAGCAGACTGTGCGTCAGTCCCTATACCGCTGAAGGACTGCTGCAGTATAGGGCAGCGGTCAGCAGTAGTGCACGTCAACCCTATGTATTGTGGACCGATAGCGGTCCTTACAGAACAGCAGACTGTAACGCACTCAGGCCTATGTACCGTAGCACCCTATACCAAGTTACCAGTCCTTATAAAAACTTTTGTGGACCAAGCAGGTTGTGTGTTAGTGTTTAGCAGACTGTGCGTCAGTCCCTATACCGCTGAAGGACTGCTGCAGTATAGGGCAGCGGTCAGCAGTAGTGCACGGCAACCCTATGTATTGTGGACCGATAGCGGTCCTTACAGAACAGCAGACTGTACCGCACCCAAGCCTATGTACCGTAGCACCCTAGACAGACTAAGTTACCAGTCCTGATAAAGAGCTTTGTGGAACAAGTGAGTTGTGAATGATTAGCAGACTGCAGCAGAAGGGCAGCAGTCAAGTATAATATTCTTTCTATATTTGGAAGAAAGAATATTATACGTGTACAAGCCTATTACCGTACCACTGATACCAGTCCTGAAAAGAACCTTTGTGGAACTAATAGTAACAGCAAGTCTTTAAAATTATCCTCACTGCCTGACACACTGCTTCCTGCCTGTCCCTATACAAATTGGCAAAAAAGAGTAGGCTGGAACGATTAGCTGGAATAGCTCTTTTGTGGACCTGATAGTAACAGCTAATGATGATGATGATGATGATGATGAAGAAAGACTAATCTGGCTGAGCTGTCCCTAAAATAGCAGCATACAGCGCTCTGTCCCTTTATCTAAACTGACAAAAGAAACTCAGGCTGCTGACCTAACACCTATACCAGTCCTGAAAAGAACTTTTGTGTACCAAATAGCTAGCGTTTTCTCTGTCCCTACTCCACACAGGATCCTTTCCCTACAGTGACAGAAGAAAGAATGTAAAATGGCCACCGGATCGGGTGTATTTATAGGTTAGGGGGAATGTCCAAGTGTCCATGAGCTGTCATGTCTCAATTGGTTGTCCTGTAACACATGATAAACGTGTCACGAAAGGTTAAAGTTCTTGTATACATTAAACACGTAAGTCCGCCGGGGCGAACGACGGAAAAAGGCGTTCGAACCCGCGGACGGCGAAAGTCGGAAATTCGCCGCGAAACGACCGCCGGGCGAACCGTTCGGCCATCACTAGCAGCTAATGCAGGTAAGGCACCAAGTGAGTTTAATTACCACCTTAATCAGCCACAGAACCTGTATAATTAATATGTGTTCAGGTTTAAAGGAAGGAGGTGACACCCGTAAGTCTGTTTGGGGGTAATTTATTGCTGTGAATATATATTGAGTTACATTTATTGGTGCTCAGACCACATTGAAATTATATCACATGCATTTTATATATATATATATATATATATATATATATATATATATATATATATATATATATATATATATTCATGCATGTTTTTGTATGTTTATGAGGAATGTGTTTTTTGTATGTGTTTGAGAAAATTGAGTACTGTCCGTGATACTTTTTTTACTTGCACTAACATACAATTTTTCAGGACAAGCTTTCGGGGTATGTCCCCTTCTTCAAGGTCCAAGTCGCAATTGCACTAATATGGCTACAATCACATTAAGTTTGTATGCGTTTATAATTTACAGTGGATATAAAAAGTCTACAAGAAGTCTACAAAAAGTCTACAAAAAGTCTATAAAAAGTCTAAAATGTCTGTTTTCTGTGATGTAAAAAAAAGTGACAAAGATAAATCGTCAGAACTTTCCACCTTTAATGTGACCTATATACTGACCTATAACTAACTATAAGAACAAACTGAAATATTTTAGGTGAAAAAAAAAAATATGGTTACATAAGTGTGCACACCGTTAAAGTAATACTTTGTTGAAGCACCTTTTGATTTTATTACAGCATTCAGTCTTTTTGGGTATGAGTCTATCAGCATGACACATCTTGATTTGGCAATATTTGCCCACTCTTCTTTGCAAAAACACTTCAAATCTGTCAGATTGCGAGGGCATCTCCTGTGCACAGCCCTCTTCAGATCACTCCACAGATTTTCAATGGTATTCAGGTCTGAGTTTTGGCTGGACCATTCCAAAACTGTAATCTTCTTCCGGTAAAGCCATGACCAGTGTACACCAGATGTCCCCAACCTTCTTGATGTCTACTCGAACTCCACCCACCCCTTACCGTTACCTATAATTAACAAGACCACACATAGAATGGAGTACAAATGGCCATAACAGCCTTTTTATTAACAAATCATTAACTTAACATAAAGCATTCTTTATCACATAAACATCCAAGAACAAAAACTATCAGTCACTCAGCCTGTAGGTCTTTGACAGCACCTCAAAATTATAATATGTTCCACTTCTACACTGCGGGATCTTTTTACTATGGTAGACCCCCAGCCATGACACACCAGCTCAGAGACAACACACTACCCGCGGTGCAACCATTACCATATTCCAGCTAAACCATGTTAACTGGAATACACCAGAGGGGCACATACCACCGATGAGTCCCCAACCCTTCCATCTCGTAGGTTTTCTTACCACCATCAAAGACCAACAACCACCACCACACGCAAGGGTAAAAACCTTATCCTTGAGAGCCCCTCCACACCCGCAAAGTATGCTGAATTCCATCCTGCAGTCCAAGGGACCATAAATCAATACCCACCGCAGATAGGTGGACACCTTCCCCCCCCCCCCCGAGGTACAGCCAGGTTTCCTTCTCCAGTTCCATATGGCTGCTGACCAGGCCTCCCTTACGAACAATGAATCTGCTCACCACCTTGTTTACTTTTTTGCAGGCCTTGTTGATCCTGTCCACCAACGTTGCCAAGCGCCACAATGTCGGACCGCAAGACAAGCATATGGGGAAAATCCATGCGAAGCCACACAAAATCAAACTTAATATCCATAATGAGCTCCCTGATAGACCTAACTCCCAGATCATTCCCTCCGACATGGAGCACCAGAATGTTAGGAGGTCTGTCCAGGCATGCACTTCAGGCATGACCCCGCTCCACATCATACCCGGTACCCCCAACCAACGGATACACGTCTTTCATCTAAAAATACCCAGCGGCTAGGGATGAGCTTCGAAATCGAGTCGAACTCATGTTCTACTCGAACATTGCCTGTTCGCCTGTTCAGCGAACAGTGAACAATTTGGGCTGTTCGCAGCAAATTCGAAAAGCCGGAACACCCTATACAAGTCTATGGGAGAAATCTAAAGTGCTCATTTTAAAGGGTAATATGCAGGTTACTGTCCTAAAAAGTGTTAGGGGACCCGGGTCCTTCCCCAGAGGCCTTGGATCAATGCAAAAAAAAGTTTTAAAAACGGCCGTTTTTTCAGGAGCAGTGATTTTAATAATGATTAAAGTGAAACAATAAAAGTGTAATATTCCTTTAAATTTCGTAGCTGGGGGGTATCTATAGTATGCCTGTAAAGGGGCGCATGTTTCTGGTGCTTAGAACTGTCCCTGCACAAAGTGTCATTTGTGCAGGAAAAAAAGTCTTTTAAAATCACTTGCGGCTAAATTGTCGGGTCTCCATAATACAGAGAACACTCAATGAGTTTTCTCTGTATTAGCCGACAATTCATTCATTCATTGATAAAAAAAAAAAAAAAAAAAAAAAAAGCGTGGGGGTTCCCCTAAATTCAATTACCAGGCCCTTCAGGTCTGATATGGATATTAAGGGGAACCCCGCATCAAATTTTTTAAAAAAATTGACGTGGGGGTCCCCCTAAAAATCCATATCAGACCCTTTATCCGAGCACGCAACCTGGCAGGCCGCAGGAAAAGAGGGGGGGACGAGAGAGCGGCCCCCCTCCCTCCTGAACCGTACCAGGCCACATACCCTCAACATTGGGAGGGTGCTTTGGGGGTCTGTGACCCCTCAAAACACCTTGTCCCCATGTTGATAAGGACAAGGGCCTCATCCTCACAACCCTGGCCGTTGGTTGTGAGGGTCTGTGGGCGGGGGGCTTATCAGAATCTGGAAGCCCCCTTTAACAAGGGGACCCCCAGATCCCGGCCCCCCCCTGTTTGAAATGGTAAGGGGGTACAAAAGTACCCCTACCATTTCACAAAGAAAGTGTCAAAATGGTTAAATAAGACAAAAAAAGATTCCAGCGGTGCTAATCCACTCTTGCTATCCAGCGACGGGTCTCCGGGGTCCAGCGATGGATGATCATATCCAGCGACGGGGGATCTCTCAGTCCAGCGCTGTCCATACATCCTTCTTCTGTCTCCACTCCGGAGACAATGCAGAGAGCCCAGCTCTGACGTTTCTTATATTAGGAGGGCGGGGCCACCCGTCACCTGACCCCCGCCCCCCTCTGACGCTGGAGAGGGAAGCCAGGGGTTCCCCAGTGACGTGTGGGTGACCCCGCCCCCTCTGATGTAACGCAGGTTTCCGTTACATCAGAAGGGGCGGGGTCACCCACACGTCACTGGGGAACCCCTGGCTCCCTTCACCAGCGTCAGAGGGGGCGGGGTCAGGTGACGGGTGGCCCCGCCCTCCTAATATAAGAAACGTCAGCGCTGGGCTCTCTGCATTGTCTCCGGAGTGGAGACAGAAGAAGGATGTATGGACAGCGCTGGACTGAGAGATCCCCCGTCGCTGGATATGATCATCCATCGCTGGACCCCGGAGATCCGTCGCTGGATAGCAAGAGGGGATTAGCACCGCTGGAATCTTTTTTTTATTTTTTTCATTTTTAATAAAGGAATTTTTCAAAAGTGTGTTTGTCTTATTTAACCATTTTGATACTTTCTTTGTGAAATGGTAGGGGTACTTTTGTACCCCCTTACCATTTCAAACAGGGGGGGGCCGGGATCTGGGGGTCCCCTTGTTAAAGGGGGCTTCCAGATTCTGATAAGCCCCCCGCCCGCAGACCCTCACAACCAACGGCCAGGGTTGTGAGGATGAGGCCCTTGTCCTTATCAACATGGGGACAAGGTGCTTTGAGGGGTCACAGACCCCCAAAGCATCCTCCCAATGTTGAGGGTATGTGGCCTGGTACGGTTCAGGAGGGAGGGGGGGCCGCTCTCTCGTCCCCCCCTCTTTTCCTGCGGCCTGCCAGGTTGCGTGCTCGGATAAAGGGTCTGATATGGATTTTTAGGGGGACCCCCACGTCAATTTTTTTTTTTAATTTGATACGGGGTTCCCCTTAATATCCATATCAGACCTGAAGGGTCTGGTATGGATATTTGGGGGGACCCCCACGTCAATTTTTTTTTTAAATTTGACACGGGGTTCCCCTTAATATCCATGTCAGACCTGAAGGGCCTGGTAATTGAATTTAGGGGAACCCCCACGCTTTTTTTTTTTTTTTTTAATCAATGAATGAATGAATTGTCGGCTAATACAGAGAACACTCAACACTCATTGAGTGTTCTCTGTATTACGGAGACCCGACAATTTAGCCGCAAGTGATTTTAAAAGACTTTTTTTCCTGCACAAATGACACTTTGTGCAGGGACAGTTCTAAGCACCAGAAACATGCGCCCCTTCACAGGCATACTATAGATACCCCCCAGCTACGAAATTTAAAGGAATATTTCACTTTTATTGTTTCACTTTAATCATTATTAAAATCACTGCTCCTGAAAAAACGGACGTTTTTAAAACTTTTTTTTGCATTGCTCCATGTCCCCTGGGGCAGGACCCAGGTCCCCAAACACTTTTTAGGACAGTAACCTGCATATTACCCTTTAAAATGAGAACTTTAGATTGTGAACGTTCGAGTCCCATAGACTTTAATAGGGTTCTAAAGTTCACACGAAGTTTAGGTCTGTTCGCAGGTTCTGGTGCGAACCGAACAGGGGGGTGTTCGGCTCATCCCTACCAGCGGCCTTCCATTAGGCCTAATGCCAGCTTGTCTGGCTCCCAAAACACATATAAGAGGCCCCTGATCCAGACAAGGTGCAGCTGCTCACGACTTGAAAGAAAAAACAGCCAGTACTTGCCAGATATTCCTGCAGCTTCTTTAACGTTTCTGTAGGCCTCTCGGCAGCCTCCCTGACCAGTTTTCTTCTTGTCTTTTCATCAATTTTGGAAGGATGTCCAGTTATTGTCCAGTCACTGTTGTGCCATATTTTCTCCACTTGATGATGACTGTCTTCACTGCGTTCCGTGGTATATCTAATGCCTTGGAAAATCTTTTGTACCCTTCTCCTGACTTTTACCTTTAACAATGAGATCCCTCTGATGCTTTGGAAACTTTCTGCGGGCCATGGCTTTTGCTGTAAGATATGACTAAGAAAATGTCAGGAAAGACCTACTAGAGCAGCTGAACTTTATTTGGGGTTAATAATAGGCACTTAAAATGATGGCAGGACTTCTTGTTAAAAAAAAAAAAAATGATGGCAGGTGTGTAATGACTCCCATTTAACATGAGTTTTAATGTGATTGCTTAATTCTGAACACAGCTACATCCTAGGGTGCCCACGGGTGCCCTGGGATTGTCCTGTAATTGACATCTGTGTCCCCTGGTCCCGGGCACCTTCATTCCGGGACAATACAGTGTCCAGAAATGAAACTGACACTGGGAAAAGTCAGGAATTCAGGGGACGGGGCAGACTGAGCCACCATAGCGTTGGCTTCGGCTCCGCCTCCACCTCCGCCTGACTCTAATCCTGGCCACTGGTTGCTATAGCCGCCCGACGTCTAGCAACCAGTGGCATCATACCCGCGACTCTCTCCCTGGCCAGTATTGAAAGCGGAGGATGATTTCACTTCCTCCGCCTCCACGCCAGTGCTTAAGGTGCCCAACGCAGCTGAACTCCGCTGCCGCTCCCACTGTCATGCCATGGTTCTAGAGAGGGACAGTCCCGCAGGTCCAGTGGTGGTGGGGTGCAGGGCAATGGAGACAAAGCCGATGGCAACAACAGCAGCATCTTGAAACAGCGAGTGGTGGCCCTGGTGAGCAGCACGAGGCTGGCTAGAAGGAACAGCCCAAGAGGGAGTGGGAGAAGACCTCACCGCCACCCTGACCTGGCCTCCCAGAGCCTGCACATCTTCTCCAACGCCTGCTCCCAGCTGTGACTGTCATCAAATAGAAAGATAGGGTGGCCAAGGGCCCAGAGGACAAGGATAGGCAGAAGTAGGTGCATCCCACACACACACCTATCCACAGATCCACAGACAGGGGTTGGGACAAGGGGGCACAGGAGGGACTGCAGGCAGTGATAATGGGTCACTTTCACTCACCCTCTCTTTCACTCACCCCCTCTTTCTCTTACCCCCCTCTCTCTTTCTCTCTCACCCCTCTCTCTTTCTATCTCACTCCTCTCTCTCTCCCATCCCCTCTACCTTCTCCCTCTCTTTCTCTCTCTCTCACCCCTTTCTCTCTCCCACCTCTCTCTCTCCCACCTCCCTCTCCCCCACCTCCCTCTCTCTCACCCACACCCTCTCTCTCACCCACAAACCCCCTTCTTCTCTCTCCTTCACTCACCCCCCTCTCTCTCCCTCACTCACCTCCCCTCTCTCGCTCACCCCCTCTCTCTCCCTCACCCACCCCCTCCCTCTCACCCTCCCTCTCTCCCTCACTCATCCACCCCCCTCCCTCTCACCCTCCTTCTCTCCTCCGTCCCTCTCTCACCCACCCCCCATTTCTATCTCTCACTCCCCTCCCAAGGGGACACTGACTAACAGGTGACAGTAAGTGAAAGTTAGTAATTCCATCCCCTCCAAAGCACTCCCACTAAGCCCCTCCCCTCAGCGCTGCCACTCATCCATCCCCATCACTGCCACTGACCTCATTCTCCTAATGAAGGACTACAGGTCCCAGCATGAGCCACTTAAAGCTGAGAATGTGACACTCCACCCCCCCCCCCCAATGGAGGGGGTAGGAATCAGTTGGTCCATGCAGGGATCAGGTTGGTCAGTGTAGTGGTCAGGTCATTCATTGTAGTGGTCAGTGTAGGGATCAGTATAAGTGAAAAAAAAGTTGCGCGACTAATAATTATGATAGAAACATAGATCAACAGCTAGCATCATTGATATAGTGGATTGTATAACAAAAAATAAAACAACAAATGCAGCGCTTGTGAGAGAAATTGTAAATATCCCTGGAGCAACCCCCAGGGATAAAAAGTGAACTAGTGTCTGCTAATTAATCAAAAAGCAGCAACAGGTGCATGCGCAACAAATAATGTGAATGTGCTACAAAACCAACTGAGTGTTTCTGAAAACAAACTCCCAGAAACACCCGTGAAACTCAGTGTCACAAAAGTGTCTATATATAGACAAAAATCTGCGACATGAGCATAACAGTCCAAAAAAAGAAAACAGTGTGTACGAAAAGGCTTCCTCTCTCATAAGATGTATGGTCCTATTACAGGAAATAAGGAATGACGCCTCTTCAAAATGGTGATGGACAGGATGGATGGATAATTCTATGTACTATTCACAACTGTATGTGTGCAACAACAGAAAGATTGGGTACACTTACCCCAAAGGTTGGACACACAGGCCGTGTAGCATTGGGTCAAACGAGCATTTAGACCATCCAATCCAGCAGGTCTTTTGTGAGAGACAGCGATGATGTCAGAGCATGCCTTGATCAGGGCCAGATTAACATAGGGGCTATTGGAGCTGCAGCTCCAGGCCCCTTTCTCAAGATCATTTGCCACAAAAAAAATAAAAAAATAAATAAAAAATAAATAAAAAAAAGATCGACTTTGAGGATTGTAGCTCGGCGATCAGGAGTCACAGAGACCCCACATTTGGGGGGTAGGTAGCTAAAGACCCACCCCAGCACTGGTTAAAATATGGGGCTGCCGTCATCTATGGTTCCCGAGATACAGGGCTCCTTGCACAGCCTGTCAGAAGCTACATTTCCTGTTCCTTTGCATGTTTGTCACACTTAAGTGTTTCGGAACATCAAACCAATCTAAACAATAGTCAAGGACAACACAAGTAAACACAAAATGCAATTTGTAAATGAAGGTGTTTATTATTAAAGGTGAAAAAAAATCCAAACCATCATGGCCCTGTGTGAAAAAGTGATTGCCCCCTAAACCTAATAACTGGTTGGGCCACCCTTAGCAGCAACAACTGCAACCAAGCGTTTGCGATAACGTGCAATGAGGCTTTTACAGCGTCCTGGAGGAATTTTGGCCCACTCATCTTTGCAGAATTGTCCTAATTAAGTTACATTAGAGGGTTTTCGAGCATGAACGGCCTTTTTAAGGTCATACCACAACATCTCAATAGGATTCAGCTCAGGACTTTGGCTAGGCCACTCCAAAGTCTTCATTTTGTTTTTCTTCAGCCATTCGGTGGTGGACTTGCTGGTGTGTTTAGGATCATTGTCCTGCTGCAGAACCCAAGTTCGTTTCAGCTTGAGTACACGAACAGATGGTCGGACATTCTCCTTCAGGATCTCTTGGTAGACAGCAGAATTCATAGTTCCTTTTATCACGCCAAGTCTTCCAGGTCCTGAAGCAGCAAAACAGCCCCAGACCATCACACTACCACCACCATATTTTACTGTTGGTATAATGTTCTTTTTATGAAATGCAGTGTTCCTTCTACGCCAGATATACTTGGACACACACCTTCCAAAGAGTTCCACTTTTGTCTCATCTGTCCACAGAATGTTGTCCCAAAAGTCTTGGGGATCATCAAGATGTGTTGTGGAGAAATTGAGACGAGCGTTGATGTTCTTTTTGCTCAGCAGTGGTTTTCTCCTTGGAACTCTGCCATGCAGGCCATTTTTGCCCAGTCTTTTCCTGATGGTGGAGGCATGAACGCTGACCTTAACTGAGGCAAGTGAGGCCTGCAGTTCCTTGGACGTTGTTGTGGGGTCTTTTGTGACCTCTTGGATGAGTCGTCGCTGCGCTCTTGGGGTAATTTTGGGCGGCCGGCCACTCCTGGGAAGGTTCACCACTGTTCCATGTCTTCGCCATTTGTGGATAATGGCTCTCACTGTGGTTCGCTGGATTCCCAAAGCTTTGGAAATGGCTTTATAACCCTTTCCAGACTGATAGATCTCAATTACTTTCTTTCTCAATTGTTACTGAATTTCTTTGGGTTTCGGCATGATGGGTAGCTTTTAAGGATCTTCTGGTGGACCTTACTGTGTCAAGCAGCTCCTATTTAAGTGATGCCTTGATTGTGAACAGGTGTGGCAATAATTAGGCCTGGGTGTGGCTAGAGAAATTGAACTCAGGTTTGGACAACCACAGTTATAGTATGTTTTAACAAGGGGGGCAATCACTTTTTCACACAGGGCCATGATGGTTTGGATTTTTTTTCACCTTTAATAATAAACACCTTCATTTACAAATTGCATTTTGTGTTTACTTGTGTTGTCCTTGACTATTGTTTAGATTGGTTTGATGTTCCGAAACACTTAAGTGTGACAAACATGCAAAGGAACAGGAAATGAGGAAGGGGGCAAACACTTTTTCACACCACTGTACATACAGAGCGGCCAGTTTAAATACAAGCTGGAACACTGCAGCAGACTGAGAGGATGAACTCATAGAGCTTATAATAATTATTTGTATATTACTTATGATAATTAACCCCTTGCCACCCAGGCCCATTCTGAGACTTCTCTCCTACATGTAAAAATCATCTTTTTTCTTATGCTAGAAAATTACTGAGAACCCTCAAACATTATATATTGTTTTAGCAGACACCCTATGGAATAAAATGGTGGTCTTTGCAACTTTTTATGTTACACTATATTTGCGCAGCAATTTTTCAAACTTTTTTTTGGGAAGAAACTGTTTCATTCATTAAAAAAAACCCACTAAAGTTAGCACGATTTTTCTTTACATTTTTTTACAGGTTACATGTTTAGAGTTACAGAGGAGGTCTAGTGCTAGAATTATTGCTCTCGCTCTAACGATCGTGGCGTATGTAACCTTTGTGTATCTGGCTCTGATACTAACCAGTGCCTACCTAGGGACTGACTAGTATCTCTCCCCAGCCTGTCCCCACACACCCTCTCACCTGCTGACCTGTGAATGGGGCAATCACTCCCGCAGTGTTATTGTGTTCTGCCAGTGAATACAATGATTAGTGTTGCTAACTATAGCTGGCAGCACTGATTGTTTTGGGGAAAACCTGACAGGCTGGTTGTACTCAAGTCGGTTAATAGGTTGACTTGTGTAAAACCAGCTAGCCCATACATAGATCGACAATGGCTGGTCTCTGCTTAATATGTCTGGCCCACTTAACCACTACGCAGTCCCTAAACATCCTTCCAAAAACCTTTACATTTTTCCTTCCCAGATTACTTCATCCTCCTCTCCTATACATAGTGTCCACTGTCATACTCTCCACACTTCTCTCCTATACATAGTGCCCACTGTCATACTCTCCACACTTCTCTCCTATACATAGTGCCCACTGTCATACTCTCCACACTTCTCTCCTATACATAGTGCCCACTGTCATACTCTCTACACTTCTCTCCTATACATAGTGCCCGCTGTCATACTCTCCACACTTCTCCCCTGTACATACTGCTCACTGTCATACCCGCCACACTTCTCTCCTATACATAACGCCCACTGTCATATCCTACACACTCCTCCTCTCTTGTACATAGTGCCCGCTGTCATACATTTCTCTCCTATACATAGTGCCCACTGTCATACCGCCAACACTCCTCTCCTATGCATAGTGCCCACCGTCATACCCTCCACACTCCTCTCCTGTACATACTACTCACTGTCATACCCTCCATACTCCTCTCCTATACATAGTGCCCACTGTCATACTCTCCACACTCCTCTCCTGTACATACTACTCACTGTCATACCCTCCACACTCCTCTCCTATACATAGTGCCCACTGTCATACCTCCAACACTTCTCTCCTATACATAGCGCTGACTGTCATACTCTCCACACTCCTCTCCTGTACATACTACTCACTGTCATACCCTCCATACTCCTCTCCTATACAATGTGCCCACTGTCATACCCTCCACACTCCTCTCCTGTACATACTACTCACTGTCATACCCTCCATACTCCTCTCCTATACATAGTGCCCACGTCATACCCTCCCTCTACACTCTTCTCCTGTAATTACTGCTTACTGTCCTACTCTCCACACTTCTCTCCTATACATAGTGTCTACTGTCATGCCCTCCACACTCCTGTACATATTGTTCACTGTCATACCCTTCACACTCTTCTCTTATACATAGTGCCCAATGTCATACCATCTACACTCCTCTGCTGTGCATACTGCCCACTGTTAGACCCTCCACATTCCTCTCCCTCACCTGCACATACTTCCCACTTTTATACCATCCATACTCCTCCCCTATGCCTCTTACCCACAAAAACTGTTCTTTAAAATTATACTGAATATCCTCAATGTTACCAGCTCTAGAATGGGCACTTTTGTCAGTTCAACTAAAGGAAATCTCACAGTCCTCATATTTGTTCTGCCCCATTATTAGTACTTATTTAGTTTTGTAATTACTATTGTGATATATAGAGGAACACGGGGGATGTCAGCTACTCTAAATATAGCACTTGTAAAAAAAAAAGCGTCCCTGAAAATATTTTTGAAATGTTGACAACTATGTACTTAGGCACTGCCCAAGGGCCACAGGGTCAGTAGGGGGCCCCATGAGAGGCTCCTGTGATATTAAAGCGGTAGTAAACTTTTCTAACATTACTACTTTTTAGAGGCCCTGGGGTAGGTTATGCCATAATGTAAAAGTATGCCCAGCATATTAGCACATTAGGGTACACTTAAATTGTCAGACTGAGCCCTCCAGTGCTGTGCTGTGATCAGTCCGGCGGGGCCCGGGCACTTCCATCTTCACCCGGTCTTCCTACTGGGTTCTGTGCCTTCGGTCACTTGCCTTGGCCAGGCTGCGTTGATGTCATTCCCACACATGCTCATGTGCATCCTCTTTCTCCCATCCCCCCTTTCTCTCTCATCCTCCCTCCCTTACCCCTCACACCCTATTTCATCCCCTTTCTCTGTCTCTTTTATTCTCTCTCTCTCTCTCTTTAATTTTATTTGTTATCACAAAAAATAGTTAGCATTTTTATTTATTTATTGTTTATAAAAGGCCCCACCAAAATCCTCAGCACCAGGCCCATGATGTTCTTAATCTGGCCCTGGCCTTGATCACATCTCAGATGGTAAACGGTGAATAGCAAACACCAAAAGGGTTCCAACAGGTAAACGCACCTATATGAGAAATCAATCTCCAGCTGTGGTGCTCCCCGTGACATCCAATCAGGAATTTCAAATCATGGAAAAAAAATGGAAGTAAAGGACCTCCACATGGTGCATGAATCCGAGTAAAAAAATTGTATTTATTTCAAAATTAAATAAAAATGTACAGCAGCCAGTCATGATGAGTACATGAAGTGATCACATGAAAAAATATAATGTAGAGTGGTATCTATAGCGCAACGAGCTAGCAACCCGACATGTTTCGGACCAAAGTCCATCTACTGGGGCCTAAGACCCATTGCTTACTACCACGCTTATATAGTAATGTTTAAATCGATTGCAAACAGATCAGCTGTGTTCAGCTGACAGCAGGAAACTCTGATGACCAATCATCAATGATGAGTTTTGTAGCACATTCACATTATTTGTTGTGCATGCACTTGTTGCTGCTTTTTGATTAATTAGCAGACACTAGTTCACTTTTTATCCCTCCATGTAGGGATCAGGTTGGTCAGTGTAGTGGTCAGGTAGGTCAGTGTAGTGGTCAGAGTAGGAATCAGGTAAGTTAGTGTAGTGGTCAGGAAATTCAGTGTAGCAATCAGGTAGGTCAGTGTAGTGGTCAGTGTGGGGATCAGGTGCATCAGTGTATGGATCAGGTAGGTTAATGTAGTGGTCAGTGTAGGAATCGTGTACGGGTAGGCTAGTGTAGTGGTCAGGTATTTCAGTACAGGAATCAGGTAGGTCAGTGTAGTGGACAATGTATTGATCAGGTTGGCCAGTGTAATGGTCAGTGTAGGGATTAGGTTGGTCAGTGTAGTGGTCAGGTAGGTCAGGTAGGTCAGGGTAATGGTCAGTGCAGTGGCCAGTGTAGGAATCAGGTAGGTCAGTGTAGGAATCGGGTAGGTTAGTGTAGTGGTCAGTTAGGTTAGTGCAGTGGTAAGTGTAGGAATCAGGTAGGTTAGTGTAGTGGTCAGGTATTTCAGTGTAGTGGTCAGGTAAGTCAGTGTATGACCATTTTTTTCTCCAGGTCCCTCAGGTCATTTGTATTCCTTTTGTAGTATAAAGTAAAGGATTTTATATACAACTTTAGTGCCTTAGATATAAAAAGCATTTGTTTCATGTATGTTGTTAGCCCAACATTGTAAGAACAATTACACTCGAATTACTGAATCGAAGTGGCCGCCTGCAGGTACAATGTTGAGCTAACATACATGAAACAAATGCTTAAATAGGTAAGGGGCATGGCCACCCAGCGATGTCACATAATGGCACCATCCCCTTGTGACGTCACCGACTGCGGCATGCTAGTGGGGTGTCCCTGATTGGGAGTTTGGAAATGTGGTCACTCTACTACATCCCCAGCTATAAGAGGGTGTGCACACTTATGCAACCACATATTATATTTTTTATTTTTACTTCCCCATCCTAAAAGATTTCAGTTTGTTTTTCAACTGAGTTGTACAGTTTATAGGTCACATTAAAAGTGGAAAAAGTTCTGAAATTATTTATCTTTGTCTGATTTTTTTTACAGCACAGAAACCTGACATTTTAACAGGGGTGTGTAGACTTTTTATATCCACTGTATATGGCATTTTGTAATGCGGTGTGTTTTTTTGCTGGGCTTTGTAGTCACGTTTGATGGACCATCTGTTTTGAGACTAATTGGTTTCACGTGTGATTTAGAAGCCATAAGCAAGCACACACTCTGAGCAATCAGCAATGATTAAGCACAGGAGTGTAAAACGTGTCTACTGACTCTCCACAGGTTGTGTGTGTGTGTGTATGTGTGTGTGTCATGTCTTTCATCTCTAAGATTTTTCAATAAAGAAGCAGTTTTAGACCCCTTTTACACTGCCAGCGTTTTTCAGGCGCTATAGCGCCTGAAAAAAGCTGCTCTGTGCACTTCAGTGTAAAAGCCCGAGGGCTTTCACACTGGAGCGGTGCACTGGCAGGGCATCACAAAAAGTCCTGCCAGCAGCTTCTTTGGAGCGGTGAAGGAATGTTGAACTCACCACTCCTCAGCCACTGCTCCCCATTGAAGTCAATGGGTCAGTGTTGCGATACCGCAGATAAAACGCCGCTTTGGCGGCATTTTGCGGGCGGATTTAACCCCTTTTCGGCTGCTAGCGGGGTGTTAAAGGCGAATAGCGCCGCTAAAACGACGGTAAAGCTGCGTTAAAAATAGCGCTACTTTACCGCCGCCGCCACCGCGGCTTGGTGTGAAAGGGCTCTTAATCTTCTAGAAGTGCTGCTATCTTCTCCCTTCTACTTGCATTTATGGGGTTTGCGGACCCGGGCAGGTACCCAGGATTTCAGTCTGGCAGCTGAGGATCTCACAGGAAAGCCTTGGAGCAGTGCTCGCTCTGTCTCTCCCTTCGTCTAACCATTACCTAACACTGTTAAGGCCCGTACACACTATGCGAAAATCGGAAAGTAAAATTCCGTCCGATGAACGATCTGTCGATTTTCAGATCGTTAGTACGGTGCTTTCGACAGCCGATTATGAATTTTCGTCTGACAAAAGCTGGATGTGCAGACTATAAAATTTTTCTTGTACATGAACTCAACGTCCGATTTTAGTTTAATTATTACGGTTTTCGTAGGAAAGAAAGCGTAAGAGCAAGACTACACATGCTCGGAAACAAACGTTTCTGAAGTTGTATTCTGTTATATGAGAATTTTCGTATGGTGAGTAACCTCTTAATTTTTGACATGAGACTATCATGCAACAAAAAATAGACCAACGGTCATCTGAAAATCTGATCGTGTGTACGAGGTTTTAAGCCCTTCTAATCCAAACTTACTGTCAACTTCCTGAGTATTTATAATGAATAGTTTGCCTTAATGTCGTTGAATGCCATAACGTGCGTTAACGCATGAGCATTAACCCACCACAAAGGAATCATGAAGTGTGAATGTGGCCTCAAACTTACCTTCATCAGTTCTGTGCAAAAAACCACTCGGGTTTATGGACTTCGGTACAAAAAATAAAAATAAATGGAACTCCAATATTTTTTGTTTTTTTGTTTTTGGATAGTCACCACTGAAATATAAAGCAAAGATAAATTTCTCTTCCAGAGATACAAATAAGAATGCAAATACAAAACAGAGATCTGTGTGTGGAAGAAGTGAGAGGAAATGTCTACAAAGGAGACACAGAAAGCACTAAAAACATGACATATTCCAACACTTATCCCCGACCTCCAAAATCTCAAACAGGTTTTGTGGGATACATAAATCCATGTGTTAACATGTGTTCTATCACAGGTTAAAATGCATTGCATTAAAGCAGCCTATTGAAATTTCAATGGGCTTCTCATGCACCATATTGCCCCAACTTTTTGATGTAATGTTATATGGTACATTGCTAAAGGTTGCAATGCATTTGCATTGCTTTAGGATGTTGGAGTGCTATTCAAAATGAATGCCACTGCAGTCCATGAACACATGTAGCCTGCGCTGCCACATTATGGTAGCACAATTGTTAATGCATGCATTCGCTCAGTGCATAGATGCGAATTGATCCTTAGAGTGCCACGTTACAAAAAATAAAATAAAAAATTGGTTAACATAGTTAAAACACATTTTAAAATAATAAACATTCGTCTTTCTTGAATCTAACTAGTTACTAGTTATTTTTTTTTTTTGCATCTGCAATCCTTACCATCTCCATCCTACCATTACCTGACAACCCCACTACTGTGACTGCACCACTGTCCCCAAACTGGCAGGTGCACCACCTGCCACTTGTGGGCCAGCATCCACCACCTCTGTTCAAGGAGGAGCAACTACTGCCGACATTGCACCCCCCTTTCCAACCCCCCAACAAATCCTGCAATGCACCTTAAACGAAAAACATTTAGACATTATTTGACTTACCAGGCTGACTGGAACCCCAACAGCCGCCTCGCTTGCCTCCATCGCTGGCTCGCATTCCTGCGGCTCCTCCTCCTCGCACACTGTCAGCTCGCCTTCCGACCTGTGGTCCCAGACCAGGACCGGTGGTGTCATCAGCCCCCCAGGCAAAGAGGTCCTGGGGGCCGTGGAGTCCCTCCTTTGTACTGCCTGTCTCACCCCCGAAGCTCCGCCTCCTGCCACAGTTCCACACATGCCCTCACATACTGTGACCTGGAAGGTCAACCTCGTCCTTCCACCGCCATCTTGTGCCATCTCGAGCCGCCGGTGTAGGCCACGCCCACCCGCGGAGCCCCGCCCCCTTGAAAAAAAATATAAGTAAGTATAAGCAGCCTGATGGCCATACTAATAAGTCTCCCTCGCCAAGCCTTCCTCCCCACGCAGCGATGCAGGCAGAGGAGGTAGTAGTCCTGCAATTCATGGGCGGGGAAGCGGCACCATAACGGCCCGTGGCCCCGCCCACCGAGCTGGTGCCGCTTGATCCTTAGAGTACCACTATACAAAAAAAAAAAAATTGGTTAACATAGTTAAAACACATTTTAAAATAATAAACAATCGTCTTTCTTGAATCGTACTAGTTACATTCCTGTCTGGACCTATTCTTCGTTTGGACATTTCACCCAGAAAGGTAATTATCCCCTCCCCCCCTTTCCTTTTTAAAATTAATTCAAAATCAATTATACCCTAACTGAGCATGTTCACACTATTGACCCAGATGTCAGTGCCTGAACGAGAGCAGGTTCATCTGCTGACCACATTATGCACCGTTTGTCATCTGGTCATCCGGCAGTAGTCGGGAATAGCTGCACCTGCTCAACTTAACCCCCCCGCAGTTCCAAACATACACAAGTATTTGTTATACGCTATCATTGTATGCCACAATTTAATATAAATCATATTGTCATTTTAAAGTGTATCTAAATCAAAGAAGCAAACTGCAATGCCCTGTACACACGGCGCACTTTCCGACGGAAAATGTGCGATTGGATCTTGTTTTCGGAAAATCCGATCGTGTGTGGGCTCCATCGGACTTTTTCCATCGGAATTTCCGACACACAAAGTTTTAAAGCTGGATCTAAAATTTTCCAACAACAAAATCCGATCATTTAAATTCCGATCGTGTGTAGACAATTCTGACGGACAAAGTGTCACACATGCTTAGAATAAATTACGAGACAAAAGCTATTGGCTACTAGCCCGTTTATAGTCCAGTCGGTCGTGTTCTACATCACTGCGTTCTGAGCGATCGGATTTTCCGACAACTTTGTGCGACTGTGTGTATACAAGACAAGTTTGGGCCAAAATCTGTCGGATTTTGTTGTCGGAATTTCCGACCGTGTGTACAGGGCATAATATATTGCAGCTTACTGGTCCTTAGTTGTGATAGCAGCATTTTTTTTTCTAGGCTTTTTTTTATGTCATTTTAACTTGATGATCTGGTCAGTAACATGCTTCCTGTACTAGAGTGACAACATTCATCATACTTTATCTATGGAGTAGCTGAGGGCTGGAAGTGTATTAGGACCTCATCCACCTATTTTCTTCTCCAATAAAGAAGGTGTTCTGTAGTTCACAGATGGGAACTATACTAACTGATAACGTGGCTGAGCCATGTTCCCCCCCCCCCACAATACCTTTTTTAGCTACAGAGGCATCGGGCAAAGGTGTACACATGCTGTAGTTGTGAAGCTTTGCTTTGTGGCTGCGGCATGAATCATACCCCGTGGTGGGCAGTCTCATCTTTCCAAACATGACCCATTTACCCAACTGTCCGTGATTTTGGGGGACTGTCCCTGATTTGGAGCATTGTCCCTCATTCCCCCTCATTTTCTCCCTCATTTTGGTCTGATCTATATAGATGTGTAAAAAATGCACTTTTTATCTATTAAAAAGTGTTTTCCAGCACTAAACCTTTCATCTGATTTCTAAATTGCTGCATTTGTAAATTCCAAAAGCCAATATAAAGGAAGAGTAGTGGTAAAAAAGCACTTTTGGGTTGAACCAATCTTTTATTTAGTGTACAATGCTTCTTTAAGGAGGCATGGCAAGGGGTGTGTCCTATGCCTGCATACTTTTGCTGATAGGTGTCCCTCATTCCCATCTCTAAAAGTTGGGTGGTATGCATTTAAGTGCATAGGGCCTCTCTGCAACCATCTGCAATGCACAGGGTTTTGCCATCCTAGTGTAGGTTTCAATAGGTTAAAGTATCCGGCGAGAAGGCGATAGGACGCCTGCTCACCGCCTGTTAAATCCTCTCTGAACAGCAATCCAAATGTGTAGTCCATGTCTAATTTATGATTTGTAATCTGAAAACTGTTTTGTAAAATTAGATAAAATAGCTAATCAATTGTACTGCATACAGTGTTTGGTTCTGGTGTATGATGCCAACGCTGTACATATGATCAGCTGTCCAAGAAAACACATTTGGTAGGCTGTATATGAAAAATGGCTTTTGTAGAATATTAGGTATTGTGCACTCATTAGATCATCTATACGGTCATCTGTTCTGTGGCATGGGGGTGCATAGGACCCCCAGCTGTCCTTCCCTCTTGTACCATGTTCCCATTTGACGGTTACTTTGTCTGATCATGTATTGTAACAGATGGCACTCGCTGAACCAGACAAGACCTTGTATTCGCACTGTAATCTGCTTGATTTGTTTCCATCTATCAAACTGTTGTCATCATTATGGGCCCCTTAATACTTCCTCAACTCGGTGCCAAGCAGATGATGCCCCGTAGATAAGCAATCTAAGGGGACGGAGCTGCAGCACTCAAAGTAGAACCTGCAATCTCTTGTATATAAGACATCATTGTTACAGTAAATTGTACGTATGTTATAATTCAAACAGGCTACCATAAGCTTTACATTATTTTCACAGGACTGGATAAAGCATTTACTGCTAACATAATGGGGAGAAGAGAAAATGTAACAGCAAATATTTGAAAGTGTTCTGTCGGGTGGAATAGACTTGTCAAGCTATCAAATATTTACCTGCTACTAGCAAATATACTCAGCGTGAACACTCCGGGCTGTGAAGTGCATTAGAACCTGACTTATGTATCATGGTGCCAAAGTACACACAGGGTATGTACATCTCAATTCTATAATATTGGTATTTTGAATGCTTTTAAGTGCAGAGGAGGAATATGGTGTCTTATAGGCCCCAGATCTCTACATAAAAAGTGCCTGTCACACGCCTATTGCTGTAAAAAGGATGTTTGCATTCCTTGTGACAGCAATAACAGTGATCAAAAAAAATAAATAAATGAAAGCAAGTTTAAAAAAAAAAAGTAAGTACCTTCATCCTCCAATACTCGCGTGCAAAAGCGAACGTACATGTTGGTTCCGCATGCACACAAACAGCAATCACCCCACACATGTAGACAAGAACGGTATATCGCAAATAGGGTGGGACAAATTTAGATGGGGGGTGCCTGAATTTAGTCTTGCCTAGGGCAGCACAAAACCAAAATACACTGCATAGAAGCCATCACCATGTTTTTTATTCTGGTCTCTCAGCAGAGTTCTGACACACCCCCTTGCTATGTCAGAGCTAGAGCTCGCCAATCAGCAAAGCTCATGCTTCTTGCTAATTGGAAAGTTCCATCTTTAACTCAGCAGTGTCTGACTTCTTCAGTGAGACTTCTGCCTCCACACATAGAGCAAAGGTCCTTTTCCAGCATGTTGGCAGGGGGAAGGCTTTTCTGCTCAAGTTGTGGCGCTTTCTAAAGAAATAAAACCATAAGACTTTGCACTCCTTTCATGCACCTAGAATGTATTTAACTGATTAAAACGAAATATTCATTTGAGCATTGATGTAATTACAAAAAGTGTTTTAAATATTTTAAAGTTTGCAGCTTTCTTAAAAATAAAAAATGGTGATCTGCCATGAAGGTCCTTTTTCAGAACTTCCTGTAGGGTGACAAAATTCTGTCCTTGTTTCCCAAGTTTGCTCCTGCGTTGTCATCCTGTAACACACATCCATGGTGGACACTACAATTGTCCATGCCAACTCGCATTGCACAGACGTGTCAGAAACCATGAATCAGACTGAGACAGAAGTACAGTTAAATCACACTTGTTTATTAATAATAAAAAAGGAGTAAACATAGTCAAAACATAGACAGATTTCAGGAACCGGAACGGATAGTCAGACAAGCCAAAATGTCAGGGAGATAGAGAACAGCGTAGTAGAACAGCAAGCAGGATCTGGAGTCAGAAGGAATGTCAGCCAAGCAAGTCTTTAACAGAAACATAGGAGAGCGACTCTAGAGATGTGACCAAGGAGAAGGCAGAGATCATCTGGACTGGATGGCTTAAGTAGGCAGGACTGACGAGCAGGATATCATCAACAGGTGTGTCACTGTGGAGAGATAGGAGCTGGCAATTAGCCAACCCTCGACCGTTTGCCAGATGCAGAAGGTGTGGAGAGTACGCCTTTAAAGTGGAGCAGTCAATTGTACTACCAAGGGCCTACCGCGTGGACTGGGCCACGGGTGTGACAACCGAGGAGTTGGCCATCTTTGCCCTTTCGGTGAGGCCTTCCCCAGTGGTAACACCTGTCGTCGCTGACATCCCTGAGAGAGATGCTACTGCTTGTACCACTGTGACTGCTGAGGAGACCACTTTGGAGCAGATGGACACTGCTTCTACTACCGTTACTGAAATCACCATGCCTCCTTTGGAGAAAGTGGGGCGTACAAAGCCTTCCCAGAACCGACATGGAGGACCGCCACCGAGTCCGGCTGGATGGGGACACTGTCTAAGGTGTTGTTGTGGGCTGGAGGGGACAATGTAGCCGCCACTTGTACAGATGTTTTGGACTGGCTATCTCTAACCTCAGGGGGTGGAACGCCGAATGCGGAAGACCCAATCACGGTAAATGTGACTCTCCCTAAACCCGTGAATTTGACGACACTTAAAAGGGGCTCTGACATGTTGGTGCAACGGTCCAAACTCCTGCATACCACCCGGGGGAGGAAGTGCCCACGCACTGCCGAGACTTGCAAGGTCACAGCGCCTCCTTAATAAAAGAGTAGCTAATGAGTACGGGTTGGAATTCCCCTATGTTCCAAGGGACATTATGACCATTATTGAAAATAACCGCGAGGCATGGTACGAGGACAATGTTTGGAGCTATTTAAAAGTACCAAAGCCGCTTCGCAAAAAGGCTTTTTCACCAGAGTTATATGAACGGTTTACTACTAACTACAGCATTGGAGTTATGGTCGGCACATTTCTGAGGACAAAGTTGTGATTTGCATACCGGATAAAGACAGGGCCGTGTACTTTATTACTACTGTGGATGCACAGGGGAAAGATTTAACTTTGCCTGATCCCTATTTCTACTGGTGAACTGTTCCTGAGTCAAGACTTTGAAATTGCAGGGAGAGTTTCTCTTGGTCTTTATCTTCTTGCAAATTTCTTTGAAACTACTGAACTCTGGGGTAGTTAGACAGAGCCAGTCACACAGAGGAAGAGACATCCGTCGTGTCAAGATCGCTTTACCGGACAAATAACCTGTTTAGTGAGAGACTGCACCTTAGCGACGCATACCACTAGTTGGCATGAGTCGGCGCAATTAGCACTATTTTACAAGTAGAAAGAAAAATAGGTTTCTAAAGTTTTAGAGTTTAGAGGAGAGGAATCCATGGAGAATGGATGGAATCCTGCCTTCTAATAGTCTGTGTATAGTGTATTGTTGCAAGTTTTTCTCCTTTTTCAGGATTCACCAAGGAAGCATCTATCAGGGGGAGTGTGTAGCGGCGGCTCCTGAAGAGCACGCGCTATGCGTTTTTTTTCAAAGTTAAAGTTTGCCCAAACTTCAGTTTGGTTTGGGTGCAATTGTCTAAATTAGACCTCAGCATCATTCTGACTAAGACCGTAAGATGTTCAGCCTGGCCACAGGGGGCACTGTCTCTTCTGGCAGGCATTGGAACTATGGTCTGGTTGGGTGCTTAAGTTACTCTCTCTCGGAGCCCGCCCAGTGGGAGTGACGTTCTCGCTGTACTTTCTGGGAGAGGGTACTTAAGATGCGGACGTCATGGGGTTCGGGTTTCTGGTCCAGAATGATGTGCTGATTTCATGGTCCTGGTCCTCCTGACCAGCCCCCAGGAAGGCTATGGCCTCGGGTGCGGATCCCCCTGACTTTAATGTCTCGGGGCTGGCTAGCCTGAGGCAAGGAAACTAACAGAAAGATTCCGAGGTGGTTTTATGCTGTCTCCGGTTCAGGAGAGACCCAGTGTCTTCAAGAATTCCAGGGGAGGAATCCTCAGAAGAACACCACGTGCGGTTGGTTTACTTAGCAAGAGCCTGGGCTGAAGTAACCAAGAGAATCTGGTCTTGTGGATATCGCCAAGCTGGCTGAAAGAACCAGGTATCCTACAAGTGTTCTCAAGCTTAGTTTTCCTACGTGTTCTACAACAACGTCTGTGGCAGAGACTTGTTCTAAAGTAAGCACCTTGTTGGCTGCTAGGCTTTGTGAGAGAAGGACTGTCCAACATGTGTGATCATCCAGGCGCGAATGGCTATTCTCTGGATGCAGTCAAAGTAAGCAAGTTCTTTAGCAAATCTGACTTTGACACTAAGAGTACCTGAACTTTCCTTTCCAACCCTCTGATCCCAATTCAAGAGACTGTTTCATTGTCTATGTGTTTGCAAATAAAATCCATTCAATTGGATCTGTTGTCAGTCTCCAAGTTACTGGGCCATCTACCACGGGAACCCCTAGACGTGCAATGAGGAAACCAATAGGTAACGGTAAGCCCAAATCTAACCAGCAGCTCCTTCGGGGGTTAGTGCTACATGAGTATTACATATGGCAGGCCTTCTGAGATAGTCAGAAGGCTCGCCCATGGAACATGTGCAAAGTAGCAAAAATGATGTGAACCTAGTGCCAGTGAAAACTTAGCGGGGACCCAAATCCATAGTGTTTTTTTTTTTTTTGCAACCCTTCGACTCAACCCTCAGGGGATATGCACCAGAGCAGAATCAACCCAGGAAGAAAAAGATTGCTCCCATTTTACCCACCCTTTTACATCAGGAATTAATAACCAACATCCTCAAGAAAGAAGCACCAGTGTTTCTGTTCCTGAAAACTGATATGGCCAGATACTACACTTTATCCTCACCAAATGGCTTAGAAGCATACAGCCATATCAGGCGATCTGGCCATCATCAGTTCAGTATATTACAACCATGGCCTCTAAATATTAGGTGCCCTCATTGTTATTAGTCTTGTCTTCATTGTATTCCTTTCTGCAGATACCAGATATGGGGCACATTTACACATACTTCCTAGCCGTATACAGTACGGTATTGGTGCCTAAAGCAGCCAATCCGCATCCCTGTCACTTGGGCCAGATGCCTGGGGGCGCTTAGCAGAGCGGAGATTTTGATCATATGATGTTGTTAACATCTGTATAGTATTTTTCTAAAGACTTTATTGGGATTGAAGCCTTTTGCCCCACATCCAAACACTTTACAAATTTTGCCGCATCAACTTCCAACACATCTCCAAGATACGCCCCTTCTTAACCAATAACACCACAAAGCTCCTAGTTCACTCCCTGTTCATCTCCCACCTCAACTGCTGCAACTCCCTCCACACAGATTTACCTTTACATAGGCTATCTCCCCTTCAGTCCATCATGAATGCTGCTGCCAGGCTCATCCACCTTACCAACCACTCAGTGCCTGCTACTCCTCTCTGTCAATATCTCCACTGGCTTCCACTCACCCAACAAATTAAATTCAAAATTCGAACAACAACTTACAAAGTTATCTACAACTGGGCCCCCAGCTATATCACTAACCTAGTCTCAAAATACCAACCTACTCGTTCCTCCCAAGACCTCCTGTTCTCTATTTCCCTTGTCACCTTCTCCCATGCTCGCCTCCAGGACTTTTCCTGAGCCTCTCCTATCCCCTGGAACTCCCTACTCCAATCTGTCTATCTCCTACTCTGCTCGCTTTTAGACAATCCCTGAAAACCCTTCTCTTCAGAGAAGCCTATTCTGCCTTCATCTAACAACTGTACTTTTACTTTCTCCATCAGATCATCCCCCACAGCTATTACCTTTTGTACCATTTTGGACCTAGATTGTAAGCTCTAACAAACAGGGCTCTCTGATTGAATTGTATTGTAACTGTACTGTCTGCCCTCATGTTGAAAAGTGCTGCGCAAACTGTTGGCGCTATATAAATCCTGTATAATGATAATAATAATAAAATTGGGGATTGGGTGATGGACAGGAGCAAGAAGAGTAAGCGAAGGCAATAGAATAAGTTTATTGGGGGGAAAACTCTGTGTCCATCCTTATTATTGCATTATCATGACAGACAATAATTCTACAGAAATATTTTTTTCTTGAGAAGAGCGTTGTTTCTTGATACCTATATCAGACTTGCTTAGATAGGGCTTTCTATGAAGGAGGAGTGACCACACAGGCCTTGACTGTATGAATTCCACAAATTCCAGCTACCATTCTTCCAGTGCACATAACAAGATTAAAAGTAACATCTGACTGACACTTCTGTCTACTCCTGCCTGACTCAATAAATCACACATTAAATAGATGTGGTTTAAAATACATACAGTACATAGACAAGCCAGTTTCTTTTTTGGCCACAAACCAACAGCATTCAAATGCAAAATGTACTTTCTATACTGGTCCTCTTTACTGGGATGTTATGCCAAACCTAACATATTCTGCATAACATAGACTTTATCAGTTAGATTCTCCTTGTTGCCTGAGCCTATCATGATATCATTGTGTGCCATCTTGTTAAATACAAATAATTTTAAAGCTTGCCAAGCAGAATGAATGCCCAGGCGTATTATATGTGTGAACAGATGGCAGAGCAGGGCAGACGTGCATCTAGCAACATTGTGGGCACAATTTACATCTAGGCTGCGATTGCTGTCCACTCCTTTTGAAAATGCTAGAGGCCAGGCTGTCATATTTATCCATTGCCTTAAATACTCTTTCTAATGCACTGATCAAGAATAAGAATGCAGACCACTTGTTCCAACTTCATTCCGACATTTTAATTTACATGCTTAACTCTGCTGCAGCCAGGGTCCTCTACCCCTCCTCACAAACAATACTCCAAACCTCGCTAACTAATATAAATGCCCCTTTTACTTACCTAAATCTGTGGCCCTTTTACTTATCTAGATCAGTCTTCTATCTTCTAGACTGCAGAGTAGAAGGATGCTTCTTTGGGTGCCCACATCTCTGCCTGGGTGATATGGACACTTTCTATTTGCTGTCCAGCAGCAGGATCCTCTCATGCTCCAGGTGACTGCAGTGGCATGATTACATCATGATGAGAAAAAAAAGGTGAAAAACAATTTTGAGACTATATGAGGCAACGACTATTTGAGTTCATATGTCCCCATCCCTGTTACTTATGAAAAAAGGGGGATAGGGAGATTGGGAGGATTTTGGGACTTTATATGAAGCACACCAGAATTGAGTGAATCAATTGGTATGAAATAACATATTTAATGATACATGTGGGCATACATGCAAAACAATGAAGAAAGTTTAATCTCAATAAATAACATCCAAATAATTAATATACAGTATCTCACAAAAGTGAGTACACCCCTCACATTTTTGTAAATACTTTATTATATTTTTTCATGTGACAACAGTGAAGAAATTACACTTTGCTACAATGTAAAGTAGTGAGTGTACAGCTTGTATAACTGTAAATTTTATGTCCCTTCCAAATAACTCAACACACAGCCATAAATGTCTAAACCGCTGGCAACAAAAGTGAGTACACCCCTAAGTGAAAATGTCTAAATTGGGCCCAATTAGCCATTTTCCCTCTTCGGTGTCATGTGGCTTGTGACAGAACCGATCCCACACTCCGATTGAGTGCTTCCGTCAGTATACCACTTCCTAAGTCTGAATATAGATATCAGATATTCCAACCTCTCACAAGCACAAAACAAGACAACACTTGCTTAGCTGCTCAACATGGACTGATTTATTAGAACCAAAATGCCAAGTATTTATAATACAGTAGAAGACTAAAACCTAACCTAATTAGCATGAGCTAATTATCTAATCATTGACCCAGACTAGTTGTCTGAGAGATAGGACTTTTCAGGGTAAGTCTTTGTCTCCTAGCTCACTGATTGACTATTCAATGCACATTACCATAAACATAAACATAGGGTTAATTAGCACAACCATGAATGTGTGGAATATTCTTACAAGCCAGACTAGACTCATTTACACAACAGACAGGTGGCTGGAGTTGATGACATTAGCATCTAACAGTTTGTGTGCCAACAGTGCAATTCAGTCTATTGCTAATATGGCAAATACATATCCAGAGTCTGTGTGTCTTGGGGGGGAAATGGATCTGAATCCAAGTAACACCATCTCAGGGGTCCCCAGGCATACAGCTCATAAAGAGCACCGTTCCCCCAAATGCGAGGGCCCATAATCGCAAGGCAAGAGGCTCGCATTCTGTCCCCTCCAACAGCTACTGTCCCGGCTAGGTCTATCACATGGCTCATTAGTGTTACAAGGTCTCAGGTGGGGATCAGGTGTGTTTAAATTTGGTGTTTTTGCTCTCACTCTCTCATACTGATCACTGGAAGTTCAACATGGTACTTCATGGCAAAGAACTCTCTGAGGATCTAAAAAAAATTATCGCTCTACGTAAAGATGGCCTAGGCTATAAGAAGATTGCCAAGACCCTGAAACTGATTGGTTCAGATGGTGTAAAGCATGTGTGGCGGCAACCAGGTGAGGAGTACAAAGACAAGTGTGTCTTGCCTACAGTCAAGCATGGCGGTGGGAAGTGTCATGGTCTGGGGCTGCATGAGTGCCGCCAGCACTGGGGAGCTACAGTTCATTGAGGGACCAATGAATGCTAACATGTACTGTGACATACTGAAGCAGAGCATGATACCCTCCCTTTGGAGACTGGGCCGCAGGGCAGTATTCCAACATAACAACCCCAAACACACCTCCAAGACGACCACTGCCTTGCTAAAGAAGCTGAGGGTAAAGGTGATGGACCGGCCAAGCATGTCTCCAAACCTAAACCTAAATTGAGCATCCGGAAGTGGAATTACCAATGACCAAGAACCCAGGTGTGAAGTGGAAAAAACTAAGTGTCTCACCATGGAGTGAGTGATTAGGAAAGAGGTACCCACATAGGGACTAATGAGTAAGGATGATACCAAATGTTACCTGAGGCTTGAGATAAAAGGCGTGTTACAGAGTGGTGCATGGTGTCTCAAAGGTGCAAAGAGTAAACAAGATATGTGCTCCATCAGGGTGTGCTATAAGTACCGGCCAGAACGATTGATTTGCTCAATTCAGGTGGAGTGCTTCA
Organism: Lithobates pipiens; assembly: GCF_037356315.1. Taxonomy (NCBI): domain Eukaryota; kingdom Metazoa; phylum Chordata; class Amphibia; order Anura; family Ranidae; genus Lithobates; species Lithobates pipiens. Next base: position 71,847,131 of record NW_027507791.1, on the reverse strand, counting down.
TATAAAGTCCCAAAATCCTCCTAATCTCCCGATCTTCCTTTTTCATAGACATCATGATGAGGGTATCATTTGGTGGTGGGCACAGGATGCATCAATGGATCACCAATCTTCACCCCAGAAAAGCAGGCAGCAATGAGCATAACCCTGAGGATTCAGGTGAGCCAAGTATGGGTTTTTAATTTTTGAAACTGTGGGAGCAGGGTGGCAGGGATAAATAAAAGATTTGCATTTGCCCGGAGATGGGCTTTTCAACCAGAAACCAGACAGGAGATTATAATTTTTGAATGACACCCCCCTTAGTTCTCTCAGTATGGATATCCTATAAAAAAAACAAAAATACATTTTCTGCACTTACAAAAGTGAACATAGACTTTTAGAGTCACCTAGCGTTCACCTAAAAGTCAATACCTCTACTGATACAGCATACCATGAAGCCCACCAACTGTACAGTATAGTGATCATATCATAACGTATTTGCTAAATCCTGTTGTACCAGCCTGAATCACAATATAGCTAGATAGTTCAGGGCCCCATAGCAGTTGCATGCTTTATGATGGCTAAAGTTTCTTCTTTGGCTCTGTTTGTCTTCTGTGAGGCACCATATTAAACTGACTTGAGGACCACAGGATGGCACAGTTGTACCCAGGAGACAAACATAGTGTTATCCTGCAGTGTGACAGGGCACCTTTGGGATGTGGTGGAACAGATTTGCATCATGTATGTGCAGCCTGTCAGCTGCCAATCTGCAGCAACTGTGTGATGCTATCATGTCAATATGGACCAAAATCTCTGAGAAATGTTTCCAATACCTTGGTGAATCCATGCCATGAAGAATTAAGGCAGTTCTGAAGGCAAAAGGGGTCCAACCTGTTACTAGTAAGGTGTACCTAATAAAGTGGCTGGTGAGTGTATATTAACATCCTTTATTCTCACCAATTCTTGAGACTATTCCGGCTTTCTGTAATACTATTTGCTTTTTTCCCCCCAAGTATGTTTACCGTATTTTTCGGACTATAAGGCGCACGTAAAAGCCTAAATTTTCTCACAAAATCGACCGTGCGCCTTATAATCCGGTGCGCCTTATATATGACCTGTTGACATGATGGCAAGCACCGAATTCGTTTTCTTCACTTGGGCTTTAACAGTATCTGTCAGATGGGCGCGCATGGAGTCACAGATCAATAGGGATGGAGATTCGTGGAAAAAGCCACCCGGTCTCTTACCGTAAACTGACGTACCGTAAACCTCTCAGGTTGTTCTACTGCGTGACTGATAGCGATGAGTTTGAAATCCGCTTCGTAAGCATGTCTCTTAACAGGAGCCATTTTTGGGGCAGCGGGTATACCGTAGAAAATGAACGAATGAATGCGCACACCTCCTGACTAAGATGGCCGTAATGCTCACGAAGCTGCACTGCTTGGATTGGGCATTACGGCCATCTTAGTCAGGAGGTGTGCGCATTCATTCGTTCATTTTCTACGGTATACCCGCTGCCCCAAAAATGGCTCCTGTTAAGAGACATGCTTACGAAGCGGATTTCAAACTGAAGGCTATCAGTCATGCAGTAGAGCATGGAAATAGAGTAGCTGCGAGAGAATTCAACATTAATGAATCAATGGTACGAAAGTGGAGGAAGCAAGAAGATGCCCTGCGCCAGGTAAAGAAGACCAAACTGAGTTTCCGAGGAAACAAAGCAAGATGGCCACGGTTGGAGGACAAAATTGAACAGTGGGTTATTGAACAGAGAACCGCAGGTAGAAGCGTCTCTACTGTCTCTATTCGACTCAAAGCAACAGCGATCGCACTTGGTGCTTGGTGCTTCCGTTTCATGAAAAGGCGGAATCTCTCTATCCGCACAAGAACCACTATGTCAGAGCAACTGCCAAAGGATTACGAAGAAAAGCTGGCCATTTTCCATACCTACTGCAAGAACAAGATCAATGAACAGAAAATCCGACCAGAGCACATCACCAACATGGACGAGGTCCCCCTTACCTTTGATATCCCTGTAAACCGTACTGTCGAGAGAACAGGGACCAGTACGGTATCTATACGCACTACAGGAAACGAAAAGTCATCCTTCACTGTAGTTCTCGGTTGCCAGGCTAATGGCCAGAAACTACCACCCATGGTAATTTTCAAGAGGAAGACTCTGCCAAAAGAAAAGTTTCCGGTTGGCATCATCATCAAGGCTAACCCGAAGGGCTGGATGGACGAGGAGAAGATGAGTGAGTGGCTGAGAGAGGTTTACGTCAAGAGACCGGGTGGCTTTTTCCACGAATCTCCATCCCTATTGGTCTGTGACTCCATGCGCGCCCATCTGACAGATACTGTCAAAGCCCAAGTGAAGAAAACTAATTCGGTGCTTGCCATCATTCCGGGTGGATTAACCAAAGAACTGCAGCCACTAGATATAGGTGTCAACAGGTCGTTTAAAGTTAAACTGCGAGCTGCGTGGGAGCATTGGATGACAGAAGGCGAACACACATTCACCAACACAGGGAGGCAACGCCGGGCGAGTTACGCCACTATCTGCCAGTGGATCGTGGATGCCTGGGCGAAGGTATCAGTCACCAGTGTAATCCGAGCTTTCAAGAAGTCCGGAATTATCACTGAACAGCTAAGTACCGGTACCGATGACAGCAACGAGCCTGACTCGGATACTGATGAGAATGATGAGAGGGATACGGGCGTGCTTGATGCCGAAATCGCCCAATTGTTAAACTCAGACACTGAAGATGAAGAATTTGATGGATTTGCGGGAGAAGAATAAAGTGAAAAAGTGAGTGTCTGGTTTTGTACGGTATTCACCGGTAACTGAACAGTGTTAAGAGTTATTGAAGAATAAAGTGAAAAAGTGAGTGTCTGGTTTTGTATTTAATTGAACAGTGTTAAGGCTGGGTTCACACCGCTGCGGGGGGAGAACCGGATGTGATTCGCACAGCAAATCACATCCGATCTCCGTAGCACTGCGAGTTCAGCCATACAGATAGTATGGCTGAACTCGCAGCTGTCCCGCAGCAAACTCGCACAGGACCCTTTTTTGGGTCCGCAACGGAATCGGATCGCATGGGGGTTCACACCATGCGATCCGATTCCTGTGCGAGTCGGCAGATCGCACTGCGATATGCCGACGGATCTGGGGGTGTCATTAACATAACATTGACACCCCCAGCCGTCCGCATAGGGCAGTGTGAACTGCCGGCGGGAGGTGAGCGATGCGGGAAAACGCCGCGGATTCGCGGCGTTCCCGCATCGCAATAGTGTGAACCTAGCCTAAGAGTTATTGTTATAGACCATTTTATGGTTATTGCTAAAGAGTTGAATAAAATTTGACTTACAGTACCGCATCCGAGTTGTGTTTCATTAAATGCGCCTTATAATCCAGTGCGCCTTATAGTCCGATGCGCCTTATATATGGAAATATCCATTATATTAGCCGGTCGTTGCTAGTGCGCCTTATAATCCGGTGCGCCTTATCGTCCGAAAAATACGGTATTAGCTGTGTAAACTAAAGACAGGAACTCAGAATGAGTATGGTTTTCCAAGATATATTGACATGATGTTGTACAAGACTTCTTTGGATGGAAGATGTTGTGTCTGCAGAGTGGAGATAAGAGAAGGTTTAGAGATTATTGCAATCTCATGAGTGTCAGGGAGGGTAATGGTTAAATCTGTCTATCATGCCACCAGTGCTGGCTGTATATCAGAGTATTAACACTAAAACACAGATCACACTGCAAGAAGAGCTTCCAAATAGAGCTAAATAAGTGTGTACATTTCTTTGAAGTTCAGCTCTGAGCAAGAACCAAAATAAATCACTGAATTGTGATTGCTATCGAGGAAATGTTATAGATGTCCGAAATTCAGAAAGTCCTCTTCATTTAGATTCAATTTAACCTAAATGCCATGTTATCATTTGCCACCAGATTCAGCTGGTTTCTCCTACTGCTTCTGAAGGGGGGATGCAGCCTCTTGTTACATGATTCTGTACTCCAGTGTGTGTGCATGAGGCTGCCTTTCTCTCTATTGCTGTATGGGGCTACATTTAGATTTTTTCCCAGCAGCAAGGGGGCAGAGAGACCATCTTGTTAGCAGAGCATGGAATGGTTGGTACCCTAGCAGTTTTTACTGTTGTCTGTGATTATCTGGTGGCACTTGTTCTAATTTTTTGTCCATCATGAATTCTAGGGACACTGCAATAAAAACCCAGTAAAGGATCTAACCTGTTTTATTTAATAAAGGAAAAAATTTAATAATTGAATGGAGTTAGGATTAATATTGGGTCAACTTTTTTGTAAAGCTTCAGTACTATGTGAAACTTGTTAAGCCTACTGCACTCTGCTAGTGGCTTGTTTAAAGAGGAAGTAAACCCTGATGAGTTTACTTCCTCTTTCATTCCCTGCAAAGGTAAAGCATAATGGACTACTATGCATCACATAGTAGTCCATTATGTGTCACTTACCTGACACAGGAGCCAGCAAAGTCACCGCTGTCCCCTGTAGTCCGCCGCATCCATCTTCTCGTGGGTCTCGCAGCTCCGCCACTGTCATTCGGCGAAGCCGCGATGACGTCACTCCCGCGCATGTGCACGTGAGCCGAGACGCGTGGAATTGCGCGGCATCTTCGTTATCGAGGATGCCACGATCAGTGCGCCTGCGCGCCGCTGTCTACGCCGCATGCGCCGTAGACAGCGGTGCCCGCCTTCGGGCAAATATCTCCTAAACCGTATAGGTTTGGGAGATATTTCTTGGACCTACAGGTAAGCCTTAATCTAGGCTTACCTGTAGGTCAAAGTAGTTTGTAAGGGTTTACAACCACTTTAATACCACCTTTAGCACTCCTGTTATGATCTCGGTATACCATCCCCAAAGTGAAGCTGAAAGGTGCTTAAAAGGCTTCAAGAAAGCTGCTTAAAGCTTGCAGAAAGATTTGCAATTTTTTTGTAAAATAGGGATAGGGATGGGGAATTATGAGATGCCCATTGAGTCAAACTTTAGAACCTGGGACTTCTATATGCATCCTGTATATACCTCACTCCTTTTCTCCTCCTGCACATCACTTCCTTTCTTCAGACTATCACTCCTTACTCCTCCTGCAAATCGCTTCCTCTCTTTCCTTCTCCAGACTAGCTAGCACTGTAGGCCTGACACTGGCTCAGCCAGGCCCAAAGCAAATTTACAGGCAGGGACCACAGGCTCCTATGGTGTAGCAAATAGAAAAGTCCCAGTGCTAACTGTCCCTGTGGCTACTGCTTCCAGTACCACCTCTTCAGGCACTGCCAGCCCTCATGGCTGCAGCTGCCTCGCTCCACTGCCCATGACACCACCATCCTCCAGACTGGCTCTGCACCCATCCCAGACTGTTCCTCAGTCCTCTCAGGTGTGACCCACCCCCCCAGCTCTCCCAACGGTATGCTCACTCACCAGTCCTCCTATATGCTTACCTTGGAACTCATGGAGACTTGCCTGGCAATGTTCTCCTACTGTCCTCTCTTGCTCCTCCTGTGCCTCCTGTCCAGGCCCCCTGCACCTTCTCCTGGAGGGCCCCCCATCCGCACTCAAGCCCAGGCCCAAGGTCACCCCCCCCCCCCCAGACTGGGGAGCTCCTTCAAAGGCCCGACAGCCTGACACTCCATCTCCATTCTTCCACCCGATCAACTCCTCCCCAGCTGGGCTGACCCTGGGTATTTAAGAATGCCTGCTCCTGCCAATCCAAGTTGTGGATTGGTCAGGGCTCCCTAGAATACCCCAGGTGGCTCCACCTCCCCTCCAGCCTCTCTTTCTAGAAAACACTAGAAGATTCTAGAAGGAAGTAGATGGTGCTAGTGGTGCCACCTATGAGTCACCCAGCACTACTCTGAGCCACTCCATACTCAGAGCACAAAGCACACCCAGGCTTGTCTACACCCCCCCCCCCCCCCAAAAAAAAAATCCAGCTAGTTCTTTAGCTGGGAAGGATTTACAAAAAGAGCTCCTTGGGCCAAGAGCATGGGCAAACTGGGACAGGGCTATGTACAAATAAATATGTACAAAAAAATATATATATATAAATATCTGGTAGGTATTTACATCATGTACAACATAACACACACACTTAACTACAGGTTCCTGTAGCTAACAGTAACACACAATATAATACAGATTTTGAGCCAGAGGATCTCTCCCTCAAGAGAGACAATCTGCTCACAGAGGACTTGACTTCAGCCAGAGAGGAATGGACAGCTGTCCCATCCCAGAAGAGCCTAAAAGAAGACAAAACATAACAGCATCCTGAATTAAAATCTATCTACACACTTTATACAGTTTCTGTTGGGAGGGAGTTAGCATCCTGCCGACAGAAATATCAAATCTTCACTTTGCACACATTTCTCTGTGGTTCTGTCAGGAGAGGGTTATGGCCCGCTGACAGAGAAACATAGGGAAAAACTGTATCAAGTGAATGGTTCTCTTGGGAGTTCCTGATGGAAGAGGCCCCTCTCCGGACTGACATGCTCCTTCAGAGTTCAAGTAGAGATCAGATCTAACCCACAGTGTCCTACAATAGGAAAGGTCCATCCATTTGGCACAACCTGATCCTGCAAAAAGGTCAGGGAAGAAAGAGCACATACGCACTGTGACTTTCTAGAAGTCTATGTGACCATTTTCATGATGGGTATATCTCCAACAGTCCTTCTCATGCATAAAAGTGTGGGTCAGGCAGTCTCTTCCTACCTCCCACTTCCTCCCTGAGTGACACTTCGTAGGCCATCCTACCTTGACGATTATCACTGAGGCTTTGTGAATTGCTCTCCCCAGCCACCATTTTCGCCAAATGTCCTCAAAACAGGCCCAAGTTTCCTCACACTCTGGCACCCACAAAGGCTTGGGGATGTGCAAGTACTCCCAAACCAAGTCATCCTCACACTCTATCCGTTATGCCATCTGTGAGTCACCCAGGACTACTCTGAGCCACTCCCCACTCCGATCACAAAACACACCCAGGCTTGGCTAACTACCAGAATAAGCTTGAAAAATGAGCATGTATTCCTCCCCCCACCAGTTTGATCCATCATGGAAACTCATCACGATCGCGACTGTGACATCATCCCCCTCCAACGCTGAAGTCCAGGGAGTGATTCAAGCCTCATCTCCAGCTCTCCACCATCTTACCATCTTCCTGCTGGCTGGGAGAGCCCTCAGACAGCTTACCTTTTGACCAGGGTGTTTGGATGTCTTGCAGAGCTTTTTACCCACAGATGTACCCATCCATGTTAACATTGATGTAAGTTACTAAGTGATTTCTTTGAAATACACAATTAGAGTCTAACTCAGAGGCGCCTGCATTTGTTTTCTTTCTTGCATATCCTCGAGACTGCTTCTGCTTCCCTGCTAAGGCTGGCCCTGAACTATTAGACTTTTTGGCTGCATAGCAGTTTACTGGCCATTTGGAATTCAGTAATTGGATCTATTTTCAGTACCAGCGCCACATGTATATTTGTTTACCTACCAAAATGTACCTGACCTAAGAGAAAAAAAAACACTTTACTCTCCTAGCACACTAGAGGGTGCTTACATGTTTAGCCTGAAGGCATGGAGGAAAGTTTCTGTATTTTTAGCGCGTCCTCACACACTGTGGTCCAGGTCCAGTCACTAGGAGGGTTCTGTTATGCAGCAGGCCCTAGTATAGGGCCCCTGACGCTTAGAAGAGCAAACCATACAGCCACCAATCTGCCCCTCTGACAGTCAGTCACCGGCCATCACCATCTCCTCTCCCTAGCTAGCTGCTCCATCTTCCCTTTATTTCTTATTCTACATTACCCAGAAGGTTAACATGAAGGTTTATTCTTTGTTACCCCCTTCCCATTCACTGTAGGAGCACAGTCTCATTCTCTATTTGCAGTAAAGCAGACCAGATAATTTTGCTTAAAGTGGTTCTAAGGGGGAAGGTTTTTTTTGTTTTTTATCTTAATGCATTCTATGCATTAAGATAAAAAACCTTCTATGTGCAGCAACCCCCCCCCCCCCCCCCCCTCAGCCTGCCCTAATACTTATACGAGCCCCATCTCGATCTAGTGATGTTGCACAAGAGATTCGGTTGTCTGGGACTCTCTCTCCTCATTGGCTGAGACAACAGCGGACACCATTGGCTCTTGCTACTGTCAATCTAAGTCAGCGAGCCAATGAGGAGAAAGGGGGCAGGGCTGAGTCGCTGCTGTGTGTGTGAATAGACACACAGAGCACCGGCTCGGCTCAGGTGCCCCATAGAAAGCTGCTTGCTGTGGGGGCACCCAGCAGGAGGGAGGAGCCAGGAGCGCCGGCGAGGGACCCGAGAAGAGGAGTATCTGGGCTGCTCTGTGCAAAAGTATGATGTATTTGTTTTTTTTTTGTTTTTTTAAAACACGACTTTAATATCACCTAAACCAGCAACTCCTTTAACTAAATTATAACAGTCTCCACTTCCCTTTCTTTAAAGTGCAGTACATGGGCTGTGCTGTGGCGTTCCTTTGTAAATAAACATGTTTTCCATAAAATGGTCAAAAACATTTAGTCCATAGTCCTGTATCAGGGTCCCACTATGCAGTAGCCCCAAACTCAATGTCATATGACGGCCTCCCGCCACAAGAGCCGCGTCGCCTGGCTGTCATTTGACAGCTGGTGTTCTGTACAAAAATGTCCGCCTATCGAATAATGTCCGCTGTGTACTGCGCAGGCGCAGCTCTTGTGCAGCTCTTGCGCAGTACGGAGCACAAGGAGATTAGAAAAATTGGCGCCTGCGCTGTGAGTCCAGGTGCAAGACCCACCATCCAAGTGGACATAGGGCTGCACATATTAGAGGGCCGCTCGCCACGCTTCGGGCACGGCCTTGCTTCGGGCACGGCCTTGCTTCGCTCGGCTCTTTTTATTCTAACTCCATGTCCACTTGGATGGTGGGGCTTGAACCTGGACTCACGGCGCAGGCGCCGTTCATCTTCGGATATTTTCGGAATCTGCTTGTCCTGTATACTGTGCATGCGCAGTACACAGCGGACACTATCCGATGGGGGACACTATTTGACATGAAACCGGTGGTCGGCAACCAGTTAATCCTAAGGCCTGACTACTTCATAAAAAAAAAATCCTTGTTTTTGAATAAGAGGAGCATCTACCTGTTGTGTTCAGATGAGGCTGTATGGAAAGAGATAGCCACAAACAGAAGAACTACGCTGTGCTCTTTTTTTAGAAAACCAAGACTTCTGTACAATACCAGTGCATTGGCGTATTCAAGATCTGTTACATTTGAAAAAAAATATGATTTTTTTATATTTTTTTAGAAAGTGAAAACAATATCAAAGATTAGTTTAAAAGTGATCCAACAACCTGGAAGGTAAAGTTCTCATTCCTCCGAGAGGAGAATACCTCCTAAATAATTACTTTCTCACCTAATTGAGAGGAATGCTAATTGGTTCAGTGATACTACATTTCGGATGGGCAGCGGGGGAAAATAGGTATTGTACTTACTATTCCTATTTTGCCCATTGTAATCCCCTCCCTTACTCTCCCACACTTCTCTTTTCTCATGACCTGCCTTTTTACATTCTTTAATATTTTTGGTAGATGTCCTCATTTAGAGCCTAATGCAGAGAATGCAACACTACAGAATACCTTATACAGCATGTTTCATGTCATCCGACTCTACCAGAACATCCAAAAAAAAGGGGAAAAAAAGGATATAACACCTCTATATTTCAATATTTTTGGTTGGAATACTTTGCTATGGGAAAGAGGATATAAAGTTTTATTATCCAGGTGCTGTCTTCTTTACTGTTGCTATTATTGTACATGGAAACCACAATACACAATCTATTTCTTAAAGGGACTACACTTATAACAATATATGCATTAGATAAAATAATATTTTTTATACGTACAAAATTCTATTAAAAAGTCAACCAATCATTGTCTGCTTGTTAATATTGTTTCTATTGTGCCATATATGTAACAATCCAAATATCAAGGGGTACTCAGGGCCGCCTACATAGATGGTTTGCTTTTTTTTTTTTCATTACATGCTCTGAAACCTTTAAAAATCAATGTTAGAATTTCTCAATCTATGATTGTCTCATTGTCTACTCAGTGTCTTACAAATATTTGCTATTCCTTCCCCTTTAAAGGCCCGTACAATCAGAAAATTGTACAAAAGTAGCGCTTTTGAAGCAATTGTATGATAATCTGATCATTAGTACACAGCTTTCGTCCGAACTTTTCTGAAAGGACAAACACGATCATTTTTCATACGATTTTTGTTTAACCACTTTCAAACCGGACCAATTTGCTGGTCAAAGACCAGACCACTTTTTGCGATTCGGCACTGCGTCGCTTTAACTGACAATTGCGCGGTCGTGCGACGTGGCTCTCAAACAAAATTGACGCCCTTTTTTTCCCACAAATAGAGCTTTCTTTTGGTGGTATTTGATCACCCCTGCGGTTTTTATTTTTTGCGCTATAAACAAAAATAGAGCAAAACGCATTATTTTTTACTTTTTGTTATAATAAATATCCCCCATGATATATAAAAAACATTTTTTTCCCTCAGTTTAGGCCGATACGTATTCTTCTACATATTTTTGGTAAAAAAAATCGCAATAAGCGATTATTGATTGGTTTGCGCAAAAGTTGTAGCGTTTACAAAATAGGGATAGTTTTATAGCATTTTTATTAATAATTAATTATTTTTTTTTTACTAGTAATGGCGGCGATCAGCGATTTTTATTGTGACTGCGACATTGTGGGGGACCCATCGGACATTTTTGAAACATTTTTGGGACCATTGTCATTTATACAGTAATCACTGCTATATAAATGCAGTGATTCCTGTGTAAATGACACTGGCAGTGAAGGGGTTAACCAGTGGGTGGCAGTGTAGGGGTTAAGTGTTCCTAGGGGTGTGTTACTAACTGTGGGGGGGTTGGGCTTTCATTTAGTGAGCACTGATCTCTGCTCCAATCACATGGAGCAGAGATCAGCGTCACTTGTTGCTAGGCAGAGTGGAGAAATGCTGTTTACAACGGCATTTCTTCATTTAGCCGCTCCGTGAGACGATCGCGGGTATGCCCGCGGCGATCGAGTCCACGGGTCTCGCGACCGGACTCACGGGGGTCCCGACCAGCGTGGGAGCGCGCCGCTGGCGGCGCACTCCCGATGGCAGGGCGGCAAATTTAAAGGGACGTACATGTACGCCCATTTGCCTGCCCGTGCCATTCTGTCGACGTACACCGGCGTGCGCTGGTCGGCAAGGGGTTAATCAGTACAGTTTTCAGCCTAAAATACAATACAAATATATTACATCACTTCCAAATTTTTATTCTGTTGTCAATATGAGGCTAGCATGCAAAAAATAAAAAAATGAAGAATGGAACGATCATTCTTATGCATAATATATACTAGGCTTTAGTGGTCAGATACAGTCATTACTTACAGTGAGGGAAAAAAGTATTTGATCCCCTGCTGCTTTTCTATGTTTGCCCACTGATAAAGAAATGATCAGTAAAGTAAAATTTTTATGGTAGGTTTATTTTAACAGTGAGAGACAGAATAACAGCAAAAAAAATCCAGAAAAACACATTTAAAAAAAAAAGTTATAAATTGATTTGCATTTTAATGAGTGAAATAAGTATTTGACCCCTTCACAAAACATGACTTAGTACTTGGTAGCAAAAGCCTTGTTGGCAATCACAGAGGTCAGACATTCCTTGTAGTTGGCCACCAGGTTTGCACACATCTCAGGAGGGATTTTGTCCCACTCCTCTTTGTAGATCCTCTCATTAAGATTTTGAGGCTGATGTTTGGTAAGTTGAATCTTCCGCTTCCCACACAGACTGGCTAGGCCTCTCCAGAATCGTAATGTGCTTCTTCTTGAGCCACTCCTTTGTTGCCTTGGCTGTGTGTTTTGGGTCATTGTCATGCTGGAATACCCATCCACTACCCATTTTCAATGCCCTGGCTAAGGGAAGGAGGTTCTCATCCAAGATTTGATGGTGCATGACCCCGTCCATCCCTTTCATGCAGTGAAGTTGTCCTGTCCCCTTAGCAGAAATACACCCCCAAGCATAATGTTTCTACCTCCATGTTTGACAGTGTGGATGGTGTTCTTGGGGTCATAGGCAGCATTCCTCCTCCTCCAAACATGGCGAGTTGAGTTGATGCCAAAGACCTCGATTTTAGTCTCATCTGACCACAACACTTTCACCCAGTACTCCCCTGAATCACTCAGATGTTCATTTGCAAACTGCAGACGGGCCTGTACATGTGCTTTCTTGAGCAGGGGGACCTTGCGGGCACTGCAGGATTTCAGTCCTTCAGGGTGTAGTGTGTTACCGATTGTTTTCTTGGTGACTATGGTCCCAGCTGCCTTGAGATCATTGACAAGAGTCTCACGTGTAGTTTTGGGCTGATTCCTCACTGTTCTCGTAATCATTGAAACACCACGAGGTGAGATCTTGCATGGAGCCCCAATAAGAGGGAGATTGACAGTTATTTAACCCCAAATCAATCGCTGCCATCAGATATTTAGCATAAATTTCAAAGTTCACAATTCTGCGATAGCAATTATGATTAATATGGCTCAATGGTCAGATTTCTATATAGTTTTATATAGATTGTTTTATTGTGTTTTATAATATAGGTACAAAGCATACAGCCATAGGGTCACGTACAATATTATAGTAAGGAAATGTATAAATTTGAGCCAGGCCATAGCTTTTACATACTGTACACCCCATCCCAAGTTGGGATAGATAACTTTCAGGTTCTACAATGATAACATACAATATATTAGAATAAATATTTTCTAAGTAAAAAAATCATATATAAATGTCAACTAATCATTGCTTGTTAAAATATTTTATTATGTATAAATTTCGTATTTTCATTGTTTCAGTTATTTTATAAAGTTTACAAAAATACATAAATACAGATATTGTGTACAGAGCGATAATGTGGGTTCATTAACCACTTCAATACCCAACGCTTTCACCCATAGGCGTGCGCACAGTGTGTGTCAGGTGTGCCTGGGCACACCCTAATCACCCCACGCAGGGCTGATTCCCCCTGCTTCCTGGTGCCTCCTGTGTCCTCCCTGCAATGCTGCCATCTTCCCTCCTCGCCCGTCACACCAGCATGCAGCAGGAGATATTTCAGGATGGAGAGCAGGGGAAGGGGTTGGTAAATATTTAATTCACTCCTTCCTTTTCTGGATGAACACAGTGAGTGATCTGTACCAATCGCTCCTGTGTTAATTCTTAACTGAAGCATAGTAAACTATGTTTATTTACGAGACATCAGGGGTCTGTTGAAACCTTTGATATTTCACCAAAGCCCCCCAACGGGTCTCCTAAAAAAATAATAAAAAAAATAAATAAAATAAAACTGCCCTACTGACACCAATCTCCACTCTACTCACACCTTCCACTGCTCTGCTGCTAAACATTTGTGCTCTGGGGTGCACACCCTAATACAATAGGCTGCGCACACCAATGCTTTCATCCCCTTCCTACCCAGGCCAATTTACAGCTTTCAGCGCCGTCACACTTTGATTGACATTTGTGCGGTCATGCAACACTGTACCCCTATGAAATTCTTAGAATTTTTTGAGACAAGTAGAGTTTGCTTTTGGTGGTATTTAACCACTTGCCTAATGGGTAGTCACTTTTACTCCCTTTCTGCCCAGGCCAATTTTCCACTTTCAGCACTGTCGCACTTTGAATGACAATTGCGCAGTCATGCAACACTGTACCGAAACAAATGTTTTATCATTTTTTTCACACAAATAGAGATTTGTTTTGGTGGTATTTAATCACAACTGGGTTTTAAATTTTTTGATAAATAAACAAAAAAAGAAGGAACTTTAACCTCTCTTCATGCTGTCGGCATGAGAAAAAGAGTAACAATAACCAGTGTCTGGTTACCTCCGTGATCATCTGTGATTGGAGATGTGAGGCGGGAGGAGGGCAACAACGCCACCCATGTAGTGACTTCTGTACACTGTATGGCCAACTTAACTTTTACACGGCCACACTTGACTTTATTCAATTTTTTGTATTTGGGCTTATCTGCTATGTTTGACTTTATGCAGTATTGTTAAAAAAAATATGTTTTTCTAGACATAATGAGAAACTAAACTTTAAGGGCCGGTTCACACTGGTGTGATGCCAGACATCGCATGTGATTTGCACCGCATTCGGACCAAACTCATGCAGAACCCTTTTTTGTCCGCACCAGAATCGGATTGCATGTGATCTGATTCCTGTCCAAATTCATAGTTCGCACTGTGATCTGCAAACTGATCTGGGGGTGTCATTAACTTTGAATTGACACCCGCAGCGGTTCGCAGAGGGCAGTGTGAACCGACTGCGAATCAGGTGCTATGAGGGGACCCGCATTGGATTTGTGAACCGAGTCTAAATGGTTTGTTTGATCAAATCCTATTTGCATTATAACCTTTGAGAAAGTAAATATGATTTTATGGTGCATTTTTGTATTTGCATCATTCTTATCAATTTAATTTTAGAAATGCAGTGAAAAAATGTTGGATATTTGCATTTTTTTTTCTGTTGCCCTAGTTAGAAGTAAATATTTTGCTTGTACTGCTTCTTGCTATTTAGAGTTCAAGCTGACCTCTAGGCTAGCAGCTAAATACGCAGATGAAATAGCTAAATAACAGCCAAAGAATTTGTGTTTCTGTTCATTCAGTCCTGAGATTTATGCAGCTCTGCCACACAGCACAGCCAGCCTGCAAACCTGACTTTTCTCTACTGGAGTTAAGTAATACACAGGGCTTTTTTTCTCAGAGAAAAGGTACAGGAATGCCCGCCACACACACATACCTGCCAAATGGCATCAAATAGTAGCTCTTCCCTCTGCATAAAACCCCTTCCTCCACTGCCCTCATCTTCTCCCCCCTTATTAAAAGCTCCAGCATCTGTCATATATCTTACCTTTGTTGCAATATTAAGCTGAAGCACCTATCCGGCTGTAGAACCTCCCAGCATACTATATTACAGTCATTTGCAAGGGAGATCATGCAGTAGGAGCATCAACAATTGGTCACCAGGGAAAAAATGGAGACCGCTTAGGGTGCAGCCTACCATGCACCCTCTCCTGCCCATGACTGTACTGAACTATGGGCACCTATTCTGTATCTCCCTTGTCCTTGTCCGGCACTTTGTGGGATCTGCGCAGGAGATCTGGCCTGAGAGCTACTAAGAGATAAGCTATCACTTGTAAACACAGAAGCTGGACTTCAGTGTTACCAAATGATAGTGGTGAGCAGGGAGCAGAAGACCTGAGTCAGAGGTGGAGGAACTGAATTCCCCCTAGTTCCTGCTGAAAAAAAGCCCTGGTAATACTAGGTCTCGTCCCTGGTCTCAGACTGTGATTGGACAGTAAAGGAGAAGCAGCAGACCATAACTCTGCCTGTTCCTTCTATCAGCATTTTCTTTATCGCATATGAGCACTGCAGCATAACTGATTGGTCCCTTTTGCTGTTTCTCTGACTCCCAGTGTGAGCTCTGCTATACAAGGGATTGTGTAATGCCGCATACACATGACCGGACTTTCCATCAGAATAAACTCTGACGGTCTTTCTGAAGAAGTTCCGACTGAACGGACTTGCCTAACCACGGACACCAAAGTCCGTTCGTTTTGAATGCGATGACGTAAGACAGGACTAGAAAAGTAAGTTCAATAGCTAGTAGCTGCCCTTGCATCGTATTTGGTCTGTCGGAATAGCATACAGACGAACGGTTTCCCCGACAGGAATTGATTCCATTGGAAAGATTTAAAACATGTTCTATTTCTAGGTCAATCAGAATTTTTGAAGAAAAAAAGTCATATGAAGCCCACACACGATCGGAATATCGAATGAAATGATTGCGTCTGACCTTTTCTGCCGGAAAGTGCGGTTGTGTGTACGCGGCATAAGTGGCTGCTACCAAGTCAAATTCAGGCACTTATAATCCTTGAATTTAAAGATACTAGTGATTTTGTTTACATGAATGCATTGGTATTTTATCTATCCTTTCAATAAATAAAATGTTAAAAAAGTTGTTAAAATTAATATTTATTATAGTTTTTGGGTCTAGGCTGGGTGATTTCCTGGAAGAAAATACGTTTGACTATTACATTTCATTTTCAGTATTTAGGTTATAGTATCTGGTCTGTCAGTCACTGAAAGGGCCATTTGTTGGCCTTAAAGTGACTCTGTTGGCAGAATAAAAGAAAATGATATAAAAGCCACCAGCATGCAACGTGAAGAGAACGTATGCTGACTTATAGCATGGGTTACTCGGGAACATAAAAATGGTTCCTTTAACATAAAAAAAGATTGACAAAGGCTGCTTTACAATCTTTAACCACTTGACCTCCAGAAGATTTACCCCCTTCCTGATCAGGCCATTTTTTTGCGATACGTCACTGTATTATTTTAACTGACAATTGCGCAGTCATGCAATACTGTACCCATATAAAATGTATGCCCTTTTTTTCCCACGTGTAGCAGGCATGTTGTAATTCAATTTCTCCTTTTGGCCACAAGATGGAGAAAGAGAGATGCTAACTTGTCCTTCCAGAAAACTCAGAGACCCAAACCAGACTGGAAAAAATGGGAGTTTCAGGAAGTGCTGAGGGGATGGAAGAGAGGGAAGTACTGAGGTAAAACAAAGAGAGAGTGCTGACAGGAGACAGAGGAGAGGAGATTGTTTAAAAGAGAGGGAGATACCAAGGCTCAAAAAGTCCTTTGCTGGGACACAGTGACACTTAACAGCAAGGAGAGGAGTGTGTGAGGGGAAGGAACTGAGGTGCCAGAGTGAGGAGAGAGACACACGCTGACATCAGGGACTGTGTGCCCCAACAGAGGAGGAGGGATATCCTAAAGCCCGGGAAAAAGAGTCTGTGAGGAGAATAAGGAGAGCAGTCTGAGAAGAGAGGGTGTGTGGTGAGGTGACAGGTGTGAGGAAAACCGCTGAGAGAGACTCTGGCAGCATCAGAGGGGGAGAAAGCCAAGCTTTTCCAGAGACTGCCAGGAGAGTGTTGCCTGGAGACAGAGGAGTGAGGACGCCTGAGGGGACCCAGGAGCAGAGACAGTCACATAGTCCACTACTATTTAGTCCGGGGACCCTACTCAGCAGCCCAGCACCACGCAGCTCAGCAGACATGACCCACACTTTTCAGGGATCGAGATACCCATCCGGTTATTGGGTCGGCCACTGCCTGTTTACCTTGCAAGTTTTGCTACCAGTCATCTCGATCGGCCATCAGCAAGAGATTCAGTGCCTTACAACATTGCTAGGAGCATCAGGAGCCTGAACCAGCACTGGGACTATCGTCGTGTCATCGTTCAGAGGACTGGTGAGAGGGTGCAGACCAAACATCCTTCTTGACACCATACTGACACTGCATGCAGACACCAATTTCCCTTTTTAGTGTCACAGGATGCTTTTTTGGAGTTGCCATCTCTAGTAGTTTGTCCTTTTAACATTCCTACCCAATGGAACATTCTAAATGATTACTGCTCCACACAAGCTTGTTTAAACCTACTCTTAAAACAAGGGCCCCACTGTTTGCTAGCAGGAGACACTACAATTCTTCACCTCAGGACCTATACGTCACAGAACTGTGCTTACTGTACTTGTGTAACCCTTTTCTTTTTTTTGTATGTGTGTCTCTCAAGGGTGTTTGCAGCCCAGAATCAGTCTTCGCTCCTCCCTCTCAGCGCCTGTGTTAAGGGCATATAGACTACTGCCTTTTCTATACTTACAGTTGAAGATTATCTTTTCTAATATATGAATTCTTTGCAGCAAGGTTTGAACGTGTTGGAAATTTTCTAGATGTTTTAAACCGTGATAATATATTAGGTTCATTTATCACTACCAGTTGTGTCTGTCTGTTTCTGATATCAATCCACAGCCAGGATATTGGTACTTTCTTCACTTGCATTGTTGAAAGTGTTTGCAGAAATTTTATAACTAACCAGGTGTGCCAGAGGGGCTGAGGCCATTCTTGGAATTGAGGCGTAGAACAGAGAACCCGAAAATTTCAAAGCTGCTCCTTCGGGGGTGGTGCTACACACAAAAAGAGCTTTCTTTTAGTGGTATTTGATCACCGCTGCGTTTTTTTTTTTGCGCTATAAACAAAAAAAGGCCGACAGTTGTGAAAAAAAACAATGTTTTTTTACTTTCTGCTACAAAACATATCCAATAAAACAATTGAAAAAATTAAATTTCTTCATCAATTTAAGCCAATGTGTATTCTGCTACATATTACATTATTGCATCTACAAACTATGGGACATATTTATGGAATTGTTATTTATATATTTTTTTTTACTAGTAATGGCAGCAATCAGCAACTTGTAGTGGGACTGAGATATTGTGGTAGACAAATCGGACACTAGCTGACAGTTTTTTTGGGGGACCAGTGACAATAATACAGTGATCAGTGCTAAAAATGTGCACTGTCACTGTACTAATAAGACTGGCTGGGAAGGGGTTAACATCAGTAGCTATCAAAGGGTTAACTGTGTGCCGAGCCTGTGTTTTGTACATAGATCGGTGCCCCTGCTTTGCAGCAACACAGGATGCATGTCTTCTCTACTGACAGAAGAGCAATCTGCCTTGTTTAATAGGCAGACTGCCATTCTGCCTCTGTACTGAATGATCGGCGGGTGCCAGTGGACATCAAGTTTGCAGTACCTGCAGATCAGCTCCCGCTAGTGTTGCCTCCTCAACCCTTTAAACCTGAACACATATGAATTACACAGGTTCTGAGGCAAATTTAATGCAGATAAGGCACCAAATGAGTTTAATTACCACCTTAATCAGCCACAGAAATGGAGTAATTAATATATGTTTGGTTTTAAAGGCATGAGGTGGGAAACATAGTTCCCACTGTGCATAATCAAATCTGGAGCAGGCCAGCGGCGGCACGCATGCACGCGCCCCCTGCCGGGAAGTGTCGGATCATGTGCTAGGTGCGTGATCCGGTGTTCTGTCAAAATATCCAACTCGTCAGAAATTCCAACTACTTAACTTCCGATTTCTTTAAATCAACAGTAATTTGAGATTTTGATGAATTGTTGTTGGACACAACACCTGCAACAGAATACAGTCTGGTGCACGATATTATGAGCGGAGATTGTTACTCCACAGTGATACTAGCCAACATAATGGACGCCTCCAAGGTGGCGACAACTTTGTCCTCATTAGCCGCTGTTCTGTCAAAACAGCTAAATCTTCTTGTATCGGACTGTATTCAGTTGCCGGTGTTGTGTCCACACAACAATTCGTCAAAATCTCCATTACTGGTGGTTTAAAGAAACCAGAAGTGATGTGGTTGATGTTTCTCAGGAGTTGGCTAATTTGACAGAACATCGGCGCAGCAGTGCCACCTTGCCGCCACATATGCAATTTATATGGTTGGTAAGTGGTTAAAGGCATTATAAACCTTCCTACTTCACTTTTTGTTTTTCACCTGTATAAAATGTGCATTCATTATGTGATTTCATGGCGTCATTTGTTGCCCTGGACATACAGCCTATAGTAGAGTAAACCTTTACATTTCTGCATCAGCAATTTCTGTTTGTGTTCAAACATGCGACATGGCATTGCACTGGCTAATCTATGTGTGTAGTGTGAGTCCTGACACTTCCTGTGAATAAACTACATATCTCATAATCCTTGGGTCTCTCAGTTTAGTGCTCTGCAGGTGGGAGCTAAACAGTAATTAAAACTGATACAAACAGAAACAGGCAGAGCAAAGAACAGG
Organism: Lithobates pipiens; assembly: GCF_037356315.1. Lineage (NCBI taxonomy): Eukaryota > Metazoa > Chordata > Amphibia > Anura > Ranidae > Lithobates > Lithobates pipiens. Next base: position 71,827,353 of record NW_027507791.1, on the reverse strand, counting down.
GTACTTTCCATGCAGTCTTTCAGCACACTAACACTCGTACATTTGTGGTGCAACACAGAGGCATGGATCAGACGCTGTGTGACCTGAAACAAGAAGTTGCCTGCCCCTAGGGACAAGCTAGGTGAATGAATACATGGACATAGGGGGATTGATGCTGCCATAGGGGATATCACTCCACTAATACCTACTTAAAACAACTAAAACCTTGGAGGGTGTACCATGCCTTTAGGCTGTCTTCACACATATACATTGGGGCAATGCAATGCACATGGCACTCCAAAGCAAAAGTAAAGTTTCTGAAAAACCTCACAAGCTCTGCCTTGTGATATTGTGCCCTGCTCTACCAATATAGTTCAGGTTAGTTCTTTGTACGATGAGGTGCGTTAAGACCCCTTTCACACTGAGACGGTTTTTAGGCGTTTTAACGCTAGAAATAGCGCCTGAAAACTACCTCCTATTCATTTCAGTGTGGCTTTTCAAACTGGGGTGGTGCGCTTGCAGGACGTTAGGAAAAGCCCTGCAAGCGGCATCTTTGGGGCAGTTTGGGAGCGCTGTATTTTGCGCTCCCAAAGCACCCTGCCCATTGAAATGAATGGGCAGCGTTTCCAAAGCATCTGAAAAGTGTTTAGAAAGCGCAGCAACAGGGGCACTTTTAACCCATTCTTTGGGGTTAAAAGCACCCCGCTAGTGGCCGAAAGTGCCGCTTAAACAGCGCTAAAGCGGCACTACAACAAGTAACGTTTTAGAGCTAACGTGGCCACGGCCCCAGTGTGAAAGGGGTCTAACAGCCTGGGAAAGGGAAAGGAATGAATTTGCGACTGCTAATGACCGAATGGGCCCTTCATCTTTCTTTGTACAGTGATACCTCGGTTCACGAACTCCGCTTTGGTTCATGAGCCGCGGCCATCTTCCCTGCTCCGACACATTCATATTGAGAAGATCAGTGAACCAGTCAGGGGGTTCTGCCCCCTGACTACCATGAGGGTGGGCTCACTTGATTGGGAATCTTGGAAAAACAGTTCATCTGAATTCTACAACTTTATCATGCCCACAGATGATCTTTTCCTGGATGCACAGTGTTGTTTTCTGGCTCCTAGATTAGTCATTTAACCACTTAAGGACCGAGCCTCTTACTGAGATTTGTTGTTTACAAGTTAAAAACATTTTTTTTCTAGAAAATTACTTTAGAAAAAAAATGTAGAATGTTTGGGGTTCTAACACCCTAGAGAATAAAATGGCGGTCGTTGCAATACTTTCTGTCACACCGTATTTGCGCAGCGGTCTTACAAGCGCAATTTATTTGGAAAAAATACACTTATTTGAATTAAAAAATAAGACAACAATAAAGTTAGCCCAATTTTTATTTTTTATATTGTGAAAGATAACGTTACGCTGAGTAAATTGATATCCAACATGTCACGCTTCAAAATTGCGCCCGGTGGTGGAATGGCGTCAAACTTTTACCCTTAAAAATCTCCATAGGCAACGTTTAAAAATTGTACAGGTTGCATGTTTTGAGTTAAAGAGGAGGTCTAAGGGTAAAATTATTGCTCTCGCTCTACTGATCGTGGCTATACCTCACGTGTGGTTTAAACACCGTTTTCATACATGCGCACTACTCATGTATGCGTTCGCTTCTGCGCGCGAGCTCGGCGGGATGGGGCACGTTTAAAAAACATATTTTTCTTATTTATTTTACCTTTTATTTTTTATTTTTACACTGTTCTTTTAAAATGTGTCACTTTTATTCGTATTACAAGGGATGACAGGACATCTTAAATATGAGATCTGGGTCAGATCTCATATTTACATTAAAATGCAATAAAAAATAAATAAATACATTTAGTCATTTGAATTTTTTTTTAAATAGCCCTTTAAGAGCTATGGAAAGAAGTGACGTTTTGACATAGTTTCCACCCTGCAATGGTATGGAGATGGGTGGGGACCATCTACCCAGCCAGCAGAAGGACCCGATTGCCTCCGCTGCTGCCAACGGCCCCGGTAATCGGTGGAGGGCGGAGGGAGACCTTCTCCTCCCACTGATAAAAGTGATTTTGCGTCGAATCCACCACAGAGACCACTATTATCAGAAACCGAACCGCCGGCCGAAGAAGAGGATACCAGGGTTATGGCAGCTAGCTGCTGCCATAACAAAGATATTCTTCTTCAAAGTAAGGATGTATATCGGCGAGCGGCGGTCCAGAATTGGTTAAATTGGGGTTTGGATTTGTTTCAAACAAGGATTAAAGAGGAGCTATGTTCTTTTGTTTTCTTTTTAGATGTACACATGAAAGAGGTCAGCTTAATGTAAAAGACCGTATGTAATACATGTTAAAATCCTTTTTTTGTACATACATTTCATAATTTTACTGTGTATATATATATATATATATATATATATATATATATATATATATATAAAGTTCAGAATGTATTAACCCGATTTACATTGAACCCTATGGGAAAATTTGCCTCGGTTCACAACCAATTCGGTTCGCAACCAGAGTCGTGAACCGAATAATCACTGTATTGGTGATAAATTCGAACTTTCATTGGCGAGGAGTCATTTCCAGTGCTCAGTACAACCAATAACTGAGTAGCTTGTTCAAAAACAATAGAAACACAAATCTCATTTAAAAAATGTCAGATGTAATCGTTCTACTCACTCTGTTTTGTGTGCTAAATGATTTTTCCTGAGAGATGAATGAAGCAGTGAATGTGTCTGTTAGATGATTAAGTTAATGACATTATCTTATTATAATTTAATGCCTCTTGCTCCATTTCTCCACAGGTCCCCCCTGATGGATTATATTTGTTGATACACAAATGATAAATGATTCCCTTAGTAGTAAGTTTAAGGCCTCATGCACACTAGTAGGCCCTTCTGAACGCATTTCTCCTGACAGCATAAAAGCAGCAAGCAATTTAGGCTCATCGGGTGTTTTTTCTGCCCAAACATTCCCCTCCTAAATGCAGTTTTTGTGCGTTCAGATTTATGCCCCTAAATGCCCCTGCCTCTAAGCCCTTATACACACGGTCAGAGATTCTGACAACCAAATCCGTCGGAGTAATTCCGATGGATTAATTCCAGAAGAGGTACGGAAGTGATGTTGCATACACACGGTCGGACTAAGTTGTCGGAAAATCCGATTGTACATAAGGTGATGACGTTATTTCGTTACGACGGGACTACGTTCAGGCTAGTAGCCAATAGCTTTGGTCTAGGAATTTGATCTAAGCATGTGTGGCACTTTGTCCGTCGGAGTAGGCTACACATGATCGGAGCATTTTGTCGGAAAATTTTACCGGCAAGTTGGAAAACTTGGTCCGTCGGATATTCCGACGAAAACAGTCCGATGCAAACCACACACAGTCGGAATATCCGACGAAATGGTCCGATAGGAAACATTCCGTCGGAATCTCTGACCGTGTGTACAAGGGCTAAAGGTCTACGTGTGCATGGACACATAGGCTAACCTAGAGGGGCATCCAGCTGCCGTGTGCATGAGGTATTACCAAATGTTTTCCCTGTATTATCAGATATACTATAGGTCTTTTTCAAAACGGTTAAACTTAACCACTTGCTAACCGGCTCATGCTGATATTTGTCGGCAAATTGTCACGTTCCCGTGAATCGCCATATGGTTACCTCGGTTCCTTTAAGAGCTGTAGCAGGCATGTGCAGAGGCACGATGCACGTGGCCAGCAGGCTCGATCGCAGCTGGCCATCCACGATCGCAGGCACAAGAGCCAGAACAGGATTTGTGTGTGTAAACACACAAATCCTCATTCTAACAGGAGAGAAGAGACAGATGTACTGTTTGTAGTAATTACAAACAGCTGTTTGAAGTAATTACAAACAGCGATATGTCTCCTTCCCCAATCAGTCCCCTCCTCCCACAGTAAGAAACACTAACTAGGGAACACATTTAACCCCTTTATCGCCCCCTAGTGTTAACCCCTTCCCTGCTAGTGACATTTACACAGTAATCAGTGCATTTTATATCCCTGTATAAATGTCAATGGTCCCAAAAACTGTCAAAAGTGTCTGATCTGTCCAATGCAATGTCACAGTACTGCTAAAATTTGCAGATCACCGCCATTACTAGTAAAAAAAATATAAAATATATATATATAATACAAATGCCATACATAAATCCCCTATTTTGTAGACACTATAACTTTTGCACAAACCAATCAATATATGCTTATTGCAACCAGAAATATGTAGAATAATACATATTGGCCTAAACTGATGAAGAAATTTGTTTTTTAAAAACATTTTTGGGGATATTTATTATAGCAAAAAGTGAAATCTATTGTTTTTTTTTTTCAAAATTGTCTTTCTTTTTTTGTTTATAGCGCAAAAAATAAAAACTGCAGAGGTGATCAAATACCACCAAAAGAAAGCTCTATTTGTGTGAAAAAAGGGACGTCAATTTTGTTTGGGCACATTGTCGCACGACAGCACAATTGTCAGTTAAAGCAACACAGTGCCATATCCCAAAAAAATGGCCTGATCATTAAGCAGGAAAATTTTCCAGGGCTGACGTAGTTAAAGTCCAATTCCAGGTTTAGGGTTCCCCCAAGTATCCCTCCCTCCTCACCATGTTTAACCAGTTCAATACTGGACACTTTTATTCCCTTTCCACCCAGCTAAATTTTCAGCTTTCATCGCTGTCGCACTTTGAATGACAATTACGTGGTTCTGCAACACTGTACCCAAACAAAATTTTTATAATTTTTTTGAGAAAGATAAAGCTTTTTTGGGAGGTATTTGGGTTTTTTATTTTTTGCTAAACAATCGAAAAAAGATAGAAATTTTTGAAAAAAAAATGTTATAACATTTTGTAAATAAGTAAATTTTCTCTTTCACTGGTGTGTGCTGTCAAGGCTGCACTGATGGGCACCGATAGGCTGCACTGATGAGGTGGTGCTAATATGCAGCACTGATTGGCATTACTGGTGGGGCTGCACTGATAATCATTGCACTTTGCAGTCCCCGCTGAGGAAAGCAGTTATCCGCTCTTCTCTCCTCATGCGCTGGCACTTCTTTCAGGCCTTCTATTTTCAGGTCAGTGGTTGCGGTGGCCAATGGAGGGGGGACATTTTTTTTGGATCTTTGAATTTTTAATAAAGGAGTTGTCAAAAACTTGTGTTGTGTTTTTATTTACTTTTTACACTTTTTTGGTGAATGAGATCACATGGGGGGATGGACCAGGATCTGGGAGCTACCTTTTTAACCACTTCAGGCTCGGAAGCATTGGCCCCTCAATGACCAGAGCACTTCTTACAATTTGGCCCTGCGCTGCTTTAACTGGTAAATGTGTGGTCATGCAATGCTGTACCCAAACAAAATTTGCATCCTTTTTCTCCCATAAATAGAGCTTGCTATTTGCCTCTGCGATTTTTATTTTTTAATATATAAATGGGATAAGACAGAAAATTTGGAAAAAAAATATTTTCTAATTTTGTTATTAAAAAAATCCAATAAATTCAATTTTAGTCATGCATTTAGGCCAAAATGTATTCAGCCACATGTCTTTGGTATGTGCAAAAGTTATAGCATCTACAAACTAGGATACATTTACTGGAATTTTAAGCAGCTTTTAGTTTATAACTACCTATCTCATTTCTTGAGGTGCTAAAATGGCAGGGCAGTACAAATCCCCCACAAATTACCCTATTTTGGAAAGTAGACACCCCAATTTTTTTTTCACACAGTATTTGCACAGCGATTTTTTTCAAACTTGATCCAAACACCTATTTAAAATTTTAATGCACTAAAACACACTATACTGCACAAATGTTTGAAGAAATAAAAAAGATAATCTTATGCCGAGTACATGGTTACCGAACACGTCATGCTTTAAAATTGCGCACAAACATCATACATTTTTAAAAGCCTTTAAAATCCTTTACAGGTTACCACTTTAGATTTACAGAGGAGGTCTACTGCTAAAATGACTGCCCTCAATCTGACCTTTGCAGTGATAACTCCCATGCATGGTGCAATTGCTGTTTACATATGACACCAGACCGATGCATGCATTCGCCTTTGAGCATGAGCACGGGGGGGGGGGGGGGGCAGGGGTGCTTTTTTTTATTATTCTTTATTTTGCTTTTTTTTTTAAACTGTTCCTTTAATTTTGCTTTTTTTTCTTTATATAATTTTTATTGTTATCTCAGGAAATGTAAACATCCCCTATGATAGCAATAGGTAGTGACAGGTACTCTTTTTTTTTTAAAAATGGGGTCTATTAGACCCTAGATCTCTACTCTGCCCTAAAAGCATATGACCACACCAATATCAGTGTGGTAAAATGCTTTCCCAATGGCGCTGTTTATATCCAGTGAAAGTCATGAAATGCTCGTAGTTTCCGGTTTCTTAGGTCATAGAGATTATTGGAGCCGTTCTGGTCTCTGATTAGCTGATATGGTCAGCTGGCGGAACCACCAGCTGCATTCTCAGGTTCCCTGCTGGGACAGGAGAACCCAAGAAAACCATGGAAGACAGTGGGGGGGGGGGGGGCGTTCCCTCTTACTGCTTGTAAAACAGGATAATTAGCTGCTAGGATTGCTTTTAAATGAAAGCTGACCGCTGGCTGAAAATAATAATACCAAGATGATGCCTAAACCTGCAGGCATCATTCTGGTATAAATACTCAAAGTCCAGCAACATACCAGTACTTTGCTGGTCCTTGTTGGGCATATATTGTAATGTTCTTTTTTTTCATGCAGCCTGTGGGAGGTGGGTATGCCCATCATTAGAATACCGCCCTTCATCCACCCACTTCTAATGATGGGCATACATGCACCATTTTTGTTTTAACTGTGGAAATTTTTTTGTTTCAACTGGGGTTGCTGATTTACGTCATGAGAGCAAACGCTGTTGTCAAGATAAATAAATCAGTGCTGCATCTGAATGGCGTACCTGAAAAGCAAGCAATGGTAACAATAAAATATTAACTTAATAAAACTTGATTTTTGAACGCAATCTGTGCCTAAAAAATATATGCAGAAGCATGGGGGAAATCTGCCCTAATGTTTGGAGAAAATCGCTCCTCTACCCCTGCCCCCATGCTTCGGCATATACAGTGCCTTGCGAAAGTATTCGGCCCCCTTGAACTTTTCAACCTTTTGCCACATTTCAGGCTTCAAACATAAAGATATAAAATTTAAATTTTTTGTGAAGAATCACCAACAAGTGGGACACAATTGTGAAGTGGAACGAAATCTATTGGATATTTTAAACTTTTTTAGCAATTAAAAAACTGAAAAGTGGTGCGTGCAAAATTATTTGGCCCCTTTACTTTCAGTGCAGCAAACTCACTCTAGAAGTTCAGCGAGGATCTCTGAATGATCCAATGTTGTCCTAAATGACTGATGGTGATAAATAGAATCCACCTGTGTGTAATCAAGTCTCTGTATAAATGCACCTGCTCTGTGATAGTCTCAGGGTTCTGTTGAAAGCGCAGAGAGCATCATGAAGACCAAGGAAAACACCAGGCAGGTCCGTAATACTGTTGTGGAGAAGTTTAAAGCTGGATTTGGATACAAAAAGATTTCCCAAGCTTTAAACATCCCAAGGAGAACTGTGCAAGCGATCATTTTGAAATGGAAGGAGTATCAGACCACTGCAAATCTACCAAGACCTGGCCATCCCTCTAAACTTTCAGCTCAGACAAGGAGACGACTGATCAGAGATGCAGCCAAGAGGCTCATGATCACTCTGGATGAACTGCAGGGAACTACAGCTGAGGTGGGAGAGTCTGTCCATAGGACAACAATCAGTCGTAGACTGCACAAATCTGGCCTTTATGGAAAAGTGGCAAGAAGAAAGCCATTTCTCAAAGATATCCATAAAAAGTCTTGTCTAAAGTTTGCCACAAACCACCTAGGAGACACACCAAAGATGTGGAAGAAGGTGCTCGGTCAGATGAAACCAAAATCGAACTTTTTGCTCACAATGCAAAACGATATGTTTGGCGTAAAAGCAACACAGCTCATCGCCCTCAACACACCATCCCCACTGTCAAACATGGTGGTGGCAGCATCATGGTTTGGGCCTGCTTTTCTTCAGCAGGGACAGGGAAGATGGTTAAAATTGAGGGGAAGATGGATGCAGCCAAATACAGGACCATTCTGGATGAAAACCTGTTGGAGTCTGCAAAAGACCTGAAACTGGGACGGAGATTTATCTTCCAACAAGACAATGATCCCAAACATACAGCAAAATCTACAAAGGAATGGTTCACAAATAAACGTATCCAGGTGTTAGAATGGCCAAGTCAAAGTCCAGACCTGAATACAATCGAGAATCTGTGGAAAGAGCTGAAAACTGCTGTTCACAAACGCTCTCCATCCAACCTCACTGAGCTCGAGCTGTTTTGCAAGAAAGAATGGGCAAGAATTTCAGTCTCTCGTCGCGGAGGGGGGATTGGCCATACCCCACTTGGGTGCATACTTTCTGGCTGCCCAACTTCAGCACTTAGCAGGGGCAGGGCTCCAAGAGGGGGGGCCTATAAATCATAAGTTAATGATGCTGGGAGCACCTCATAAATTGGTACCCGAAGCCCTGGAGGCTAACGCCTTTTTCTACAGATGCCCTACTAATATTCTAATGAGGAAGGTATGGCAGCAAGCAAAGCAAAAGTTGGGATATGCGGGAATAACTACCTACACCCCTCTATGGTCTAATCGCCACCTGCCCGAATTAAACAAGGTAGATAAAGCTCCGGAATGGGATAGTCAGGGGATTAATAGAATAGTGCACCTCTACGAGGGGAACGTAATGAAACCTTTCGAAACTATCAGACAGCAATTTAATGTCCCTAATAGGTCGTTCTACAAATATTTGCAGCTGAGACATGCAATTCAAGCTCAATACGGGTCACTCGCTATTGAGCGAACTGAAATCCCCCAGCTCCAGGCCCTTATAGATCGTAGGCATGTAAAAGGCCAGATTTCGCGGCTCTATGCAAAGCTTAGAGGCTGTTTCTTGAAAGGTGAAGGCCCAGCCAAGAGTAGGCAGGGTTGGATGGGGGATGTTGGCCCGATATCTCGGGAACAATGGGCTAAAACGCTTGAACAGGGGCACTTGGCCTCTATATCTCCATCTCAGCGAGTGTCCCATTTGTTCCTTATATACCGGGCATATTACACCCCCCAGAAGCTATGGAAAATGGGTAGGAAATCTAGGGATGAATGTCCTAGATGTGGGGCACCGGGTGATCTCTTCCACATGGTATGGAAATGCCCAAAACTGTATAGCTATTGGTTAGAAATAATCATTAAAATAAATAGAGCTTTCAAGACCACCCTGAAACCCGAGGCCAGGGCCTGTTTACTGGGGATATTTGAAGGGGTAAATATTCCTCCGCCAATTAAGCCATCCGTCCTGAAGTGCTTATATCAAGCTAGGCGACTGATAGCAATTAATTGGCAAGCTAAGGATCCTCCGGATATTGGACAATGGGTTAATGCAATTAACTCTTTAATATGGTGTGAGAGAGCAATGCTTATAAAGCTAAATAATTTAAGAAAATTCGAGTTATTATGGTATCCTTGGCTGAGTGATATGGGGTTCCCTTTGGAGTGAGGTCAATACATGAATGGTCTAGTACCCGATGGGTGGGTGGCAGGGAGGAGTTTCCTCCCTCCCCCCTTACGTAGAACCTTTTTTTTTTTTAGGGGTAGACTTTGGAGAGGATTTTCCTTTCCTTCACCCTTCCCTTTCTCAAAGATTTCCTTTTTTCTTCCCCCTCTTGTTTATACGGATATAGCTATCTGGCTGCGACTGAGTCGGTTGTTGCCGGCGCTGCGTGCTCGAGGTGGGGTGGGTGGGTGGGAGGGAGGCCTGGGGGGGGCAGGGTGGGGGGGAAGCGCATTAAGGGGAGGCATTGATGAGTAGGCGCTGCATAGCAGTTCCAGTGCACTAATTTGCTCGATACGTAATTTGTCTCTTCTTCTCCTTTTCTATACAGCACAATATTGTTACCCATGTATGGAAAATCTTTAACAAAAAGCATATCAATTAAAGTAGGGCAAGAAGTGGGAAAAAGAAGGAAGGGGTAGGTTGGTGTTGAGCGGGGGAGGGGGGGTTTCGCCTCCCATCCCACAACATAACTCCTGGATGGAGTGTTTGGGTGTGGGGTCGACGCCTCCACCCCTCGCCTATCGCCAACAAAATATTTAACACTTAAGCCCAAATGTGATCTATGCTATGTTAACGTTACTACTCAATTGTATTTTACCTTATGTTCTAGAATGTATTAGGCTATGCTACCCTGGCCCTTTAACTTATCTTTTTGTATTTGTGAAAATCTCAATAAAAATCATTGAAATAAAAAAGAATTTCAGTCTCTCGATGTGCAAAACTGATAGAGACATACCCCAAGCGACTTGCAGCTGTAATTGCAGCAAAAGGTGGCTCTACAAAGTATTAACGCAAGGGGGCTGAATAATTTTGCACGCCCCACTTTTCATTTTTTTATTAGTTAAAAAAGTTTCAAAAATCCAATAGATTTCATTCCACTTCACAATTGTGTCCCACTTGTTGGTGATTCTTCACAAAAAATTAAAATGTTATATCTTTATGTTTGAAGCCTGAAATGTGGCAAAAGGTTGAAAAGTTCAAGGGGGCCGAATACTTTCGCAAGGCACTGTATGCTCTTTTTTTTTTAACTGTGGTGGTGAAATCACCTACTACAGCGATGGAGTCACGGCTTTACGTATTGTGGGAGCAAATGCTGTTGCTGTCAGAATAAATAAACCTGTGCTGCAGCTGAATGGTGTACCTGCTAAGGAAATTATGGTTAATGATAAAACAACGTAACACTACAGTATAACAGTAAGACATACCATACCTACAAAGCAAATACAATAAAACATTACAGTTCTAAAATTAAGTAACAATAGAGAGAGAACTATAGATATGGAACAATAGAGAGCGAACAATAGAGCGGAATATAGAGAGCAAACATAAGAGAGAGAACAATAGAGAAGAAAAATAAAACCACAACTATTTTTGGCTTTTTGTGTGTGTTTTTTTTGCACTTTTAGTGTACTAAACATTTAAACTGTAAATGTTCCAGATTAGGGTCTCTCAAAATGTGATGGCCATCTCATCTTTCGAGACCCTGTGTAAGTGTGCCCTAGGGCTGTGCAATGCTGTACCCTACATTAATACTCCCCTAGCGTGTGGTAGCGTTTGAAACAGTCACCGATGCAGAGACCAGGTTGGTCACAACAGGAGGGACAATAAAAGCGCGTGTCACGCCTAAATCCATGTTTTTTGCAGACAAGACATCTTCTTTGGGGATTTCTTTGGGTATGGGATACCAGGGAGGACATGCGGAAAATGCCTCTCATGCAGTCGGCTCACTGCATTTGCATTGGGAAGTTGGAGCACAGCACCACCTGGAAACAGAAGGGCTGTAATGATCTTTTCCTGGAATTTAAGGAAGGATCCAGCTCGTCCTGAAGCTTTGTATAGCACATAAGCATTCAGCAGAGCCAATTGGAATAAATATACAGACACTTTTTTATACGAGCATCTGGCCTTACAGACGATTAGGTACAGCACCAACAACTGGTCGTTGAGGTCCACCCCTCCCATGTTAAGGTTGTGTTCATGGGCAGAGAAGGGTTTTTCCACAACACCAGTCGCCGTAGGAATTTGGACAGTCGTATCTGCGTTAAGGGAGGACAGAACGAAAACATTCTGTGTATCCCTCCACTTCACTGCTAACAAATTATTACATTTCAAGCAGGCTCCCCCCCCCCCCCCCCGTCCAAGTTAGGACTCTACAAGCCATTGGGGGAAGCCCCCACGATTAGATCGCATGGTGCCCCATGCGCCAATTCCACAATCAAAAAGGTTACTAAAAAGTGTCACACTTGTGTAATAATTGTTCATGTACAAGTGGGACCCCTTTCCGAATAAGGGTGACACCAAGTCCCATACTATCTTACCAGCGCTTCCTATGTATTCTGGGTAGTTCTCCAGCTCAACGTAACTATCTCTTCCCTCGTAAACAATAAACTATATGTATATAGGCACTATGGGCCTATATATGCCACATAAGGGCACTATGGGCTTGACGGGCCTGTGTTTGTCTTCTTGGTGGCTGTGAGACTCTACTTGTGCTAGCCACCTCACCAGCTTAAACTCGCCACATCACCACATGATACTGCAGTGCTTGCCATTTCACCAGAAGGATGAGCAGCACTAGTACTGGTTCCATATGAGAGCCCTGTGGTTCTTGCACCTCAACAACAGCAGAAGAAGAACGGGGTCGGGTATGCCTGACCTTGGCAGGGACCACTACTCTGTCAGAGCTATCTGTCAGGGTGTCGTTGCTGTCTATAGGTTCGTATTCTGAGCCTGAATCTGACAGATGGGTGACTTCCTCTTCACTCTCATCTGTCAGGCTCAGAAACGTGTAGGCCTCTTCACTAGTATACCTTTGATTGAACATTTTGGCCTCTAAATTTACTGGTACAACTAGTGAAACTCAAAGGAAAAAAGAGCAACTTGCTTCAAATGCTACCAAAACAACTGTTAGTGTTCATAGGCATCAGGCCTAACTCTGCGAATGCTGCAATTATGTGTTTAGTGTTTTGTAAGTGACAGTGATCGATTGATACTGCACTTGGGTGGGCTGGGCAGAGGGGCTAAACGCAGGTGCTAGCAGATATCTGGGCTGATCCCGCTAGCGCTGAGTTTTTGGGAACCCTAAACTTTTGTCGCCCGTGACACTAATACGGTGATCACTGGTGACGGGGGGTGATCAAGGGGTTAAACCTTTATTAGGGGGGTTTAGGTGGGGTCCCTAGACATATCTGGGGCTACTACCAAGTACCCTAACACCGATTATTGTCACAAATGACACCAGTACAGTGATCACAGAAAAATATGAACACTGCAGTGGGTGACATTGTGACAGGGAGGGAAGGGGTTAACTGGGGGGGGGGGGGGGGGGTGACAAGTGTACCTACGTGTACTGGTGTTAGTGTAGTGTTGGTGCAACTTACTGTGAGATGTTCTCTCGAGGGGAGATTACATCACTTCCACTGCCTGTGTTTACACTTACAGGCAGGGGAAGGATTTAATTTGCCAGAACTGATCACCAGGTCCAGGCCATAAATCATTGATCTGGGCCTGGAGACTGATTGGTTCTGAAGCGAATACGATTGTTGCGGATGATGTACAGCTACGCCACTTTGCCCAACCGAGCCAACCTGATGCAGTACAACTGGGGCGGCTGGTCCAGAACTGGTTAAAAGGGGCTTCCAGATTCCGATAAACCCCCCGCCCAAAGACCCCCACAACCACTGGCCAGGGTTGCAGAGAAGAGGCCCTTGTCCCCATTAACAAGGGGACAAGGTGCTTTGGGGGGGGTGCAGAGCCAAAGCCCCCCAAGTTGAGGGCATGTGGCCTGGCATGGTTTCTTGGCCTGCCAGGCTGCATGCTCAGATAAGGGCCTGGTATGGATTTTTTTCTCATAATTTTTCATTGCCGGCTTCCTTTGTTTTTTTTACATTTAGTTGTCAGTGGGTAAACCCGCTGACAGCTGATGAGTCATCAATTGTTAAAGATGCAGCAGCTTTCCGGCCCGCTCCTCAACAACCTGCTATTCTTCACACAGAATTCAAATCGGACGATCAACTTTTTGACCAATGCCAATTCAGATACTTTGGAAAATATGGATACATTTTTCCATTCTGCAGATGTTTAACAACTTTAACGGTTTCGTAAAGCACAAACGAAACAATCACATTGGTCAAAGCCAAAGTGTTAACAAAGTCTCACTCACTCAAAGTTGCATCAAAGTAGCATGGTAAAGTCGCAATGGAAATCGCATTATTTTTAACTCACACAAGTGTCAATGGAGACTTAAGTGTAAATGGGCCCCTCAAGAATTACAGTTCTGCTTTGGAGTCTGAGACCCCTTTATAATTGTATTGAGAGTTTAGCTTTGACCACTGATTTGTTTTTTGCTACAACCCCAACTCCAAAAAAGTTGGGATGCTGTGTAAAATCAAATGTTGCTGACATCCATTTCAAAATGACAGTATTTTTTTTTTTTTTAATGGTACATTGTCAGTTTAAACATTTTATATGTTTTCTATTGTACATGGGTTTATGAGATTTGCAAATCATTGCATTCTGTTTTTATGTGGATTTTACACAACGTCCCAACTTTTTGGTAATTGGAAAAAACACACACAAGAGGGCACAAGCTCATGTATTACCACCAAACTATTAATTTCAATAAAGCCAGAGCCAAATTAATACTTACAAACATGTAATAACAACAGGCATGTAACATAGATGTTTCAGCCATGGAGGAAATGTCCCATCATAAAACCATCCGGTTGGAAAGCCGATGTATTTCAAGAGACTCCCTTCCTCAGAGCTCTCCCGTAATTTGTCAGCTTTCCAACTGGATGGGTTTATAATGGGACATTAACTTTATGACTGAAACATCTATGTTACATGCCTGTTGTTATTACATGTTTGTAAGTATTCATTTGGCTGTGGCTTTATTATAATACATTGTTTGGTGGTAATGCACGAGGAGCTTACGCCCTCTTGTGTGTGTTTTTTGCAGTTTATTGAGGATTTCCCGATCTGTGGAGGGCTGCACCCAAGGATCCATGATGCACTTAAAAGTCTTTGGGGAAATTTTGAATTGAGCGCTGTTTTTTGTGGATTTGTAATATTCTTGGAGTTGGGGTTGAGGTTTAAAAGGGTGGTAAAGGCTTAGAACCTTTGTCTTTTTTTTCTCTCTCTGGGGCCCCCATTGGGCTTATTTATTCTCACTTCCTGTCCTGATAAGTGTATTCACTGAAACAGGAATTGAATCGAAATATCTCTCCCAAAAGCACGCAGCTGGTAAAAGTCGCAGCGTAATATAATAAACACAATCAATATGACAGAAATAGCTTGCGCTCCTCTGATTCCCATCTCCATTGAATGCTCTTTTTTTTTTTAAAGCGTGGCAAAATAATTGCAATTCTCACATCACTTCTTATGAATAATATTAAGACAACATAATCATATCACAGGATCACAGGCTGCATCCAAATGAGCTGTTTTCCTTTGCCACGTATCTCAAGCTGTCTGCTTAGTACATATTACAAAGAGGTCGGCTCACTTGTTTATCCGCAGATTTAAACTGATCATAATAGATCATATTAGTCAGTAATTGACATCGGGGAGTAACTGAATTGCTGGGGAAGGCTGGACAGAAAAATAAGTTAATGTGTTTGTTTTTTTTGCTATTTTATTGTGTTTTTGGCTTGGATTATTATTATACAGGATTTAGGTTCCGTTCACGCTACAGGATTTTAACACAATTTTCACGTGATTCTGCATGTTGCATAGAGCAGCCCATTCATGTGAATCAGCTGCCCTATGCACGTTCATCCCCGGAAAAGAAGCGTCTACTCCTTTTTGGGTAACAAGCTTCACACAATTTTTAAAGGTGCAGTTTTACCACGACTAATCGTTGCAGAATCGTATCACATCGTATTTGGGGTGCCATTAAAGAATAATGGTACCCAAATGTACATCTCGTGTTGTGCTTTCGATTGCAATTTGGAATAGTTACAATACAGTTTAATGGCTTGAGGAATCCAAGGCCCCTGCTTGTTATGCCGCGTACACACTATCGGAATTTTCGTTGGAAAAATGGTTTTCCCGACGTAATTCGGCTCAAGCTGTCTTGCCTACACACGGTCACATCAAATTCCGATCATTTATAACGCGGTGATGTACAACACTTCCGACATGACTAGAAAAAGGAAGTTAATAGCCAGTAGCCAATAGCTTCTGTCTCGTAGTTGAATCTAAGCATGCATGATTTTTGGCGTGTCGAAATTGCATACACACGATCGGAATTACCGCTAGAAAGTTTTTCCGTCTGGAAAATTGAGAACATGCTATCGCATTTTCCGATGAAAAGCTCTCATCGGTCTTTTTCTGGCCAGAATTCCGATCGTGCGTACGCGGCATTAGAGCTTACAATCTAACAGATTGTAGGTGTTTTGAAGCTCTCCGGTACACCTATGACAAAAACCTCCACAACTGTATTAACCTCCCTGGCGGTATGATTCAGTCTGGAATTAGGTGCTGAAAGCGGTACAATTATTTTGCACGGAAATCTGGCTTTTATTTTGTAGTCCTGTAATTCTTAGGAATAACGCTCTTAAATCTGTTCAAACCAGAGTCTAGCAGACATCCCGGGCATGATAAAGTTTATAATATAATAAAGAATAATAAAAATTATTCAATAATGTAATAAAATCCTAAAACACTGAAAAATTTACACTTTTTGGTTGCTATGGACAATCTCCAAATTCCAGGCAGTAAAAAACAGTATTTATAATATAAAAGTGCATGCAGGGCACTGCACAGACCACTAGGGACAAAGGGGTGTGTATTTTTTAATACAGCACTGTAATCTGTAAGATTACAGTGCTGTGTGTGTTTAGTGTGTTTTTACTTTTTTGAATTTGCCGCCGTTCTCCGCTCCCGTGCGCCGTAACGCCGCAGGGAACGGAGCTCGGCGGCATTCGGCACTGTGAATCGAGCGGAGGACGGCTCGATCGCACAGCGCGGCGGACATCGCTGGATCCAGGGGACAAGGTGAGTAACGCTCCGTGTGTCATCCCCTGCATCGAGCGAAGCCATCCCGAGTCTGGCTCGGGGTTACCGCTCCTGTCAGTATATTCCTACCCCGAGCCAGACTCGGGATTACCGCTAGGGGGTTAAAGAAATAAAAATTTGTGTAGAGCGAATAAGACTGATCACCACTATAGGCTGCAAAAGAAAGGCATTCAGGTACAGAAATCTTAGAGCCTAGGGCAGGTGTAGCCATGCACTTAAAGCAGGGAAGGTGGATGTACACTTTGTGCATGCCCCCGTTGCACTTTCTAAATAAAAGTTTACTGTCCCTCAAACTCTGGGGCCCAGATTGTGTCTGGTGAAAGTAGAAGATTCCTTATTGTCACTGGAAGTAAACAATGCCTTATCTTTGTGTCAGTGGGAGGAATAGTCCTGATCATTGGTGTCAGTGGGAGGAATAGTGCACCATCATTGGTGTCAGTAGGAGGAATAGTGCCCCATCACTGGTTTTGGAGGGAGGAATAGTGCCCCATCATTGGTTTTGGAGGGAGGAATAGTGCCTCGTCATTGGTGTCAGTGGGAGGAATAGTGTCTCATCACTGGTTTTGGAGGGAGGATTAGTGACCCATCACTGGTTTTGGAGGGAGGAATAGTTCCCCATCATTAGTGTCAGGGAGAGGAATAGTGCCCAGTCATTGGTGTCAGTGAGAGGAATAGTGCCCAATCATTGGTGTCAGTGAGAGGTATAGTGTCCCATTGTGGGTATCAGTGGGAGAAATAAAGCCCCAAGGGCTAGATAAAGGCAAGCAAAGGGCCACATCTGGCCCCAAGCCACAGTTTGCAGGCCACAGTTTAAAAGGTACAGTGCTGATTCAAGCCGTTCTGGGCCATCTGATCACTGTGATGACCAGTCACTGGGGATTGGCAGTGTAAACATAGTAGGGCTTTTTACATTGTTGAGTCCATCTATGGGATTATTTTGGGGGGGAATTAATATAAAGTGCCAGTGTTTTGTGTTTATGACATCTAGCCACTACACACAATGCAATTTCAGTGTAATGCATTAATGGATTTGGTGGAGTGTGCCTAAAGCCGGCTATAGATGGTTTGAACCATTTATGGGTAGGTTTAATGTATCCAGGTCAATTTATCGATAGACTTGGGTAGAAGCAGCATATTGGAATTTTGGCATGCGATTATTGCCAACAGTATAGGCGCTAGAAATAATAACTGTGTTCTCCCACTAGGAGAACACAATAGTTCCGTGGGAAGAATATTGACTGTTTTGATGGGGAAATCAAGTGATTTTATTTCCTGCAACCCATGGTTACAGGAAAGAAAATTGCACTATCTATTGCCTGCCTTAACAAATGAAAAGGAGCCCTATCTTTGAAATCATAGGCTCAAATAGACTTATTCAATCCACCTAGCAATGATAAAGGCATAAGCAGGAAGTCCTCTTGCATGAACCCTTGAAAAGCACAAAGAGGGAATCCGATTGCCTAAAAGAGGCAGTAACTGAGAGGAGGACTCTCACAGCTCGTAATATTGACAGTTAGGCTGCTTTCACACTGGGTTGTTGGGGGCGTCTGCGGTAAAGCACTGCAATTTTTAGCAACCGAAAAAAGGGTTAAAACCACCTGCAAAGTGCCAATGCAGCACGCTTTGCCAGCGGTTCGGCAGCGCTGCCCATTGATTTCAATGGGCAGGGTGCGCTTTAAGATCGGTGTATACACCTCTCCTACAGTGCTGCAAAGATGCTACTTGCAGGACTTTTGTTTACCATCCTGCAAGCGCACTGCTCCAGTGTGAAAGCACTCGGGCTTTCACACTGGTGTGAGAGGAGAGGCTCTTTACAGGCTCTATTTTTAGCGCTATAGCGCCTGTAAAGCACCTGTAAGTGTGAAAGCAGCCTGATAACAGAAAATTGTATACTCACCTTTCCATAATTTTCCTTTCCTGACGCATCCCATGGCAGCACACACATTGGGTTGTGACTCCGCCTCCACAACCTGATAGGACTGGTAAGCTATAAGATTCAAAGAGGAGTCCACCATTGCATTCTCAGTAACTATCACCTTAGAGGGGTGGGATCCTGTGTGCTGCCATGGGATGCATCAAGAAAGGAAAATTACAGAAAGGTCAGTATACAATTTTCCGTTTTCCTGACGCATCATGGCAGCACACACATTGGGAAATAACTAGCTACATGGGTGGGTGCTTTCAGAAGATTTATTTACTCAAGTACAAGGTATAGATTAATTAGTTTGGATGATTGATCTTCCAAACTCAACCGTAGTGAATTGAGGCGGGTCTATTCTGTAGTGTGACATGAATGTGGTTTTTGAGGTCCAAGTTGCTGCCTTGCAAATAGTTTCTGGAGACACTCTACAGTACGCTGCCCAGGAGGTCGCTACTGCTCTCGGTGAGTGGGCTCTCAATCCCTCCGGTATTGGGAGAAGCTGAATTAAAGTGGAAGTAAACCCATCGATTTAAACAGTTAAAAAAAAAAGGCATGCCGGGAATGCTATCTGCACATTGGCTGTGTTCTCAGCCAAACTATCAAACCATCCAATGGCTGGTGTCATAATGAAGCACATGTGCAGCACCATAGCATTCCAAGATTAAACGGAGGCAAAGATGGCAGCTTTCTTGGCTGAAAATGATAGGGGAGTTTACTTCCACTTTAAGTATGCTTTTTTGACAGTTCTAATTAGCCAAGATGCTATTGTTCTTGAGGAGGCTGCCTGGCCTTTTTTATGTGCTATGTGGGATAACTAGAAGGTTTTCTGTTTTTCTAAATGTATGGGTAACTTTCAGGTAGGTGGAGATGACAGATTTAACGTCCAAGGGGTGAGGATTCCCCCCCCCTCACTATTGAGAAAAACTGGAAGATTAATTTCCGAGTTAAGTGGAAGGTAGACGCTACCTTGGGTACAAACTGATCCAAGAGTCTGAGAACGAATCTATCCGGATAAAAAAAAACACAGATGCGGCTCTTTAATTAGCAGGGCTTGCAGTTCCGAAATTCTTTTGGCTGACGTTATTGCAACCAAAAATGATAACTTGAGTGTTAAATCCCATAGGGATGCTGATTTTAGAGGAAAGGGTTCCTTCGACAGAGCTTCCAACACGATCGATAGGTCCCAGGTCGGAAAAATTAGCTTCCTGGGGGGCCTTATTTTCAGGCATGCTCTCTGCAATTGGATGATGAGAGGATTCAAGGCCCATTTAACTCCTGTCATTGTGGACAGAGCAGAGACTTGGACTTTTAGGGTGCTTGAGCCTAGTCCCTTCTCCAGACCTAGTTGCAGGAACTCTAGAACCTGAGAGACTGACGGGAAGAGAGGATCCCAGGTCTATTGTTCGAAAGCGGAGAATTTCTCCCAGATTTTGTTATATGTGTTGTTTGTTGACTTTTTCCTGGCTTGCTGCGGTGTAGATACTACTCTGAGCGAACACCCCTGATCCAACAACCTTTCAATCTCCAAGCCGTTAGATGTAATTGCTCTGGTGATGGGTGTAGGAACTGTCCTTGCGAGAGCAAATCCGGAGACAGTGGGAGCGGTAGCGCCTCCTCATTCTGCTATGACTGTGGACGTCGAGCTCCTCAACCTGAGGGGCACCGGAGGGAATATGTACCCTAGGTGAAATCTCTGAGGGTGGTGAAGACAGTAGATCCCTGTTGTAGATCCTTGTTGGGTAGGCGGTTCTCGCTAGGAACATTTGTTGTTTTCTGGCGTTGCTGCTAAATCTATGTCTGGGTCCACAGTCATAACGACTATACGGATTATGTCATTCCAAACGATCCAGCATTTTTTTCTTCTCCATGTAAATACTATGTCAATTGAGAAATACAAAAAATGTGTAATTTGTCATCTGCTAAACGCTGCAAAATCCTGTATCCCAATTAACTGGAAAAGTCAGGCCCGCCAACGATAGCTAGTTGGATCCAGAGAGTAGAAGACATTAGGAGAATGGAGACCTGGTACTCACAGCAACAAAAAAAAAAACACAAAGAAGAAAAATATAAAGCGACATGGGATTTATGGCTTCAATCTGTCATCTCCTCAGAGGGTATTGCCCTTAGAACTTTTTAAGGAAACCATCTCCTTAATATATGATGAGACCAGGGACCGATCTGAACCAACCGGGGCTCCCCCTATGCCTACCCTACCTTACCTGTGCTTCCCCTTTTCCTGCCCAGGTATCCTCTGCACTTTGGAGATCCTGGTCCCCCTCCTCCCCCCCTCGAGTCCTACCCAGAAGGCGTGGGGTTGATCTTCCCGGACCTGAGGCCTCAGACTGTGAATTTACTGTCAGACAGGGCCATTAGCCCTATATTGACGATTTCAAGGGTTTGGACTGTGGGTACACAACAACCATAGGAATATATGCATGCCCTTTGTCTGTTACCCTCTTGTATGTATGTATCTTTTATTTATTTGATATGTTGTACCTATTGTGAGGAGTGGGCCAAAGGTTAGGAGGGCTTGCCAAGCAGCCCTGAGCTCCAGGATGTTCGAAACTAGACCCTGTGGATGAAAGGACCAGGGGCCCTGCATCCCCTGGTGTTGATAATGTGCTCCCCAACCATGAAGACTGTCGTCCATCCGTCATTATTTCTGGTAGTGGAGGAACAATGGGACGGCAGCGTGTCAGATTGCTGATTTGAGTCCACCACCGTGCAGATTTTTTTACTGACCGAGTGATCACTATTCGTTGAATCACTGACCCGTTCCATTGTTTTAGGAATGAGTTCTGGAAGATCATCGAATTCCACTGGGACCACTGGATCATTAGAAAGGTGGAGGACATTGAACCCAGGATGCTTAGGCACATTCTTGCAGACAGGTGGCCTGCCGCCTCTTTATTTTGTGGACAAGTGGTTGTAGCTTCTCTTGGGGAAGACCGACTGTATTAGAACTGGTATCAAATTTGGCTCCTAGGAAAATAATTTTCTGCGCCGGGACCAGGCTTCTCTTTTTCCAGTTTATTATACACCCAAACTGTTGGAGTGTGGAGATTAGTACTGTTTGATGTTATAAGAGTGTTTTCTGGCTGTCGGCTAGGAGGAGAATATCGTCGAGATGTGTGTAGGCCTTTCTCCCTCAGATGTGCTATAACCGGAAGTAAGACCTTTGTAAAAGTCCTGGGTGCCGTTGAAATCCCAAACGGGAGGATTTGGAACTGAAAATGTCGGTGGCCTATGGCGAAGCGTAGGTACTTCTGAAAGGTTTGGTGCACGGGAATGTGCAAATAAGCGTCAGGGCAAATCAACCGAAAGCATCCAATCTTTTGCTCCTACTGCTCTCCATCTCCACCTGCTCTCCACGATTCAACTAGAATCGTTTGGTTGAGATTTTTTTAAATCTAGCACTGGTCTCAGGTTTCCTGTCTTCTTTGTAACTAGTAAAAGAGGGGAGTAAAAACCTACGCCTCTCTGCTCCCATGGGACCTCTACAATCGCCTGCTTTTGTAGCAATTCCATGATATATTTGACTAGAAGTTTCCTCTTTGGGCGCCAGGATGGTAGTCTGGTAAATCTGCAGTGATCTTTGGGGGGTCTGTGTTTGAACTTCCATCTGTGACCTTCTTGAATGGAAGATATCGTCCAGGGGTTTTTTATATGGTCTATACATACATGAGCAAATGGCCTCAGCCTTGCTCCTACTATTTTAGGCTGGGCGTGCGTGGCATCAAAAAGGACTTCTGTTGGTCTCCTGGAGTGGTCGTCTTTGACTTCTGTATTCTCACAAAAGACGGCTGTGTGTTTCCCAAATTCCGCATGAACTCCTTCCCTGGTTTATATGATCTTGCATCTCGATATCTTTCGGGCAGATGACGTCTGAAAGATGTATTCTTTCATTGTTTGGGTCTTCTGACAAGACGAGACCCAATTTTCCTCCCGTGACCTTTGATATTGCAGAATCTAACTTAGGACCAAATAGGTTGATACCGGTTTAGGGAATCCTACACCAACTGGAGTTAGAGGTTGTATCCACGACCCAGGGCTTTAGCCACAGCGCTCTTCTAGAAGTCAGAGGCCAACATTGCTCTTGCTGAGGATCTTATTATATCCACCGCAGCTTCTGTCACTAAGTCTCCCGCTAGGCTGAGTTCCTGCAGAGCAGATATGATTCTTTCTTGATCTGCTGCTTCCAGCAGCAACTTTTCAACGTTGGAAGTCCAGCAGGTGATGGCTCTACCGACTGCTGCCAGAGTGACCGCTGGCCTGCAGGCCCCTCCTGCCGCTGAGTGGGTCTTTTTAAGATCTAGATTTATTTTGTGTTCCATTACAAGTTAGGGAAATATTTTCTTAGCTTAGGTGGGGCATCTTTCTCCTCCCAACCGATCGCCTCTTTCACTGATTTTGCAAAGGGATCTATCAGTGCAAAATCGAATGTGGTTGGCGCCAAAAATTCATCGTCTTCTGGGGAATCCTCTTGGTCTTGAAGTAGAAGCCGAATTAGAAGATCGTTTCATAAGCTGCCACCTGCATGATTGATTCTTTTACCGATTCCCTTATATTAGACGCCTCCCTTGCGTCGGATTCTTTATCATGGGTAGCCTCTTCCAAGCAGATTTGGCACCCTAGTTTAATTGGCAGGTATTAGCCGCAGGACGTGTATGATGTCCATCTCGATGTTGGTGAGAGGAAGATGAATCTCTGCGGTGGTGGGAGGATCTTGAATGGCTTCTCTGGGAATGTCTTGAGGGGGAACACTCTTTTCGTTTACAATGCGATGACACCAAAGACCTGCCAGAACTACCAGGAAAAAAATGGCCTTAGTGGCAGTGCTCTCCTTTCTCCTCTTCTTTACTTACCAAACCAGATGCCCCCTTACCTTGTGGTTCACAGATGGTCTGCTGAAGAAGCGGCCTCCATAGGAGAAAGTAGAGTGTACCTAGGAGAAGAGGTTCTTATTAGAAGCAAATGCAGAGGATGAGCAGCAGGTGCTGGGATAGCAAAATAGATAGGGGTTCAGCTTACCAGTAACCAGGGCAAACCGAGCTTCGCAAGGCAGCAGGCTGTGTGAAGAAACCAGGATGGAGTGTGGTGTTTTTCAGTCTGCAAGTTTTTGAAAGGGTAAAAACGATTTTAAATAGACCGCCGGCATGACGGAGATTATGTCATCGCCACGCATGCACCGTAGTGTTCCCCAACGCTTGACACCATCTTGGAAGCTGGTAAATACGGAAACAATGCCTGTGTCAGTTCCAGGAGCACCGGAGAGTCCAGATGCAGCCGCCATGATGGAGGAGGCAGCCAGGCGAGGGACTACAGCTCTCAGCACACCTCAAAGTTAAAATAAACGAAAAATAAAAGGTATGGCACACAGCAAGGAAGGGGGTTCAGTAGCTTATGATAGAAAGAGGAAGGAGGAAACAAGGAGCACGACCGCTGCACACCCGTTAAACCTCTTTAAAAGCAAAAATGTATTTATCATAATAATACATACTGCCATTTTACTTCTGCAGGTGGTGGGTTTTTTTGTACTAAAATCAAGGCAATAGCACCTTTTATCACATCTTGGCTGACATTTATACAATTGAGTTGATTTAGAATACCACCAAAAAAAAATTAAATAAATAGGATTTTTGTACTTACCGTAAAATCCTTTTCTTTGAGGTTCATTGACGGACACAGAACTTTAATCTTGACCTTAGTGTTATATTGCCACCTTTTGGAGAGGACTAGGCAGAAGACACAAAAAGCACAGTACAGCCCAGGGGGAGGTCCTACTGGCTATAACCCCTCACTCTGCTTCCAGCAGCTCAGTTTGTCAAAAAGCAGTACAAACCTAGATAGGAGGGGTGGGTACCGTGTCCATCAATAAACCTCAGCGAAAAGGATTTTACAGTGAGTACAAAAATCCTATTTTCTCTTTTGTTCATTGATGGACACAGCATCTTAAACTTAGGGATGTCCAAAACCGTGTCAAAATGAGGGGTGGGAACACAGAGAAAATAAACTCCACCCACCACCAAAAGAACTCCCCATCAGAGGAGTTGCAACCTCAGATGGCCACCTTGCACCGGCTGAAGCATGCATCCGAAGATGCGTCCACATCGACCTTGTAAAATTTGGTGAAAGCATGTACGAACAACCAGCCGCCTTACACCCAGAGAAACAGACATTTGATGCCAGAAAGCCCAGGAAGCACCCATTGCCCTGGCAGAAAGCGTTGTGACAGGAAAGGTATGTGCCTGCCCCCCTATGGCAAAAGCCTGAACCACAATCTGTCTGATCCACTGAGAAATGGTGGCCAAAGAGACCACCAGGCCCTTCCTCGGACCAGCCACCAAGACACACACAGAGTCTGACATCCGAAGAGGCGCTGTAGCAGACAGATACACCCGCAGGGCCCAGACCACATTCAAAAGAATGTAAAGCGACCTCTTCAGCAAGCAATGGCCGAGGACATAAGGACGGAAGCACAATGTCCTCTTTTAAATGGAAATTCAAAATAACCTTTGGAAGAGAAGAGAGCTGCGGATGCAGCACCGCCTTATCCTCCTGTAGATAAAGAGACTTGCATGACAAGGCCACCAACTCAGAAACCTGCCCTGCAGATGTAATAGCCACTAGAAAGACAACTTTCTGAGCGAGCATCCATAAAGGGATCTCCCTAATGTTTTCAAATGGTGGTTTCTGAAGCACCGAAAGCATCAGGTTCAGATCCCACGGGTGCAGTGGCGGGCGTACTGGAGGGGCCACATGCCGAACCCCCTGAACGAATCGTCAATGGCCGCTGAAAAAAAAAAAGACAGCCAAAGCGGATATCTGCCCCTTAATGGTACCTAATGCAACCTCCTGATCCATTCCTTGCTGCAGGAATGCTGTAGAGGGGCAAAGGCATAAATTCGATAATGCCCCCATGGGGCCACCAACCAATGCGTCTGACCAGGGAGCCCTTGACCTGGCCACAAACCTCTGCACCTTACGGTTGAGCTGAGAAGCCAGGAGCCCCACCATAGCAAATGAGCCAAAACACTTCCGGATGCAGTGACCATTCCCCCTGGTCCAGCAACTCACGGCCAAGTAGACCACCTGCCAGTTGTCTACAACAGAATGTACCCGACTGACAGAGCCGGCACACGCCACTCTGCCCACTGTAGGATGTGGGAGACCTTCAGCACCGCTGCTGAGCTCCTTGTCCCTCTACGACGATTGCTATACGCCACCAACGTGGAGTTGTCTGGATCCTGACCAGGCGACCCTGCGACCATGTGGAGAGGAACCGCTTGATCGCCCGCAGCTCCAGCACATTGATCGACAGACAGAATTCTTCCTGTAATCCCCCCCCCTCCCCCCAGCCGGTCAGGCTGGCGTCCGTTGGGATCACCGTCCAATGAAGAAGAGGAAGGAACAATTTCCTGGACCAAAGGGTCGGGGACCTCAGCCACCAGAGAAACAAAGCCCTGGCTAGCTGGCTCACCTGGATTTGATATTCCAGGGATGTCGGAGACTTGTCCCATTTGGACAGGATCTCTCCACAAGACCAGAGTGTGGTATTGAGCATACGGTACTGCCTCAAAAGCTGCTACCATGAGGCCCAGACCTTTCATGCAGAAAAGCAGCGACGACCACCTGTGGAAAATGAGTAACTGCACCGCTGATTGGAGAGCTTCAGCTTGCTTGAAGAAAGAAAGACTCTCGTCTTTGTGGAGTCCAGAATCAACCCCAAGCACTCCAGGCACTGGGTCGGCAGCAACACCGACTATAGCCAGTAGGACCGCCCCCTGGGCAGTACTGTGCTAAAGGTGGTGATATATTCCTAAGGTCAAGATTAAAGTGCTGTGTCCGTTCAATGAACGAAAGAGAAAAAAAAGCCTTCTGGCCTTTTTAAAAAGCAGACGTGCACCTTAAAAATGTCCTCTACACATTACTATCTTTGGTAGTCCAAGTTGCAGGTCAACCCAGCCATATGGCCTGTCAAAGCCACGTGACAGAGTTTACCTCTTGTTATGCAGAAGATACCCTGGAGTACCACATCTACCAAGGGCAATCGAAAGCAATGCAAATCAATAGAATGCCCCCCATCTTAATCATGCAAAGCAGACAAGGAAGAAGTTTCAAGGGAGGAGAGGCATAATAAATCAGTATGTATGGATCCCAAATGAGCCACTGTAGAATCCACCACTGGCAGAAAATACCCAGATCTGGATACAGTGTAGACCAGAGATTCTACCATTCGACAAAAAAGCTATACACTAGGTGAAATTTACAAGGGCTGTGGCTCTCCCTGTAATACGTCCAGATTCCACTGAGACATCTGCCAGATACTTGACCGCCTTGTATAGAATTGGCAAAGGTATCTAGTACTCCAAGGGTGCAGGTTCTGGAATTAAGTGCATTATGAGCAGATCTAACCAAATATCTGACATGCGCGCTACACGAGTGGTGGTGCTGTATGTTACTTCTGCCTCCCATAACCTTTTATGTAGGGACTGGTTCAGAAGAGGCAGTAGACTGAACTATAGAGGAAGTAGTACTCTGGACTGCTAGAAAACTTTTCTTTGCTTATGGTATCCATTAACACATTAAAAAGAGCCAGGGGTTCCTTAGTTGTGCATTTATAAACAACTCGCATAACTGTTTGCTGGAGATAGGGGATAACTTACTTCTGGGCTTGTCCTGGATTGCAGTAGAACAGGGATATGCAATTAGCGGACCACCAGCTGTTGCAAACCTACAAGTCCCTTCATGCCTCTGGGTATCATGCTTGAGGCTGTCAGAGTCTTGCTATGCCTCATGGGACTTGTAGTTCTGCAACAGCTGGAGGTCCGTTAATTTCATATCCCTGCAGTAGAAGAACCTTTCTGCACTATACTTAAAAAAAAAAAATATATGGTTTTGTATATCTGACATGAGAGCCCCCTGAAAAAAAGATATAATGCAAGGTACAATGAATAGAAAATGAATGTGAAGAGACCTACATCCCAAAGTCATATTCCCCCATTCATAATGGCTACCTGGTTGCACAGCTGACTGATCCTAATACACTCAGTGCTCACATTGTTTGGCAGCTTTGCCTTCCCAAATCTGGAGTTATTTGAGCCTCCCACTCTGGTAGGCAGGTGGACATGACATCATTGCTCTACTTCTGATGTTCCCTCTGCCCTACCCAGGGCGGAAGCGTTTTACTGGAAGTCATCTTTGGAAGCCAGCTGAGCATGTGTGCAAACATACCTGTGTGCCTATCCACAAACGCTAAGCAGTGACCTCACCTTCCAAAACACTAAAAAAACGCTACTCCACTTCCTTCATGGGAAAGGAAAAGGGGGAGGGGATGGTACTAGATCTCAATAAGCTCAGGGGAATAGTTGCCCTTGCCAACTAGGACATAAGAAAGCCATGTACCAACATCTCCCAAGAACATGCCTTCAGGACTTCCTTACTTCAGAAGAACAATAATGTCTGCCTATCTTTCCAAAGTGTGCAGGCCCACCATCCTGCAAAAGACTGATGCAGTCTGGTAGGGACCCCTGCTTACTAGCGTGGTAGCTGTTGTCCAACCTATGTGTAAGATTATGTGTCAGTATTACATTGTATATCCCTGTATGTTGTGGTCATTCAGGTGCTTATCTAATAGTTTTTTTGAAACCATTGATGCCCCCCGCTGAGACTACCGCATGTGGCAGGGAATTCCACATCCTTGCCACTCTTACAGTAAAGAACCCACTACATAGTTTAAGGTTAAACCTCTTTTCTTCTAATTTTAATGTGGCCATGTGTCTTGTTAAACTCCCTTCCGCAAAAAAGGTTTATCCTTATTGTGGGACCAGTACAGTGTTTTAAATTGAAATCCTATCACCTCTCAAGCATCTCTTCTACAGAGAATAAGTTGAATGCTCACAACCTTTCCTCATAACTAGTATCCTCCAGCCCCTTTATTAGCTTTGTTGCCCTTCTTTGTACTCACTCCGTTTCCAGTACAGCCTTCCTGATGACTGGTGCCCAGAATCGGACAGCATACTCTAGGTGTGGCCAGACCACAGTTGTGTAGAGAGGGAGCATTATTTCATCTCTGGAGTTAATCCCCTTTTTATTGCATGCCAATAGTCCATTTGCTTTGTTAGGCTCAGCAATGCCAAGCTGCTGCTATCATTTACTAGGTCCCCCAGGTCCTTTTCCATCCTAGATTCCCCCAGAGGTTCTCTCCCCAGTATATAGATTGCATTCATATTTTTGCCACCCAAATGCATCATTTAATTTTTCTACATTAAACCTCATTTGTCATGTAGTTGCCCACCTCATTAATCTGTTCACATATTTCTGCAATGTTTCCACATCCTGTGGAGAAGTTATTGCCCTGCTTAGTATCATCCACAAATACAGGGATTGAACTGTTTACCCCATCCTCCAGGTAGTTTATGAACAAATTAAATAGGATTGGTCCCAGCACAGAACCATGGGGGACCCCACTACCCACCCTGACCATTCTGTGTACTCCCCATTTTTTACCACCCTCTGAACTCGCCCTTGTAGCCAGTTTTTAATCCATGTACTCACCCTATGGTCCATGCCAACGGACCTTATTTTGTACAGTAAACCTTTATGGGGAACTGTGTGAAATGCTTTTGCAAAATCCAGATACATCACTTCAACGGGCCTCCCTTTCTCTAGGTGGCAACTCGCCTCTTCATAGAGGGTTGATTGGTTTGCCAAGAATGATTCTTCATGAATCCATGTAGATTACTGCGGATACTATACTCATTACTAAAATCTTGTATAAAGTCCCTTTTCCCCTCCACGAACTTGCATACTATTCATGTTAGGCTAACTGGTCTGTAATTCTCAGGGATGTATTTTGGGCCCTTTTTAAATATTGGTGCTACATTGTCTTTTCTCCAATCAGCTGGTACCATTCCAGTCAGTAAAAATTAGGAACAATAGTCTGGCAATTACTTGACTGAGTTCCCCAAGTAAATGTTACGTTTCCAAAGTCTAACTTTAATTCTGTCCACTGTTAACCATGGGAGGTGCTTCCTCTGATGTGTCACGAGGAGGTTACTGAAGCCCCCCCAATTCACTCATGAAGACTGAGAAGAATAAATTCAATACCTTTGCCATCTCCTCATCCTTTGTAACCAGATGTCCTTCCTCATTCTTTATGGGGCCAATGTTTTTTTTTTTTTTTTCTTTACATACTTAACCACTTGCCGACCGCCGCACGACGATATACGTCGGCAGAATGGCACGGGCAGGCATATGGGCGTATATACAAGTCCCTGCCTTCCCGCGGGTGGGGGGCCCGATCGGGCCCCCCCCCCCGGTGCCTGCGGCGGTCGGTATTCGTTCGGGAGCGATCCGGGATGAGCGGGCGGCCATTCATTCATGGCCACCCCCTCGCGATCGCTCCCGACGAATGGAAATCCTTCGTGACATCACTTCCTCTCCTGTAATGTAAACACAGGCAGAGGAAGTGATGTAATCTCTCCTCGTGTCGGTCTTTTTCGTTCCGGCACCGAGGAGAGAGGATCGGTGAGTTGCACCCAACACTACACATACAGTAGAACACGCCAGGCACACTTTTCACCCCCCCGATCACCCCTGCCCCCCCAGTCACAGTGACACCAAGTGCATTTTTTTTTTGCATTGGTGTCATTTGTGACTGTAATAACTGTTAGGGCAGTTAGGGTTAGCCCCCTTTAGCTCTAGGGTGCCCCCCTAACCCCCCCAATAAAGGTTTAACCCCGTGATGACCGTGATGTCTACTTTCTAAAATGGGGTCATTTGTGGGGGTTTGTGCCATCTTGTTATTTTATGGCCTTCAAAACTGTAATACGTAGTGAGGCGTGAAATCAAAAATTTACGCCCTTAGAAAGCCTGAAGGCGGTTCTTGGCTTTCGGGGCCCCGTACGCAGCTAGGCTCCCAAAAAATCCCACACATGTGGTATCCCCGTACTCAGGAGAAGCAGCAGAATTTATTTTGGGGTGTCATTTCACATATGCCCATGGCATGCGTGAGCAATATATCATTTAGTGACAACTTTGTGAAAAAAAATAAAAAAATTAAAAAGTTTGTAATTTTCCCGCAACTTGTGGCAAAATATAAAATATTCCATGGACTCAACATGCCTCTCAGCAAATAGCTTGGGGTGTCTACTTTCTAAAATGGGGTCATTTGTGGGGATTTTGTGCCATCTTGGCATTTTATGGCCTTCAAAACTGTGATAGGTAGTGAGGAGTAAAATGACATATGTATGGCCTTAGAAATCCTGAAGGCGGTGCTTGGCTTTCGGGGCCCCGTACGCGGCTAGGCTTCCAAAAAGTCGACCACATGTGGTATCCCCGTACTCAGGAGAAGCAGCAGAATGTATTTTGGGGTACAATTCCACATATAACCATGGCATGTGTGAGCAATATATCATTTAGTGACAACTTTGTGTAAAAAAAAAAAAAAAAAAAATTTTTTTTTTTTTGTCATTATTCAATCGCTTGCGGCAAAAAAATAAAATATTCAATGGGCTCAACATGCCTCTTATCAATTTCCTTAGGGTGTCTACTTTCCAAAATGGGGTCATTTGGGGGGGGTTTGTACTGCCCTGCCATTTTAGTACCTCAAGAAATGAGATAGGCAGTCAAACTAAAAGCTGCGTAAATTCCAGAAAATGTACCTTAGTTTGTAGATGTGACAACTTTTGCGCAAACCAATAAATATACAATTATTGACTTTTTTTTTTTTACCAAAGACATGTGGCTGAATACATTTTGGCCTAAATGTATGACTAAAATTGAGTTTATTGGATTTTTCTAATAACAAAAAGTAGAAAATATCTTTTTTTTTTTCAAAATTTGCGGTCTTTTTACGTTTATATCGCAAAAAATAAAAATCGCAGAGTCAGTCAAATACCTTTAAAAGAAAGCTCTATTTGTGGGAAGAAAAGGACGCAAATTTCGTTTGGGTACAACATTGCATGACCGCGCAATTACCAGTTAAAGCAGCGCAGTGCCAAAGTGTAAAAACACCTCTGGTCATTTACCAGCAAAATGGTCCGGTCTGAAAGTGGTTAAAGAATTTCTTAGGATTTTTTTTTTGCTCTCCTCCACTGTTTTTTGTGTTCTATCTTAGCTGCCCTAATTGCATTCTTACATTTCTTGTTACATTCTTTATAAAGTCTGAATGAGGATGATGATCCCTCAACCATGTCGTTTTTGAAGGTCTTTTACTTTTATATGCATTTTTACATTGAAGTTAAACCATCCAGGACTTTTATTCGCTGTTTTAAATGTATTACCCAATGGGATGCATTGGCTAATGCCCTTATTTAATATGCTCCCATAGCAAACGCATCTCCGTGTTCTTTGTTCCTAATATTTTATCCCAATTTAGATCTTCTAGCAAGGTTTGTAGTTTAGGGAATTTAGCTTTTGAAATTCAGTGTCTTTGTATTCCCCTTACATTTCCTATTTGTGTGATTTATACTGAAGCCAATTGATCTGTAAATCAGTTTCCTAAATTGCCTCTTATTTCCACATCTATGATCAGGTATCTATGATCAGGTCTGTATTTTGTTGGTAATCAGTAGGTCTAGTAAAGCTTTGTTTCTAGTTGGTGCGTCTACCACCTGACCCATGAAATTGTCTTGCAAGACATTTGGGAACTGGCGAGCCTTAGACTGGGCGAAAGGAACCACACATTTGTCTATGTTCAGATAATTAAAATCCCCCATTAAGATGACACATCCCATCCTTGCTGCTAATACAAATTGTGAGATAGTAGTTCCATCTCCCCCTCCTCCCTCAGGTTGGTGGGCCAATAGCATACTCCCAGTATTTTCCCCTTAGCTTCATCCGTTTGGAGCGCTTCCCATAAGGATTCCACTTCCTCCATAGCTCCCTTAGTGATGTTATCTCTCACATTCACTTGTACATTATTCTTAATATACAGGCATACCCTTCCCCCTTTTTTACCACCTCTAGCCCTGTGATAAAGGGAATACTCTTGAATGGTTGTCAGCCAATCATGAGAGCTGTTGAACCAGGTCTCTGCAATTCCTACATAACTCTAAATCCTCCTCGTACAACAGTATCTCTAGTTCTCCCATCTTGTCCGCCAGGCTCCTGGCATTGGTGAACATGTCACGTTTAGACCGGTCGCATACTGTATAGGACTTGTTACTATACTTACCTTGGGTTTATATGCTTTAGTCAACCTACCACTAATCCCCCAATAATACTCTCTGGAATATGTTCTGCGCTGACTATCTGTACCTCTATGACCACCACAGGCAATACTAATGCTGCAAATACTGAAGCGCTTATTCATTCAGATTTCCCCTCACTTCCAGTTTTGAGAAGTGGGGTGGCCTGGGACAGAATTGAGGTGAAACCAATTGTTTTGCTATTTGTGACCCTGTGGAGAGATTTTGTTTCACTTAGTCTATGCTAGTTAATCACAACAACCTGGGACAGGAAGAGAGTTGCAATCTACAGCCAAGAGTTTTGAGGAAGACAAATATTAAAATTTTCACAAAGTCTGCTGCCTTTGCCATTAATTGGCAAATACCTCTTTGCCATGTAAATGAACTTGTACCATAAAATATATTTCCACTGCATTCGTGAAGAAGGCTTTAGCACGCCCAAGAAAGTCCAGCAAGCGCAGGACCATCTCCTACAGTTGATTCAGCTGCAGGATCAGGGCACCCCTCACAGCGTGAGGCGAAGACTTTTGGAGGATGGCCTGGTGTCAAGAAGTGGAGCACTTCTCTCCAGGAAAATCAGGGACAGACTGATATTCTGCAAAATGTACAGGGATTAGACTGCTGAGGACTAGGGTAAAATCATTTTCTCTGATAAATCCCCTGATTGTTTGGGAGATACAGAAAAAAGCCTTGTCCAGAGAAGGAAAGGTTAATGCTACCATCAGTCCTGCCAACAGTAAAGACCAATCATGTGTAGGGGGTTGCTTCTCATCCAAGGGAGTGGGCTCATCCACAATTTTTCCCTAACACCACCATGAAGAAAAAACTGTACAAAAACAACCTCCGAGAGCAACTTCTCCCAACCATCCAGTGAAATACAATGCCTTTTCCAGCATGATGGAGCACCTTGCCATAAGGCAAAAGTGATAACCAAGTAGCTTGGGGAACATAACATTGAAATTGTGGGTCCAAGGCCAGGAAGCTCCCCGGACCTTAATCCCATTAGAAACTTTTGATCAATCCTCAAGAGGCAGGTGACCCCCCCTCCTCCACCAATTCTGACAAACTCCAAGCATTGATTATGCAAGAATGGGCTGCCATCAGTCAGGATGTGGCCCAGAAGATGATCGACAGAATGCCAGGGTGAATTAGAGGTCTTGACTCTGCATAAATGAATTAGAGGTCTTGACTCTGCATAAACCTAATGTAATGGTCAATAAAATCCTTTGACACTTATGAAATGCTTGTAATTATAATTCAGTATGCCATAGTGACATCTGAGAAAAAGATCTAAAAACAGTTAAGTAGCAGACTTTGTTAAAAATGTATATTTGTGTCATTCTCAAAGCTTTTGGCCACGGCTGTACGGTTCAAGGGAACAGACTGTAATAAACATGGGGTGCTCACATGTCCCCACTCTACAAACACAGAAAAATAAAAAAGTTTTGTTAGATCTAGTTTAGCAAAAGCTATTGTTATAGAGATGTACCTTCTTTATTTGACCTGGTTTACATTGTTATTAGAGGGAAATTAACTTGAGTTGCAAAACAGAAAGAGGGGAAATCTTCCTATAG
The DNA here is from genome assembly GCF_037356315.1 of Lithobates pipiens. Lineage (NCBI taxonomy): Eukaryota > Metazoa > Chordata > Amphibia > Anura > Ranidae > Lithobates > Lithobates pipiens. Next base: position 71,792,988 of record NW_027507791.1, on the reverse strand, counting down.
GAACACCCATCTAAGAGGGGATTTTCCTCACCTTGAAGAGCTCTCCTCTCAATATTTATATCAGTGTTTCTCAACTGGGGTGCCCAAACCCTGTGCATTCAGATCTGAGAGCAATCTTGTGTTAGCTATTGTATACGCCGGGGAGGGAGAGCACAGCCCACACCTTCTCAGAGCTCTCTCCTCCTCCCTGCTATTATCTGTAAAGTTGGCAACCCAGAAAATTGTGCGGGTCATCTGCCTGCCCACGTCCTAATAACCAATTATATCATTGTTGGACAGCCCACAAAAGCTTTTTCAGTTGCTGAATGTCTACCCCCCCCCCCCCCCCACACTGTTCCTTGTCAAGCAATAGAAATTGTAGGTGGGGGGAGGTAATCGACCCCTGCAGGGTCAGATCTAAGAGAAATCCTGTATTAACTCCTGTATACACAAAAGGGAGAGGCGCACACAGCCCACACATCCTCTGTTGCGGTCACCTGGAAGTGGGGGGGGGGGATTTTTGTGCTAGGAGGGAGGATTTTTGTAACAGAATGCAGTACCATGTGTTTTGGTGCAACACGATTTAAGAAATCATGCCAACACTTTTTTGTGCGTTTCAAACGCATAGAGCAGTCTCCTTAAAAAAGTGACATGCTGAAACATGCACAAAAGCATGTGCGTCCAGCGACACCGTCTGGTGTGTACAAACCCTCAGACTCATGTGCCCCAGGACTGTGCACAATTCCAAAGGGTGCCTCGATTATAAACAAGATTGGGAAACACTGGTCTATGACAGAAAGCTAACAGCTTTCCAATGGGACACAGGACAAAAAAAAAATTAAAAAAAATTCAGGGAGTTTAACACTATTGAGAAACAGCGTTGGAGAAAACACATGATGCGGGAATGGACGTTGCTTCATGCTAGGTTTTCTCTAAAGACCAAAGGATAGAGATTGCATTGGGGTATAGAGCAATTGTGTTTTCATGAAGTTCTTCTAACACACTTGTCATACTGCAATCCCCTCCTAAATATCTCCAGTTCTCAAGAATGATGCACATTAAAACATTTCAGCTTAACAGCACGTTAGTGAAAATAATCGCAAAACAATTACCTTTCAAAGGGTCTGTATTAAAATTGGTTTACAAATATAACAATCTGGACCAAAAAAAAATGTCAATGTTTAAGCCGCTGGTATGCATGCCAAAGTATTGACATCTGAGAAATCTGAGAAAAAAAAAAAAAAAAAAAAAAGTAATTTTATAATTTGATCCCCTTTAATAAAATTATAAAAAAGGTAAATTCTAGTATTAGTGGTGAAAATGTTCACAGTATTTTTTTTATCTTTTTGTTTTCATTTTTATTAACAAAACATTAATATTTGTTATAAATAGCATCAGTCAATGGGTCCCTGGAAAATAAGTTTAACGCAGCTTTCCTCGCCAGTCAACTGTGTCGCACAGAATGGGCAGGCAGCGTGAAATGCGTGGGTACCATGAGGAAGCGGGATCTGAGACCAGTATTTGGCAGTCTTCTCTGAACACACATGTCCACAAGGGCCGAAAGCATGTGTAGGAGGACCAGCATCTACATAAAAGCCAGCTTCGCAGCCCAGCCACAGAGGCACATAGGGTCCAATTGTTCGACACATGGGACATTCCCGCTCGTTGGCTTCTGCATCACTTCGATGACCCCAATTGTGATATCCATGCACATGGCCACAGGTAAGGTAAGCCCAAGGCTGTTTCTCTTCCACTACATCCTTGCGGTTCATACTAGGAAAAGCAAGAGTGTTTAATCCAACAGGACACTGAGGTCTGGCTGCATTTATCTCCTGTCTCAGGGCTTCGATGTGTTTTTGAGTTGGTGCATGAAACAAGCCATCTGCTGTTCTCCAAAGCAGGGTAGCCCCACATAAGTCAATAAGAGAACCATCCTGTAGAATGTTGGTTTCATTTTCCACCTACAAAAAAAAAAAAAAAAAAAAAAAATTAAGATTATTGCCCACATAGGCATATATTCATCATGTACACCTGCAAAAACCTGTGATCATGCAGTCATTAATGTGGGATAGGCATATAGAACTAAAAATGTGCTTTGAGGGAGATAGATTAAAAGCAGGTGCCCACTCCACTTCTGCTGGATTGCCTAGGCGATCTGAGCGGACGTTCTCCTTCCCCTCTCTGCTCGCGGTCCTCGGGGACACATCACAGGTCCCAGTCACAAAGTATGTGCACTGGGCAGCTGGCTGTGAAGCAGCAAGCAATCACAGCTGGCTGCCCAGATAAGATGCCAGCGCCAGGGACCAAAGGGGGTGGGGGGGGCGGTTGAAGAAAATGGCTTGGATGAGGATGGCACTGGATCCCTGGACAGACGAGTGGCTGTTTATTGAAAGTCATCAGCTACAGTTTTTGTAGCTTACCGTTGGAGCTTACCCATGCTGTGATTGGACACAGCACAGGTTTGGCAACTGATTGGCTGTGTTCAATCACAGAGTTCTGTGTACATGGGAACAGCGATTTTTTTCTCCAAATAGATTACACAGAAAATATTTGCAAGAAAATATTAACAAAAGAATGGCAATTAATGACAAAGTTATCACCAAATAAGCAGGTCCCTAGTGGAAATAGAAAACTTTCTCTGGTCCATAAAAGGCATAAAAGTTACAAGAGTTGAAGTGAACTAAGCTAAAAGTCTTACAAGTTTTCCTCTTTGCTGAGCCGATCTGGTTTCTCTGAGAGTGTACACATCACCGCAGACTGAAATTTCTCTCCATACACCAGGCTTGGATTCATCAGTGAAACCTCCTTTGGGATGCATTACAAGAACACCATTGGTGGTTAGTCCATCCATGTGACCATCAGGATTCTTCCATTTAGCTGCTTTCTCCTAAAAGTAGAAGAAAACAGTGGTTTACACTGAGCACACTTCATGTAGAGACATACCCTAGAAGTAGAAAGAAACCTTTTCCACCGAGGATTCATATTCAAAGCTAGCACATAGAACACCTAGGGTCATCTGAGTGCCCCTAAACTATATGGTATATATGGACTTTAACCACTTGCTTACTGGGCACTTAAACACCATTCTGCCCAGACCAATTTTCAGCTTTCGGTGCTCTCACAATTTGAATGACAATTACTCAGTCATGCAACACTGTACCCAAATGAATTTTTTGTCCTTTTTTTCCCACAAATAGAGCTTTCTTTTGGTGGTATTTGATCACCTCTGGGGTTTTTATTTTTTGCGCTATAAATGAAAAAAGACCGAAAATTTTGAAAAAAAACGCATATTTCTTTGTTTCTGTGACAGAATTATGCAAATTATTAATTTTTCTTCATAAATTTTGGTCACAATTTATACTGCTACATGTCTTTGGTAAAAATAACCCAAATTAGTGGATATTATTTGGTCTTTGTGAAAGTTAGAGCGTCTACAAGCTGTGGTGCGAATCGCACAAAACTGATCACATCTGATGTACTGGTGGCCTATCTCGCTTCTTGTGACCCGAACAAGTCAGGAAAGTACAAATACCCCCCAAATGACCCCTTTTTGGAAAGTAGACATTCCAAGGTATTTAGTAAGAGGCATGGTGAGCTTTTTGATGTTGTCATTTTTTTCCCACAATTCTTTGCAAAATTAAGATTTTTCATTTTTTTTATTTTTCTCCACAAAATTGTCATTGTAATAGGTTATTTCTCTCACATGGCATGTGTATACCACAAATGACACCCCAAAATAAATTCTGCTACTCCTCCTGAGTATTACAATACCACATGTGTGGGACTTTTTCACAGCCTGGCCACATAGAGAGGCCCAACATGCAGGGAGCGCCATCATGTGTTCTAGGAACATAAATTACACATCTAACTTGTTGACTATTTATTACACTTTTGAAGCACCAGGACAATGACACGTGACACTGATGACAGATGGCACTGATACGTGGCAATGAGGACACTTATACGTGGCACTGATGACAGGTGGCACTGAAGACAGATGGCACTAATATGTGGCACTGATGACGCGTGGCACTTATACGTGGCACTGATGACATGTGGCACTAATACATGGCACTGAAGACACGTGGCACTGAAACGTGGCACCGATGACAGATGGCACTAATACATGGCACTGATGACGCGTGACACTGATGACAGATGGCACTGATAAGTGGCATTGATGACACGTGACACTGACAACAGATGGCACGTGACACTGACAGGTGGCACTGATGACAAATGGCACTGATACGTGGCACTGATACGTGGCACTGATGACAGATGGCACTATGTGGCACTGATGGCACTGACGACACGTGGCACTGGGGGCAGGTGGCACTGGGGGCAGGTGGCACTGGGGGCAGGTAGCACTGGGGGCAGGTAGCACTGGGGCAGGTGGCACTGGGGGCAGGTAGCACTGGGGTGGATGGCACTGGGGGCAGGTAGCACTGGGGTGGATGGCACTGGGGGCAGGTAGCACTGGGGTGGATGGCACTGGGGGCAGGTAGCACTGGGGTGGATGGCACTGGGGGCAGGTGGCACTGGGGTGGATGGCACTGGGGCGGATGGCACTGGGGTGGATGGCACTGGGGTGGATGGCACTGGGGCGGATGGCACTGGGGCAGATGGCATTGGGGCAGATGGCACTGGGGCAGATGGCATTGGGGCAGATGGCACTGGGGCGGATGGCATTGGGGCGGATGGCATTGGGGCGGATGGCATTGCGGCAGATGGCATTGCGGCAGATGGCACTGCTGGGGGAGGATGGAACTTTATTTATTTTTTTTACTTTTTTTTTTTTTCTATCCCACAGGCAGAACGGCTGCCGCTGCAGCCGTTCATCTCTCCCCTCTCGCACTGTCTGTGCGAGGAGGGAGAGCGGCGCCGAGAGATGATCTCATATGTTTACATATGAGATCATCTCCCATTGGACACGCCGATCACGCTGTAAACGGCCGCTGTGATTGGCCGTTTACAGCGATCTGTGTTTGCCTGTCCCCGGGGGACACGGCGAACACAGAACTTCCGCGATGCGCGCCCGCGGGGGCGCGCATTGCGGAAGTAAACATCGGGCCGTCCAGGGACGACCGCCCGAACGAAGGCGCCTGCTCTACGGCCGTCATTCGGCTATAGGGCGGGCGCGAGGAGGTTAAAGTGGAACATCACCTTCTTAGTCAACACTATTTTGAATCCTTATGCTGCTAGGATTAGTAAATAGATAGGAATGTATATCATATTTATTGATTTTAAACTTTTTTGTTTACATTTCTTCAGTTACTTCCTGGTTTCAGGCCTAAGCAAATTATGTCATACATTCCAGGAGTCTTCACAAGGGGAGGAGGGGTTTCCACAACAAAGCACACCCTCCTACATGCATGACTGAGGTAAGGGCAGATGGATTCCAGGAAGGAAAAGCTACACGGATCATCTGCCTTTACTCAAGATGGCCAAGGTTAGAAATGCTAGGGCGTGTTTCTCAACTTAATTTCCCAGCAAAATAAAGCATGGAGACATGGGAGGATGGGGGAGTTTGCTTTGAATATTACAAAATGACTTAAATAGTGTTTTTGATTTGAGGTGCTCAGATGCAGTGTAGTTCCACTTAAAGGATGACCACCGATATTTTCCAGCAAAATAAAGCATGGAGACATGGATGGAGTTTTTAAAAATTAAAATAGTGTTCTTGGTTTATGGTGCTCAGATGCAGCATAGTTCCACTTTAAGGATGACTACAGATATCAATCACTGCGGACATATACCGTACTTATCGGCGTATAACACACACTTCCCCCCCCTTAAAAGCAGGGGAAAATCGTGGGTGCGTGTTGTACGCTGATCCTCCGAAATTCTGAGTCTCTGTGCAGCTTCCGGCCGCCTTCGGCCCTTCTCGGGAAGCTTCCGGCCGCCTTCGGCCCTTCTCGGCGGCCGAAAGCTGCCCGAGAACGGCCGAAAGCTGCCCGAGAACGGCCGCACGCCGCCGAGATACACATCCAGCTCTGTATCTCGGCGGCGGCATTTAAAAAAAATAAAATAGACACGGCTGCAATGGTGGACAAGGCTGCATAAGGCTGCAATGGTGGACAAGGCTGCATAAGGCTGCATAAGGCTGCAATGGTGGACAAGGCTGCATAAGGCTGCAATGGTGGACAAGGCTGCATAAGGCTGCAATGGTGGACAAGGCTGCATAAGGCTGCAATGGTGGACAAGGCTGCATAAGGCTGCAATGGTGGACAAGGCTGCATAAGGCTGCAATGGTGGACAAGGCTGCATAAGGCTGCAATGGTGGACAAGGCTGCATAAGGCTGCAATGGTGGACAAGGCTGCATAAGGCTGCAATGGTGGACAAGGCTGCATAAGGCTGCAATGGTGGACAAGGCTGCATAAGGCTGCAATGGTGGACAAGGCTGCATAAGGCTGCAATGGTGGACAAGGCTGCATAAGGCTGCAATGGTGGACAAGGCTGCATAAGGCTGCAATGGTGGACAAGGCTGCATAAGGCTGCAATGGTGGACAAGGCTGCATAAGGCTGCAATGGTGGACAAGGCTGCATAAGGCTGCAATGGTGGACAAGGCTGCATAAGGCTGCAATGGTGGACAAGGCTGCATAAGGCTGCAATGGTGGACAAGGCTGCATAAGGCTGCAATGGTGGACAAGGCTGCATAAGGCTGCAATGGTGGACAAGGCTGCATAAGGCTGCAATGGTGGACAAGGCTGCATAAGGCTGCAATGGTGGACAAGGCTGCATAAGGCTGCAATGGTGGACAAGGCTGCATAAGGCTGCAATGGTGGACAAGGCTGCATAAGGCTGCAATGGTGGACAAGGCTGCATAAGGCTGCAATGGTGGACAAGGCTGCAATGGTGGACAAGGCTGCATAAGGCTGCAATGGTGGACAAGGCTGCATAAGGCTGCAATGGTGGACAAGGCTGCATAAGGCTGCAATGGTGGACAAGGCTACATAAGGCTGCAATGGTGGACAAGGCTGCAATGGTGGACAAGGCTGCATAAGGCTACAATGGTGGACAAGGCTGCAGATGACACTAATGGGCATATAAATGTAAGTTTTTTTTTTCCCCTTCCCTCCTAAACTTGGGGTGCGTGTTATACGCCGGCACGTGTTATACGCCGATAAATACGGTACATGGATCTAGCAGAGGGATCGGTTGCCTTCTCTTCTGGTGCCTACAAGGGACTCCAAAAGCTCTAGAAATTCTGAACTCTTATGGGAAACCTAGCATTTTCTCACTTCCTGCTGTGCCTACCCCCTCAGTGTTCTCTCCTAAGAATTCATATTCCAGTATAAACAGCAAAAGGCTATGCATTTTTTTTCCCCCGTTAAAAACCAAACAAAAAAAAAAACCAAGAGAGATTTGAGAAAGAGCACAAACAACCATCTCTAGGCTTGGATGTTCTCACCTAGGGCTTGCATTATTGAACAGCATAGTGCGCTTTTCCATAATTTTAGAAGGAACTTCCATGAGTCTCAAGTGTACAATAACTTTATATGCACTGTTCCTAAGGTGTCCTACACAGAAGACATATTCTAACAAAACGTCTCCCCTAACCTCATGCATTCATTGTATAATCAAAAATATAAACATGTAAATAAAAGAACTCTCGTAGCTTATGACGGACACTTACACCGAGAAATATATTTTTGGAGGAGTCAAATCCTGCGGCATAAATTCTAGCTGTATATGGTAGATTCCTATCGCAGACTATTCGACAAGCGAACCTGGAAATGGTACTTTGTGTGATCTGAGTCTCGTCATTCTGGTTACCAGAAATTGTGTCCGTCACTACAAAGTCAATTGGACTCTCTGTTGACCTTCCGATCTGAAAAAAGAAAAATTAACATATATGATTCCTTTACTGTGACAGCAAGCCTTATACATACAGCTGGGCTCACATCAATAACACAGTAAATACAGGCAACTATCGAATCAGAGCAGAGGTCTCCAAACATTCTAGTCCAGTTTTTTTTTTTTTGATTTGTCCTGCAAACTGGAAAGGCCGGTCTGTGGCCAGCGGGAGTGGAAATTTTCCTGGCCTCAGTGGGATTAAACACCACATTTGATATTAGGTGGAGGCATAGTGCCCCATCATTGGTATAATTGGGAGCAATAGTGCCCCATTGTTGATGTCAATGGGAGAAATGGTGCCCTATTGTGTATGTCAGTTGGCAGAATAATGTCTCGTATCAGTGGGAGATTTGTGCCCCAATGGCTGGATGCAGGCACGCAAAGGGCCACATCCAGCCACCGGGGCACCGTTTGGAGACCACTGAAGTAGAGGAAGGCAGTCCTTTGGTTTGTATCTCTGAGAAAAGTCAGGCACCACTTCTGTGGATTTTTTTTTTAACCACTTCAATACAGGGCACTTTGACCCCCTTCACATCCAGACCAATTTTCAGCTTTCAGCGCGGTTGCATTTTGAATGAATTGCGTGGCCATGCAATGCTGTACCCAAACAAAATTTACACCATTTTCTTTAAAGACAGATAGAGCTTACTTTTGGTGGTATTTGATCACCACTGGGTTTTTGCTTAACAAATGAAAAGAAAAAAAAGTTTTTTCTGTTTCAGTTATACGATTTTGTAAATAAGTGTTCTGCTTCCTTGATGAGGTTTCACTAACAGGCACTCAAATGCGGCACTGATTGGCATCACTGATGGGGCTGCCTTGATCATCAGTGCACATCCCCTCCCCCCATCAGGAGAGCCGTTTACCGGCTTCTCCTCTTCTCTCACTGTCAGCATGAATAGAGGAATGACGATAACCAGAACTTCCTAGTCACGCTGTAAGATTGGACACAGCTGATCGTATGGTCATAGCGCCTTTACCATGATCGGAGATGCTTTGCATCCCCCTCGGGGTGCGCATAAATGGCTTGTTCTGAAGGACATCAGATGACGTCCAGTCAAAAAAGGGAGGGCCACAGGATGAGTGAGGTTAAAGATCAGTGATTGTGGATGCAGTATAGTACTCATCACTCATATCAGATTTAATTTTGCCTTTAACATTTTTTAAAGTGAAACTGAAATCTATGGGGCTCATTTACCAAGTACAAAACTTGGTGCAACTGTGCATGATAGCCAATCAGAATCTAACTTCAGCTTGTCTAATTAAACTTTGACAATAAAACCTGGACGCTGATTGGTTTCTATGAACAAATGCAACAGATTTTGCACTCTCCAGTTTTAGTAAATCAACCCCTATCTGTCAAGAACAATGCCAACTTGGCCTGCATTTAGACTTGCAGTTATGGTGATGAACACGTGATCATCTAGGACTTCACCGTTTGAGGGCTTGAAAGACTGGTTGACATAAGCACACGATCATGTGATCGTTATCACTAGAGACATGCCTTGAATGTAGCATGAACTAGTAAGCAGAATGTAAATGAAAACACTACAGAAAAGTGGTATGTTTAAAGATTTAAAGCAAAGATCCGCTCATTGTACCACAACCCCCCCGGTGCCATATTTGGCACCTTTCGGGGAGGGGGGGGGGCAGGATCTCTGTCTTTCACAGGTATCCTGTTCCCACTTCTTGGAGCCTCAGCCGCAGGTATTGACGTCACCGCCCGGGCTCCCTCCTTCCCCAGCCGCCAGGCCAGTAGGAGAGAGGAGCAGAGCCTTATGCATGCGCAGTAGAGTTCCCGGCGTGAAGCATCAGCTGTAGTGCAAACATTGCTGGACTCCAAGACAGGCAGGTGTCCAGTATGTGCAGCTGCTGGCTTTTCATTTTTACAGCTTTAATAACATTTATTGAACATTTCTAACTTGGTCCTCCTTTTGGGAAATTGTTAAATCAGTGAGTTTGTTCTGCTTTAATGACTCAAATGCTAATCAGCATGGATTGTTTTGCAAGAATTACAATTAATTAGCGCTCACCTTGCCACTTATCCCAGTATTAAAAATTGCAGAGAAGATTTATAAAAAATTGAAACACAAGAAATGTTAATAGCCTGCTCATACCAAGCACTGCTTTCATAAACTGCACTGTCATACAAATTATAGCTGGAACCCCACTGCCGCCCAAAGCGGTCTCATCCCATTCTTTAGTCATCTTCCACGGAAAGTAACAGATATGCAAACCCGCCCACTATGAACAGCGCTAGCTGAATGCTTTTTTTTCCCCCCTTTTAATTTTTAAGTGTACAGGATTTCAACCATTGTAGGCACACTCGAGCAGCATTCATTTTGGCATCAAATTTAGTCATAACCTTTTGACTGAAATGCCCTTTTAGTTTTACTCGCATTTTAGACACCTGCATTGTTTTAGTCTTATTTAGCCGACTAAAATCTGCAGTACATTTTAGTAGACTAAAATCAAATGGGTTTTGTTAAATTGTAACGCATTAATTTAAGAATTTCTCTAAAATTTCTGAACTCATTATATACCCCTGGAGTTAAAAAAAAATAAATGCCATTATTTATGGTATTAAGGTTTGAACAAACTGCACAGTGCTGCTCTGGACAGTGGTCCAAGGTGGCCTGTAATGCTACACAGTCTTGCTCTTCACGGTGGTCTGAGGATGCCTGTAATGCACACTGTGCTCTGGGTGGTCGTGACTCTCGAAACGCCTTCAATACACAGTACTCTGGATGGTTGTCTGGGAAGGCCTGTAATGCTGCGCAGTGTTGTGCACACCACTAAGCACGCTAGCTTGCTTGCTGGGAGGGGAAGTTCACATGGATAAACATCCTCACATTTTGTTCCGTTTTCAACACGTCTTGGCCATTGGAAGACAGACAGGTTGCGCTTCCAGAACAGCAAGAAAACTGACCACACTGGAAATTGATATGCTTCTATGCTTGGTGTGGTCAAGCAGGGTAACTGGCAAGATCACCAGGAATTTCACACAAAAGAAGGATACTTTTTAAACACAAGTACATAGTGCAACAGGCATTAGGAATATGAAATGCTGGGGTAACATACTGTACTCTTTAAAGCAGAGTTCTACCCTGAAAACTATTTGCACATTTTCCCAGTCCTTTATTAACATTTGCAGTGAAAAAATGTTTTAGACTTACCAGAAGTGGCCTGTTAGGTGGCGGCTCCTAATCTGCCACTTCTGGCTCCACATCACTTCCTCCATCTCTTGTGAAATTAGTAATTTCACAGGAGTCCATGGCCAGGACTGTGTGAAAAAAATTGCATTATTTCCTGACAGGAAATTACGTGATTTAAGGCGGATCACAAGGCCATTTTAAAAAGGGAACAAAGCCCTTTGTTATATCTATCGTGTTTGGAGAATATAATTTATATATATATATATATATATATATATATATATATATATATATATATATATATATATATATATATATATATATATATATATATATATATATATATATATATATATATATATTTTTTTTTCCCCATAATTATAAAAAGTATTTGTGCCAAGATCTCAGGAATTCTTAGTCTTAACCAAGTGCTGCAAATTATTGAGCTGCTTGGAAGGATAAGGCTTCCTGGTTTTTCTCTGCATAGATAACGTTATCTACGTTGCCATAACAATGGGGCAGGATCTTCCTCCATCGCCCATTGTTATGACAGCTTGCTAAACAATCGGCCACCGGAGCATCGCGCATGCATGAGAGAGCGAGAGGTGCATGCTGGTTACCCAGCATGCACCTCTCAATCGGAAGAGGTTGCGATTGGGCTTTATATGCCCACACTCATGGCAACGGCCAGAAGACAACCCTCTAAAAGTGTAAGATTTTAAAAAAATAATCTGCTTACTATACACTAGAAAATGTACATATAGTTTATGTGTGTTATTATTGCAGTTTGAGGGGATGCCAGAAAAAAAAAAAAAAAAAAAAAAAAAAAAAAAAAAGATTCTGTGGCCGGAACTCCGCTTTAAGCAGTGTCCACTACGCTGTTTGAAAACCAGCTATTTCAATTGGAGCGCCTATTTAATGAAATCCTAAGCCTTACCTAATGTTGGGATGCCAATGGGTAGGATCCATTTTCAAGCAGAGCCACTGACTGACTGGCTATGCCTGAATTACACTCCGATGGATCACATAACACGGTAGCCTCTATTTGGACACTAAAGGGGAGGTGGCGATATAAATTACCATTTGATAATGCACACATTCTTTAAATACTCCCAAGTAAAATGTACCTGAAACATATCTGTGTCTTTATCGTGAGAATATTCCACAACAACTGTCTGATTTCGGGATAATGTGTAGGAGATGCTGTGTTGACCTCTACTGCTGAATGCCTGCAGAGAAAAAAAAAATAAAAAAATAAAATAAGTTTTCATTGATCACACTTAATGAGGCTTCCACAGTAAATGCCATAATTTCCTGAATACATTTTCTGCTATAATTCCTCCAGGGGAAGGGAGGGAAAAAAAGTGAAGGATAACAGTTTATAATTAAGCTTTTGGCAGCTTTAACACAGCTCTATCTGATAATTAAAATAGATATTTTAATTATCTTATCTCAGTTTTTTTTTGTATCTTGTATCATAAATACTCCTCAAAACAAAAAAAAAAAACAAAAAAAAAAAAAATGATAAACAGCCCGATAACTGCAGATTAATGTATTCTTTCATTTTTAACACCTTCAAGACAGCACAAGTTAAACTTCAGGCTTGACCAACTCTTAGCTCTCCAGGAAAGCAGAATTTGTAACTTAAAAGTGTTACTAAACCCAGGAGCCTGCATTCACTATATCTGGTCTCCCACAGTACATGGAAATGCAATTTTTTTGTTGCTAAATACCTTTTCTCATCAGCAGTATTGTGACTTCTATCAGTGTCTGGTTAAAGAGGTTGTAAACAAAAAAAAAAAAAAAAAAAAAAAAAAAAAAAAAAAAAAACACACAACAATGCACACATTTCCATTTTGGACCTACGTCCAAATCCGACATTTCCTAACCAATCCTAAACTTATCCCACATTGGCCTTGCCAAAAAACAACATTCAAAGCAATCTGCAGCAAACAGGAACCACAAAGATATTTAATTTCCAACACATATTCCAGGCTGTTCTCCAATCACAACCCCAAGTCCAATAAAGTAAGAAGCAAATGGGAACAAGAACTCTCCCTAGACTTAACAGAAGAGGAATGGGAAAAATATATATACATAAGTGCATACACAAAGGAACAGTTAATGTTTCAACACAGGAAAATGGATTTAAAATTCTTTCAAGGTGGTACAGGACTACCTTGCAATTGCATAAGATTTTCCCTAAGGTTTTGCCCAAATGTTGGCAATGCAACGTCGCTAAACGTTCACTATTACACATCTGGTGGCTGTGTCCACAAAGCCAACCTTTTTGGAATGAGGTCCACTGTTTTACCAGATCACGACATTCTCCTTCGACTTCTCCCACAATTCCTGCTACATCACTCCTCCATTTCGCTTAAAATATACAGCTGCTCTCTAGCCATACATATGATCAACATAGCAAAAAATTTGTGTAGCGCGTCGCTGGCGTAATCTCAACCCTCCCACGATAGGAGAATGGCTTTGACGCATAAAAAACCCCGCAGAGATGGAGAAGCTTGTCCACCAAACAAAACAATCCAAATTTAATATGATTTGGGCCGTTGGCACCACTTTGTAACAGACAAATTTGCTCAAACTATCGGCCTAAATACTGGATTCAAACCCCCAAAACACCCCAAGCAGAGGAGAATGGAGTCCCTAATTCCCTTCCCATTTCTTGAGCTCTTCTCCCTGTCTATTAGCCATTGTGATCACCGGTATATTACAGGATGTGTAGATTCACATTTGCCATTCTGTTATTTTGCCATTTCTGTTCTGATATTGATTCTACAAATTTATTAGAGTTTGCAAGCAGAAACGACACGGGGGGGTAGTCCATACCTCGACATGGTTTGAACCCAATTGTGGTGTCTAGAGGGTGTTCATATCTGATTACATACAGTATATGCTATGTGCTCTTACAAATATGCTCATTGTAAGATCTTTGTATGAAAAAATTGATAACTGGTTATTACGTGCATTGTTCTTGTAAAAACCCTTCAATAAAAACATTTGAAAGAAGGAAAAAAAAAAAAAAAAAAAAAAACACACACACGCACACACACACACACACACACCTTCCTCTAAGCATTGCATACTAGCTCATTATGAAATGATTACCTTGGAACAAAGCCCTCCAGCGGCGCCCGCACACTGCATGAACAGCTGACATCTTCCCCGGTGTTTCTTCCGGGTTCGCAGGCTACAGGGTTGTGTGTCCATAACCACAACGACGTCATTACTGTGCATGTGTGTGGGAGCCGCTGGTCATGGCACAAGGCTCTGAAGAAACTGAAAAGACAGCCATTGCTTCAGAGCGCATGCACCAATAAATACCATCTGTAGACTATACAGTAAATATCTCCTAAACGGTGCAAGTTTAGAAGATATTTACACAGTACCTGTAGGTAAGCCTTCTTATAGGCTTACCTATAGGAACAAACCAAGCATAGGAGACAACTTCCTCTTTAAAGCATGTAGGAGGAGTTTTCATTCCCCCTTATTGTCCTATGAGGATGCAGGACCTCTGACCCTCTCCCTGGACAGTGCTGGTCATATGCACTCTCCCAAGAAAAAAAAAAAAAAAAAAAAAAAAACACATCTAGCAAATACACTTCAAACTAAACAGATCCCCAAGACTCTGTACTATACAGCGATTTATTGGGGATTGTGGAAGAAGGAGAGGATCAGAGAAGACCGTATCAAACAGCCTTTTTTACACAACGCAGAGGATTAACCCCTTAGGTTCCACAGCGAGTATAACAAGCATGCTTTACTGCATATACAGACTGATTTTACTGTTGCGGGTTTAGTAACACTTTAAGCTTTTACTAAATTAGTAAATCGAATGTACTTTTGAACTGCAACGTCTATTATACAGTAGATCTGGAAATTATAAACCATAGAGGACACCAAGCATTTACATATTTTGATAGCCTTTGCCTTCTTTGTGAGAGTCTTGCCTTTTACTTCCAAGATCCCCACTTAGCATCTTAGATTGCTGTCAACTTTTTTTTTTCCCCCCCCCTTTAGTTCAGGCCCCTTTGGCAGTCCCGTAAATCACTTTTCAGAGGGCAGTTGACAGGTGACTGGGAGGTAATATGTCACCTCCTCGCTGCCTGAGTCAACCCTTAACCATCATGCCACAATGCATGCTATTGCAGCAAATCCCCATTTACTTGATTAGGGTGAATTTGGTGGGGGTACTGCCCACTAAATATGGCATGGAATATAGTGTTTGCTGCAAGCACATCATGTGTACAAGCCCCTCTACCTGCTGTTTTAAGTTAAGGAGAGTGCTAAAACTGTAGCTCAACCACTTACAGTGCCTTGCGAAAGTATTCGGCCCCCTTGAACTTTTCAACCTTTTGCCACATTTCAGGCTTTAAACATAGATATAAAATGTTTATTTTTTGTGAAGAATCACCAACAAGTGGGACACAATTGTGAAGTGGAACGAAATCTATTGGATTTTTGAAACTTTTTTTTTAACAAAAAAAAAAAAAAATGAAAAGTGGGGCGTGCTAAATTATTCGGCCCCCTTGCGTTAATACTTTGTAGAGCCACCTTTTGCTGCAATTACAGCTGCAAGTCGCTTGGGGTATGTCTCTATCAGTTTTGCACATCGAGAGACTGAAATTCTTGCCCATTCTTCCTTGCTAAACAGCTCGAGCTCAGTGAGGTTGAGAGCGCTGGTGAACAGCAGTTTTCAGCTCTTTCCACAGATTCTCGGTTGGATTCAGGTCTGGACTTTGACTTGGCCATTCTAACACCTGGATACGTTTATTTGTGAACCATTCCTTTGTAGATTTTGCTGTATGTTTGGGATCATTGTCTTGTTGGAAGATAAATCTCAGTCCCAGTTTCAGGTCTTTTGCAGACTCCAACAGGTTTTCACCCAGAATGGTCCTGTATTTGGCTGCATCCCTCTTCCCCTCAATTTTAACCATCTTCCCTGTCCCTGCTGAAGAAAAGCAGACCCAAACCATGATGCTGCCACCACCATGTTTGACAGTGGGGATGGTGTGTTGAGGGTGATGAGCTGTGTTGCTTTTACGCCAAACATATCGTTTTGCATTGAGGGCAAAAAGTTCGATTTTGGTTTCATCTGACCAGAGCACCTTCTTTCACATGTTTGGTGTGTCTCCCAGGTGGCTTGTGGCAAACTTTAGACAAGACTTTTTATGGATATCTTTGAGAAATGGCTTTCTTCTTGCCACTCTTCCATAAAGGCCAGATTTGTGCAGTGTACGACTGATTGTTGTCCTATGGACAGACTCTCACCTCAGCTGTAGTCCTCTGCAGTTCATCCAGAGTGATCATGGGCCTCTTGGCTGCATCTCTGATCAGTCTTCTTGTCTGAGCTGAAAGTTTAGAGGGACGGCCAGGTCTTGGTAGATTTGCAGTGGTCGATACTCCTTCCATTTCAAAATGATCGCTTGCACAGTGCTCCTTGGGATGTTTAAAGCTTGGGAAATATTTTTGTATCCAAATCCGGCTTTAAACTTCTCCACAACAGTATTACGGACCTACCTGGTGTGTTCCTTGATCTTCATGATGCTCTCTGCGCTTTCAACAGAACCCTGAGGCTCGGTTCACACAGGGGCGACTTGTCCAGGCGACTTCGCCGCCTGACAAGTCGCCCCCGTTCTGTACTATGGAACCGTTCTAATAGGAGCGACTCGAGTCGCTCCGACTTAGAAATAAGGTTCCTGTACTACTTTTGCGGCGACTTCCATACAGAAGTCGTTTTGCAAGTCGCCGCTGAGGTCGCGGCGCTGCAAGTCGTGCCGCGTCCTGTGTGAACCGAGCCTGAGACTATCACAGAGCAGGTGCATTAATACAGAGACTTGATTACACACAGGTGGATTCTATTTATCACCATCAGCCATTTAGGACAACATTGGATCATTCAGAGATCCTCGCTGAACTTCTGGAGTGAGTTTGCTGCACTGAAAGTAAAGGGGCCGAATAATTTTGCACGCTCCACTTTTCAGTTTTTTTATTTGCTAAAAAAAGTTTCAAAAATCCAATAGATTTCGTTCCACTTCACAATTGTGTCCCACTTGTTGGTGATTCTTCACAAAAAATTAAAATTTTATATCTTTGTTTCTAGCCTGAAATGTGGCAAAAGGTTGAAAAGGTCAAGGAGGCCGAATACTTTCGCAAGGCACTGTATATTTGAAATAAAAAAAAAAAAAAAATGTAAAAAAGGCAGACTAGGGAAAGCAAGGCTAGGGAGAAGGACTAGAAGATGCTGGATATTCTTCAGCCAGGAAATCAGGCAGCCTCCGACTTGCTGCAGTTTCTAATGCAAGCTGTAATAAGCTCACAGTGTGCAGTGGAATCAGAGTAAGCAATTTTAGAAGAGAGGAGCCTGTACAATTGAGAGAGATGGCAAAGCTGTAGTCGTTATGCTTTAAAGAACCCTTGGTTCTTGTGGCAGCAGTAGTCGGGTGGAGGCAGGGTTACTGCAGCTATTTATGGAGTACATTTAGGTTTTGGCACTTTACAATGAATCAATCCTTGTATATTTCCTATCAAAATGGAGGTTTTTCTGCCAACTTTTCTTGCTAATCTCCCCTCTAATGAGGTTACATCCAGAGAGCCAATTTAGTAATGTAGAGAGCAAAGTTCAGTTTGTCTTTCCCGTGTAAAAATCTAGTTATATAGAGATCATTAAAATGTTAGCAGTAATGCATGATAAGTAAATCAGGCTTAGCGATGATCTTTTTATTTATTATATAACCATATATTTACGACCTCAGATGCTGCCACACTTCACAGCAGCAATAGCACCTTGCTTTCCTATACTAATCACCATATCCAGAATCTGTCAAAAGGGAAGTCATTTTGGTCATTGACAAGATCTGATGAAGGTCCCAGATTTCAGGATACTGAAAAGACAATTCAAAAATATTGCCGGCGTGAAAAGTTCCTTCTTTGCATTACTATTGCTTCTTTACTAAAGTTTCTGAATGGAATGGTTTGCTGTAGGAAGATGGTTTCTGCAACCTAGATAATAATGCCCTCAGGTAAAATGACTGATGCTGTGAGAACTTTAAAGTAGAACTATAGGCAAAACGTTTTTTTTTCTCCCATATTGTATAGAGTAAGGGAAGGTTAGAACCCCTGCAAGGTTTATTTTTGCCCTCTTAGTCCCAATGGGGAGATGTCCTTTCACTTCCTGTCCCATAGCCGAAACTGGAAGTGTGAGCAAATCCCTGCAAGTTAAGGAAATCTCTAGGATCCCCCCGGTCACCAGAAATAGTGACCCCATAGGAAGATTTCCCCTCCATTACTTTTCTGGGGACAACCCAAAATTTGTGATTTTCTTTTACTTGCACTTTCGATGAGAATTGTAAACAGGGCAAATAGAGAGGGTGAATCTCCTTAACAGGGGCAAAAACAGCAATTAAAACTGACAGGTGCCCTAGCCCCTCTCCACTCTATCCAAAACAAAAAAAAAAAAAAAAAAAATATGTTGCCTTTAGGGCGGGTTCACACTACATTGCGCAAGATCGAATGTGATTCACACCACACTGCAGTGCAAATCCCATGCAATGTCCGTGCTATGCAAATTCATCCACATAGTATGGCTGTATTCGCATCGCCACAGCCCAAACTCACATAGGACCCTTTTTTTGGGTCCGCAGCAGAATCGGATCGCATCCGATTCCTGTCCTAATTTGCAGATCACACTACGATATGCAAACTGATTTGAGAGTGTCATTAACAACCAACACACCCAGCAGTTCGCACAGGGAAACCGAGCCCAAGTAATACTTTAATTACACAAGAATGTGCACCTATGCATATTCCTAATTCTCATACCTTGCCGTCAAGTGCATTGAGAGAATTGCACTGACCACTCAATCCAGCAGGCTGCATCTGTTAAAAGGGCAGTAAAGGGTTAAAACATTTTTTTGCCTAAATGTTATTTATCCAATAATAAAAAGATGCAAGTAGGAATTTACAAATAAATGCTAGAAAATTATTATTATATATACACACACACAATTTAGGTAGATGAATTACAATTATTCCAAAGTAAAAACAATGCTCAAAGGTGAGCTCCACTTGAGAAAAAAAAGATCATTCCCCTCTGGGTGATCAATGTACATCACAAGGATTTTGACAAACTTTGTTGGAGATTCCTACCCTTTGTTATTCTGAAGAAATCCCTTTGTGTTTGTATGTGCAGAAGTGACTCTAATGGGAGTGGTTACTTAACCACTAGCTGCTGCACTTGCAGGGCTTTAATGAGGAAAATGACAGGACCTGCATCACTTTAGATGCGATTTCCTATTGGGAGTATCTCACCAAAAATTACATTTTTGTTTCAGGGATGTCTAAAATCTGACTCATCTTAGTGCAGACTTCTGGGGAAAAAAAAAAAAAAAATCAGTGGTCCAATCACGCAAGTGGGAAACATATCCGGGGAGGGGGCATCAATGAGCTGCGAGGGTGCTGGCAAGTACTCTTAGTCCTGGACATCGATAACTGCCTGCCTGCATCAAAGGTATGGGCAGACAGTGCAAGAGCATGACAATTGCACCCGTGATCTGCTGATAGCGGGTGCAATGCTTTACAAAAAAAATAAAATAAAATAAAATAAAATAAAATAAAAAAGCACTTGTCTTTTACCTGCAAAAAAAATAAAAAATAATGTGAACTTAGCCTTTAAAGTGTTTTTGATTTTTTAAATTGTACAATAATATCAGTGCCAAGTAGAACTTAAATGCTTCCATTGGAGACTGGCTAATTCTGAAAAATGATTAAATCTAGCGAATGAAACATCTGAAGGAGCTAAGGCAATAATATTTATGACTAAATGATTGTAACGGATTCCTTCATAAATTATGTACCATCCGCTCAGGCCCACCATGGGAATTAATTAACACACAGCAATCGATTGCAACGTGAATCCAGACAGAGCAGAACAACTTAAAGAAAAATAAAAAAAATAAACATTATTTAGCCTGACAAAGACAAGCATTTCACTTTTTGAAGAGTTTAGTTATTGCAGCCAGAACAAGAACAGTTTACACATTTCTACATTTTTTTTTCCCCCCTTTAGAAAAGCAGAGATCTCTATAACAGAATGGATTTTGGCATGCTGGAAAGGGATCAAAATTAAAACAGAGCCTGTAAGTCACCAACAAAGCTCTGTGCACCCTCCACACATTATCGGCTAGCTGGCTTGCCTTGCTCACATCTCATATCCCAAAAATAAGAGGATTATTCCTTACTTTGGACAGAGGGCACAGCCATGCAACTTTATGCGCCAAATATACATCCCGAAGTGCTAGGGTATAGGGCAAATATAAACAAATATCAGAGCCATCTATTTCAAACACACAGTGGTTTCTAGCCATTTGCTCACCAGTACAGTGTATGGAACCCATAGCTTCTATGGAGTAGGGCTTGGGATCCAAGGAGACAGTACAACCACCTCCCTGAAATGAGGAAGGGTCCTCTTGCTTTCAGGTAATAGAGAGACGTGTGAATGTCTTCTGTTTTAAGAAGGCTCCACACTGTTGAGTTGAGGACTTTTATTCCTTTAGTCTCTTTGCGCTGAGCCGAGCGGGCGGATGACAGTCTTACGCAGAGCTCCGCTGTGTTCTATGGGCAGTCAGATGTCAGTTTACACCCGACTGCCCTCCGATCCGGTCAAACGAAGGGGAACAGATTATCTTCCATTTGTATTTGCCAGATTGGAGGGTGTAAACAGACACAAGTCAGTTTACATCTGCCACTGCATAGAGGAGAATGGAGGGTCAGTTTGGGTCCACCTAAAGACAGACAGGCGGACCCAACTGGATCACACGTGTGAAAATGGCTTTAGACCATATCATTTGTTTGTTACTGCCCAACTTCAGATTAGCGCCCCCCGTCCCCCAACAAATGGTATGAGCATAAAATAAAACATATCCAAACACCCATTCTATTTACCTGAATCCACAGTCACATGATGCCGTCAGCCTGATCCATCTCTTGTTTACTTCTGGAGGTCCTTCTGGTGTCAAGGTCATGGTCTACACCAGTGTTTCTCAACTCCAGTCCTCAAGGGGCACCAACAGGTCATGTTTGCAGGATTTCCACTATTTTGCACAGGTGATTTGATCAGTTTCACTGCCTTAGTACTACAGTTGTTTCATCTGAGGGAAATCCTTAAACCATGACCTGTTGGTGGGCCTTGAGGACTGGAGTTGAGACACCCTGGTCTACACGACATGGACACTTTATTGAAGATTATACTTTCAGTGGCAGGCTTCTCTCACACAGGCTCCAAAGGCAAAGGAACAAGGGGAACAGTAAACGGTAGCACAATGCACTATTTCAATTTGATTTTGATTTTCTTTCCCTGGAGTTGGGCTTTAACAAATGTCAGCTACCATGACTTCCTGGCCCCAGAGAAAGACAACGGGACAGAGATCATACATTTATCATGCCAAGACTGACCTGCATCACGGTAGAAGGGCCACTGTGTAGCAAAGGATGAGGCATAGTCAAAGTTTCCATTCGATTTGCCATTCTTCCAGGCTAATGCAAGAAGATTGCTCAACATAAAATGGACACATTATAGAACAGGGAACTGTGGTCTGATCTCTTGCAATAGATTAGATCACCGTTTATGGACAGTTTGATATGGTGTTATGACTGACAGCATGACAAGCAAGAATATTTCAGTAAGTGACGGCAAGGCAAATAATTTTAGATACATTTTTAAAAGGGAAAGACACAGCAAAAGTATTGTAACCGATTACAGGTCTTTAAGGGCTCAAAACATCAAAACAGATTTTGTAGATGGCAAGAGTCAAAACATATGACAGTTTATTACTCTCTGGGACTCTATTGGTGGGATATCTGAATGCAGTTCTCGGATTGGGCCTGCTGCGACCAATTTAAAAAGAGTCTCGCTCTTCTAGCTCGATTGTGTTTTAGGTTTGAGAGAATGCGACAAGAGTAGCTGGAATACCCAAAAGAGGGCAAGAACAGTCAAAGCTCTGATGAAAAGAAACAGGTAAAAATCATGCTCGATACCCAATACAAAAAGCGAGCCGAAGGCAGACCAGCCAATTGCAGTGTGCCAAGAATTGATTGCGGTGGGGAGATCTTAAGACCAGACCACTTTTTGCGGTTTGGCACTGCACCGCTTTAACTGACAATTGCGCGGTCGTGTAACGTGGCTTCCAAACAATTTTTTTTCCCACAAATAGAGCTCTCTTTTGGTGGTATTTGATCACCCCTGCGGTTTATTGTGACTGCGACATTATGGCGGGCACATCTGGCATTTTTTACACATTTTTGGGACCATTGTCATTTATACAGCAATCAGTGCTATACAAATGCACGATTCCTGTGTAAAGGACACTGGCAGTGAAGGGGTTAACAGGGGGTGGCAGTGTAGGGGTTAAGTGTGTCCTAGGGGCATGTTACTAACTGTGGGGGGTTGGGCTGTGTTAGTGAACACTGATCTCTGCTCCAATCACACTTGTTGCTAGGTAGAAGATGTGAGACGATCGCATGTATCCCTGCAGCGAAGTCCGCGGGACCCACGACCGGACTCACGGGGGTCCCGACCGACACGTGTGCACCGCCGGTGGCGCGCACGCGATGCCAGGGCGGCAAATACAAATGGATGTACCTGTACGCCAATTTGCCTGCCCGTGCCATTCTGCCAACGTACATCGTCGTGCTCCGGTCAGGAAGTGATTAAGTAAAGGGTAAAAACAGGAGAAAAAATAAATAAAATATGGACATGCATGTATGAAAACAGACACAAGAGTGACATTATAATCATACCAGCTCATAGTCAGCCTGATCCATCTCTTGTTTACTTCTGGAGGTCCTTCTGGTGTCAAGGTCATGGTCTACACCAGTGTTTCTCAACTCCAGTCCTCAAGGGGCACCAACAGGTCATGTTTGCAGGATTTCCACTATTTTGCACAGGTGATTTGATCAGTTTCACTGCCTTAGTACTACAGTTGTTTCATCTGAGGGAAATCCTTAAACCATGACCTGTTGGTGGGCCTTGAGGACTGGAGTTGAGACACCCTGGTCTACACGACATGGACACTTTATTGAAGATTATACTTTCAGTGGCAGGCTTCTCTCACACAGGCTCCAAAGGCAAAGGAACAAGGGGAACAGTAAACGGTAGCACAATGCACTATTTCAATTTGATTTTGATTTTCTTTCCCTGGAGTTGGGCTTTAACAAATGTCAGCTACCATGACTTCCTGGCCCCAGAGAAAGACAACGGGACAGAGATCATACATTTATCATGCCAAGACTGACCTGCATCACGGTAGAAGGGCCACTGTGTAGCAAAGGATGAGGCATAGTCAAAGTTTCCATTCGATTTGCCATTCTTCCAGGCTAATGCAAGAAGATTGCTCAACATAAAATGGACACATTATAGAACAGGGAACTGTGGTCTGATCTCTTGCAATAGATTAGATCACCGTTTATGGACAGTTTGATATGGTGTTATGACTGACAGCATGACAAGCAAGAATATTTCAGTAAGTGACGGCAAGGCAAATAATTTTAGATACATTTTTAAAAGGGAAAGACACAGCAAAAGTATTGTAACCGATTACAGGTCTTTAAGGGCTCAAAACATCAAAACAGATTTTGTAGATGGCAAGAGTCAAAACATATGACAGTTTATTACTCTCTGGGACTCTATTGGTGGGATATCTGAATGCAGTTCTCGGATTGGGCCTGCTGCGACCAATTTAAAAAGAGTCTCGCTCTTCTAGCTCGATTGTGTTTTAGGTTTGAGAGAATGCGACAAGAGTAGCTGGAATACCCAAAAGAGGGCAAGAACAGTCAAAGCTCTGATGAAAAGAAACAGGTAAAAATCATGCTCGATACCCAATACAAAAAGCGAGCCGAAGGCAGACCAGCCAATTGCAGTGTGCCAAGAATTGATTGCGGTGGGGAGATCTTAAGACCAGACCACTTTTTGCGGTTTGGCACTGCACCGCTTTAACTGACAATTGCGCGGTCGTGTAACGTGGCTTCCAAACAATTTTTTTTCCCACAAATAGAGCTCTCTTTTGGTGGTATTTGATCACCCCTGCGGTTTATTGTGACTGCGACATTATGGCGGGCACATCTGGCATTTTTTACACATTTTTGGGACCATTGTCATTTATACAGCAATCAGTGCTATACAAATGCACGATTCCTGTGTAAAGGACACTGGCAGTGAAGGGGTTAACAGGGGGTGGCAGTGTAGGGGTTAAGTGTGTCCTAGGGGCATGTTACTAACTGTGGGGGGTTGGGCTGTGTTAGTGAACACTGATCTCTGCTCCAATCACACTTGTTGCTAGGTAGAAGATGTGAGACGATCGCATGTATCCCTGCAGCGAAGTCCGCGGGACCCACGACCGGACTCACGGGGGTCCCGACCGACACGTGTGCACCGCCGGTGGCGCGCACGCGATGCCAGGGCGGCAAATACAAATGGATGTACCTGTACGCCAATTTGCCTGCCCGTGCCATTCTGCCAACGTACATCGTCGTGCTCCGGTCAGGAAGTGATTAAGTAAAGGGTAAAAACAGGAGAAAAAATAAATAAAATATGGACATGCATGTATGAAAACAGACACAAGAGTGACATTATAATCATACCAGCTCATAAGCAAACTAGCCCTGTTAAAAATGCAGAATCTATCAATTTTAACCACTAGGACGTCCATGGGTTTCAGTGCTTATACCCAGTGTTAATTTTGGCAGCAAATCTCGATTCAGTTTTGGTCTTAGGACTAAAATGGCATTTTAATTTTAATCCCATTTTAGTCTTCTGCGTTTGTCGACTAAATACGACTAAAACTAAAACAATCTCCAGGACATTTTATTTGACTAAAACTCATTTTAGTCAGCTAAAATCTAAATGGGTGTAGTTAAATTGTAATGCATTATTTAAGCATTTCTCTACAATTTTCAAACTCATATACTGGATTGAAAAATGTATGGTTATTAGTTATGTTATTGTTGTATGAACATGCACTACAGACCAGTGTTAATTTTGACATCAAATTTCAATTTAGTTTTAGTCTTAGTCTTTTGACTAAAATTGCATTTTAGTTTTAGTCCCAATTTAGTCTTGACTAAAATGGCATTTTTAGTTTTAGCCATATTTTAGTAGACTAAAATGTTTTAGTCTGTTTTAGTTGACAAAATTAACACTGGTTATACCAGGATGATGCCTGCATCATCCCAGTATGGATCTTTTCAGCCAGCGATTCCCTGTAAGGCAGATGTGATCCGATTGGCTAATTAGTCATTTCTGCAGGTGGCTGAAGGGGGTCCCCCCCCCCCTCTCGTGGCCACCTTTTCTGGGCTCTATCGTCCTATCATGGAACCCAGGAACAATGCCGGCAGGGCTGGCTGCCCTAAACTGAGAGGGGACCTGAAGTCAGTCCTCCCTCTCTGTAAAACCAGCAAAAACTGGGAGACACCTCTCCTCTGGCCTCCCATGCAGCCGATCAATGTTGCTCATACCTTGAGAGAGCAATAATTTAATCCAAAAAAAAAAAAGCGCCTCATCCCAATGTGCTTCCGCGCAAATGCAACCAGATGAATTACTCCCGCATGTATATATATATATATATATATATATATATATATAGTCGCAAACGTCAACGTGAGCGCAATAATCCCAACACCAGACCTCCTGTGCAACTCAGCTGATAACCTGTAAAAAGGCATTTAAAGCGATGCCTACGGAGAAGCGTGACATGTTGGGTATCCATTTACTCGGAGCAACATCTTTCATAATATACAAAAAAAAATTGTGCTAACTTTAGTCTTGTTAATTCATGAATGTTTTTTTTTCCCAAAGAAATTGCTTTTAAAAAAACCATCGGTGAAATACCGTATGTAATAAAAAAATAAAGCCACAATTTTATTCCTCTGCAAAAAAAAAAAAAAAAAAAAAGTACATGAAGGAGTGAAATGTCAGAATTGGCCCCTATGCCAAGTGGTTAATAAAACATTGGGACCACGGGCATATATTCTTTGCGCAAAGAGGACATCTAAAAAAAGATTGTGGGTCTTAGGCTGCCCATACATGGCTCAAATCTTCGCCGGTTCAGCAGGAACCAGCTGAGATTTGAACCATCAATGGGCAGCCTGAGAAAACTAAGTTGATTAATCAACTTGGGTACAACCAGCCTGCTGGATTTGCTTGCGATTATTGAAAGTGGCTGCTAAAGCTTCAAGATAGATGCTCTGCCTTAGCCTGAAAAAAATATTAACATTGTGGACCTAAGACTAAGCCAACGTACAATATTTTTAGGAGTATCACATTCATAAAAAAAAAAAAATTAGCAACATCACCTTTCTAAGCAAAGCCCTGAACAAAATGCATGGCTGCACTGCAAGGGTTTCAAATGGATTATATGTCAGCGTAGGATCAGTTTCTGGCTTGTGAAATGTACAGTAAACAAATTACAAAACAGGAATGTGCGCTCTGTATTTTAGGGATGTAGGAAGCTTTAAAGATTATCTCCAGGCATGACCCAAATTTACCCCTTAACCACTCTAGGCTAGACCCCAGCATTAATGTGTTTTATTATTAAAAGATGGTAAAAGAAAAAACAGCTTTTCGGGCTCATGCACACAGGACGTTTTTAGAGCTGCTGTTAGGGACATCCGATTTTTTTTTTTTAACTGCCGCTAAACGCCCCTTTATGTTACATAGTAGGCGAGGATGAAAAAAGACACAAGTCCAACCTATGTGTGTGATTATATGTCAGTATTACATTGAATATCCCTGTATGTTGTGGTCATTCAGGTGCTTATCTAATAGTTCTTTGAAACTAATCGATGCTCCCCACTGAGACCACCGCCTGTGGAAGGGAATTGCACATCCTTGCTGCTCTTACAGTAAAGAACCCTCTACGTAGTTTATGGTTAAACCTTTTTTCTTAATTTTAATGAGTGGCCACGAGTCTCATTAAACTTCCTTCCGCAAAAAAGTTTTATCCCTATTGTGGGGTTACCAGTATGGCATTTGTAAATTGAAATCATATCCCCTCTCAAACGTCTCTTCTCCAGAGAGAATAAGTTCAGCTTTCGTAACCTTTCCTCATTGCATATTTTTGCCATCCAAATGCATTTTAAATTTTTCTACATTAAACCTCATTTGCCATGTAGTTGCCCACCCCATTAATTTGTTCAGATCTTTATTGCAAGGTTTCCACATCCTGCAGAGAAGTTATTGCCCTGCTTAGCTTTGTATCATCTGCAAATACGGAGATTGGCTATAAGGGCGAGTTCAGAGGGTGGTGATAAATGGGGAGTACTCAGTTTCCAATCCATGTCCAATTTGTGTGACAAAGTAGTGCAACGACCTTCATTTTATTCTCTAGGGCGTCTGAAAAAAAACAAAAAAACAAAACAAAAACGAACACAGAAACGTTTGGGGGTTCCAATTACTTTTCTAGCAAAAACAAACAAACTGATTTTAACTTGTAAACACAGAGTCTGAAAAATAGGCCCGGTCCTTAAGTGATTAACTTCCTACAGAACTACATTGCACGGTCACATTTAAACTCATCCCAGAACAATTTCATTTGGATTGTAAGTTTGCACGAACAGGGCCCTATTAAACCTTGTCTTGTCCCTTTTATTGTAAAGCGCTCAAAACACAGTTGGTGCTATATACATTCTGTATAATACTAATGTAATAACACAAACAAAAGAATCCTTTCAATAAAGAAATACCCTCATTAGGTCCCCAAGGCCTGCTGCTGGTAAACGGACGTTTAGTTGGATGCTTTTTTTCAGCTGCCCCTGAACTCAGCCAATGTTAACTTCTGTACTTGTACACAGGTTCGTTTAACCCCCCCGGCGGTGTTCCCGAGCCTGGCTCGGGGTGGAAGTTTTACACCAAAAGCGGTAACCGAGCCAGACTCGAGATCGCATCGCTGAATCCAGGAGGAGGTTTACTTACCTTCTCCCCTGGATCCAGCGATGTCTCCCCGCTGTACAAGCAGCTCATCCTCCGCTCGATTCATCACGGAGCCAATCTCCATTCCCTGTGAGCGTTGCGACGCACGGGGACAGAGAATGGCGACATATTCAAAAAGTGAAACACACATTACATACAGTATAATGTAATCTTACAGATTACATTGCTGTATGTAATAATTTCACATCCCCTTTGTCCCTAGTGGTCTGCCCAGTGTCCTGCATTTTAGATTATAAAAACTGTTCTTTATGCCTAGAAACTGGAGATTGTCCATATCAACCAAAACTGTCCTTTTACATCAAAAATGATTTTAGACCAGCTAGAAAACAGCGATAATAAATTGGAATCACTCGCAGAATTGAGCAATATCGATTTGTGGGGAGATCCGTCATCAAATATTGAAAAGTAATGACAGCGACAATTCTGCAACTGAGCAAATTTCTGTGTTTTTGATTTGATTACATTATTGAATCATTTTTATTATTGTTATATTACTATTTGGTATAATTTTTTATAGTTATTATATTATAATTTATGATTTCATTTTTCAAACTTCATCATACCCGGGATGTCTGCTAGACTCTGGTTTGGACAGATTTAAGAGAGTTATTCCTAAGAATTACAGGACTACAATATAAAACACCAAATTTTCATGCAAAATAATTGTACCGCTTTTAGCACCTAAAATCTGAAATAATCGTACCGCCAGGGAGGTTAATGTCGTTTTTAGGCAGTTGAGTTTACAGGCTTTTGTGGAAAGCAAAAAAATGAGTTCAGACGCTGAGTTTAGAATAATTTCAAGCTCCAAACGCAAAAATTGGACTATGTCGGTACTTAGATAACTTAAACAAGCAAAAGAAAGAAGAAAATGTAATTAAAATTTCATATTTAATAAACACATAAAGAAATGACAAAACATCATGTGGCGATTGGGACCAAAACGATCCTACAGAGGGAGACCCTATGGATCGAACGGCTCAACGCCACCCTACCTCCAGGCCTTAATGAGACAATTTCCTATAAACCTTTTCTATAATATTCGATCCAACACGTCATCTTTAATTTCTTCATTCCTTTTCCTTATTATAGCTACCTGGTTTACTGCATCTGGCACTATTATCCAGGCATCATTGCTTGGATTTGTAAATTGTCTTATTTCTAACTGTAATCATGATAAGTAATAATTTGTATATTCTTATTTTGCATTAAGTACATTTTTATTGTGCAAGGAGCCCAGCTACCCCTACTTTTGAGTAATGTTCCCCCCTCCCGCCTTTCTTTCCTTTCGTTGTGGATGGGATATTATAGGCCTCCTGCTTTATATCCCCCCCCTTGGCGGACATGTGTTCCCCCTGGCCTCGGGGATGGGATGCTATCCCTCCCAGGTTTGCAGGGGTTAGCGCTGTGATGATTCGATCGGACGGCGCTCGTCTCCCCTGCGCACTTGCGCGATAGCAGCCCGAGTACTGCACCTGCGCAGTGTGGGGGAACTAACCACATGTCAGACGCCGCCGGATTCCTGGCGCGGCGTCTGACGTGTAGTGTGTTGGGGAGCCTATTTAGCGGTCTCTCTGACCGCTGAACGGGCAGGCTGCATGGACCCCCAGGGTTCAATTTGGGGGAACGCTGTGAACAGGTAACCTATCCACACTGCAGATCCAGTATTCTCTAATAGCTATGGTAACTAGTTCATGGATGGGCTTTGTGGTAATGTTTGCCTTTTTGTTCTAGACACAAATGCTCTAGTCTGTCCCTTATTACAATTTAGCTCCGTTTGACTTACCAGTTCAGAACTGAACCTTGATATTTTTATATACAACGCTATGGTCTCTAATTACCTTGCCCTGGTGATCCTAAAATAAATTGTTTGGTAAGCGTTTTCAGTATAAAGTTTTTATTAAGGGATTTTTCAAAAAAACCTCTTCCTTAATCTAATTAATAAATATAAACCTTTTTTTTTTAGAACTAGCCAATTATCCCCCATGTCCGCCGTAGGGGGAATATAGGGGCCTCCCTATGCGACCCATTTTATCAAGTTTGTGGTGAGCTGACCTCCTTTTTTCCTTCAATTATATGAATGGTTATTTTTATATAAATGCTGCTCGTTTGTTAATTATTGAAATGTTATTTACTTATACTCTGTATAGATATCCTCCTGAAGAAGCGTTTTTTACTCTGCAAAAAAAGTAGAGTAATTTTGAGAAAATTTGTGCGCCATTAAGTTTGAACCCTCCCTGTGGGGAATTCATTGGGAATCAGTTGCTCCAACTGTGATGCATTTGTTATTACATTTTAATGAGTGATGTTTTGTCATTTCTTTATGCGTTTATTAACCACTTCCCGACCAGCGCACGACGATGTACGTCGACAGAATGGCACGGGCAGGCATATTGGCGTACATGTACGTCCAATCTTCAATGCCGCCCTGCCATCGGGAGCGCGCCGCCAGCGGCGCGCTCCCGTGCTGGTGGGGACCCCCGTGAATCCGGTCGCGGGTATACCTGCGATCGTCTCACGGGACGGCTGAATGGAGGAAATGCCGTGTAAACAGCATTTCTCCATTCTGCCTAGCAACTAGTGACGATGATCTCTGCTCCATGTGATTGGAGCGGAGATCAGTGTTCACTAAATGAAAGCCCAACCCCCCCACAGTTAGTAACACACCCCTAGGAACACTTAACCACTGGTTAACCCCTTCACTGCCAGTGTCATTTACACAGGAATCGTGCATTTGTATAGCACTGATTGCTGTATAAATGACAATGGTCCCAAAAATGTGTCAAAAATGTCAGATGGGTCCCCCACAATGTCGCAGTCACAAAAAAAAAAAAAAAAAAAAAAAAATTATTAATAAAAATGCTATAAAACTATCCCTATTTTGTAAACGCTATAACTTTTGCGCAAACCAATCAATAATCTCTTATTGCGATTTTTTTTAACAAAAATATGTAGAATACGTATCGGCCTAAACTGAGGGAAAAAAATGTTTTTTTTATATATTTTTGGGGGATATTTATTATAACAAAAAGTAAAAAATAATGCGTTTTTTTCAAAATTGTCGCTCTATTTTTGTTTATAGCGCAAAAAATAAAAACCGCAGGGGTGATCAAATACCACCAAAAGAAAGCTCTATTTGTGGAAAAAAAAAAAAAGGACGTCAATTTTGTTTGGGAGCCACGTCGCACGACCGCGCAATTGTCAGTTAAAGCAAAGCAGTGCCGAATCGCAAAAAGTGGTCTGGTCTTTGACCAGCAAAATGGTCCGGTCTGAAAGTGGTTAAATATGAAATTTTAATAAAATTCTTCTTTTTGCTTGTTTAAGTTATCTAAGTACCGACATAGTCCAATTTTTGTTATTGTGGTTTGGAACTGCTTAAGGGTTAGCGTGAGCAGCTACCCTGGCACTCCCACACCAATTATTTTCTCAACATTATGAATGGTGGATGATGGTACTTATATCTTATACAATCTATGCAACTTAAGAGGCGACATTTATGACTTGTGAAGCTCCAAACGCAGCTAAAAAGCAGTAACTCATGTTTAGCCGCATTTCATTTACAGGCTTTTTTTTTTTTTAAATAACCAAAAATGAACACTTTTTTTAAAAACACTTTTAAAAATGCAAACGCGGCTAAACGTGGCATGTAAACACAGCAAAACTGACGTTTTAAACGTAGGTTAGGATCTATCAGGAGAGGCTGTAAAAATGTCCCGTGTACATTAAGCCTACTGCCGTGTACACACGATCGGAATTTATGACAACAAAAGCGTGGATTTTTTTCCGAAGGATGTTGCCTCAAACTTGTTTTGCATACACAGTCACACAAATGTTTTCGGAAATTCCGAACGCAAGAACATGGTGACATACAACATGCACAAAGAGCCGAGAAAAAAGGAAGTTCAATAGCCAGTGCGGCTCCCTCTGCTTTTTTATGATGGACTTGTGTACACACGATCGGACTTTCTGACAAGTGAAGTTGTCGGAAAATTTGAGGACCTGCTCTCAAACATGTGTGTGTGGAAATTCCGACAGCAAATGTTCGATCGACCGTGTGCAAGTTCTGACTTTCTGATAGCAAGCTCACGTAGAACATTTCCGTTGGAAGTTCCCACCGCGTGTACGTGGCATAACAGTCATGCAGGAAAAAAAAAAAAAAAAGAAGAAAAAAAAAAACCTGAATGTAGCTGCCTCATGAATTCCCCGCCAGCTTTAAAAATGACTTGGTCAATCATGATGCAGTCACAAGAGACATGGTCCTCCTGACTCCCATTAGTAAAGTAGTTTATATCTAGACACGCCAATTTTAAACATTATGACACCCATTTTAAAAACCAAGACATTATTAAAAAGTTTCTTTGGACATCAAAAGATCTGTGTGCCGCATAGATCTGCAGTACTAAAGGCGTAAGACAACAGCAGCCTCTATTGCTGGAAGAAAGCTAACCATTGTTAAAGCCCAAATGTAGATTAAAAAAAGCAGCATAAGGGGGTCTACTTACCTTGAAAATAAGCAGGACATATGAAGGAGAAATGTCCGCAACAGGGACACAGACATCAATAAAAACTGACAGGGGTTCTAATCCCTCTCCACTAGTATACTTTAATACAGCTAAGGGCCTGTCACATACACTCAAGAGAGCTGGACTATGTCTGCCCTTTGCGCCTAGCTGTTCTGTTTAGAGAGGTTGTACCACACCTTCTACTAGTGAAGCAGGATCTATGAATGGAGGGGGCTGATCAATCATCTGCCCATCCTATATTCCATAGATCCTGCTCCATTCATAGACGAACAGTTTTTCTTCTTATGTTAGGACTTTACTCGCCAACTTTGGATCTAAACCTAAGAGTTTCTCTGGACATTCATTCAGGATCGGGGCAGTGTCTAAACAGGGGGTCCTGTCTTACATTATTATTAAGTAAATGGGGCGCTGGATGTCTTCCTGCTATAGCAGGTACATTCCCAAACTACATATGGACGTTAGCAGGGTGTTCGTTACTTTGCTGGATTGTTATCCATTTCATTAACGCTTTCATACTTTACCGAACTTGTGTGTCTTTTGCTCTCTTTTAGGCGTACCGACCAGTGAGACCAAGGCACACCGCAGGTCTTGGTAGTTAGAGTTACCATATCACAAGTAAAGACTGACTACAAATTAGAAGACTGGTTGGATTTGTAGGAGGAGTCTGAGGGGTATATATCTCCCTCCTCCTCTTGCAGGTCCCTCGTTGGCTCGTCTTCCTGGTTCCCACCCTCCCGTTCCCCAATTTCAATTCATTCACAGCACATATTTCTCATACTCCTATTAAGCGTACTGACCAGCAAGACCGAGGCACACCGCAGGACTGGGTAGTTAGTGTTACCACATATCACAAGTGAAGACGTACTATAAATCAATATATATATATATATATAAATAAAACTGCTTACTGGACTTGCATTCAAGCAGCCATGAAATATAAAATTTGTACACCCTATTGTTTGGGCGTGATAATAAAACTAAAAAAGATTTCATTTACATTACAGACATACGGGGAGAACAGTACAGCACTTCTGTTTTAATTTTCATTTTGTATTACATTTTACATGAGAGATGGAGGTAAACAAAGCATACTGTTCCCAGGATATCACAACCTGATACACAGCTGAATTACTACAAACGGCACATAATGTCCAAAAGACAAAAAACAAAAAAAAAAAACAAAGCTGGTTACTTGTACATATTGATTAGTTTCACTGCAATGTTCCGTTGCATCAGAGCAGTCTGTTGGGTTCCCTTTGATACCCAAGGGTAGAGAGCCCAATATTGTCAATGGCTGAAGCTATGGGTGCATTCACCCCTGTGTTTTGGTATGCGAGGATTGTGGCAAGTAAAAAAAAAATAAATAAAAAAAAATAAAAAAAAATAAAAAGAAATCCTGATTTCTGCATCTTTGGCGTAGTTTACTCTCAAGCGTTTTACCGTCATGCATTCTATGCATGAAGATTAAAAAACCTTGTCTGAACAGCAGCAGCACCAGCATATTTACCTGAGCCTGATCTTCCTCCAGCGAAGTGGCTGAGACAGCAGTGGGAGCCACTGGCTTTCAAACATAGCTAGGAGAGAAAGGGGGTGGATCTAAGCCACGGCTGTGTGTGAGTGGATACACAGAGCCAAGGTTTGGGAACAAGCATGCTCAGCTGTCCCCATTGCAAGCTTCCTGCTCTGGGGGTGCTTGGCTAGAGTGAGAGGCCAAGAGTGCCGGTGGGGAACCCCAGACGAGGAGGATCAGACCTGCTCTGTGCAAAACAACTGCACAGAGCAGGCGAGTAGAATTTTTTTTTTTTTTTTTTATAAAGACAAAAGCCTTTACTATCACTTTAATCCTTTCAGGACCACAGAGCATGAATGTCCTGACCAAATTTAGCACCACTATGCATTGGTTAACTTGAGAATAACTTTGCAAACCAAATTTTTATATAATTAAGTACATACAAGGCTTTTATTTTGAATACTGTAAAAACCTTTTGTAAGATAAATGCGCAACAATGTAAAAAAGTTTTACATTTTCTTCTGTATAATTTTTTTTAATACTGTAATTTTATCTGACAATTACATATATTAAAAATATTGCACTAGCTCTGCTAGAAGCTACAGTGTTCATCTGAAGGCAGAAAGCATTTATTTTCTAAAGGAAAATATGCAATCACTAGGTTAGAGCCCACAGAATTATAACATTATCGGGAACCACTCTGGTTCCCAATACTCAGTGACAATACTCAGCGATCGCGCTGCGCGTGCACGTCCGTGGCGGCGTGTTACCCGGGAACACTGCTCGTCACCGCCGCTGGTAAACAGCCATCAGATGTGATCAATTTTCAGCGCTTGGCACCATAGTTTGTAGACTCTAATTTTCACAAAGACCAAATAATATATACTAATGTGGGTTATTTTTACCAAAGATAGGTAACAGTATAAATTTTGGCCAAAATTTATGAAGAAAAATTACTAATTAGCAAAAATTTATGACAAAGAAAAAGGCATTTTTTTTTCACAAAATTTACGTTTTATTTTATTTATAGCACAAAAAATAAAAAACCCACTAAAAGAAAGCTCCATTTGTGTGGAAAAAAGGACGCAAGTTTCACATAGATACAGTGTTGGATGACTGAGTAATTGTCATTCAAACAGAGTGCTGAAAGCTGAAAATTGGTCTGGTCAGGAAGGGGGTGTAAGTGCACTGTATTGAGGTGGTTAAACAAAACAAACAAGCAAAAAATAAAAAACACACACACACACACACACACACACACACCTAAAAGTTAAGCCAATTTTTTGGATAATGTGAAAGATGATGTTACGCCACGTGAGTCAGGTCCAGCTATAAACATTGTACATGTAAAGGATTACAATACGGATATTGAACGAGGTAATGATTGCATACACACAAAACAATGTTGATTGGGTTGAAAAACATCACCTCAATAAAATAAATAAAAAAAATAAAAAGCTACACAGCATAGAGAAAATAAAATAAGTAGTTGACTTGTACATGTGACAGCAGATAAGGGCTTACATAAAACCAATATTGGAGAACAAGCATCTTAAATACTGTAATATCGTTGGTGAGTAGGTGGGTTCAACAGCTAAAACCTCTTAAAGCTAAACACACATTTCGGCAGCTTGCAGCTAGCAAGCCCAATTTTATTATATTTGGCCGTACAGCCTCTGTTGACCTATTGAAATTTTTTCTACGGTAGAGTGTTTATTGCAGTAAAACAATCGATGAGTCTGGGAGGTGTGGGTCTTATCCCTTGCCTAGCTATTTTCCTAGCAGAAAATAGGATTTTGTGTAAGAAGACCTTGGTGAACTTATCGAGGTCTGCATCAGGAAATATTCCCAGCAGACACTGTTTCGGGTGTAGGCTGCAGAGCTGGAGGCGTTCCTCTATACAGCTTTCATTGGCCCTCTTATGACTCATGCCCCCTCCCTTCCTGGAAAACTCATAAGAGTGAGCTACAGTCATCATAGTTCGAATCTCCATCAGTTCAGCAGGGAATGGCTGACATTTGAACATCTATGGACAGGCTGAATGTATCAAAGTTATTCGATTGGGGGCGGCCGGAGAAGCCTCCCCCTCTGGGAAAACAATGGCTCAGTGGGAGGGATACCTCCATCAACACGGTTTTGATGGGGAATTATGCAATTTTCTTTCCTGCAACCCGTGGTTGCAGGAAAGAAAAGCGCTTCATCTACGGCTGGCTTTAAGAAAGCAGACCACTAGAACTGAAATACAGCTCATTCAGCCAGCTGCATAAAAAAACGGTGGCATTTACAGTTCCATGTGAGCAAGGAAGGATACCTTACATAGCATGGATCAGTTCTAATCTGCTTTGATCATAATACCTATGGTAGAACACACCTTTCAGAGAGTATTATGTAAAGCTGCCGAGGCTTTTAAAGTCTTGGGTTCTAAGAAAGGTTAAGAACAGGGCGTGTGTTCTCCTGGGAACACGGATGACTGTGTGCAGAGCTTTGCTAGGATGGAAAATTATGCAGACATTTGGGAGAACTCCGACTCATGTTCCCTACCTTGGCTGAGAATCACGCAACAATACAAGTTTGTTTAGAAGAGGCAAACAGCGCTAAACATTGTACGCTGAAAACAAGACCAGATCGAATCACAAAACAAAATCTGTTTTATATAAAACAAAGGAACACTCCCTAAAAATTTAGCCAGATTGTCGCCAAGAAATTTAACACATTTGGGAGTGTCGAATCCCTCCAGCTTCTCGTTTTATCATGCATCACTACGCAAACAGCAAAGCCTGCAGCAAACACAGGGCCATGAACCCAACACAAGACCTTTGCTACAGAATTACATTTAGCACCTGCAAGAGAATCGTTCAAGATTTTTTTTTTTTCCTTTAACTTAGAAGGCGGAAAGCATCAATCTCAAGCTAACCCTGCTGCTTAATTGTGTAGTCATCGTCTGGAAAACTAAATCAAGAAACAAAATTAAAATCACACATGCAGTATAATGCTGTCCAAATATTTTCATTTTCCAAACAATACCAAGACTAAAGAGATAATAGAACATAGCCATTTATGGCTTATATAAAGTGTGTGTAGGCTAAATATGAGGAAGCTCTAATGCCGCGTACACACGACTGGACTTTGGCGGACTTGGTCCGGCGGACTTTGCAGCTGTGGTCCGCCGGACTTTCAAACGAACGGCCTTGGCCACACATGATCACTCCAAAAGTCTGACGGATTTGAACGTGATGACGTAGAATAAGGAAGTTCATAGCCAGCAGCCAATAGCTGCCCTAGCGTCGGTTTTAGTCCGTCGGACTAGCATACACACGAACGGATTATCCGCTAAAAGCCAGACAATTTTGATGCCAGTCTTATTTCTAGGTCCGCCGGACTTCTGGGAAGAAAAAGTCAACTGGACCCCACACACGATTGAATTGTCCAATGGACTCTGGTCTGCCGGAAAGTTCTGATCGTCTGTACGTGGCATTGGGGTAGATTTAGACTTGCGTCTAAATCTTCCTTTACTCTGAAGCCCGATCCATATTTGGATCACTTTTCCAAACAAGCTTTACTATAATAATCAACCTTAACAGGTTAAAAGTTGTGTGAGAACAGAAAAATTAACCTATTGATAACATTTGCACATAATTACGTGAAATACAAATCATGCAAAATTGTGAAAAATATAAAAGTGAATTTTTTCACCACTTACGTTGCACAACTCTAACACTTAAGCGCCAACAATCAGTCCATCTCAGAAGAAAAAATTTATTATTCCTCGTCATCTCCACCGTGATAGGGCACACCTCACCAGCGAAAAAGTGTCCCCAAGAAGAAAAGAAAAGATTCTTCCACCGCCAAAATTACTGCCGCTTACCAGCTAATTTGATCCCATATATGAGATCAGATATCGCCAAATAACTTGCCAAATGACTGGTCACTCAATCAAGGTTTGGACTGCATGGAGGGTTTAGGCTGAATGGAGGGTGTATCCTTTGGAGCGCTCTGCTCGAATACCAGTATACTCATACGACCACACTGCTCATTTCCCACCATAGCGTAAAATTGCCAGAATAATAAAAAGATTAAAAATGTTGCACTTGCATAACATATATATCAGAAAAGCATCTATAAAAAAAACTTTCAGCCGGCCGGCTTCTTTATTGCTGCCCGTTACTTCCGGGATCAGTGTATATTAGCGGTGACGTGAGCACGCTGCTCCTCCCAACACCGTTTCGTTAGAGAACTTCTTCCAGGGGCACTCACATTTTCTGAGTGTTTCGGAGCATACATTGCTCCCTCCTCAGGAGTTGAAATGTTTTTGGAAGTTAGTGAGGGAAAATTTCTCTAACAGAGCCCCAAATTACAGGAAAAATAGGATTTTTTGTACTCACCGTAAAATTCCTTTTCTCTGTAATTCACCGACCGTCACAGCTCCTCTCTTAGCCATTGGGTTGTTAGGCCCCACCTTTAGGAGAATACTAGGCATTACAGGTTATGTAAAACACAGAACTTTCCAGTTCCGCCTAGGGGGCGGTCCCTTCGGTAACAACCCTTCAGCCTGCCATGCAGTCATCAGTACGTCAACAAGCAGTATAACGTAAAGAGAAAAAGGAGGGGTGGGCGCTGTGTCTGTCAATGAATTACAGAGAAAAGGATTTTACGGCAAGTACAAAAAAAATCCTATTTTCTCTTATATTCACTGCCCGACACAGCTCCTCTTAGCTATTGGGACGTCCCCAAGCAGAGCCAAACGAGGGGTGGGAAAACAGCATAGAAAAACCTTCATCCACCATGGCAAGTGGGAACTAGTGTAACTTTACACACTAAAAACAGTGCGTGGAAAAAATCCACCACAACCAGGGTACCCTCAACAGGAGTGACTACCCACAACTGCACCAAAAACTGCGGAATGTAATGCAACAGTGCATTAACTTAACGGTATTGCATTTTTACCCAAAAAACAAAAAAAGTTAAATATTGCATACCCAATTGCAACTATACGGCCGCCTGCAAAACTTTGCAGCCAAAACAGGCATCAGCCGGTGCATTGACATCTACCTTGTAGAACTTGGCAAAAGTGTGGACAGACGAACCAGGTCACGGCTTTACACACTTGAGCAACAGACGATTGGTGTCGGAAGGCCCAAGACATTCGACTGCCCTTGTGGAGTGGGCCGTGACCAGAAAGGGGGGCACCTGCCCCTTCAAGGCGTAGGCTTGTACTACAATCTGTCTGATCCACCTGGAAATGGTGGCCGACGACACCGCAATGCTTTTCTTTGGACCAGCCACCGAAACAAACAGAGTCTGACTTCCGAAAGGGAGCCGCGGCAGACAAATACACCTTCACAGCCGAACCACGTCCAGAGCGTGAAGGGCCACCTCCTTAGGATATGTCTGCTTAGGACACAGAGATGGCAACACAATGTCCTCATTGATGTGAAACGCCGAGACCACCTTCGGCAGAAAAGACGGTTGCGGACGCAACACCACCTTATCCTTGTGGACAACCAGATAGGGCGACTTACAGGACAAGGCCGCCAGTTCCGAAACCCTCCTGGCCGATGTAATGGCCACTAGAAAGACCACTTTCTGGGAAAGTCAACAGAGGGATCTCCCGGATATTTTCAAATGGCGGTTTGTGTCATCAGCAACACCAGGTTCAGATCCCACGGGGGTAACGGTGGACGCACCTGAGGAACTACATGTTGCACCCCTTGAACAAAAGGTACTCACCAGTGAGTGAGATGCCAGGAGGTTGTTGGGGGGGAGGGGAAGACAGCTAAGGCTGATATTTGTCCTTTATTGGTGCTTAACACCAACTTCTGGTCTACTCCTTGCTGAAGAAACAGCAGGATCCTGGATATAGAAAAGGAGCGCGGATGCCATCCTTTCTCCTCACATAAAGATGTAAGCCTTCCAGGTACGATGATAAATCTTCCTAGAAGAGGATTTCCTTGCTCTCAACATAGCGGGGATCACCGAGTCTGACAGACCCCGGTTCCTCAACAGCTGGCTCTCAATAGCCATGCCTTTAAAGCCAGCACTGGTAAAGCAGGATGGAGAATCGGACCTTGAGACAGAAGGTCCACTCGTAACGGCAGTCGCCAGGGGGCATCTGCCACCAGCCGCACTAGGTCTGTGTACCATGGACGCGGAGGCCAATCTGGAGCGACCAGAATTACTGGGATCCCTTCGACTTCCACTCTGCGGAGCAGACGTGGTAGCAGCTTTAATGGGAGGATAAGCATAGATCAGCTGATACTGACCCCACAGAGCCACCAGCACATCTGACGCTTCTGCCCAAGGATCTCTTGTCCTGAACACAAATCTGAGCACTTTCCGATTGAGACGGGAGGCCAGCAGATCCACGTCTGGTGTGCCCCACCACAGGCACAGCAGCCTGAATATCTTAGGATGCAACGCCTATTCTCATGGTTCCAGCATCTGGCGACTCAGATATTGCGCCTGCCAGTTCTCCACTCCGGGGATGTAAATGGCCGACAGGGCCATTACATGTTGCTCTGCCCACCGAAGTATGTGAGCGACCTCCCGTGCGGCGGCTGAGCTTCTCGTTCCTCCTTGGTGATTGACATATGCCACCGCAGTGGCGTTGTCTGACTGGATCCTGATCGGACACCCTCGCAGTCTCATCGACCATGTAGGGAGACATAGCCTGATCACTCTCAGCTCGAGCAGATTGATCGGCAATTTGGATTCCTCCGTCGACCAGAAGCCCTGAGTTGACTGAACCCCCATCACTCCACTCCAGCTGGATAGGCTGGCGTCCGTTGTGATCACTGTCCATTTTAGAGGTAGGAATGACTTCCCGGACTGAAGCATCGGGGACCTCAGCCACCAGATCAGTGAATCTGACTAACTG
Organism: Lithobates pipiens; assembly: GCF_037356315.1. Classification (NCBI taxonomy): domain Eukaryota; kingdom Metazoa; phylum Chordata; class Amphibia; order Anura; family Ranidae; genus Lithobates; species Lithobates pipiens. The sequence goes on along the minus strand of NW_027507791.1, from coordinate 71,752,092 downwards.
GCTCACCTGGATCTGCTGATCCAGGGACAACGGAGATGTGTCCCACTTTGTGAAAATCTCCTTCTGCAGATCTCTGGTGTGAAACTGGGCATACGGAACTGCCTCGAAGGAGGCCACAATGAGACCCAGGACTCACATGCAGAAGCAAAGCGACGACCACTTGCGGTTCATCATAAGTTTTACCGCGGCTCTGAGTCTGCAGCTTGTCTGAAGGGAGAAACACTCTCGCTTCCCTGGAGTCCAGCAGTAAGCCTAGTTACTCCAAACGCTGAGTCGGTACTACCACAACTTCTTTAGGTTTAACAGCCACCCAAATTCTTGCAGGGTCTGCATGGTGATCACCACATCCTCCTCCAACTCTGAGGCTGAAGATGCTCTCAGGAGGAGACTTGGGGGGGGGGGGGGGGGGCGCGATGCCAAACCAAAAGGGAGAGCCACAAACAGATAGTGGGCTTCCGACTGTAAACCGCAGAAACTTTTGATGCCGGAGGCATATGGGTATGCAGGTTAGAATCCTGGATGTCTAAAGACGCCAGGGAGTCTCCTTGATGGAGTGCAGCGACTACTGAGCCAACTGATTCCATTCTGAACCTCTGCACTTTCAAAGTGATTGAGGGCTTTTAGATCAAAGATTGCAGTTTCCAAGAAGGAAGGGGTAAGTCCAAACAGGTTTGAGTAGAAACCCTGGAAATGGTCCGACTCCAGAACAAGTACAATCACCCCGCGATTCAGCAGGTCCCTTGTGGCCCCCGAGAGGGCCTCCTGGCGAGCCAGGAGAACGGGAATGCTGGGAGGGGGAAGAATCTGTTTGGCGGCCAAGAGAAACTATCTTGTAGCCTGAGGAAATCAGATCGAAGACCCATTGGTCAGACAGTCGAGAGGACCACCGGGCCGCAAACAGCCGAAGGCGACCCCCCCACCCCAGACATGGGGGCAAACCTTCATGCAGTAGGCTTGCGGATCCAGGGATGTTTATGTCCTTCCGTGGATGTCCTGTCGGGCTGGGGACGTTTGGCAAAAGCTCCAGGCGGACAAAAAAGGCGTTTGTGAGCGGAAAAGGGTGGCCCTTGCCTACGGCATGGCTCCTTGGCCTTCCTGGCCTGTGGGAGTAGTGTACTCTTACCACCAGTGGCATTCTTAATAATGTCATCCAAAGAGGCTCCAAAAAGCCGGTCGCCAAGGAAGGGAAGATCCGTCAGGGCTTTCTTGGATGCCTGGTTAGCAGACCAGAATTTTAACCAAATCACGTGCCGCAGAACCACTGCCGACACTGAAGCCCTGGATAACAGGGGGAGAGTATCCAGGGCCTTGTCACAAACTTACTTAAGGCCTTGCACTAGTTGGTCTGCCGTTCCACGCAGACAGGAGAAGCCTGTTCTCCCAATTTGATGTGCAACAACTTTGCCCACTCAGTTAGTGTTTGCGACCCAAGTGCAGATGCCAGTACTGGTCGCACGGCTGACCCCACAACCGTGAACGAACGAGCCACTGCCTCGGCCTTCCTGTCCGTGGGATCCTTAAATGCAGGAGTCCCCTCTACTGAGATCGTAGTTACCTTGTTTAACCTGGATACTGGGGGGTCCACGACCGGAGGAGCAGACCACTTTTTGAGAAGGCTCGTCTTGATGGGGTAACACACCACCATGTATTTGGGGACATCCCAGTGTGATATCGCAGATTAAAACCGCCACTAAACAATGGGAAACGACAGTTCTAGCTGAAGCACAGTTGGCAGGAGCAAAATATGTGGCAAACCCAACAGATGACACAAAGGACATGGCTAGCAGCTCAAACCATGCTCAGGGACCTATCCTCACAACTAGCAGAAAACAAAAGATTCTTTTTACAGCAAAACCACTTTTAGGAAGGGGAGAACACAGGACATATGTTGGCAATGCTGGCCAAATCGCAACAGTCATCCTCACACGTAGGGGGGGACTGACACACGGGGATTACCATGCTATACCACTGAAGCCATAATAGACATATTAAAAAAAAACATCTGTATAAAGTGAAGCACGATGTCAAACTGAAAAATAAATAGGTTCACACACAAAAAAAAAAAAAAAAAACCACACACACACAAGCAAACACAACACAACCACACTTTTTATCCCGATCACTCTTTTCCTGGCTGGGCCCACCTTATAATGTGCATGAGCGACACAGCCCTATTTCTTCTATTAGTAATGGATACTTCAATAGACCACTGGAGGCCACCATGCATACAGCTTACCCACATGGATGAATGGTGCCACCCATGCACAGTTATGAAAGGGAGCCGGCCATGACCCTGATTGACGAAAGATTACTGGATTGGGGGAAGACCACCTGTATTATTCAAGGTGGGATGCACTCAAGGTTGGATGAGGAAACCTGAAGTGGAACTCTATCCATAACTTGAAGAAAAAAAATAAAAAAAAATAAAAAAGGGTATCATTGTATCTGAGCCACAGTTCTGGTATGAGAAGCCTGGGCTGACTGGCAGTTACCTATTCATCTGCATGATTTTTTTGTGTGTGGCATGACGGCTGCAGCAGAAAGTGAAATGCCACTATTAACATTTTGGCAAACTTTTACAGTTTATGTGCCAAAATTTCAAATGCAGACCGTGTGCCGAATTCAAAACACACAAACTGTACCCAGCACGACCCGGCGAAGAGCCTTCACACACGTCTCAATATATATCCAAATCAAATAACGGTTCAGTCAGAGTTCCACTTTATGAACATCTATTAATGAAAATGTAATGTAGATTCTAGCACTCTTAAATATGTCAATGGGGGAAGCGGCATCCACAGATGTCTGGGTGGAATTCACATGTGCGAGTGCTCACATCACATTCCATAAATAGCAACACACAGCTGGAACACAATGTTCATGTACTTTCTGGGACAAATACAGAAACAAGCATGAATCGCTTCTGCGTCTCGTCTCAAACCACATGAGCATTCAACAGCGTTGTTTAAAGTGTTATTACATGCACAGAACCAGCGAGGTCAGTCAGATCAGGAGAAGTGTTCACAGGTACCAGATAGGAGGCATCATGGGGGCAAGACGACCAACACTCTGACCACCTGCTGTGGACCACAAGCCTCTCTCCTCTTCTGCAATGTTCATCAGTCATGTCCTAAAACCTAACAAGGTTCATAGAAGCTTACACCCACCTCGTTTAGAGTAGTATTCTAGCCAATTAGACAGAATTTTGTAGCTTCATGTCATATACACTTCCCTATGAAATTATATAGCCGGGGGGTACCCCCATTTCCTCTTACAGATCCTTGCTGCCATTGGCTTGCTGGACAACGAATGATCATCACTCCTCGCCCCATCCTACTGCAAGCTGCCTTAAAAAGGAGGTTGTAAAGCCTTCCATATACCCAGTGAAGTCCTCCCACACAAGTTGCATCCGTCTACCTTCAGTCTTCTCAACAACTGCTCAAAGTACTGAATTTATAAGCTTGTCTGAGCTTTGGGGGAAGGGGGGGCATGGAGAATGACACCCTGCAGAGCTCAGCAAGGAGAGCTGATTGGAGGGAAGAGACACACCCCTCCTCCACACAGCTCACAGGAACAGAGATGAGACTGTCAATCAGCTGGAGGTCCCTCCCCTGTCACCACTTGTCTTGGTGATGGAGTGAAGCAGCAGACAGAAATGACGCTTAGTGTTTTTAATTGAAACAAGTATACACTACAGAAGGATATGCTCTGTCCATATTTCATGTCCTGGGTTTGCAACCACTTTAAAAGAGAGACTCAGAAATCATTTTTATAAAGCTCCTAGCAGGTATCAAAAAGTATAGGCATCCAAAAGTATTGGCACATACCTAGATTTTCTCTTTTCTTCCACTGCACTCAAATTCTGAGCCATATAGTGTTAGAGATGGCTCACTGCTTCTAGACCAGCAGTCTCCAAACTTTATACACAAAGGGCTAGTTTACTGTCCTTCAAACTTTTTTTTGTCTTTGTCAATGGGAGTTAAAAATAAAATAAAGACAGCACCTGTAGTCAGTAAGAGGAAAAATGGTGTCTTATCATTGGTGTCAGTGAAATGAATAGTGACCCATCATTGCGTTGGTGTCCGTGGGAGAAATGGTTCCCCACTGTTGGTGTCAGGAGGAACGACACCCCAACTGCTGGTGTCAGTTGGGGGAAAAGTGCCCTAGGGGCTGGATAAATGCAAGCAAGGGGGCGACAGTTGAGACCACTGCTCTAGATATTTCTAGTGGCCCATTGGAGCGACGGGCTCTGCCAATACCAGGATTTTGCCCAATCAGTATGCCTTGGAATTTGGGCCTAGGGAGTCTTAAGAAAACCTTTTAAAAAAGGGAGGTCCAGCTGCTTTTAGACGCCTACACTTCATACCTGCCAGCAGCTTTATTTTAATTTTTTTATGCAAGAGGCAATATGAAGCTGTCAAGATTCAATTATAGCAACTCAATAAGAACTGTACCTGAACATGTATTACTCTGGGGTTTCATCCTCGTATGATTTCGCTACTTACCGACTTGCTCATCGGGAACAACAAGCATGGGCATAGGAGTCATCCTGACAATCTATACTTGTCAACAGAAATGTTGTGAAAAGGCAAAACACTGATGACAGCCCCAAAGCATTCACCTTCAAAAACAAGTTGGCTAGCCACCATATTTATAACCTAATGGTTTCCATTTACCACCCTGTGCAATGTAATAGAGATTCAACATCACCACAGTGCAGAGACATCACTGAATTCTGCTATGCAGGGGACTATGGCAAGATACTGCCAGTATATCATTAAAATGCATTCCCTGATGTTATAATCAATAACGAAATCTGTCTAAGAGGTGCTTTATACATTTGCCTATAGTTATGCCAAGTTAATGCAAGAATTTAATTAAAAAAGCACAATTATAAATGTACAAGTTTAGTTCCAAAAAGGCTTAGATTTGCCCTCATATTTACCTTGATTAGCTGATCCAGGTCTCTCCACCTACAGTTGGCTTGAAAAAGTAAAAGTCTTAGTCACAGTCCTGCCTACTGCCTGGCCTCACACCCTTGTAATGAATCACACGGCGTATGCACAATAATATCAATTAATATATGTGTAGCCGTTTCTATTCCTTTGAACTACTCTGTTATTCAATGATGGAGGAATGGCGCACCATTTCATCCTCTCATTAGGTATCCATGGTCAATGGTAAGGTTTGAGAGAAGGCTAGCAAAAGCACCAACTTGGGGTTTATAGATGAAAACACAAGATGCACTTGCCTCCTGTAGACGCCTGCTATAAAGTCTGCATGGCTACATAAGATTAAAATCACTAAACGTTTGTCCTAAGTAAACATTTGTTAATGTTCATACAGGAAAAAAAAAAAAAATTTGGGGAAAATTCAGCTAAGACGGTTTGTGCTAGACCTACTGTATACTGAAAATAATGCAACCTAGAGCAAAAATTGCACATTCATTCTTTTATGCCTTCCCTGTGAAATCACCTCTGCAAATAAACTGCCATCAATATAGGAGTGCAGGAATCTTGTGGAGCCTTCATGGACTTTCAGACAGCTCCCAAAGGGCGTGTTGTATATGTATAGGATGCCAGGGGCAAAGAGCACCATATCCTATTAAACACCAAAATCTCCTATCCTCACCATAAGTGGACTGTTGAGGAGCACCAGGGAAAACCACATTACAAAAAGTATACAATTTTGGGGGGGTACACACCTCTGTGATTCTTATTTATACAAAAGCTAAAATCCTACAAAAGGTCAATGCACATATAAAAGAGAAACTGCATAGTCAACTTCCTTTAGTCAAATGTTCTCTTTCTACTGCTAATACAGAAATGTCAGAGGAGTAGAATTAGATTAGAGAGGCCAGCCTCTATGCAGTATCACAATAAAATTAGTTTGCACTGGGAACACCACCATCAAATTGCATACAACCCCACCAGGCAGAGATCTGGGACACCAGGACAACCAGATGGCAGGTTTCTCCCATGTGTTTGCAGGGAATGTACAAGAGCCAAACTACTGGGGATCCAGAAAAAATAAATAAATCATAAGTCGTCCAATGGCATCCACATCCTTTAGAGCACTATCCATGGGGCACAGAGAATAATTTGTAAAGCTTTACCCAGCACACAAAGAACCAAGGTGAATGGAGGAAAGAAGGGGTAGTAGGTCTTCCACAAGAAAGTTGAAAATGGGCACCCTCTCCCATGCCCCCCCGCCATCTCTAACCAACTTCCAAAAAGGCACCAAACACGTCAAATCTCAAGGTGCTCAAATTAGGCAAATTAGTGTTTTCAGATCTAAAAGTCAGGTTTACGCCTTCTCCAGTGTCTCTCTATCGTTCAGTACTGAATCTTAGCAAACATAAGTAAGCAATGAGGTACAGGAGGGAGTCCCGCTAAGCTTGCATTGAATTAGTCAGTATTTGTAAAATTCCGAGACATGGGTTTCAGGATGATCTGGAAGCTCTCTTATATCCAAGTGTCCACATACATACCTCCCCCATTGCCACATAGGAGAAAAATGCACTATAAGTCTAGGTAGAGGAAAAGGCTGCAATACCTTATTCCTTGCTCCAGCATGCTGGGCAACTGGTCCCCCAAAATCTCTTTTCTAAAACCCTCCAGATAACAGTTACATGCCGACATCATCAAGTACAATGAAAAACAACCAACCCTGCATTGGTAGGCAAGGCCTACCCACAACCCAGAGCAGCTGGGGAAGGGAAGCACCGGAGCCTGCAAAGAGGAGGTAGAAGCTAAGAATTACCTTACGCATCAATCCCTAGATGGGGGGGGGGGGCTGGTGGTAGGTCAAGGGCATCCACTTTTAAAGTAGCCCTTTCCTCTATCAATGTTTGAACAAGCTGCAAAATCTAATATTCAGCTGATACACAAATCCTCAGTGCATATTAGGCAAAATTAAAAACAAAAATATATATTGTGAAGCCAGGCTGTCAAAAAGCTCTGTGCCCTTCCCGTGGCAGTCACACGTCACTACACTCTGCATACATCAGCAGCACGGAATGTTGTTGAAGATGGAGATGAGAGTTGAGTTTTGACAAAAAGTTAAAGCTTGTTTATCAGGGTTAAGTCTACACTGTATGTTTTGGATAAAGAAGTGTACTGGAAATGGCTGATGGAGCTACGAGTGTGTTTACATGCTTGGGAGCCGACAAAACTCAACTTTAAAAGTGAACCTTTGCTTTGTCTAGGTAAACTAAAGTAATGTAAAGCAAAAAGCTTGCTTAACTGGTCCTCCCAGAGCTGTGTGTACGCACTTTCCTTTTAGCAGGCAAACGCCAATTACCAGAGCTGTCATTTGGAAGTTACATGCTCCTCAAACCAAAAATGTACCTTGTATTTCTCCTGAAGACAAAAAAAAAAAAAGATACAAAGGAACATCAAGTATTTGAAGCTGGGAAGGGCAGGGCTCGACAAATCACAGGTGTCAGGTCGACTGGAAATTGCACCCTGGCGCCTGGGCTTGTGCCACCCATTCCCGGACAAGCCATGCTTTTAGGCCCGAAGTCCTGGAAATGCAGTTGGCCAGTTCTGGCAGGGCATCTATTGACCTCCTCCAAAACCCCACCCCCCTGCGAACACATTGGGTGTGCGCTGTGTCCAACCACAGCAGCCCTTTACAATGTGATTGGACACAGATGATCACATGGTAAACAGACTTGCCATATATATATCTATACACACACACACACACATATATATACATATACACACACACACACATATACATATACATATACATATACATATACACACACACACACACACACACACACGATTCCTGGGTCTTTCAGTGTAGTGCTACTGCAAGCGAGAGCTACACAAGCTAGTGGAAGCAACACATGGACATAGGAGAATCAATAAGCAAAGACACTAATTGCAGCCACAACATGTGAGCCCATCAACACAAGGTAAAGAAACAGCGGCGGTCAGCGTTTTTTTTTGGGGGGGGTGGATGAATGCTGTGACAAGCAATCCTACACTGCTGCATGTCAAATCATCCCAATGTGAATGTGGGCTAAAACCTGGAAGCCGATTGGTTTCTATGCAGAGCTGCACCAGATTTTACCCTCTCGTGTTAGTAAATCCACCCCCCCCCCCCTTTTTTGTTTGCTAGGAAATTACTTAGGAGCCCTAAACATTATTTAAAGGAGAGGCCCTAGAGAATAAAATGGAGGGTACTGCAATTTTTTACGTCACAGGGTATTTGCGCAGTGGTCTTTCAAATGCAATAATAATAAAAATTAAAAATACGCTTTACATATAGTTACATAGTGGGTGAGGTTGGGAAAAAAAAAAAAAAAAAACACAATACCCAATTGCTTGGTAAAATATAAAAGCCGATGTTACGGCAAGTAAATAGATGGGAGTTTGGGGTGACGTCCCCTCCTGCTGCTTTCAAAAGTAGAGAAAGCTGACCACTGGCTGAAAAACAAAAACACTAGAATGACACCTGCAGCTCTCATACAGCAGCTCTATAACCAAAGTCCAGCAATGCACCGGTACATCGCTCGGTGTCAAGTGGTTAAGAGAGTCTGGAAACTCCTAAAAGCCTTATTTTTGTGAAGATTGAGAAGCAATGCCTCAAGGGACATGTAGTCCTGTGCAGGAAGCGAGTGGTTCTAAAGGCAGAAGTTTTTTTTACTTTGCTATAGGGGCACTCCATACTATAAAAAAAAAAAAAAAACGAATGCTCCTGCGCTTAAGAAATAACTTGGCAGCTGGTCAAAATCATGAGTCTTCGCTAGTCAAGCCACCACATAAGCTGTGCTGCCACTCTCCACAGGTCAGGGGAAACCAAAAAAAAAAAAAAAAAAAAAAAGGAAGAACAGGGCACACTAGCGCACCACCTTTGCGACACTAATATTGCAAAAAGTTAAAAACATACTCACAAACGAGTGATAAAATCAAGCAAATTGTATAAAACCACCATTGGTTCCATCCAGCAAGATCCGCTGGCCAGTAAAGCCCCATACACATCAGATTTGCTGCCGATTGGTCTTCAGATTTACCAAAAGCATGTAGTGCAAGGGCCTGCCTGATTGCATAAAAATGTAAACGCCTAAGGTTTGTCCTCATATTATATGTTTTTGGTAAATCTGAAGAAGAAAAAAAAAAAATCAACAGAAAATCTGATATGTGTATGGGGCTCGACAGTTATCGGATTTAGAATCTAAAAGAAAGCTGATGTGTTTCAAGGGTTGTCCCCTCTTCAGGGCTCAGAATTTTTTTTGAAGGAAGACATGGTTTTTGTATGGCCAGCATAAGTGACAGCAGGCGCAGGGAGCGTTTATCAAGCCACCTGACTACGACAAGGTAGTGTACATAATATACTACAGTTCTGTCTGAAAATCTGCAAAACTGATTTTTTTTTTCGTAAAAAAAAATAAATAAATAAAAAATAAAAATTGATCTCGGAGTCCGATTTACCCTCTAATAGTAAATACGGTATCTCTCTTAGAATGGATTCGAGATTTAGCTCCCTAACCAAAAAGTTGGTTATTTTTTATTTACCACTGTGTAGATCTCTATAGACATCTCTCTCTCGACCTCTCTCCCCCCATCTCTTCGCAACAACTAATTGATTCATTTCATAATCGATTACTATTTTCATACTCGATCAGCCAGTAACATAATGGGGGGGGGGGGGGGGCCTTTATAACACAACAATACAATCACTAATGTAAGTATTACTTTCACTGTTCTACAGTAAAAAAATGAACCCCTTCCAGTAGTGATCATCTTCTTTTATGTACTATAAAGGGACAATTTTAGTCTTTTTAACCCCATTATGTTACTAAACATCTTAGGCCTGGTTCACATCTATATGTTTATTGGTGATTTTTGCAGAAAAGCACTACAGTTCATTTACATGGTTTCCTATGGGACACGTTCCGATCTGTGCTTTTTTCAGCCGCTGCATATTTGGAAAGGGTCAGGGAGTTTTAAAGCAAAACTGTGCTTTTTTGGTTCAATATACTTTAATGAAGAAGCTGCAGAAAAGAATGTCATGCGTTTCTGCAGCAATTTGCATCTTTTAATCTGCCCAAAAAAATGCAAAAACACGCAAATTGCAGTAAAATCAAAAAACGCACAGCAAAAAGCACTGCAGAAACAGATCAAAAGCAAAAACTGCATAGGCGTGTACCGAGCCTTATGCTGGCCACACGGATCAATTTTCAGGTGAGAATATTCAGATGGAAAATAAAAAAAAAATCTTTGTACATTCGCTGAATGAAAGAATTTTGTTTGAAATTTTCACTTCATTTCTAAACAAAAACCACATACACTGTCTGAAAATTCCTTTGACCAAGAAGTTTTCTATTATTTCCAAATTTTCCCATCACTCTGGTTAAAAATGAACGTCAATTTGACCCACTTTTTTTAAGGTTATTAACCGATTAATCGAAACAATAAAAATCGGCCAACTAATAGATTATGAAAAATATATAACAATCGTTAGTTGCAAAATATAATCTATCTACACACACACATATATTTATATTATTTTATTTTTTATTTTTAAATAATACAATTGCCTTTTATTTTAAACTTTACATATTAACTAAATTATACACTGCACTTTTGTTAAGGTTATTCCGATTAATCAAAACAATAATCAGTCAACTAATCGATTAAGAATATAAATCGTTAGTTGCAGCCCTAGTTTGTAGTGTACGCAGATTTGCAAAACAATGCGATAAAAAGAATATTGCTGAACTTTGTTTTGTTTTATCTCACGGTTACTGTGAAATTGTGTGAATGCATCAGTGCAGTGCATGTCATCTCATCTTGCAGGGCTTGGATTCATTGAAGGAGTTTACCAAAAATGTAAATATTGCAGAATATAAAGCCTCATGCTACTTAGCTAAGCTCCATTTCATGCTGAATAAACTAAATTATTGTATCTTAAATGTATTTTTACTCTAAAGGCATTTTAGTGAAATAAATTTGATTATATATATATATATATATATATATATATATATATATATATATATATATATATATATATATATATATCCACCCTGCAATCAACCCAACCATTGTTAGGAATGCAGCTGGTTAGGGATTAAATTTTGGGTAATTCAGTGGAGATGAACTAGTTCTAGATTTACATTTCAACAACTACATCGGATCTTTTATTCATTACTTATACTGTCTCTAACCTTAGTAGCCTGGGGAGTTGAAACCACGTGGACTGAGCTGGCTCTGACTCCATTTGATTTAGGCCGCTTATAGAGTGCAAATCTGCTTTTCCTTCTCCCTCTGTCACCATTAGGAAGGCAGCCATTGTACCTATAAAAGAACACATAAAACGAAAATAGTTTAGAATATTGTTCATGTTCACAGCACTCATTTTCATACATGTGTAGCTGGTATGTACTTTTAGATTTTTCTACAAGCCATGCAAGAAAATGTTGAAAAGCTCTCTTGCACAAGGATAATGTACTGATACTGTACACTAGAAGGCCTGCTCAGTGCCAGGACAAGGTCATCTAGTGCCAAGGCAAAGATGCTAAACAGTGTTTGCCATCTTTCCCCAACACAAATCTCCCCCCTCCAAATTGCTCATTCTAGCAAAAAGCCCCACCCCCCCCCCCCAACCCATACCTGCTTTACACTATTGTGGGTATTGCATCTATTAGCCAATGTGTGCATGTTGGTCCATGCATATGTAGGCATTTAGAGGCAGGAAAAGAGATAAAAAAAAAAAAAAAAAAAAGAAAAGAAATAAAAAAAATAAAAAAAAAAAAAAGAAGAAAAGAAATAAAATAAATAAAAAAAAAAAAACCAGCCAGCGAGTATAGAAGCAGCAGTGTTTTGTCGGAAGAAAATGCAAGGAACGTTTACCACTTGCGCTCAATTCAGTTTAATGGTCAGAATACATTTTTGATTTTGCCCAATAAAATAAATTAAACTCCCAAGTACTTGACACACCTAAATGCGTTACAGGCGTTTACAAGTGTCAAGCGTTTTTTTCTGCTAAAACACAGCTGCCAGGAGGAAAGTCGTCTAAGAGATGCCCAAAGCGTCCGGTCTACATGAGGCCCAAGGACAACTACAATTGGTAACCAAAAGGAAAAAAAAAATGGCTTTTCAATCAGGCATGCCATACATAGGAGCGATATGGAATGCTTTTCATATACCATATTCTCATTTCTCAATATTGGGAGAGCAACGGGCTATGAACTGTAACGTTTCTAACCCATCTCAAAACCCTTTTCATTTCATTTCAATGGAGGTGATGGCACATAAGAGCTGGAAAACTCCCCGTAACCAGACAGCCAATGTGCCCAGTAAAATCACAAATCGGTGCCTACCATGCAAAAATGTTCTGTCCATTCTCTGTTCACCCCCCAATTCCCCAACATTCCTGTGGCACTCTGTGTACCCGATGCCAGTCCTCCATGAAGAATATCAGGCCAGCAGAACAAGCTCCCACGTCTGTTCTTCAGGTGAGAGCTGATAAGACTTGTTTAATTTGAAGAGTAAAGACACAATGCATAGCAGTGCGGTGCTTTACAGCTAATGATCCATGACATAGATGGAAAAAAAGGATGAGAAGAATTGTCAACGGATTTCTATTTCCAACGTGGAAGAATTTAGTCTAAACACACATTTTGGGAATTCCTCTGCCACACACAGTCTAACCGCTACAATAAAACAAAGCGTGTTCTGACAAAGGAAGACCTGAAGCACAAGTACAAAGAAAGTCATTGATATTGTGAATGCTTCATCCTTGAGTCACATCTTTAGGCTGATCACACACAAAAAGGCAGCACATGAGCATGTCGCTGGGAAGACTTCCTTACAAACTGCATTCAAATGAACAGCTGCAATATAGAGGAAACCAATTAACCTTTACCCGTTTACCCACAAATATACCAGCGCCGAGCCACTCCCTGATGCTCTACAAAGAACCAAAGTCATTCATGGTGCCCGATGAGAGAAGGGCTCTGTTCTCACCCTATTTTTACTGACAGACTTCCTTAAAGAGTAATCCCTTTCAAAGCGGACATTTCCATTTTTAGTGCATGCTTGCCAACTGAGCTCCCTACCTTTCTTTCACACTTGGGTAAGACCATGGCCACTGATCTGACAACCAGCGACAGCAGCAACAAAGGCCTGTATAAGGCCTCATGCACACTGGGCGTTCAGCCTCCATGCATGAAATCCTGTTGGTGGCCAGCCCAGCTTCCGGGAGACCTGGCTGCAGCGCTTTACGCATATGCAGTAGGGAGCTGGCTGTGAATATTAAAAGTCAGCAACTACAGTATTTCTAGCTGCAGACTTAAATTTTTTGGTGGGGGGGGGGGGGCTGCACCTCTTTAAAAACGCCAGTCAAAGCACTTGTCACCAAATAAAATGGTTAGCTTACAGTCCTGTTCACACCTTGCAATTGCTTAAAAAATATTACACTCCATGTCGCTTTAGTGGTGCTTCAAAGCCTTCATAAGGCCTCTTTCACACTGAAGGCAGTTTTCATGCGTTTTAGCGCTAATAGCACCTCCCATGCCGCCCCAGTGTGAAAACCTGAGTGCTTTCACACTGGGGTGAAGCACTTGCAGGACATTCGAAAAAGTCCTGCAAATAGCATCTTTGGGACTGTTTGGGAGCGCTGTATACAGAGCCCCTTGCAGCGCTTTCAAAGAGCCGCAACACGGGCGGTTTTAGCCCTTTTTCAGCCACTAGCGGGGTTTAAAAGCAGCTGAAAAGCGCTGCCTAAACAGCACTAAAGCACTGCTAAAACGAGGGGAACAGCCCCAGTGTGTGTAAAGCTGGCTATACACCTATAGATTATCTACAGATTTTCTATGGTTTGATGGAAAAAGTGCAACAGATTTCTCCATGTTCACTAAACTGTGTGGATGGAGGAATCTCCCACTTTTTCCAGCTAACCATAGAAAACCTGCAGATAATCTATAGGTGTATGGCCAGCTTTAGGGGTCTTAAAATCTGTCAGTGCACAGTTGAAGCAACTGCAGCTTTTGAGAGGGTTCAATTCAGCTTTAGCTTCACTTTGTTTTGGGAGGTATTGCAGGTACACACAGAAAAAAAAAAAAAAAAAAAAAACACATTGGCCAAAGCATCATCAAAACCCCACTGAAGCATTAAAAACTAGGAGGTGCACCAAATGGAAATTTTGGTGTCGAAACCAAAAATTCAGGATGTACTTGGCTGAAAACTAAAAGGGACAGGTTTTAAAATTATATATATATATATATCCTCCCTATAAAAATTCTATGCATGTCTTCATACTGGCCCATTGCGCTTCCATTGTGTTAAAGATCCTGCTTGCTGCATTTTTGCTCCTCAAGTCTATGTGTAAAACACATGTAAAAATAGCACTAGAAAGCAAAAATGTGTTTCTCCAGCAAGATGACATATCAGATGTGTGAGTCTAATATGCTTTAACTCAGTTACATACAGAACAAAGTTTTAAATGATTTATCTAATTTTCAGCAGATATTCAAGTGCAAATGGCCAGCAAATCACTGCATTCTCTGGTCCTTGAGAACTATATGCAAGGAAATCCCACCACTGAGCAGGTAGCAATGCCTGGAAAAAAAAGGAAGGTCTTTAAATCAATTCAGAAAGGCCTATTTCATCCTGCTCTGTCACTTCAGATGTTAAAAGCGGGATTCCACCCTAAAGTAGAACTTCCGCTGATCGGAACCCTCCCCCCCCCTCCGGTGTTACAATTGACACCTTTCAGGAGGGAGGGGGGTGGAGATACCTGTCAAAGACAGGTATTTTCACCCACTTCAGGGCATAGACTCCCACGGGAGTCTACGCCATTTCCTGCCCTGCCGCGCTGTCTGCTGGGGGACACACGGGTCCCAGTGACAGCGCGGAGATTTCCTATTGCGTGGCACGGTTCGCGCATGCGCAGTAGGGAACCGGGAAGTGAAGCCGATTCGCTTCACTTCCTGATTCCCTCACCTAGAATGGTGGCGACAGCAGCCGAGGGCCCGAGCGATCGATCGGCCTCGGCATCGCTGGAACCCAGGACAGGTGAGTATCCATTTATTAAAAGTCAGCAGCTGTAGTATTTATAGCTGCTGGCTTTAAATTTTTTTTTTTTTTGGTGGAATCCCTCTTTAAGTGTATAATAGTTTTCTTAAAATAACAAAAAAACGCAAACAAAACAAAACCACACACGTTTAACCCCCCTGACGGTATTCCCGAGTCTGGCTCGGGGGGGAATTTTCATACCAAAAGCGGTATCCCCGAGCCAGACTCGGGACTGCATCGCTGGATCCAGGAGGAGGTTTACTTACCTTCTCCCTCGGATCCAGCGTCGTCTCCCCGCTGTACGAGCGAGCCGTGTCTCGCTCGATGCATCACATCGCCGACCTCCGTGCCCTGCGAGCGTTGCGACGCACGGGGACGGAGATCAGCGCCAAATTCAAAAAGTGAAACAAAAACAGTAAACATACAGTATAATGTAATCTTACAGATTACATTGCTGTATGTAAATATTTCACATCCCCTTTGTCCCTAGTGGTCTGTCCAGTGCCCTGCATGCAGTTTTATGTAATAAAAACTGTTCTTTATGCCTGGAAACTGGAGATTGTCCATAGCAACCAAAACTGTCCCTTTACATCAAAAATGGTTTTAGACCAGCTAGAAAACAGCGATAATAAATTAGAATCACTCGCAGAATTGAGCGATAGCGATTTGTGGGGAGATCGGTCATCAAATACTGAAAAGTAATGACAGCGACAATTCTGCAACTGAGCAAATTTCAGTGTTTTTGATGTGATTACATTATTGAATCATTTTTATTATTGTTATATTATTATTTGGTACAATTATTTATAATTATTTATTATATTATAATTTATGATTTAATTTTTCTAAATTTTATTATACCCGGGATGTCTGCTAGACTCTGGTTTGGACAGATTTAAGTGAGTTATTCCTAAGAATTGCAGGACTACAATATAAAATGCCAAATTTTCATGCAAAATAATTGTACCGCTTTTAGCACCTAAAATCCGAAATAATCGTACCGCCAGGGAGGTTAATTTTAACATCTTCACAAGCATATTGTCCCCTTGCATCAAAAAGGCCAAAATACAAACCTGGTTTATGGGAGGAGCTTGCTACAGATGTAGAACTGAATGAAGGTATAAGCCAGGGGTCTCCAAACTTACTAAACAAAGAGCCAGTTTCCTGCCTTTCACACTAGACGGGCATGACTGTGACCAATGAGAGTATTAAATGCTCAAGCATCAATGGGGGTGTCCACCATTTGGTGGTCAGTTTGGTGGTTTGTGGCATTAAAAAATGTGATTACTAGGAGGAATAATGTCCCATCATTGCTACTAGTGGCAGAAACAGTGCACCATCCTTAGTGTCAGTGAAAGAAACAATGTCTCATCACTGGTGCCAGTAAGAGAAACAATTCCTCCAGAGCCGGACAAGGGCAAAGGACCACATCCGGCACGGTTACCACTTTTTTTTTTAATCACAAGTACTGATACTTTTTGTCAAGTACTCGCCAATACCAAAGTACAGGAAAAGTCTGTAGGAGCCTGTGCATTAAACCTCTGATGCAATAAAATCCAGATGCTCTGCAAGTTAATTTTTCCCAAAAAAATAAAATGCACTTTTTTCCTATATCTTTATCAATATCTCATAAATCACATGGGGATATAGACTGCTTAGAGTGCAGAAGTTCTGTGGAAGGTGCCGTGTGTTATGTACAGCTGTTTCTAGGTGGTAAAGACAACAGTTTTTCCATAGCTGGGAGATCACAAGCCCAAACATGCCACTATAGAGGATATATTTCATGTTGGCGATTTCAATAACCTGGCATACCTACGTATTACAGACCCAGCCGGAACGCCTGGCAATACTTTTTGCTAACGCTGCAATTAACATCCTTCTCTGGATCGTCAAAGCAACAGAAGCCAAAATCTTTTCAGCATGTTTCAGGATAAGTGGCTTAAGCACATGCTAGATATCAAGTTGGCTCTATGGAGATTATGTATTCAATGTTAATTAACAGACAAGGTCCTTGCTTACATCATTTTCCTGTTTGCAATCCCTTTATGCAATGCTGTGTGAGCACAAATTAATTAAAAAAAAAAAAAAAAAAAAAAGCACACACACACAAACACAAACACCTTTAGGGTGATCCATATTACTGTCTGAACAAAATCCTTCCACAAATTCTGCTTATAATACAAGTGTGAAACGTACACATACACACAGTATGTTAAAGCAGAGTTCCAGCCTCAAAAAATAAAGTCACCAGCTACAAATACATATAACTTACGTGGCCAACCATCAGGTTCAACACATAGTTTGCCCCAGTTATCAATCACAATATCCAAAAACGTAGGGAGGGGGGTGCGCTCCAGATCTACTTTAATTTTAGCCTGGAACTCCGCTTTAATCAACCTAAAAGAGTGATTGCTAACTGAGGCAAACTATGTGCCGTCTCTAATAGTCTCGGTCTCTGATAGTTGGCCACATAAGCTATATTGCCAATTGCCATAGTGCTGCATTAAACAGCCATCATTTTGTCCAAAAGCTACAGGGGAAGTTTCAAAAGACAATAAAATAGCAGCTGGTAGGGCCTGACCATGAAGTCAAATAAAATTAGAATCAAGTCACTTCACACATGTCCAGATCTGTCAACCATAATCCCTCCTGGAAATGGGATTTCCTACTAGCCCTACCCAGTGGTCATCAGCAGCTCTCCGGCAGAAACTGTGGTCCAAGCTGAAAACTTGTTTCGGGGGTCACAGGCTTCTCAGATGTACCCCAATATGGTGCAAACCCAACTATGTTGCATTGGCTAAACTAGAATGGTTTCATATCTGGCAGGTGAAGGGCAAAATTTTTTTTGTTTCAACTGTACTCTAGGAACATACTGAAATAATTTGCTCAACTACAAACTGACTATGATCTACCTAACCAGCAATTTTATCGAAACTTGCATGTGCACCATGCAGTGCAAGCTCAATTACCTGTAACTGGAAGATACTCAACAAGGAATAATAATAAAAAATAAAAATAAAATTATATATATATATATATATATATATATATATATATATATATATATATATATATATATATATATATATTATATTATATATTATATTATATATATATACATACACACACACACACACACACACACACACACACCTCACAAAAGTGAGTACACTCCTCTCATTTTTATAAATATTTTATCTTTTCACATGACAACACTGAAGAAATGACACTTTTCTACAATGTAAAGTAGTGAGCGTACAGGTTGCATAACAGTGTAAATTTTCTGCCCCCTCAAAATAACTCACACACATTAATGTCTACACCTATGGCAACAAAGGTGAGTACATCCCTAAGTGAAAATGTCCAAATTGGACCCAAGTAGCCATTTTCCCTCCCCAGAGTAATGCGACTCAGTGTTACACAAGGTCTCAGGTATGAATGGGGAGCAGGTGTGTTAAATTTGGCATTATTGCGCTCACTCTCCCATACTGATCACTGGAAGTTCAACATTGCACCTCATGGCAAAGAACTCTGAGGATCTGAAAAAAAAAATAAAAAATAATAATGTTGCTCTGCATAAAGATGGCTTAGGCTATAAGAAGATTGGCAAGATGCTGAAACTTAATTGCAGCACGGTGGCCAAGACCATACAGCTGTTTAACAGGGCAGGTTCCACTAAGAACAGGCCTCACCATGGTCGACCAAAGAAGTTGAGTGCACGTGCCCAGCGTCATATCCAGAGGTTGTCTTTGGGAAACAGACGTACGAGTGCTACCAGCATTGCTGCAGAGGTTGTAGGGGTGGGGGGTGGGGCAGCCTGTCAGTGCTCAGACCATACACCACACATTGCATCACATTGGTCCGCATGGCTGTCATCCCAGAAGGAAGCCTCTTGTAAAGATAATGCACAAGAAAGCCTGCAAACAGTTTTCTGAAGACAAGCAGACTAAGGACATGGATTACTGGAACCTGTGCTCTGAGACCAAGATAAGCGTATTTGGTTTAGATGGTGTCAAGCGTGTTTAATGGCAACCAGTTGAGTAGTACAAAGACAAGTGTGTCTTGCCTACAGTCAAGAATAGTGGTGGGAGTGTCATGGTCTGGGGCTGCATGGGTGCTGCCGGCACTGGGGAGCTACAGTTCATTGAGGGATGAATGCCAACATGTACTGTTACATACTGAAGCAGAGCATGTTCCCCTCCCTTCAGGACTGGGCTGCAGCACAGTATTCCAACATAATGATCCCAAACACACCTCCAAGACAACCACTACCTTGCTAAAGAAGCCGAGAGTAAAAAGTGATGGACTGGCCAAGCATGTCTCCAGACCAAAACCCTATTGAGCATGTGTGGGGCATCCTCAAATGGAAGGTGGAAAAGTGCAAGGTCTCCAACATGCACCAGCCCTGTGATGTCATGAAAGTGTAGAAGAGGACTCCAGTGGCAACTTGTGAAGCTCTGGTGAACTCCATGCCCAAGAGGGTTAAAGGCAGTGCTGGAAAATAATAGTGGCCACACAAAACATTGGACACTTTGGGCCCAATGTGGACACTTTCACTTAGGGGTGTACTCACTTTTGTTGCCAGCAGTTCAGACATTAATGGCTGTGTTTTGCATTATTTTGAGGGGACAGCAAATTTACATAAACCACATGTGACTCCTATAGGGCCGCTCAGATGTAATGCTTACTGAAAACTGAGCATGTGCAAAGCTGCCAACACTGCCCTGCAAAATACTCAGCTGAATTGAGGGACAAAAGGGGAAGATAAAGAACAGCAGTATCAACCAGGTTTTTTGCAGAATACAGAAATCAAATCTCAGGGGAGTATGAGCAGCATGCAAGACACAATTTGATAGTTTTTGTGATGTGGGTTTAGTGACACTTTAAAAGTACCAACAACAAATTAAAAACAAAAATTAGACTCCAAATGAAACTAAAGAAGGGAGGTGGCACTTGGGGATAATAGAGGATGAGCTGATGAACAAAATGGCAAGAACCCTTTTACGATTATTGTTTATGTCCACAAGCAAATTGCTATACATTGGATTCAGATGGATTTCCTTGCGTTATTGATCTGGAAATCTTTGGTCAACTCTAATGTTACTCTACACAGAATGACTTCTGAGGCTAGGGGGGTGTCCTATAAAAAAAAAAAAAAAAAAAAAATTACCAGAATACAGGCCAGATGGATGGAATCCATGGAATCAGTAGCTGACAGCCCTTAAACCAGGGGAAGAAACAGGAATACCGTATTTGCCGGCGTATAAGACGACTGGGCGTACAAGACGACCCCCTATTTTTCAAGTGAAAACATAGGTTTTGGGCAATACTCGCGGTATAAGACTACCCCCCTTCTGAGGCAACACCATTTTAAAAAAACATTAGAACGATTAAAAAATACAAAGCAAGAATGCCAACTACTCATACGCGATGCTGTGTTGTCATAAAGTAAATCAAAACAATAATAACACAAACAGAAATCTATTGAATGCCACAACTCTGGAAAGTAGAATTTTTCACTAACCAAACCTATACCACTTTTGGGTTATATTCTATGGGAATTGTCCACCAAAATGCATTTAATAACCCCCCTGTCATATGTCCCAGATTTACCTGTCCCTCTTGGGTGCCTGGGACCTCAAAGGCAAATAGCAGGATGTATAGTAGTAGATCAGTGAATGGATTTACCCAGGGAAGTATGGTGAGCGGTGTATTATTTTAATGAATACAACGCCTGCTTGGATTGGCAGAGGCTGTAGCATCACCAGCCCTTGCCTCTCTCTCTCTCAAAGCCAATCCGAGCAGGCTACTCTATGTAGCCTGCTTGGATTGGCAGAGGTTGTTACTCCAATCCAAGCAGGCTCTGTATTCATTAATAGAATACAGCGCTCGCCGGGATTGGCTCAACGGCGTATACTGTTTGTAGTTAAAACCACATACAGTATTAGCAGACATTTGGGGGCTGACATCCATCGGGCAGCATTGTATACCTGTATACCCGGCGTATAAGACGACCCCCGATTTTTGGGCATTTTTTTTTAAGTGTAAAAGGTAGTCTTATACGCCAGCAAATACAGTATATATTGGAAAGTTTTGGTAGCAGGTCCTGGGATGCTGCATGCCCTAGAAACTCAGAAAAAAACCTGCATGTATTGTATAATATACGATGAAGGTAGTAGTCCACTCCGAGTTCATTGGGGAGTTACCCTTTTGTGTTTTTTCCCAATTAGGTCATTTTTTAATGTTCTGGATTGACTTAAAAACACTTTATGTACACGCAGTTATTTGAGACGATTGTATGGAACAACAGTCATATCGGAAAAGCATCGTTTTCTGTACATTTAGGTTCTGTATTCTTTTTGCATATAGTAAATACAAAGATAGGTAGATCGGTAGGTAGATCGGTAGGTAGATCGGTAGGTAGATCGGTAGGTAGATCGGTAGGTAGATCGGTAGGTAGATCGGTAGGTAGATCGGTAGGTAGATCGGTAGGTAGATCGGTAGGTAGATCGGTAGGTAGATCGGTAGGTAGATCGGTAGGTAGATCGGTAGGAGGCACAGAAGTAGTTTTTCTGCTGCCAAGGTAGAAACCAAAACTTCTTGTGCATAGGACTTTTTAAAAGTTTAAAAACAGGGCAACAGGTTCACATTATGCATACCCACATCACAGAATTACTGTAAACGCAAGATTATCCGTCATCTGGGAAAATACACAAATACTCTTCATAATGCAATTTGTTCTGCTCATATAGAGATACAAGAAGAGGGCTCCAGGGGCACAGCTTTTAGCATTTCAACATTCTAGTGGGTCTGAAGCACTTGGTACTCCGTTCTCCCAGCTAGTGAGTTTAGGGACAAGGCATTTATTATGCAACACGTACTGTAGAGTAAGATCAGGCATCATCAGTGAAAAGCTTTAATGCACAGAAATGAACCAATTTCTATTTCAATAATGAAAATCATATGCAACTGAATAGACAAAGAAGAGCATGAAGAGAACAACTACTGGGTGAAAAAAAAAAAAAAAAAAAAAAAAAAAAAAACACATAGAAAGGAACTGCATTACAATCCAGGTCATGTCACAGAGATCAAAGACAACACATGCCTGTTCAAACAAAAGTGGTCTTGGAAAAGATAAAAAGGGAATTATCAATGTTTATGTTCTCATTAGAATGGTATTTATGATCACTTTTCTACTTTAAAACATATCCATCTACACACACCGATTTCTGTCAAGCCACGCTTGATAAAACCAACCAATGAAGATGTATGTAAATTTCACTCAACAGCTTCTTCAGACTCACACCTGTATCCAATAAGCCCATCCAACAATGGCACCTTTTTTCTTTTTAGCTATGCAGAGATATTTGATGGTGGTCGATCATTGCTGACGGTCTTAATAGGATAAGGTGATGGATTAGAAGGTCTATTAACACTATAGATCTCATAAATGAAACTGCTAATAGTCAGATTTTTCAGCCGATAACAATATGGTTGTGGCACATAATCTCAAAAAAAATAAAAAATTCTCTCCATCCATCTGAAAACTTTATATGATCTGTACAATAAAACATTTAGATACATTCACATCAAGGCCGGCCATACACCATTCAAATTTCAGCTGATCAGGACCCGGCTGAGATTCGAACATGTGAAGGTAAGTGGGATATATTGGGCAGCAGGTTAACAGGTTGTGCCTGAAGTTGATGCGTTGAAAGCAGAAACAAATGTAGATTCAAGAAACGTTGTCAAGACTCAAACTGTATTGGCTAGGCGACTGGGCGAGAGAAATTACAAAGCTCTTGTTGGATGTTCCCTGGTCTGCAGTGGTCAATACCAACCAAAAGTAATCAAAGGAAGGAAAACCAGTGAACCAGTGACAGGGTCACAGGCAGCCAGGCTCATTGATGCATGTGGGGCATGAAGGCTGGCCCGTGTAGTCTGATCCAATAGATGAGCTTCTGTATCTCAGATTTCTGAAAAAGTTCATGCTGGTTCTGATAAAGAGGTGTCAGAACAGTGCATTGCAGTTTGTTCCTAAGGAGTTGAGCTGTCCACAGCCAAAACCTCCTACAATGGGCACATGAACATCAGTATTGGATCACAGAGCAACGGAGGAAGATGGCCTAGCCTGATATATAATAATTTTCTTTTACATCATGTGGATGGCCAGGTATATGTGCATCGCTTATCAGGGGGAAGAGATGGCACCAGGATGCCCTATAATGGAAGGGAGGCAAGCCAGCAGAGCCGGCAATCTCCCACTGACAGCTTGGTGCCAGATACCACAGCATACCTTCAGAGGTCTAGTGGAGTTCATGTCTTTATGGGTCAGGGCTGTTTTGGTAGCAAAGGGGCTTACTCATAATTAGGTGGGTGGTCATAAAGTTATGGCAGATTGGTTTGCATGACACATGCAAGCTCACATCCATTTTTTTTTAATGTGTCAACACGTGTGAAAGGGTCATGTATGACACCAGCAGAACAAAAAGTGCATCGATAAACACCCCCCCCCCCCCCCCAAAAAAAAAGTTACAAGAGCGTTTCAAAATGTAAAACCAAACCTCTGAAATGTCCTCCATTCAATAAGGTGCACTTTGATGAAGTTATTCAATGTTGTGTGGAACATAAAAAAATAAAAAAGAAGCGTGTAGGTATGCGATTTGTCCTGGCATGACTGTTTCTAATCCAAATCTTTGTTTCCATAGAAACCGAGAATTTTGCTGCACAACACGAACTGCTTGGGCCCACCTAGTCTGCCCCTCTTTCTACCAGTGTTTCAAGTTTACGTCTATCCCAATTATCAGGAAACATATTTCGGTGCTGAAATGATCACATCTTAATCTAGCACAAAAGCACTGATGAGGAGAAAATATTACACAATTCAAAATGACATATGCAAAGATCACACAAACTGTCGACTAAGTAAAAGAATCTAGTATAAGGTGAGCATGCACATGTGTGATCTCATACAGTCATGCTTACAATAATCAACATTTCAAAGGGCAATCCTCCAGTTCAAAAAACACACAAACTAGACAGACCTTACAATATAAGCAAATATAAATAAGTCTGACTATTGTAAAAGCAGACCTTCACTTTTTTGGTTAAGGTTTCGCTCTCCTCTTTTTTAAAGTAAGGATTTTTTTATTTAAGATTGAGGTCCATAATTTGTCCATCAGTGAGTTTGTCGTACCCGGACATGCGCAGGAATGCCGCAGGAAATGCCTGGATCCATTCTCATAGACCTGGCAATGATCTCTGTAGCGTGTATGCACATGCACCAGGCCTGAATTCAAGATGGCGGCATCGGAGAACAGTGTAGGGAAAAACTTTCCCTACAATCAAGACAATGCTGGATTCTCTGAACTAGCAAGTATGTTTTCCTATACATATATTAGGGACACGTTTTAGGATTTACAATTTTTAAATACGGGTGGAGTTCCTCTAAAAGGAAAAATTAAAATCTGAGCACCCAAAACTGAAAATACAATTCAGTTAATTTTTAATACGCAAAGCAAACTCACCCATCCATCCCATGTCGCCATGCTTTACTTTAAGAAATCACTTTGAAAAACCCCCCCTAGCATTTCTAGCCCATGGCTATGTTGAGTAAGGGCAGATCACTCATGTGGCATTTCCTTACTGGAATACATCTGCCCTTAGCCAAGCCATTCATGCTGGAGGGTGTGCTTAGCTGAGAAAATCCCTCCTGAAGGCTCCTAGGATGCATAATATTTGCTTAGGCCTGAAAATCAGGCAGTAACTTTTACTGTGCCTTAGATTTGCTCACTGTGGACTCTTCTCCCGGTGATCATGTCTCCAAAGAGAACATCTGGTGCCATCGCCAAACATGGCCATGAGGAGTGAGACCGGGCGGGAGGAGATGGTGCCACTCCAATCCTGGAAGATTAACCTGTCATTGGGAACACAGCTAAGGTGCTTGAGGCAATTTCACTTAGTCAAACTACACTCATGTCAAAAATTGAGGAGGTGAAGGTCGACATTTACCTCATAAGGCAGGACTTCCATAAATTGTGGGGAAGAGTGCCAAAGACCAAGCACCGCATCAGCCACATGGAAGACAAACTGCCTTCATTACCATTGAGTGGCTGCAACATCAACTTAATCAACCTCATCCTGCAAAAACAAGATGATATGGAAAACAGACTTAGACAATGCAACCTACACTTCGTGAGCCTTTCTGAGCGGGCTGAGGGCTCTCACCCTCCAACCTTCCTAGAGAATCTGCTGGTCAAAACCTTCGGAAGAGGCCTTCTCCTCCAAGTTTGCGGTGGAGAGCATGCATTGCCTGGCTGGGAGACCTCTGATTAAATGGCACAACTCCATGTACCCTCATCACCAAATTCCTAAACTTAATCGGGATGCTATCCTGAAGCTCGCCTGCATGAAAGTGATCACCACAATTACCCAAATCCTGTTGCAAGCAGCTTTTCATCTGTCTAGCGACCACAAAGAACGACTACAAGCTGTTCTCCGATTAGATAAAGGTGGAGATCATGACAGCATAACCCTGCCTCTCCACCTCGTCCAGAGAACACATGCACACCTTACCGTGTAGTACCACAATACATGATACTGCACAATCTCATTTTGCACAGCCCCCAACACCCCATGCAAACACACCCTGAACATGCTTTTCAGCACAACACACAAATGGTAAATGGCAATCTGTATTTTGTGGTCCACTGCAAAAAGCAAAAAAAAAAAAAAATTTTTAAAAATGGTTCCTGTCGGAGCGCGTGTGTGTGTTGGCAGCCATTTCACATATGTAGGCATGATCCACAGAAAGCCAGACAGAAAATGGCTAAAGCAGTGCAGCAGCACCAAGATGCAAAAAAGAATGGCAATTGTTCATCACACAAAGAACTTTAGAACTTAAAAAGAGGAAGTAAACCCTAATGGGTTTACTTCCTCTTTCATTCCCTGCAAAGGTAAAGCATAATGGACTACTATGCATCGCATAGTAGTCCATTATGTGTCACTTACCTGACACAGGAGCCAGCGAAGTCACCGCTGTCCCCTGTAGTCCGGAGCATCCATCTTTTCAGTGGGTCTCGCTGCTCTCATTCGGCGAAGCCGCAATGACGTCACTCCCGCGCATGCGCACGGGAGCCACCACTCGCAGCATATCGTCGTTGACCGCAGCACGCTCAGTGCGCCGCTGTCTACGGCGCATGCGCCGTAGACAGCGGTGCCAGTCTTTCGGCAAATATCTCCTAAACAGTGTAGGTTTAGGAGATATAGCTTGGACCTACAGGTAAGCCTTAATCTAGGCTTACCTGTAGGTCAAAGTTGGTTGTAAGGGTTTACCACCATTTTAAATAGCACTCAGAGTTTAGATAACTTTATTGCAGTGTTGCGTTAAAGTGTAACAGGTGTCAAGGGGACTTAACCTTAGGTTCACATCTGTGCGGGTGGTTCCCACTGCAGGTCTGTACCCGCTCTTGCAGCTGTAACCACTCGCACTGTCATTAACCCTTTCATGACTAAGCCTATTTTTGACATTTGGTGTTTACAAGTTAAAATCCATATTTTTTGCTAGAAAATTACTTGGAACCCCCAAAGATATATATTTTTTTAGCAGGGACTCTAGAGAATAAAATTGCAATTGTTGCAATATTTTATGTCACACGGTATTTGCGCAGCGATGTTTTAAACAAAACAATTTTGGAAATTCATTTCATGAATTTAAAAAAAAAAAAAAAAAATGAAACAGTAAAATTAGCCCAATTTTTTTGCATAATGTGAAAGATAATGTTACGCCGAGTAAATAGATACCAGATACCAAACATGTCACACTTTATAATTGCATGCACTCGTGGAAGGACGACAAACTACGGTACCCAAGAATCTTAATAGGCGACTTTCTAAAAAAAAAATCCGGTTACCAGGTTAGAGTTACAGTGGAGGTCTAGTGCTAGAATTATTGCTCTCGCTCTGATGATCGCGGCGATACCTCACATGTGCGATTTGACCACCATTTACATATGCGGGCGCGACTTCCGTATGCGCTTTCTTTGCCGCGCAAGCTCGCAGGGACAGTGGGCGCTTTTAAAAAAATTTTTTTGCTCATTTTTATTTTAAAATTACATTTTTTTTCTTCATTTTGATCACTTATTGCCGTCACAAGGAATGTAAACATCCCTTGTGACAGTAATAGGTGGTGACCGGTACTGTTTATGGAGGGATCGTGGGGACCCCCGATCCCTCCTTTACACTTCAAAGTATTCAGATTGCCATATATATATATATATATATATATATATATATATATATATATATATATATATATATATATATATATATATATATATATATATATATATATATATATATATATATATATATATATATATATATATATATTTTTTTTTTTAAATCCGGCGCCGTTGGCAGCTGAGTAAACGGGAAGCGTCGTCCATGTTTACCATTAGGAGACTGGAATGAAGCCACTTACGGCCTCATTCCAGTCCCTCCCCAGCCGCCGGAGGCATCGGATTCTACATCAGTGCTCCCGATTGAACGGGAGCCCCAGTAAGAGCGGCGGGGGGGGGGGGGGGACGTCCCCTCCGGCATAACAGCCAAGCGGCTTTTAGCCGCATCGGTTGTTATGGCTGGAAAGCCAATCGCCCGCTCTAAAAATCAGTACCCACTGCAGGTGCGGGCATCATCCCGGTATAACCCCTGGAAGCAGAGTACGCACATCTGCGTACGCTCGGTGGCAAGGGGTTTTAATCTTAACGGCACCTTCCACAGATGGGGAAAAAAAATAAAAATAAATATCACACCCACACTGAGAACCACAATGTACTTGTAGTTCCCGTGCAGGCTGCAATTTCGAATAAAATGGTACAGGGACCTTTCCCCTGCCCCCTAGGTTTGTTAGCTTTATTTTGTCCTGGTGATCTGACCAGTAACACACTGGGCTGATTTACTAAAACAGGAGTACAAAACGCTGGCGCATTTCTGCATACAACCCAATCAGCTTCCAGGTTTTATTCTCAAAACTTAATAAAACCAGCTGAAGTTAGAAGCGGATTGGCTACCATGCACAGCTGCACCAGATTTTGCACTCAATAGTTTTAGTAAATAGCATTACAGGCATTATGGAAAACTTAACCAACCTTGAACAGCAGCATTGTTGCCCTTTGTAGCATAGAGTGTTAGAAGGACTAGTAGCTTTAGATTATATGGACTAGTAGATAGCTCCACACGTTCATCCCAGGCCACATACTGCCTTAAAATGTTCATATGACTAGGGCCCATCATCCAGCCACGGCAGCTGTCAGTTTTACAGCCTGCAGGCAGTGGGAACAGATGGTGTACATGTGCCTACTGCTTGCTGGGCTCTAATGCACAGGGGCTAAATGTCCAGTGTGTATGAAGTCTTAAGTCTATAAACCCCAGATCTCTCCATAAAGAGGACCCGTCATGATCCATGCTGTCACAAGGGATGTTCATCCCGTCATCCCTGAGCAATAGTTAATACAAAAAAAAAGTAAAGTGCCCCTCCCCCCATGCTTATGCACAAATGCGAGCGCATATGTAAAACGGTGATCGCACCACACGTGAGGTACTGTTGCAAACATCAGATTGAGTAATATTTCAAGCACCAGACCTCCTGTGCATCTCCAAACTGTTAACCTGTAAAGACGTTTAAAGCCTTGCCTAGGGAGAATTTTAAGTACCATAGTTTGGCGCCATGCCACAGGTGGACGCAATTTTAAAGGGTGACATGTTAGGAATCCATTTACTCATGTATGTACATTCTTTTAGATTTTACAAAAAATAAAAAATAAAGTGGCATTCTATTGCGTTTGTGTGCAAAAAAGGACAAAACTGTGCAAATACCGTGTGGCATAAAAAATTATGGCACGGGCAGGCATATTGGCGTACAGGCGTACATTTTTATTTGCCGCCCTGCCATTGCGTGCTGCCGCGCTCGCATGCCGGTCGGGACTGTGAGTCCGGTCACGTGGACTATCGCCGCGGGTATACCCGCGATCATCTTGCGGGGTGGCCGAACGGGGAGATGCCGTTGTAAACAGCATATCCCCATTATGCCTAGCAACAAGTGATGCTGATCTCTGCTCCATGTGATTGGAGCAGAGATCAGTGTTCACTAACACAAAGCCCAGCCCCCCACAGTTAGTAACACGCCCCTAGGAACACTTAACCCCTACCCTGCCACCCCCTGGTTAACCCCTTCACTGCCAGTGTCATTTACACAGGAATCACTGCATTTGTATAACACTGATTGCTGTATAAAATGACAATGGTCCAAAAATAAATAAATAGCTGATCACCGCCATTACTAGTATATAAAAAATAAAAAAAATAAATGATTACTAAAAATGCCATAAAACTATCCCCCATTTTGTAAACGCTATAACTTTTGCGCAAACCAATCGCTTATTGCGATTTTTACCAAAAATATGAAGAATACATATCGCCCTAAACTGAGGGGAAATTTATTTTTATATATTTTTGGGGGCTATTTATTATAACAAAAAGTAAAAATGCGTTTTTCAAAATTGTCGCTCTATTTTTGTTTATAAATGCAAAAAATAAAAACCGCAAAAGGTGATCAAATACCACCAAAAGAAAGCTATTTGTGGGGAAAAAATACTTAAATTTTGTTTGGGAGCCACGTCGCATAAAAATGGTCTGGTCTGAAAGTGGTTTAATACCGATTATAGCTTCACTTTAAAAATGTACTGACTTGACAGCTATGCAACTAACAGTTTCAGGTCTATAAAATTTCTCAAAACCATTCTTTAACCACTTGCTTACTGGGCACTTAAACCCCCCTCAGTCCCAGACCAATTTTCAGCTTTCAGCGCTGATGCACTTTGAATGACAATTGCGCAAGCATACAACACTGTACCCAAATGAAATTTTTATCATTTTTTTTCCCCACAAATAGAGCTTTCTTTTGGTGGTATTTAATCACAGCTGGGAGTTTTATTTTTTGCTAAACAAAAAAAGATGCAAAAAATAAATAAATAAATAAAAAAAATCATGTTTAATAGTTTGTTATAAAATTTTGCAAACAGGTCATTTTTCTCCTTCATTGAAGTGCGCTGATGAGGCGGCACTGATGGGCTGCACTGGTGGGCACTGATGGGCATAGTTAAGGCGGCACCGATGGGCACAGATGGGTGGCACGGATGGGCACTGATAGGTACCACTGATAGATGGGACTGATGGGCACTGGTAGATGACACTGATGGGCACGGATATGTGGCACTGGGGTGCAGCACCTTTGTTGAGGCAGATTGTGGGCACTGCTGGGTGGCACTGTGGGCACTGCTGGGAGGCAATAATTTTTTATTATGTGTAGTTATGAGGGGGCAGGTGGGCACTGGCAGGGCTGGCCGTGATCGGGACTGATGTCCCGATCATGGCTGCCGGTGATGGGCTGTTTTTTTCTCCTTGCGCTGTCAGCGCGAGGAGGAATAGCCGATTACCGGCTCCGTTATATCACATGATCAGCTGTCATTGGCTGACAGCTGATCACGTGATAAGGGGTTGGGATCGACCCCTTGCACGGATCGGTGATCAGGCGAGTCTCGTAGACTCGCCGATCACAGAGCGCGGCGCGCGCCCCTCAGGGGGCGCGCAGGCCGCTCGTGCACGGGACTACGTCTATTGACGTCGTCCCGGAAAAGGAGATCCGTGCTGTAGCCGTCATTCGGCTATAGCACGGGTCTCAAGTGGTTAAAAAAAAAAAAAAAAAAAAAAAAAAACCTATACAAAACATGTTATGTTATACTTACCTCCTCTGCAGTTGGTTTTGCACAGAGAAGCCTGGATCCTACTCTTATCAGGTCCCTCTTCAGCTCTCCTTGCCCCTCCCACCTGTCAAGTGCCCACACAGCAACCAGCTTGCTATGGGGGCACCCTAGTCGAATCACAGGTTGGGGCTCCATCCCACCCCCAATTGGCTGACAGCTGTGGGAACCAATCACGCCGCTGCTGTGTCTCATTCTTCAATCAGGAGGAGAGTCCTGGATGGCCAAGACACTCGTGGACATCGCTGGAGAGAGATGGGGTACAGGTAAGTAATTGGGGGGTGCTGGGAAGGCTGCCACACACAAATTTTATCGTAATGCATAGAACGCATTAAGATAAAAAACCTTCTGCCTTTACAACTCCTTTAACGATTCACCATGACCGGAGTTCTGCTTTAGGTTTTATTTGCATGAAAAGGATGCGATGTTTTCTCATATGAGAAGCGCCTGCTTCTGTTTCTAGGACTGTGAGCATACAGGTAAACTGTGCAAGGGCGTTTGATCCAGACCACGATTCACAGATTATGCAGAACTTTGTTTAGCTTTTTTCCCCAGACGATTTAGAAGCAAGAAATATTTTTGTAGGAAGGGGAAAAGGAAATGACAACAAAAAGGTTGCTGTCTGATTTTTTTTGTTCGCAAAGATGATATGAATAGCAAAGTGACCTGCTACTGAACTCTTTGTGTGTCAGCAGTGAGCTAACAGAGCACATAATGTGTTTGTCTTTCTATTACAAAGCTCAAAGAGGGGAGGGGAAAAAGAATTTGGTGCATGTTGACCTCCGGGCTGGCTGCAGATGTCTGACAATCTGTGCTTCATAGACTGATCTGGTATATTCTGGTCCCTACAATGGAAACACAGATGGGACCCAAGACCACTGGATTATGAGAGAGAATGGGCCAAAAAAAAAACAGAATTCGGATATCATTAAAACCCTGTGCTTTAGAATGAGAAAGGGGCAAATAAGCAGTTTGTTATTGTTAAACCAATAGCCCTTTCATCAATTTATATGGGGAAGGGGGATCCCTATTTAGAAGAACTGCTCAGTGGGTTTGCTCCTGCAAGAAGACTTGTGAAAAGTAGGAACTGCTTAAATTCTGGCCAACCTGACACGGCCTCCACAATCTTAGTGACATTGAGGCTTCATACACACTGGGCTTAAAAAAAAAAAACACACACAAACACACACACACACACACACAAACACACACACACACAAACACACACACACACAAACACACACACACAAACACACACACACAAACACACACACACAAACACACACACACAAACACACACACACAAACACACACACAAACACACACACAAACACACACAAACACACACACAAACACACACAAACACACACAAACACACACAAGTCTGTTCTCATGGGGAGTAAAAATCTCATATAGAGCATTTTTTGTACCAAGTTTAGGAGTTTTTTTCTGCTAGTAAGCGCCAATCAGAAACGTGAACCAGAAGGTTTTTTTCTCCTGCCTCTAAACATTGAGCTCAGCATATGCCTGTAAGGCATATGCATCGTAATGTGCATGGAAACCTAGAACATCGAGTAGCTTCTACAGGCAGAGGGTCTTGTGTACATTCACCTTAAAGCCCCTTTAACCACTTCAGCCCCGGAAGGATTTACCCCCTTCCTGACAAGAGCGGGTTTTTTTGTGATTCGGCACTGCGTCGCTTTAACTGACAATTATAGAAAAAAAATTAAAAAAAATAAAACTACTATCAATTTAGGCCATTACATCTTCTGCTACATATTTTTGGTAAAAAAATAAAAAAAATCCCAATACGCGTGTATTGATTGGTTTGCGCAAGTTATAGAGCCTACAAAAAAAGGGGATTGATTTTAGGGACTTTAACCACTTGCCGACCACCGCACGCCAATGTACGTCTACTTTGGGGACGGATATCGTTATGGCAAAAAAAAAAAAAAAAAAAAAAAAAAAAAAAAGGAGGGTGGGACTTTATATGAAGCATACATCCCTGGAGATATCACAATATGAATGGACCCCTCAGGGCTTCAGCCCCCATGGCTATGGTATACTATCGGACTTCACTAGCCTCACTGCTATTCCAGATGCTTCCAATTTGGTGGATCTTATTTCTCATTTACCCATGGTGGCCTCTCCCTGGGAAACATGGTCTCCCCCGGTTGGGTCCATCCACCTCAGCTCCCTGGACTGATGTTTCTGGTTGGCCTCCGGCCCTCCATGCCTGCACCCAGTCTCATTGGCATTCCTACATCTACCCCATCCTTGCTCCTGAAGAGTGGCAGTCCCCACAAAACGCGGCGAGCCAATAGATGCCCTCTCGTTCAAATTTTACAACATTAATTGCCATATTTACTAATTGGACTGTACCAACAATCAGAGATACACCTTTTACCAGGGAGACACGCTTTAATGAAAGTGGCTTTTTTACCATGTATACAATTTGAACTTATGTTACTAGTATATTAGGTCATCAATATCATTGTTATATTTTATTTATCTGCGTGTATTTGGTTCTTTATAAAGGTCACATTATGAACTTACTATGTCATTATTTTAAGATGTGAATACTATTATTGTCATATTTTATATATCAATAAACCAGTGACCGCCAATTGTTTTACAATGCTGTCATGTAATGTCCATAGTTCCGAAATACTAAGTATTGTCCACTTCCATTCATATCATAATATCTCCAGGGATGTATGCTTCATATAAAGTCCCACCCTGCTCCCTTTTTATCAAATTATTAGGGATGGAGGCGCTTGGCGGTATATGCCTTGCGCTCTCATATAAACTGGTTACTTTAGGTTGTTTTATTTTTATTGTTATAGCAGCAGCTAGCTGCCATAACCCTGGTATCCCCGTGTTCGGCCAGCTACAAGATAAAAGTGGTCTCTGCGGCGGAATCGCCGCAAGATCACTTTTAATTGGTGGTGGGAGAGGGGGGCCCCCCTTCCAGCACTTACCAGAGCTGTCGGCAGCTGCGGAGGCGATCGCGTCTGTCTCCTTGCTAGGTATGGAGACGAGTGAGGGGGGGGGGAGATGGCCCTCGCCAACTAAAAGTAGCAGTAGTGCACGAATGAGGGCATTCCTCTGCTCTATCCAGGGCCGCCATCAGAAATTTTACATAGTTTTTAGACCAGGGTTTCCCCCCCCCCCCCACACTCCCCCATACCCAGACCTGACCAACAACATTCCCCAGGGCCCGGCCACTGACAGTCCCATCCCATGTATATATAATCCCCCCCCCCCCCTTCAACTCTTCCATAATTTAGCCAAAATGGAAAAGAAAAAAGACACACATAATTAGAACAGCCAATAGGGTTATATCATTGCCTGGTGATACCATGCCAGAAAGTGAGGGAAAATCTCCTGCAATGACATAACCTTGTTAGGTGTTCTAGTTATGTATAAAATAAAACCCCATTCACCCCACCCTCCCCCCCCCCCCCCCCCCGGGTCATCATCCAGCTCCTCTCTCCTGTGCACTTCCTGCTTGCCGGGCCCCTCCAGACACTCAGGCCTGGTACATGTTTATCAGCTGTACCCCCCTGATGGCGGCTCCGGCTTTACCCACCTGTAATCAGGCTTACTCTTGTGACCGACAGCACTTTTCAAAGTAATAGAGTCCTGACTGGCTTTGAGCACCATTCCTCATTAAGTCTGAGTGCTCATATCGAGGACAATACAGGGAACGGATATCAAGACCGTTTAGAGTAAATAGGTTAGATCTAAGCAGTAGTACATAAATAACTTTACGGATTACAAAACTTAGCAAAATTGTGCTCATTATACATTGCATCCACCTGATGATCAACTTTACTAGTGGGGTGCCTTACAATGGAACTCTAAACATCTCTCAAAACCTGGACTGTATAGGAATATGGAAAAAAACGCACAAAGTGTCTTTGATGAAGAATAAAAAAGGACCAGTCACAGAGCTGCATCAGCTTTTCTTGCACACAGCCAGTAAACCTCATTCATACAGAAAATCCCGTGTCATAAAACCTATTAACTTACCCAGACCAGTTTCTTCAGCAATGAAGCTGTTAACATTCCTCTCCAAGGAACAATCTGGAGTCTTATTAGCTCCCAACTGTATTATTTACACTGATAATTATAAAATTGGCCCAACGTCATGCTCAATTACTATGATACTTCTGGGCCATAAAACAAAGTCAATTACCTTAATCCTTAGAGAATATGATTATCCTGCTGGAAACCGAATGTCTTGAAGGTTTCATAGGTTTTGATTTCTTTAGCTCTCACTTACAATATTAGATGTGCCATAATTACATACAGACGTTGAAAATTGATTTCTTTTGTCTTATGTTAACAGAGCTTTTGACAAATTCTTTGTACTGTTAACACGTACTGCCATTTGTTCATATAAAAGTAAACTTCTACTTTATCAATATAAATGAACTCTATTTTACATTGGTTCCTAATCAACTTAGGTAAATACTGTATGTGTTGTCACCTATTGAGGTCAATTAATATCTGTTTAGGTAGTGAGAGGCCAGGGAGCATGCATTCATACAAGTGTACTGCCCTCATACTGCCAGTGCTGTTGTGGCCCCGTACCACACCTTAGGTAGCATCGTATTGTGGATGGACAAACCGGACAAGTCACAAAACCACGGGTTTGATCTGGACATTTCTAGCCATGCTCCAATTAACATTTACCTTAAAGCGTTAGTAAAGGCAATTTTTTTTTGTTTAAACAAAACATGTTATTTTTACCTGCTGTGTAATGGTTTTGCGCAAAGCAGCCCCAATTCTCTTCTACTCTGGTCCCCCGCTGGCCCCTCCCTCCTGCTGAGTGCCCACACAGCAAGCTGCTTGCTCTGGGGCACTTGTACGCCCTCGCTCCCGAGTCACCTGTATGTTGAGACACACACACACACACACGCACACACACACACACGCACACACACACACACACACAGCAGCGCAGCCCCTCCCCCTCCCTGCTCCTTCCTCACTAGCTATGATTGATAGCAGCAGGAGCAGCACACTGAAGGTATGCATGAAAGTAAAAAACCCTCAGCCGTTACAACCACTAGGCTGGGTTCACATATATGCAAATAGAATGCGTTTTACACCACATCCAATTTGCATATCATGTGAGGGTGACTGGCTTTCAATGGAGCTGGTTCACACATGTCCCGGGGGGCTACGGTGTGAATTTTAAGAGTTCAGGTACGCATTCAGGGAAAATTTGCACCTGAACTGGTGAATACAAGTGCACAGGACATCGGACTGTAAACCCCAGCTGGACCTGTGTGAACCCAGGCTTAAAGCGGTTGTATAGCCATATTTTTAACTTTGACCTACAGGTAAGCCTATAAGGCTTACTTGTAGGTAAAAAGAATATATAGATATTTCCCTCGCAAATGAGCCGCTGACTTCAACGGCGCAATGCGCTCCGGGGATTTTCAGCTCACAGTCTGGCAGACGCCAGACCTTGCCAGGAAGAAAAGTCCCGCACATGTATGTATGTGCGGGAGTGACGACATCGTGGCTCCGGCCACTCACAGCTCCGGAGCCGCGATACCCAGAAGACACGCCGAGGGAATATGTCAGCTCCCTCGACGTGGACTGAGTGAGATGCCGGCGCCTCATTCTAAGGTAATTATTTCATAATGAGCTAGTACGCGGTTGCAGGTGTAGAAAAAAGAAGAAATTAAAAAATAAAAGTCAGTGTGTTTACTCCCGCTTTAAAGAGGAGCTCAAGTCGTTTATGTTTATTAAAAGTTAGCAGTTAAAGTGTAGCTGCTGACTTCTCACTCACCTGTTCCACTGCGAATGCAGGAGCCACACTGAGTATCATGAATGGTTCGGCAGTCATATGGGACCTGTGATGTGCCCCAGATGACTGCAGGGAGGGAGTTGGAGAGGAGAACTGTCAATACTAGGTACCCACTCCCCCAAATAAAATAAAAATAAAAAGTTACATGCCAAAAGTGGCAGGGCAGAGGGGGGGGGGGGGGGGGGGTTGGTGTAAAAAAGGGAATGACTCGAGATAAAGTGATAATTCTCCCACTCTACAAGACTCTGGTCCAGCCTCACCTGGAGTATGCTGTCCAGTTCTGGGCAACAGTCCTCAAGAAGGATGTACAGAGAAGGGCAACAAAGCTAATAAGGTGACTGTAGGATATTAGTTATGAACTTATTCTCTCTGGAGAAGAGACATTTGAGAGGGGATATGATTTATTTTACAAATACCCTACTGGTGACCCCACAATAGGGATAAAACTTTTCTGCGAAAGGGAGTTTAACAGACACATGACCACTCATTAAAATTAGAAGAAAAGGAGGTTCAACCTTAAACTACGTGGAGGGTCCTTTACTGCAAGAGCAGCAAGGATGTGGCATTCCCCTCCACAGGCAGTGGTTTCGAAGGGGGGGGGGGGGGGGGTGGAATGGATGGTTTCAAAAAATTATTAGTTAAGCACCTGTCCCAGATACAGGCAGCCGAGAGAAACAAAGTGCCCATACCTAAAAGTTTATCACAGCCACCAGATTAGCACTTGCCCCAATTGTCTGAACCTGACTGGTGATATGGTATGCAGAAAGAGGACGGAGGACGTTCTATGGCTCATGCTGCAGGAAGTACCTTCCCCCGGAACAGGTCAGCAAAAATAAGTGTGCATGTCACTTTAAGGGTCCATTTACACCACACAGCTGTTTGCTGCAATGCATGCAACGCACAAAAGTGCCAAAGGGGGTAGAAAAATAAAAATAAATAAAAAAAAAGGGGTGTATGGCGCCCCCGATTAGTTAGAAAGTTTGGTGAATCTGACAAATCTTTGCACATGTATTATTAAACTAATAGTGCCTGCACACATTTTTTGTTTTTCAAAGGGGGTTTCCAAGCTTCTGGGAGCAAACGATCTCAGCCGAACTCTGGGGTCCACCGATTTGCATGCTCCTGTGCAGAACCAGAAGACAAGGTTCCTGCGGAGCACAGTGGGATGCCACGGCTGTAAGTCACAGCCCAAGTTGAAGATAGTGTACAGAGCACGCACAAGGTCTGGAGTAACTGGCTGTACAGAATCACAGCTGAATAAGAGGCTTTGGATGTGAATCACTTACTGGCTGCTCTCATCTCTAGGGGAATACAGATAAAGCATCTTTTAGCTCATTACAATAAAAAGAATTCCATTCCAGTGTCCATGAATACTGTATGTGACATCCTATGCTTACTGTAAAAGAATACAGGCAGTAAAATGGAGCTTCATTTCTTTTACTTCAGTCTGATACAGTGATTGCATGTTCATAAGATTATAGAAAGTTCAATAAATTAGAAGAATGATAAATCGCAGTGTTGCATTTCAAATAAAACAATCATCCTGAAGGTAAAAGGAAATAAAGAATACATTTGGATGTCGGACGGATGGCTGCCGCATTGCATTGGTTTCATAGTATTGGAAGCGGCAGGCAGCTCTACAACATCTCACTGGTTGGCTTCTCAACGGCCCAAAAGTGTGCAACTGCCCCCCCACCCCCCTTCCTCTAGGGACACACAATGTACACAAAACCACTAGAGGCCAGGTGACTGGATCATAGAGGCATAGTTGCCAGGCAGCCCAGAAATGCCAAGTCTCACCTTCACCGAGTCACGATAAAGGTGACAAGTGAGAGCAGTGCCAGGAGGTTACTAAAAGACAGCAGTGGAGGAGTATTCAGTGGCAGTGCAATGGCCGGAAATTTCCCATCACTAAAAAGAAAAAAACGTATCTGTGGCTCTTTAGTATATTAAGTGACAGGAATAAGCCCAAAATAAATTAGTGATGTCAGACTTCCTGTGCCAGAAGCAAATTGCCGATACCTGCAGAGATCAGGAAGGTTAGAAGAGATCAACAGCACTTGCACTAAATGCCAGGGTCTGCTCTAGGGGGTAGTGCAGTGGTTTATCATATCTTTTTACTACATAGATGCCAGGTATTGGCTCAGAGGCTCCACCTCTGACCCGCTGTTGACTCACCGACAGTCCCATTCACTTTAATGGGGCGGCTGGTGATGCTTATTAGAAGCATAAAAACATAGCATATCACTGATGATTTGTGCCAAGCTCACCACCGATCAAAGTTCCTCCAAACAGACCGCCGTGATGAGTCCCGGGATGACGCCTATTGCCGCAAATCATCAGTGATGTGCTATGTTTTTATGCTTGTAATAAGCTGCATTTTATTAGGGGGGGGGGGGGAGATAGTGTTATACCTTATTTAAATAAACAATGTGGCTGTGCTGAGCAAGTGGAAAGGCTTAGATAGTTATTAGGTTAGATTAGCGAATATATGTAGTGGTACCTGCATAAAAAGTTTTGAATGAGGGCAGGCAAGGCATCCAGCGCGACTCCTCCAGAGTTTACTTGGGCTGACACAGGCTGAACAACTTGCGCTGGGGGTGACGTCAGCGTGCAGCTCGCCGCCACCGGGTGTACCAAGATGGCTGCCAGCTCCAGAGCTAGGCCGAAGCCGCGGCCTTTCCTAAGGCTGCGGCCACGGACCGCTCTGCGGATCACATGGTGCGGACCAACTAATCGATATATTGAAAATCGTCAACGATTTTCATTATCGATTAATCGTTTCAGCTCTATCCACATACACATATCCATCTATTTTTTGTATTACACGCACACGAAGTTTGCAAAAGTACATTCACTTTTTTTTTTTTAAGGAGCCCACAGACTGTCAGTCTAAGCTGTCTGATCGTACAGGCAGGAAGGTTCATTACAGAAAGAATTAGGGATGCACCGAATGGGTTTTTTGGTGCCAAAACAGATACCGAAAATGAAAAATACACTAGGCCGAAAACCGAAACCGATACCGAAACAGCACCGATACCGAAAATGACTGTTTTTAAAAAATATTTTTATACAGGAGGTGGTCAGAGACTGGCGACATGATAAAAGAGGTAAGTGTTGCGTCACCTGTGCAGCCAGTGATGCAGCAAAGAGAGGAGAGCCGCCTCCACCGTCTGGTTTAATAGAGCGCAGGGAACATCACAGCTTTAATTTCAATAGCTGTGTTCCCCCGTTGCGCACCGTCAGACAGATCACCCGTCCAATCTGGACGGCTGGTCTATTAAAGTTCCCCGAACAAGGGGGAGGGGCTGTATGCGACGGCGCACGACGGGGAACACACAGCTATTGAAATTAAAGCCGTGATGTTCCCGGGGCTCTATTGAACCAGACGGCAGAGGCGGCTCTCCTGCGCTATACACCTCCCATGATGGGCGGCACCAGGGGCGGGTGCGGTGCTCCGCCCCATTTTCGGCTCAATTATCGATCGTTTTTTTCCTTTCGGCGGCATTTTCGGCCGATATGTTTCGGCGGCCGAAATTTCGGCGCATCCCTAGAAAGAATCAATGAACTAGCAGAGTGCTCAACAGCACCCCGGTAGTTTGACATTGTTTTTTTTTTTTATTATTGTGACAGCGAATTGGGGAGAATATCCTCTACTCACGGTCACAACAGGGGATCAATTGGTGTGGGGGCCGGCACTACAGTAACAGGTTACACCCTGAATATGGGGTATTTCGATGGGTTCAGTTCTGCTTCAATAATTATTATTATTTTTTTTTTTTTAAATACAAGTACCTATATTTGACCTGTTATCAGTCTCTTGAAGGGAGAAGTAGCACAAGGAGCAGCATTGCAGTGCACCAACAAGGAACATGGGGATGGATAGAGAAAAGCTCATCAGTGTGCCGCTTCTCCTTTTACTGTCCATTCACAGGCTGGGGGAGGCACATGACCTGGGAGTGTTAGCCAACTGCAGTAAAGAATACTAGGATCGCTACTCTCTATGCCACATCCTAACAAGTACAACTATAAACAACAAGTACAACTATAAACAACAAGTACAACTATAAACAACAAGTACAACTATAAACAACAAGTACAACTATAAACAACAAGTACAACTATAACAACGAAAAGGGACCCATTTAGGTCAGACTTTAAAACAGCAATAGGACTAAAATAATTATATGAAAAAAATATGTTTTTGTAAGCAACAGTTTAAAAGCAAGTTATACATAGACAGCATCATCTAAAAAAACGTGTTCATATAAATAGAAAACATGGCTGGCAAGGGAATAATACTTTGAGTATGTGGTTGATATGCATAATGGGTAAGTGAGCCCCTGTGCATCAATGCATTTCGCTGATCCGCTTCCTCAAGGGACACAGAGGCAATGACGTAAACGCAGGTCTCACTTGTCTGGACATGAAAAAAACACAGAAATGGGTCTCCCTGGGTGGGCACCGGAGCACAGAGGAGAGCCAGGTGCAAAATAATTCACAATCGGTAGAATTAACTAATGGATTTTAAGAAGAGATATTTATAGGAGCTGAAAAAGGCCACGCACCAAGATATGAAATCCTAGTGGTACTGAAGGTATTACAAGGGTCCACTAAGCATTATCGTTGCCGAGTCCCAATCAATCCTAATCCATATATTCAAATATCTACGCAACAGGTTGAGAATGGACTAAGATTACCTTGTCCCTTTCAAATACTCGTACTCCGAATGTGGAGAGCAATCTAGGCTCCCATATATGTAGGTCATCTGTGTATTTGGAGATTTTTTCCCTGGAGTTCCGCTTTAGGCCTCATGTACACTGCTGCTGGTAAACGGACATTTAGGAGCAGTTGGGCAATTTTTTCCAACTGCTCCTGAACTCTCCTCTGTTATCTGTCCATGTACACATGGTCATTTATAGTCCATTTCTAGGCAGTTGAATTTAAAGGCTTTTTTGGGGTGCAAAAAAAAAAAAATGGGTTTAGAGGCTGAGTTTAGAGGCATTTCAAGCACCGAGCGCTTGTAAACACTGCTAAATATGATAACTCGCGTTTAGGCCACGTTTCTATTACAGGCGTTTTTCATTTTTGCCCATTTTGGAAAACTGACTTTTAAATGTGGGTTACTATCTGTCAAGTTAAAAAGTTTAGGAGAGGTTGTAAAACGTCCCGTGTACATGAAGCCTGTCATACTGAGTCGTGATTATCAAGCAGACCCTGGGAGAATGAGGGTGTGACCTGCACTCCTCTACAAAACATTTCTACAACTGTGCCAGTGAACAAAGCAACAATCCACAGCTTCTCTTAGGACAAGCACCAGGAACGTTGCTTGACATTTTTAAACATACTTTTATAAACAAGGCTGGATATAGCGCAGGCAGCAGTACCAGCCGCTTGATTATACCCATTACACTGTGCACACATGCAGCACTATATTTGGTCATCGCAGAAGTGGCAATGTAACACTTTTAGGCCTCATGCACACTGGGCTCAAAACATCCTCTTTTACAGGCATTTGCCTTTTTCTTTTTAAAGACTGTAAAAGCATCTCTAGGTTAGCCTGTGTCCCCATGCACACAATGGTTAATACACCTGTAAATGCCTATGTGTCCATGCACACATAGGTATTAACCATTTGCCTAATGGGCACTTTCCCCCCCCCCCCCCTTCCTGCCCAGGCCAATTTCCAGCGCCGTCACACTTTGAATGACAA
The DNA here is from genome assembly GCF_037356315.1 of Lithobates pipiens. Taxonomy (NCBI): domain Eukaryota; kingdom Metazoa; phylum Chordata; class Amphibia; order Anura; family Ranidae; genus Lithobates; species Lithobates pipiens. The sequence continues at coordinate 71,709,699 of NW_027507791.1, read as the reverse complement.
TTGCACGGACATACAACACTGTACCCATACGACTTCGCCGCCCCCCCCCCCCCCCCCCCCACACACACACACACACACAAATAGAGCTTTCTTTTGATGATATTTAACTTCCATTGGGTTTTTTTTTTGCTAAATAAATGTAGTTTAACCCACTTGAGCCCCGGAAGATTTGCCCCATTAATGACCAGAGCTATTGATTTTTTTGCGATACGGCACTGCGTGGCTTTAACTGAAAATTGCGCGGTCGTGTGACGTTGTACCCAAATAAAACAAATTTTTCCCCACAAAGAGCTTTCTTTTGGTGGTATTTTGATCACCTCTGCATTTTTTATTTTTTGCGCTATAAAAACAAAAATAAAAAAAAAAAAAAAAAAGGAGGTCAATTTAAAAAACAAACAAAATTGTGTACTTTTTGCTATAATAAATATCCCCATTTTTTAACAAATTGATTCATCAGTTTAGGCCGATATATATTCTACATATTTTTGTTAAAATAAAAATCACAATAAGTGCATGTTGATTGGTTTGCGCAAAAAAGTTACAGCATCTACAAGATAGGTGATCGATTTATTGATTTTTTTTTTTTTTTTTACATTAGTAATGCGGTGATCTGCGATTTTTATCGAGACTACAACATTGTGGACACATCGGACACTTTTTTGGGAACAGTGACATTTACACAGTGATCAGAGCTAAAAATTGCCACCGATTACTGTAAAAATGTCACTGGCAGGAAAGGGGTTAACACCAGGGGGCGATCAAGGAGTTAACAGTGCTCCCTTTGTGTGTTTCTAACTGTTGTGGGCGGGGGGGGGGGGGGGGGGAGGAATGTGGCTGACTAGGAGGAAGAGAGATATCGTTCCTATTTAGTGGGAGCACACAAGCGGTCCTCTCCTCCCCCCCTGACCAGAACCGGGATTTGTGCATTTACACACACATATCCCAGTTCCGGCTCAGTCACAAGCAAACGCCCCGGCGGTCATCACGCCTGCTGGGCACACGCTGCCTGCTATAGTGTCTTAAAGAGCCGACGTACAGCTACTACAGCTTGCTCAGGGGAAGCCAACCTACTGCAGTATAACTGTGGTGGCTGGTCAGGAAGCAGTTAAACATAATTTGTTATAACATTTTGCACTAATAGGCAGCACTGGTAATCAGGACAATGATAAATCAGTGCCCCAATTATCAGTGATGTCCCTTTTACACAAGCCGATTATCAGCTCTCCCTTCCTCATGCTGACCGAGGAAAGGCCTGCAGATAACCAGCTTGTTTACATCCCAAGGACAAAGCAATCACAGAGCATGCCGCGCGCGCACCGCAGTGGAAGCGACCACAGGAGAATGTTGTATAACGCCCCCCCAGAACTGGCCAGCCACCCTGTAGCTGTCATTGTGCTACAGCATGGTCAGCAAGTGGTCAAGAGAGGAGCATTTACAGTAGAACTGCAGGATTATGGCTAAGATGATCATTTTTTTGCTTAGAACAGGCATGTCCAAAGTCCGGCCCGCGGGCCAATCGCGGCCCGCAGTCCGGTTTTGAACGGCCCGCCTGGTGTGCTGCGGGATCAGGGCTGTCAAATGAGCCGATCCCCGGCACTGTGTGAAGCTCCGTCGGCTTCAAAAGTGAAAGTAAAGTGCAGAGGAGTGTGCTGTGCTCTCTGCTTCCCCCTACAGTGCAGTACCCGGCTGAATGAGGAAATGGAATGGAAAGGTACTGTACTACAAGCTAGATTCGTTTAAAAGGCTTTATTTATGTGTGTGTCTGTATGTGTGCGTGTGTGTCTGTATGTATATGTGTGTGTCTGTATGTGTGCGTGTGTGTCTGTATGTATATGTGTGTGTCTGTATGTGTGCGTGTGTGTCTGTATGTATATGTGTGCGTGTGTGTCTGTATGTATATGTGTGCGTGTGTGTCTGTATGTGTGCGTGTGTGTCTGTATGTGTGCGTGTGTGTCTGTATGTATA